>NC_141876.1:240492722-241105937 GCF_056163025.1 Triticum urartu
ACAAGCTAAGCATACACCCATCAAGAATACACAAAATACAAGCTAGACATGGCAAGAACACTAACATAGCATGCACGGATCAACTACAACATCCTCGGCAAAATTGCTAACAAGTAGACAATCTGCCCAGATTCACGAAATGACAAAAATAGAGCTCGATTGATTCAAGCTAGGGTGCTCCATAATTGCAAACAAAGACATGGATGGATATAGCACTACAAGATTAACAAAACATCCTTACTGATCATCCTCAAAAGAGGCACGGATCACTAGGAAACAACATGAACATATGGCATAATGAGATAAACAGACCAATGACTTAGTGGAAATGCGAAGTCCCTGAAATCAGCATTAACAAGTGCCCCACTTTGCAAGCTTGTGCTAGTCACCACACACATCACAAAAATACATGGGTTGCACCTCTGGATAGATAGAAAAACCCTTAACAAAACATATGTAGAGCTCAGGGGCATATCATGCACACAATAAACATGGCAAAAATGACAAATATCTAAATGGAGCAGCATATCTGACAATTAACTCAAATAGCGCTCTTCTAACAGCATTTCGGGCATCAAGATGAACTCAAATGAAAATGATGCAATGAGATGAAATGATGTTCTCTCTGAGACGAACATTTTTATATGCTATATGCATGAATCGGAGCTATGGATGCAAATTTACGAGGCGATGAACATGGGCATGTGGAACTGGGAATTTCGAGGACTTAGTAGAATTTTTACCTCCCGAAACGGATCTAGGGTTTCGGGGCACGCCATACGAGGTTCGCCGGAAAGTCGCCGGAGGAGGGAGACGGCGCCGGAGTTGGGGAAAAACTCGCCGGAGTTGTCAGGGTTGCCGGATCCGGTCGCTCCTCGACCGGATCTGGCCGGGGAAGAAGCGGAGCGAGGTACCGAGGCGGAGGCGGCGCCGGCGACCTCCTGCAGTGGCGGCGCGGCATGGGAGCTCCGGCAAGCTCCTGCGGCAGGAAGGCGGGATGAAGAGGGCCGGCGAGCACTCGGGGTTCGTCCGCTCGGGGAACCCGCGGTCGAGCGGCGGCCTGCGAAGGCCCGGGTGGCGTGCTCCGACGAAGACGGCGCCGGTCGGCGGCGGAGCGGCAAAGCGCGGTGGAGGGAAGGCGCGGGGCGGCGGCCGACGATGAGACACAAGGCGGCGGCGCAGGGGAGGCTCTGGCGGCGGAGCGCGGGGGCCGGTCCGGGCTCTCGCGGGCTCGGGCGGGCCCCAGATGGGCCTGTAGGGCCACAACGGCGAAGTGGGCGCGGGGGGGACAGGTGGCGGCCTGTGGTTGGACGAGGGAGTGGCGGCGATGACGTGGCAAGCCCCCATTGGTTGGAGGGACGTGGCGGCGGGCGGCGGACATTGTCCGGCGTGGTGAGGACGCGTCCGGCGGCGCGAGGGAAGGAATTTTTAGGGTTTCGTCCGCGAATTTGGAAGGGTTGCACATATTTATAGGTAGAGGGAGCTAGGAGAGTCCAAATGAGGTGCGGTTTTTGGCCACGCGATCGTGTTCGAACAAACGAGATGATGGAGGAGGTTTAGGTGGGTTTTGGGCCAAAATGAAGGGGTGTTGGGCTGCAACACACATGAGGCCTTTTCGGTCCCTCGGTTAACCGTTGGAGCATCAAACGAAGTCCAAATGGTACGAAACTTGGCAGGCGGTCTACCGGTGGTAAACCAAGACCGCGTGGAAAGTCTCGGTCCAATCCGGAAATGTTTAACCCCCATGCACGAAAGAAAGGTAGAAATGACCACCGGAGGAGAACGAAGCGCCGGAATGCAAAACTGACAACGGGGAAAATGCTTGGATGCATGAGACGAACACGTATGCAAATGAAATGCACATGATGACATGATATGCAATGCATGGCACGCAAGCAATGACAAGGCAACAACAGCGAATAACTGGACGACACCTGGCACATCGGTCTCGGGGCGTTACACAGCTCCTCAAGAAGCAGCTAATCACAGCACCAGTACTCGCCCTTCCAGACTTTTCCAAGCCCTTCTACGTTGAAACAGATGCTAGCGATCGTGGGATAGTAGCAGTCTTGCAGCAAGGGGGACACCCAATTGTGTTCATGAGCAAAGCATTGGCACCGCGCTATCAAGGCTTGTCCACGTATGAGAAGGAATATCTATCGGTAATCGTCGCAGTAGATCAATGGCGTCCGTACTTGCAGCACAGAGAATTTACGATCTACACATATCAGAAAAGCTTGATCCATTTGGAAGAACAACGACTCTCAACACCGTGGAAACAAAAGGCCTTCACAAAACTGCTAGGCCTCCAGTATTCCATCAGATACAAAAAGGGGGCTGAAAACACCGCGGCGGAGGCACTATCTCGAGCTGAAACAATAGATATTCTCAATGTGATCACGTCGTGCAAGCCGGCATGGTTGGATGACATCTTGACAAGCTACAACTCCAACCCGCAAGCACAGAAATTATTGGAGCAACTCGCAGTTTGGCCAGATCCTAAAGAGAGGTTCTCACTCACCCAGGGGCTCCTGCGATTCTGTGGGCGCATGTGGCTAGGGGGCTCAACGGCGCAGCAGCAGCGCATCATCACAACGTTCTACGATAGCCCGATGGGAGGCCACTCCGGAATCCCAGCAACATATCGACACATTCGCCGGTTGTTTGCTTGGCCTAAGATGAAAGCACATATTCATCAATACATCCGATGTTGTCCAGTCTGCCAGCAGGCTAAACCTGACCGTACAGCCGCCCCGGGACTCCTTCAGCCTCTCCCCATTCCAACAGCGCCGTGGGAGATGATCACCATGGATTTCATCGATGGTCTACCTCAGTCGGCCAAGTTCAACTGCATTCTGGTGATTGTCGATAGGCGCACCAAGTTCGCGCACTTCTTACCCCTGGCGCATCCATACACCGTAGCTAAGGTGGCACTCTTATACATGAACCAAATCTACAAGCTTCACGGTCTACCTGGAGCAATAGTCTCGGATCGTGACCCGGTCTTCACCAGCCACTTCTGGCAAGAACTCTTCAAGTATGCAGGCTCGGAACTTCGGATGAGCACAACCAACCACCCTCAAACGGACGGGCAAACTGAAAGGGTCAACCAGTGCCTAGAAACTTACCTGCGTTGCTTCACTCACGCATGCCCAAGACGATGGAGCTATTGGATTCCTTTGGCACAATTTTGGTACAACTCATCTTACCACTCTGCGATAGGCATGTCGCCTTTCAAAGCTCTTTTCGGCCAGGAACGACGTCATTGGGGGATCACAACATCTTGAACATGCACGGTGCCGTCTCTGCAGAACTGGCTGGAAGAGAGAACAGTCATCCAGGACATGCTGCAGCAGCACTTAAACCGAGCGCGTCAATACATGAAGACATAGGCGGACAAGAAAAGATCCTGGAGGCAATTCGAGGTCGGAGATGAAGTCTACCTCAAGCTCCAGCCATACATTCAGGCATCTGTCGCTCCGCGGGCGAACCACAAGCTCTCCTTCAAGTATTTCGGACCGTTTCCAATCATCGCAAAAATCAATGAGGTCGCCTACAAGCTCCAACTGCCAACCGAAGCTGCTGTACATCCAGTCTTCCATGTCTCTCTGCTTCGTTGTGCGCTTCGCCCAGGAACTGAAGCCTCAACGCTTCTGCCAGCGGACCAGGACGCGAAGGCCATCCCGGTGGAGATCCTCCAAACACGCTGGCGCAAGACGGCGGGGACAATGATTGAGCAAGTCCAGGTGCGCTAGTCACCAGGTTCTACAGTGGGCATCACCTGGGAGGACAAGGCCGCGCTCTTCGAACGGTTCCCACAGGCGGAGGCTTGGGGGCAACCCTCAACACAAGAAGGGGGGATGTCAGCGCCCCTGACATGCCGGCTACACCGTCCACCAACGGAGGAACCAGCCCGGGCCAGCCTGTGCGTCACGCCAAGCCCAACAGAAGGGTGACTGGCCCAGAATGGGTCCGGTAGGCCCAACGGGGCGTTGCTACTTAAGTCACCCACCCGGCTAGAGAGAGATCCATCCAGAGGATCAACGAACCCGGCGGCGGCTACCATTTCCCTGCTCGAACCCTAGTTCTCCTCATTCTTGTAATTCGATCGAGTGTATCCAGATATTGCCACTGCTTAATAAATCCTCAAGTAGAACCTATCATCGTGCTGCTGGTGGATACTCACACGAACTAGGGTTAATTCATCTCATATTTGATTCAGTTTTAATCTCCTGTTCTATTTGCTTTTGTTTGGATGCAATGCTTGCTTCAATGAAATTTGTTTGAGTGTATCTATGTTATATCTGATGTGTAATGGATCATTATGACATCTATGAATTTTGGTTAATTTCTTGTGCAGATCACAATAACTTGATTCCCAATATTAGCGGTAATATGAGTTTTGACATGATTTCAAAGTGCATGCCTCCGTCGAAGTATATACATGTTACAAACTAAAAATGTCCATGCTTCTTACAAATTTACAAATGCTTCTGTAATCAATCTTTTTGGCTTCCAAATGCCAAATAATAATGCAGATAAATCTATATGTTGGCCATTCAAAACATCCATCCTTGATAGCCAAATACTTATAGTTTTGCTTCAATATCCATTATGCTATGGTTCAATTTGAACCCATGTATATAGTATATCTTCTAGGTATCTTTTATATAGCATATTTTCATCCAACCTACAATCGGAACTTCAAATATGTAATTTGCTTCCATAGTTGCTAATACCATTATTATTCCTACTGAAACATGCAATGCTTCAAAAATTATATTACATATCTTTCTTTCTTCCTTACATTAATGCTTCCATAATCCATCCTACAAAACCAAACCATACATTGTTTGTGCTTCCTTCATACAATTTTAATTCTGACAACGTGTTATAACCGGGTGGACTTATGCCCGTAGGAGGCCCACCGGGCAGGTTTAGTTAGGGGCTGAGCCCACACGTTATCTTATTTTTTATTTCCATCGTGGTTATATATACAAGTTGTAAGACTCTTTTGAGAATTAAGCAATAAGACAAATCCTATTGCCTGGCTCCCAGAGGAGCCGGAAACCTAAACCCTAACCGCACCTTGCGCCGCCACCACCTCGCCTCTAGAGCGCCATGGCGCCCCACCGCCGGCAGCCGCGCTCAAGCATTCACCAACCCTCCTCTTTCCCGTACAACTTACGCCCTAGACCGGGTAGGGTCCTAGCTCCTACCAATTTGGTATCAGAGCTCTTGGGCCCGATCATGTCTGCATAACCACCCACCCCACCGCTACCCACCTCGCCGCTGCCCATCACCACCGCATCGCCAACTCTCTCCACCGTGCCGCTCGCCCTCTCCACTGTGCTGCTGGCTCTCCCCACCACGCCGCTCGGTTCCACCGCGGGGGCCGCCATCGGCCAGACACCGCCCTCCACCGCGCCGCCCGCCACCGCCTACTCCCCGGCGGAGATCACCAGGGTCCTCAACGATCTCGTCACCGCCGTCCAGGGGATACGGCTATACCTGGCCAGCCCCTACGGGTCGCCGCTGTCGTTGCCGCCGGCCGCCGCGACCGGGCCGGCCGACCCTCGTGGTACTCGGCACTCGTGGCGCTTGCAGGGCCCCTCCACCACCACTGGCCGCCGCAGCCACCGCCCGCCGCCGTGCCACAATGGCCGGCGCCAGCCCTTGTTGCGCCACCCACGCCGCCCGGGTCCTTCCTGCCGCAGCTACCGTTGTCGGCCCCGCCGCCACCTAGCACTTGGCCTGGGTCAACCATGCAGGGAGGCATGCCGATCCAGCAAGTCTGCTTCCCGCCGTCGCCGTCCCCAATTCTGGCCTGGCTGACCAGATCATCATTGTCACATGTCTACACGTCGGCTGGGGACCCGCCGGCGCCCAGTCTGCAGTACAGTGACCCATCCGGCTCTGCGGGTCACTACGTGGGCCGTGCCAGCACTGACTAGGCAACCCCAGCCTCACTGCTCTACACCTCCGAGCTAGTTGTCCACAGCGCTCCGACCCAGACGCCGCCACGGTTCCCCAAAGTTGACTTCGCCACTTATGACGGCACGGAGGACCCCCTCAACTGGCTCAACCAGTGCGAGCAGTTCTTTCACGGGAAACGCACCCTAGCATCAGAGTGCACCTGGCTCGCCTCTTACCACCTCCGCGGCACGACACGGACATGGTATTACGCCCTCAAGCAGGACGAGGGCAGCATGCCTCCTTGGGAGCGCTTTCGCGAGCTCTGCCTCCTTCACTTTGGGCCACCGATCTGCGGGAGCCGCCTGGTAGAGCAAGGCCGCCTTCCCTTCACCTCCATGGTGCAGGACATCGCCGACCGGTTCCAGGCCCTGGCACGCCACGCGTCGGGCATGACGGTGCAGCAGCAGGCCGACCTCTTCATTGGTGGACTTCCGGATTGAAGAAATATGCCCTAGAGGCAATAATAAAGTTGTTATTTATATTTCCTTATATCATGATAAATGTTTATTATTCAAGCTAGAATTGTATTAACCGAAAACTTAGTATATGTGTGAATACATAGAAAAACAGAGTGTCACTAGTTTGCCTTTACTTGACTAGCTCGTTGAATCAATGATGGTTATGTTTCCTAACCATAGACATGAGTTTTCATTTGATTAATGGGATCACATCATTAGAGAATGATGTGATTGACTTGACCCATCTGTTAGCTTAGCACGATGATCATTTAGTTTGTTGCTATTGCTTTCTCCATAACTTATACATCTTCCTATGACTATGAGATCATGCAACTCCCGAATACTAGAGGAACACTTTGTGTGCTACCAAACGTCACAACATAACTGGGTGATTATAAGGGTGCTCTACAAGTGTCTTCGATGGTGTTTGTTGAGTTGGCATAGATCGAGATTAGGATTTGTCACTCCGATTGTCGGAGAGGTATCTCTAGGCCCTCTCGGTAATGCACATCACTATAAGCCCTTCAAGCAATGTGACTAATGAGTTAGTTGCGGAATGATGCATTACGGAACGAGTAAAGAGACTTGCCAGTAACGAGATTGAACTAGGTATTGAGATACCGACGATCGAATCTCAGGCAAGTAACACACCGATGACAAAGGGAACAACGTATGTTGTTATGCGGTTTGACCGATAAAGATCTTCATAGAATATGTAGGAGCCAATATGAGCATCCAGGTTCCCCTATTGGTTATTGACCGGAGACATGTCTCGGTCATGTCTACATAGTTCTCGAACCAGTAGGGTCCGCACGCTTAACATTCGGTGACGATCGGTATTATGAGTTTATGTGTTTTGATGTACCGAAGATAGTTCGGAGTCCTGGATGTGATCACAGACATGACGACGAATCTCGAAATGGTCGAGACATAAAGATTGATATATTGGACAGCTAAATTCGGACATCGGAAGTGTTCCGGGTGATTTCGGAGAAAACCGGAGTACCGGAGGGTTACCGGAACCCCCTCGGGAGAACTAATGGGCAACATGGGCCTTATTGCAGAGAGAGAGGGCCGGCAAGGGCAGGCCGCGCTCCCCCACCCCCTCTGGGCCGAATTGGACTAGGGAAGGGGGGCGGCACCCCCCTTTCCTTCTCCCTCTCCTCCTCCCTTTCCCCTCCTAGGAGTAGGAAAGGGGAGTCCTACTCCTACTAGGAGGAGGACTCCTCTCCTGGCGCGCCCCAAGGGCCGGCCGGCCTCCCCCTTTCTCCTTTATATAGGAGGAGGACTCCTCTCCTGGCACGCCCCAAGGGCCGGCCGGCCTCCCCCTTTCTCCTTTATATACGGGGGCAGGGAGCACCTAGAACACACAATTTGATTGTTTCCAGCCGTGTGCGGTGCCCCCCTCCACCATAATCCACCTCGGTCATATGGTAGTGGTGCTTAGGCGAAGCCCTGTTCCGGTAGCATCATCATCACCGTCATCATGCCGTCGTGCTGACAAAGCTCTTCCTCGACATTCTACTAGATCTTGAGTTTGTGGGACGTCACCGAGCCAAACGTGTGTAGATCGTGGAGGTGCCGTACCTTCGGTACTAGGAGCGGTCGATCGTGAAGACGTACAACTACATCAACTGTGTTGTCACAACGCTTCCGCTTATGGTCTACTAGGGTACATGGACAACACTCTTCCCTCTCGTTGCTATGCATCACCATGATCTTGCGTGTGCATAGGATTTTTTTGAAATTACTACATTCCCCAACACGGATCACATCCGCGTTGATCTGGAGCTTCGGGGACCCTAGGATCTCCAAACGACCATGTATTACGCCCGCGCCTTCGAGTGTCGCGCCCACGCCATGCAGCAGGCGGCCCCTGCTCGAGGAGGCCAACAGGCCGCCAGGCAGCCCCCTGCGCATGGCCGGCCACCCCGGCCGCTCCGGCGACTACCACCCCGGCCGCGACGCGGCCCTTCTGTCGTCTCTCTCAGGTTGAGCAGCTGGAGCATCGGCGTCACAGGCTTTGCTTAAACTGCGATGAGCCCTACGCGCCGGGCCATGTCTGCCCGCGCCTCTTCTACTTGGAGACGGCCGACTGCGTCGAGGAGGACGCCCCGGCCGACGGGCTCGGCGAGCTGCCGCCCCAAGCGGCTGCCGAGGCCGCCACCACGGCCGCCCCGGCAACGACACTCATGGTCTCGCTCCATGCGCTTGCCGGCATCCGCAACGAGCGGACCATGCTCTTGCCAGTGATGATACATGGCGAGCGCCTGGTGGTCCTCTTGGATACGGGCTCCACACATAACTTCCTGCCCGTGGCTACCATGCGCCACTTAGCAGTTTAGCTGACGGGCGGGGAGCAACTTCGGGTCACGGTGGCCAACGACGACCGTCTCCAGTGTCATGGGCTCACGCGGAATGTTCCCATCACCATCATCGACGAGCACTTCTCCATCATGTGCGCGGGCATCGACTTGGGCTGCTTTGACTTCATCCTCGGCGTCGACTTCTTGTGGACTCTCGGTCCCATCCTCTGGGACTTCGACGCCCTGACGTTGACCTTCTAGAGTCTTGGCTGCCGCGTCCAGTGGGAGGGCGTTGGGGGCGCCTCACCGGTGACGCCACAGCTCCAGTTGGCAGCGACCACCACCGAGGCTGAGCACCCACTTTTGGATCACCTCCTGCAGAAGCACGGTGACCTCTTCGATGAGCCGCGGGGCCTCCCGCCAGCCCGGGTGTATGATCACCACATTCATCGCCTGCCAGGCTTGGCGCCGGTGACGGTCCGGCCATACCGCTATCAGCAGCTGTAGAAGGACAAGTTGGAGCAGGAATACACGCTCATGCTCGCCGCGGGCATCATCCGGATCTCCACATCACCGTTCTCCGTGCCATTTCTCCTCATCCGTAAGTCAGACGGCATGTGGCGCTTCTGCATTGACTACCACACCCTTAATGCCCTGACGCTTAAGGACAAGTTTCCTATCCCGGTGGTTGATGAGCTCCTGGACGAGCTACATGGGTCACACTTCTTCACCAAGCTCGATCTCTGGCCGGGTTACCACCAGGTGCGCATGCACCCGGATGATATCACCAAGACGGCATTTTGGACTCATCACGGCCACTTCGAGTTCTTGGTCATGCTGTTTGGTCTCTCCAATGCACCGAAGACTTTTCAGGCTCTGATGAACAACATCCTCCGCCCCTACTTGCACCGGTTTGTGCTCGTTTTCTTTGATGATATTCTTATCTATAGCCTCTCATGGGCGGAGCACCTTCAGCACGTCGCCATCGTCTTCAACGAGCTTCGAGCGCATCATCTTCATCTTAAGCGCTCAATGTCAGTGTCAAAACCGGCGGATCTCGGGTAGGGGGTCCCGAACTGTGCGTCTAAGGCAGATGGTAACTGGAGGAAGGGGACACGATGTTTACCCAGGTTCGGGCCCTCTTGGTGGAGGTAATACCCGACATCCTGCTTGATTGTTCTTGATGATATGAGTATTACAAGAGTTGATCTACCACGTGATCAAAGAG
Source organism: Triticum urartu (assembly GCF_056163025.1). Taxonomy (NCBI): domain Eukaryota; kingdom Viridiplantae; phylum Streptophyta; class Magnoliopsida; order Poales; family Poaceae; genus Triticum; species Triticum urartu. The sequence continues at coordinate 240,502,691 of NC_141876.1, forward strand.
GCTAAACCCTAGAAGCTGGCCTATGGTATGATTGTATGTTGTCCTACAGACTAAACCCTCCGGTTTATATAGACACTGGAGGGGGCTAGGGTTACATAAGGTCGGTTACAAAGGAGGAGATATACATGTCCACATTTCCTAGCTTGCCTTCCACGCCAAGTAGAGTCCCATCCGGACACGGGACTAAGTCTTCAATCTCGTATCTTCATAGTCCAACAGTCCGGCCAAAGGATATTGTCCGGCTGTCCGGAGACCCCCTAATCCAGGACTCCCTCAATAGCCCCTGAACCAGGCTTCAATGACGATGATTCCGGTGTGTAGTGTTGTCTTCGGCATTGCAAGGCGGGTTCCTCCTCCGAATACACCATGGAAGAGTTTGAATACAAGGATAGTGTCCGACCCTGCAAAATAAGTTCCACATACCACTATAGAGAGAATAATATTTTCACAAATCTAATCTGCTGACACATTTGACAAAATGACATCACGCCATGGCCCGGTCATTATTCGAACCGTTTTTCTCAACTAGCTCCGCACATAACGCGAGGCGGTTTTCTTGACACGCCTTGTCAAAGCAGAGATCGTGTCCCCCTTATCACGGGATTCTGATCAATACAGACGTGGGTAACCCAATCGTGCATGTTGGTATGACTCCTAAATCTTAGGCAAGTCCCAAACAGCCGTGAGGAGGACGCTTGATATTCACCCTCTTTATAAAGGGGACGAGGCTTTTTCTCCCCCCCCCCCGCACGCTCAATTGAATCCATCCCACGCCTTGAGTTCTAACACCCAAAGCTCAGGTCAGGTGCTCCGGACCTTCAACTATGTCCGGATCCAACCTTCAAGGTCGGTGGATGCCTTCCTCCGTCACAGAGGAGGACATCAAGAAGTTGAGAGAGGCCAGATATCTGACCGCCGAAATTGCGCATAGGCTGCCTGCCCGAGGGCAGGTCGTCCCTACTCCCGAACCCAACGAGAGCGTCGTGTTCATCTCCCACTTCCTCCGAGGACTAGGCCTCGCTCTGGATCCCTTTGTTAGGGGTCTTATGTTGTATTATGGGCTGGATTTTCACGATCTGGCCCCGGATTCCCTTCTTCACATCTCGTCATTTATTGTTGTATGTGAGGCCTTCCTCTGCATTACCCCTCACTTCGGCCTGTGGCTCAAGACCTTCGATGTGAGGCCGAAGATGATCGAGGGGCAGCACGCAGCGTGCGGAGGTGATTTAATAAGCAAAATCGCTGACGCTCCATGGCCAGAGGGTTCCTTCCCAGAGGTGTCCGGATTGTGGCAGCAGGAGTGGTTTTACATCACAGCTCCCCGAAGTGCCAAGTGGGTAGCTTCCCCCACCTTTCGCTTGGGCCCCCCACCGCAACTGATGTCATGGATCAGCAGGGGCTGAGCTGGGGTCCAGCAAAGGACGTGCCAATACTGTAGAGCCGTATCCAAGATCTCTTTGAGAGAGATTTCAATCTGGTTATGGTAATGAAAGTTATGCTAGTTCGTCGAGTCCATCCTTGCAAACGCCGGCCCCTCCGCATGTGGGAATTCCACCCGGAAGGACCATTAGCTATTCCGCATTTCCTCGGCATAACACTCGAAGAGATGTACAAATTGTTCTTCGGACCCCAAATAGAGTGTCCGGACACCACCGAGGGCGTGGGTCTGAGCTGCAATCGCCCCGCTGCCCAAGTAAGTAATCCCATGTCGAACCTACTGTCCTTTTATTTATCATGGCATCATTCTAAAGAGCCGCTCTTTGACCAGGACTGGATAACAAAGGCGATGATGATTAGGTGTTCGGCCCCCCTTCCTGAGGGCTTGGACAATCCGGTACTGGACATGATGCTCGAGCCGGCGCCTTATCCAGTGCCCTCAAAGGAAGATGATGGGGGAATAGAGAGGGCAAAAGCGGGCCTCACTCGCTACTTATTCCAGCCGGGGGAATGAGCGCCTCCGCGAGGGAGGACAACCAAAGGGAAGAATCTGACATTCTCTTTCCCTGGGGAAGGAAGAGGACTACCTGTGAAGATCCAGGAACTAAGGTTTCCAAACGGGAGAAGGAATCTTCATCAGAGGGTCCTGCCTCGGAGGGTATTCTTGCCGCACAATGTCCGCGCGGGGATCAGCCCTCTACCGAGCTGTAAGTAATCGAAAAGTACTTAATAGTGGAAACATCCTACCTAACTTCCGAAGACAATAACCGATGCTTGTAAATTGTAGTCCGGATCATAGCCCTTCTCGACAGAGTTCGTCTTCGGGGGATCTTCTTCCGGAGATGATGGAGAGCGAAACGCCTCCCCCTGACACCCCGCCTCATGAAGCAAGCGACCTTGAAGTGTCATCATGAAGGGTATCTCCGGATCCACTAAGGCAAGAGGATAACCCTTTGGCTACCCGGAATCCCCAGTATCCGGCTCCTAAGGAGAGCGACAGCAAGGGTCCGTACAGTGTGCGGTCGGACGCGCTGAAGGATCTTCTGGGGCAAGCGGCCGTCTCGGAAGCGCATCGTACGCTAATGGGTATGGTAATTGAAAGGATTTCATCCGCTGAAAGCGGTTTGCATGAAGCCTTTATGAGTCTGCTGAAAGGCTTCGAGGTACGTGAAATAGTGTATGTTTTTGATAGTACCGCATACGTAAGGTGTGCCCTATGCAGATAGTAGCCCCTGAGACTCTGGTTGTCGTCGAGAACGGCGGAAACCGGAGGATCATATACCCAGGTAATAATTCGACTGCCTTTATGTGCAGGTGGCTGAGGCTACGGTGGCTAGCCGAACTGATGGATTTACCGAGCTAAAGCGGCAACTTGATGCGGCCGATGCCGATATCGTGCTTGTCAACCAGCGGCTTGACGAGGCACAAGGTAAGTGATTTCTATGGTGATCGTCACATAATAAGAGTAGCATGATGCCAGTATCTTTAATATGTTGTGACTGCAGATGGAGCTGCCACCGTGGAGACCCTTCGGGCGGAGCTTGCCCGAGCCAAGGAGCAAGCAAGGAGTAGCAATGCGGCCGCTCTAAAGGCGGCCGAAGAGTTAAGGGCCGAATAGGCCACGCATTGCGAGAGCAAGGAAAAAATAGCCAAGATGGCTGTAGAGTTAAAAGATGCCGCTGACCGTTACCAGCTTCTTGAAGAAGAAAACCGGGCGAAGGCGACGAACCTGGAGAAGGCCCTGGTGGCTGCCAAGGAAGCCCGCTCCAAAATTAGAGCGACGAAGGAGGAGCTGAATCAAGCTGCAGATATCGTGTCTGGGAAGCCCTTCTTGTTGCGGACTAAGTTCGGAGATCCGAAGTATGCTCCTCGGGACCGGCTATGGAGTTCTGCGGACGCCTACATGGATTTGGCTGCAAGTGCTACTGATGCGGCCAAGTACTTCAAGGATCAGAAAGGCCCCGAAGTGGAAAAGCTGTTCTGGTCACAGTTTCATGCTCCAGTCCGTCCGCTGCTGTTGAATGAGCGAATGGCCAAGTGGGCCGAGCTCCATAGGTTGTCCGGACTTGCCATGAGGTCCGTTGTGGATCACCTGTGGCTAGGAGGGCTAAGGCCGAATAGCTACTTTAGTTTAGTGCAACAATTCCTTGGTGATGTGCCATGCATCGATGCTGTAAAGAGATCGGCGTGCATAGAGGGTGCGCGGATGGCCTTTGCCCGTGTCAAGACATACCGGGCAGAGATGGAGGCCACCACTGTTGTGACACAGGGTTCGGCCATAGGCCGAGTGGCTACCGAGCACTACTTTGAAGAAGTTCTTGAAGGCGCTCGTTCGATAGAGGCTTAGTGCTCGAAGAATATTATGTTCTAGTGACATGTATTCCCATTGTAAAAACAATGTTTTATTGAATTATCAATGCTGCATTTATACTTTTGCCCGAAAGTACTATGATGCCTCTTGTGCGGCCGTTTATGTATATATGTATATAACCCGAAAGTTTGCAGTCGTCGGCTTCCGCCCCCACGCATATAATGCGGGGGTGTTCGCAGAAAATTCATATCCACACTTGATCCAATGTCTTGGTCCATTAAGGAGGTGATAGCACAGCAAACGAGGCAATCGGACTATATTGCTTTAACACTTTCACTTAGCCACAAGAGTTTGACGGTGGGGCTACTATATATCCCCTGGTACTTCTGCGCTTGTCCGAATACGGGGCACGTACATACATGACCGGGAAATGGCCCTTCGTTAATGCGGAGGAATCCCGAAGATTCCGATGAGTCATCGAGTGGTTGACCAGTCTCTCACTATATCATGACAGTCAGTTTTCAGCTTTCTCTACTGAGGTGCTCATCCGGATGAACCAGGGCACAATCGCAGTAGTTCTCCCAGTGCTACCTTAGCCGATATAACGGACCGTAAGGTACCAAAACGTGGGAGCCGGGCAAACCCAACATGTGACCAAAGACATGATTCGGAGCTGATGCATGTAGGGCCAAACTCGCGACGCCGAACACTCCCTAAGGTGTTCGGTCTTTATAACATATACCGGGCTAAAAAATGCCCTTAATAAGAAACCCCATGTGTCCAGGTACGTGCAAAATCCTGACGTGGCCACATGCCAATAACGCCAGCATCCTTCTTGGTTGTGTGGAGTATCCGGAGGATGTGAGCAACAAGAGACAGTAAAAAAGGTTTACGCAGGGTCTTAATCTAAAAAGAAACCTTTGGGCGGGTCCCTGCTGCACGTCTGCGCCTGTGTCTCCATTGTGCCGTGTCCTGGACGGGTGTAGCACGATTGTCATCTGTAAAAGGAAAGAACTTAGGTGAGAGTTGCCGTGCCAAAAAGAAGAATTGGTTATTATCAATGAACTATCAAGATTCAAGAGAAGCCTAGTTGAGCCGGGTTGGCCCTGATTACACACGGGAAGCCCCTGGTATCATTTATGAGGGTTTGATCATCAAACCAATCTCATGTATATATGATGGAACGCCGGATTCGTTTAACCATATCCGTGGTCTTGACGACCTGCCATTTTTTCTGGTTGGTGAGGCCGTCTAGTTTGCGGCTGTTAGAGCCGCCGCATCCTCTTCCGTACGTAAGAAACATTCGATATTTCCGCTAACTGAGATGATGCCACGTGGACCGGTCATCTTAAGCTTGAGAAAAGCATAATGCGGTATTGTGTTAAAATGAGCGAAAGCCATTCTTCCGAGTAGTGCTTGATAACCACTTCGGAATGGGGCGATGTGAAAAGTTAACCTTTCACTTCGGAAGTTAGCGGGAGAACCGAATACCACCTCTAGTAGTAGAGAGCCCGTACAGCGGGCCTCTTGGCTTGGTATTACTCCCTTGAAGGTAGTATTACTATGGCTTATTTGTGTCGGATCTATCCCCATTTTGCGGAGTGTGTCCTGATATATCAGATTTAGATCACTGCCGCTGTCCATGAGCACTCGTGTGAAATGGTACCCATTTATTATTGGGTCTAACACCAAGGCCTTCATTCCTTCGTGTCGGATATTTGTCTCGTGATCCCGACGATCAAAAGTGATCAAGCAAGCCAACCAGGGGTTGAACCTAGGGGTGACGGGCTCTATGGCGCGTGTGCCTCGGAGTGCATGCTTGCTTCTCCTCTTTGTCACATGGATCACATTTACTGTTTTAACCTCTGGTGGGAACTTTTTCTGTCCTCCGGCGCTTTGCTGGTGAGGTTCATCCTCGTCTTCGCTTGGTGTCTCTTCCCCTTTGTGTTCGGCGTTTAGCTTACTGTCCTACTTGAAGACCCAACATTCTCTGTGGGTATGATTTGCAGGTTTGTCTGGGGTGCCGTGAATCTGACAAAGTTTGTCAAGAATTTTTTTTAGGCCAGATTGTCCTTCTCTTCTTCCTTTGAAAGGCTTTTTCCACTGACCTGGTCGGGAGCCCCTGAATCCGGCGTTTACCGCCGTGTTATCTGGGCTACCTTCTTTATTTCGACGCTTGTTTTTGTTGCATCATGGTTTACCATTGCCATCCCTAACTTCGGATGTGCTTGGGTCGCTGGTGCTGCTACGGGCCAACCAGCTATCCTCGCCCGCACAAAAGCGGGCCATGAGGCTTGTTAGGGCTGCCATTGTTCTCGGTTTTTCTTGGCCGAGGTGTCTGGTGAGCCATTCCTCTCGGACGCTGTGTTTAAAAGCTGCTAAGGCTTCGGCATCCGGACAGTCGACGATTTGGTTCTTCTTGGTGAGGAACCTATTCCAAAGCTTTTGGGCGGACTCTCCGGGCTGTTGGATTATATGACTTAAATCGTGTGCATCCGGAGGTCGGACATAAGTCCCTTGAAAATTGGCCCGAAAAGCGTCCTCGAGCTCCTCCCAACTTCCAATTGAGTTTTCAGGGAGGCTTTTCAGCCAGTGCCGAGCTGGCCCTTTAAGCTTGAGGGGCAAGTATTTAATGGCATGGAGATCGTCTCCACGAGCCATATGAATATGGAGGATAAAGTCCTCTATCCAGGCTCCAGGGTCTGTGGTCCCGTCGTACGCCACTATGTTCACCGTTTTGAATCCCTCTGGGAATTCGTGATCCAGCACCTCATCAGTGAAACATAAGGGGTGTGCGGCACCCCTGTATTGGGATGTGCCATGGTGTTCGGACGGTTGTAGTATTCGGTGTTGGCTTTTTACCGTAGCGCGCTTCCTAGATCCATAGATGGATCTGGTCGCACCGGATTTTTGACGCAAGTTCTCACATAGATCGTGTGTTGACTTATGCGTGACTTTGTTAGCCGCTCTATCGCGTTCACATGGTGGTGGATCTGACCGGTTGGCCGTATCATTCTTCGGCTGTATGGGCTCTAAGGCCTCATCATTGAATTCCAGTAATAGCTTGCGCTTTGGATAGCTATTTTTATGGTAACTTTCACCATACTTTGTTACTTTGTTCCACCTGCTGTTGAGCGTATCTTGTGCGACCTTGAGCCTTTGCTTCTGTTTCTTCAGGCTCCTCGCTGTGGCAATAAGCCTTCTGTGGAGGTTCTCTTGCTCCAAGTGCGTTTCCGGGATGATGTGTGCATCTTCATCCGGACTGTTTTCTTCCCCAGACGGGGTTTGATGAGGCTTATCCTTGGCGTCGTCGTGTTTGGACGTCGGATCCGTACTATGTTTGCAGTTTGCTTCTTGATCGTGCTCTGCAACCGGGGTGGTGTAGTCGTCGTTTCTTCTAGAGTCGACTGGACTGTTATTTCCTCTTGCGTTGTTATCGCTGTTTTTGCTATGGCGGGACTTAGAGCGGTGCCGCTGACGTCGGCGCTTGGGTCGCTTGGAGGGGGCATCCTCCGCTGTCTCTTGGCCATTGCCCTCTCTGGGTGTATCCACCATGTATATGTCATGTGATGAAGTGGCGGTCTAGCGGCCTATGGGCAGTGGTTCCTGTTCGTCTCTTGCATCGTCGTCCATACCGTCGATGTCTTCGGAGTCGAAGTCGAGCATGTTGGTTAAGCCATCGACAGTGGCTACTAAGTGGGTGGTGGGTGGGCAGCGAATTTCTTCGTCGTCCGCATCCCATTCTAGCCGGACATAGTTCGGCCAAGGTTCTCCTGACAGGCAGAGAGACCTCAATGAATTTAGCACATCTCCGAAAGGTGAGTGCTGAAAGATATCCGCGGAGGTGAACTCCATGATCGGCGCCCCATCGGATTCGACGGGCACAGATGTAGGCGGCTCGGAGTCCGTGGCCGGAGGTAAATCCAGTGGTTCGGCCACGCGGCTCTCGAAAGGGGTGAAGTCAGTATCTAGCTCTATCGCCATTGAGAGTGCGGCCTCCATGGCGGGGTTTATCCCTCCGCTCTCGGATGGCGCGATTTGCTCCGGATTAACGGCCGGAGTAGTTGCGGAAGTGATCTCCCGAACACTGTCGGACGGCAGAGTTACATCATGCTCGTCGCGACTGTGTGGCGCGTCTGACATGGGCTCGAATCCGTCGAAGATCAAGTCTCCGTAGATGTCGGACGTGTAGTTCAAGTTTCCAAATCTGACCTGATGGCCAGGGGCGTAGCTCTCGATCTGCTCCAGATGGCCAAGCGAATTGGCCTGCAGTGCGAAGCCGCCAAATACAAAGATCTGTCTGGGGAGGAAAACCTCGCCCTGGACCACATCGCTAGCGATGATCGAAGGAGCCATCAAGCCTTATGGTGACGACACAGTGGAACTCTCAATGAAAGCACCAATGTCGGTGTCAAAACCGGCGGATCTCGGGTAGGGGGTCCCAAACTGTGCGTCTAAGGCGGATGGTAACAGGAGGCAGGGGACACGATGTTTACCCAGGTTTGGGCCCTCTTGATGGAGGTAATACCCTACGTCCTGCTTGATTGTTCTTGATGATATGAGTATTACAAGAGTTGACCTACCACGAGATCAAAGAGGCTAAACCCTAGAAGCTAGCCTATGGTATGATTGTATGTTGTCCTACGGACTAAACCCTCCGATTTATAGACACCGGAGGGGGCTAGGTTTACACAAGGTTGGTTACAAAGGAGGAGATATACATGTCCACATTTCCTAGCTTGCCTTCCACGCCAAGTAGAGTCCCATCCGGACACGGGACTAAGTCTTCAATCTCGTATCTTCATAGTCCAACAGTCCGGCCAAAGGATATTGTCCGGCTGTCCGGAGACCCCCTAATCCAGGACTCCCTCACTCGAAGTGCTTGTTCGGGATGCCTTCAGTCGCCTACCTCGAACACGTCATCTCGGCCGAGGGGGTGGCCATGGATGCCGACAAGGTGGCGGCCGTCCTCGCCCGGCCGACCCCGCATTCACCATGGGCCCTTTGCGGGTTTCTGGGCCTCGCGGGGTACAATCAGTAATTTATCCGGGAATTCGGCCTCATTACATCACCACTCACACGCCTGCTACGTCGCGACGCCTTTGTCTAGGATGAGGAGGCGACTGTGGCATTCGAGGCCCTCAAGGGGGCCCTCACGACAGGCCCTGTCCCTGGACTTCGACCAGCCGTTTGTCGTGGACTGCGACACCTCCCGTGCGGGGTTCAGCGCCGTTCTTCATCAGGGCGATGGACCCCTCGCCTTCTTCAGCAGACCCTTTGCCGCGCGCCATCTTAAGCTCGTGGCTTATGAGCGAGAGCTCATTGGCTTGGTGCATGCGGTGCGCCATTGGCGGCCCTATCTGTGGGGTCGGTCTTTTCGGATTCGCATGGACCACTACAGCCTCAAGTTCTTGTTGGACCAGAGGCTCTTGACTATGCCACAGCACCAGTGGATCAGTAAGCTCTTCGGCTTTGACTTCACCGTCGAGTATCGACCGGGCCGCCTTAATTCCGTGGCTAACGCCCTGTCTCGCCGCAATGCCGACCACGACACTGTCGTAGGTGACTCCAAGGGGGCGGCGCTCTGCATCCGCTCAAGGCCCACTTTCTCCCTCTTCACCGACATCCGCCGGGCGACAGCGGCCGCGGCGGACACGCTCCTCCTTCAACAGCAGCTGGCTACGGGTGAGCTGGAGGAGCTGTGGCGCCTCGCCGATGGGTTGCTCCTGCATGGGCGACGGGTCTTCGTGCCGGCGCACGACGATCTCCATCACCAGGTGCTGCTGCTGGCCCACTTGACGGGCGATGAGGGTGTGCGGAAAACCCTCCATCGTCTCCGTGCCGACTTCTACATTCCAGGTTATCGGGCCCTGGTCCCCGACTGGGTGCGGTCTTGTGTGACGTGCCAGCGTAACAAGATGGAGACACTACGACCGGCTAGTCTGCTCTAGCCCTTGGAGGTGCCTTCTCAGGTCTGGGCGGATATCTCCATGGACTTCATCGAGGGCCTCCCCAAGGTGGGCGACAAATCGGTCATTCTCACGATGGTCGACCACTTCTCCAAGTATGCTCACTTCATCGCGCTCGGCCATCCCTATACTGATGAATCCGTGGCTCGTGCCTTCTTTGACGGTATCATCCGCCTCCACGGGTTTCCCTCTTCGATCGTCAGCGATCGGGACCCGGTATTCACCGGACATGTCTGGCGTGATCTCTTTCGGTTGGAGGGCATGAAGCTCCGCCTGAGCACGGCCTTCCATCCCCAGACGGACGGCCAATCCGAGGTTGTCAACCAGGTGATTACAATGTATTTGTGTTGTGTCACAGGTGATCATCCTGGCACTTGGGTGGATTGGTTCTCGTGGGCGGAGTACTGCTACAACACCTCCTATCACTCCGCCCTACGCGCCTCTCCATTTGAGGTGGTCTACGGCCAACCGCCCCCGCCCGTACTGCCGGTTGATCTGGCGACGACTCGGATGAAGGTGGCCGGTGATCTTATGCGGCGCCGTGACGAGATGTTGGCAGAGGTCCGACAACGCCTCCTTCAGGCCCAGCAGCTAGCCAAGCAATACTACGACGACCACCATCACGAGGCGGAATTTGCGGTGGGTGATTGGGTGTGGCTGCATCTCCTTCACTGCTCTACGCAGTCACTGGACCCACGCGCGAAGCGCAAGCTGGGTCCTCGCTATGCCGAGCCCTTTGCTGTCTTGGGGCGCATCGGGGAGGTGGCCTACCGTCTTCAGCTTCCGGCCGGTGCCCACATCCACGACATCTTCCATGTGGGGCTGTTGAAGCCCTTTCGTGGGGAGCCACCTGTGGCCCCTCCAGCGCTTCCTCCGACCTCCGATGGGCGCCTCCCTCCGAGGCCGGAGAAGGTGTTACAGGCCCAGCTACGTCGAGGGGTGTGGTACGTGTTGATTCAGTGGGCTGGACTTCCGGAGGAGGACGCTACTTGGGAGCAGCGTGACGAGTTCCGCCAACACTACCCAAACTTCCAGCTTGAGGACGAGCTATTTGCACGGGCAGGGAGAGATGTTATGACCAGGCAAACTTATGCCCGTAGGAGGCCCATGGAGCAGGTTTAGTTAGGGGCTTAGCCCACAAGTTACCTTATTTTTTATTTCCATCTTGGTTATATATACAAGTCGTAAGACTCTTTTGAGAATTAAGCAATAAGAGAAATCCTATTGCTCGGCTCCCAGAGGAGCCAAACCCTAAACCCTAATCGCACCTTGCACCGCCGCCTCGCCTCTAGCGCGCCACGACGCCCCGCCGCCGGCAACTGTCGGTGTCAAAACCAGCGGATCGGGCAGGGGGTCCCGAACTGTGTGTCTAAGGTTGATGGTAACACGAGACAGTGGACACAATGTTTACCCAGGTTCGGACCCTCTCTATGGAGGTAATACCCTACTTCCTGCTTGATTGATCTTGATGAATATGAGTATTACAATAGTTGATCTACCTCGAGATCGTAATGGCTAAAACCCTAAAAGTCTAGCCTATGTGATTATGATTGTCCCTATTAACTAAACCCTCCAGTTTATATAGTCACTAAAGGGGACTAGGGTTGTACAAAGTCGGTTACAGAGAAAGGAATCTTCATATCCGAATGCCAAGCTTGCCATCCATGCCAAGGATAGTCCCATCCGAACACGGGTAAGAGTCTTCGGTCTTGTATCTTCGTAGCCCATCAGTCCGGCCCATGTCCAACAGGCCGGACGCCCGAGGACCCCTTAGTCCAGGACTCCCTCAGTAGCCCCTGAACCAGGCTTCAATGACGAGGTGTCCGGCGCGCAGATTGGCTTCGGCATTGCAAGGAGGGTTCCTCCTCCGAATACTCCGACACAGTCTTCGAACACAAAGATCGTGTCTGGATCCGCAAAACAAGTACCACACACCACCGTAGAGAGTTTAATATTTCACGAGTCCAATCTTCTGACAACTTTTTGTAACGTGATATCATGTCCCTACCCGGTTATTATTTCAAACCATTTTCGGCCTGCCGCTCCATATTTCGAGATGCGGATTTATTGGCACGTCTTGTCAAAGCAGAGATCAAGTCCCCCTATTGCGGGATTTTCATCAATACGGGATAGGTAATCCAACCGTGCCATCAGCACGACCCGTGGGGAATAGGCGAGTTTTATGGCGAGTGGGGAGGCGCTTGACATTCACTGCCTTTATAAGGAGATAAGGATTCACATCTTTCACCCATGCCTTCTCTCCACCTACCCACTCTCGAGCTCCAGTGACCAAGTTCTCATCCTTTCTGCCTCAAGAAAGCACTCCAACCATGTCCGGAGCACAGGGCAAGTGGATGGCCTCCACCGTCAAGGAGAAGGATATCGTCCAACTTAGGGAGGCCGGATATTTGGCCAAGGAAATCGCCCATCGGCTTCTTGCTAAGGGACAGATTGTCCCCACTCTGGAGCCCCATGAGAGGGCCGCGTTCATCCCTCACTTCATCCGCGGGCTAGGATTTCCTCTCCACCCATTCATCCGCGGACTCATGTTCTACTACGGGCTGGATTTCCATGATATGGCCCCCAATTCCTTCCTCACCATCTCGCCGTTCATCGTCGTGTGTGAGGCCTTCCTCGGCATCCCCCCACTTCGGACTGTGGCTAAATACCTTCAATGTGAAGCCGAAGGTGGTGGGCGGCGAACACGCAGAATGCGGAGGCGCCGTGGTGAGCAAAATGTCCAACGTCCCGTGGCCCAAAGGCACCTTCGTGGAGACCGTCAAGGGGTGGCAGAAGCTGTGTTTCTACGTCAAAGAGCCCCGCGATCCTTCCTGGGCCACGGCTCCCGAATGCAAATCCGGGGCACTGATGCGGCTTACCTCCTGTTAGGAGAAGGGTCTGGATTGGTCTTCGTTGGACGAGCTGACATCGCTTCAAACGCGCATCAGGAGCATGATGGACAAGAACGTCAAGCTTTTTGATGTGATTCAGGTGATGCTAATTCGCCTGATCCTTCCATGCTAGAACCGGGCTTGCCATCTATGGGAGTTCAATCCGGCCAAGCACAAGACCTTGCGACAATTCTTCGGAACTACGCACGAAGATATCTGGAAGGTGCTCTTCAAGGCCAATGAGACGTGGCCGGAGACAATCAAGGACTGCGGGCATGATCTAGCCCATCCCACCAGTTCGGTAAGTTTTCCGTGCTTCAAGGCGTATCCCTTTCTTGCATGCTCAAGGAGGATGTCCCAACTTCCCTATTTTCCTTTTCAAGGTTGGACAAAGAAGGCGGAGCAGATTCGGTGTTTGGCTCCGCTGCCTGAGGAACCAGCCATCCCGCTTTTGACAAAGATGCTGGTACCGGCGCCCTACGTGGCGCCAGAGAAGAAGGCCAAGGGGACCAGAGGAGGCCTCCATCCCAAGGTTACTTCAGACATGGCGTCCGAAGATGCCGAAGCTCACTCCGTCGCCGAAGACGACGAGGAGGAGGGAGAGGAGGAAGAAAGCAACTCCCCCTTCCCCGAGGGGGGAAAGGAGAGAGCGGCCTCCACAGATCTAGAAGCAGAGGCGTCCAAGAAGGGAAAGGCTTCCCTCGCGGATAACTCTGCGTGGGACGTCGATAGCAGCCTAGAACGGCACCCTCGAAATAAGCCCCTGACCGAATCGTGAGTATCCGAAGACCCTATCGCATTCATATATCCTCCTCTTTTACTTCATAATTTTAACATGTCGAACCATGTACTTGCAGTCCGGCTCGTTCCGCCCTTGAGCGATCCTCGTCTTCGGGGAACACGCTGGACCCGAAGGTGATGGACAGCGGGTCCCTTCCAATGGCCTCCTCTCCCAGGGCCATGGATGACACCGAGGTGTTGTCCCGAAGGATCCCCGACCAGGGAGAGACGCAGGAGGCCGTCAGGATGGCGCTAGAGGGCGAGACCTCGGCCGCCGGACACATGGGGGAGCAGATCCCCATGGAGACTGGCAATGGGGGCCACATCCAATTCGGCCCCCAGCCGAATACGGTCCCGGAGACCTATACAGTTCCAGAATCTGGCAAGAAGCCTCCTTCATCGGAAGGAGGTGTGCCCACTCCGCCGGTGACCTCTGTACATCAAGAGGCGCCGGATACTCTATAGAAGTGCTGCAAAGTGCTTCCATCATCGAGGAACACCATACCCTCATGGGTGCGGTGATTGAGAAGATTCAGTCCGCGAAGAGTGGACTGACCGAAGCCTGCGCAAGCCTTCTAATAGGCTTTGAGGTAAGCGTTGCATTTATGTAAAAAGAGAGTTACAATATAGACAGTAGCCCCTGAGACTCTGTTCGGGGTTCAGAAAGAAAAGCCGAACAGAGGATCAAGTAGTTTTTCGCAGGAGACTAACCATGTGTGTCTATGTGAATAAGCAGGCGTCGCTGCTAGCCATGACTTCTCATGCTGCCGAAGTCTATGGATTGAAGCAGAGGCTGGAACGGACCGAGGAAGAGCTCGGCCGTACGAAAAAGCAGCTGGAGGATACCCAAGGTATGCAATGATCTTGTGTATGTCCGGAAGGGATGAATGATGTGAGCTAATCATAGTGCCATGACATTTATTAGGGGCGGCGGCCAAGGTGGAGGCCCTCGAGAAGGCGCTGGTAGAGGCCAAGGAGAGAGCGGCAAAGGAACAAGCCGCTCATGAAAAACACGAGGCCAGGGTTAGCAAGGTCCAGCAGGAGCTCTAGGATGCCGTGCAAAAATGCGAGTCCTTGGAGCGCCAGAATGCGGACCAAGAGTCCGAACTTGCTAAGGCCCACCAAAGCGCACAAGAGGCCCGAACCGAAGCCCAAGGCGCCCTCCCAGAAATCCAAGAGGCCAAGAAAATCATGGCGGGTAAGGCTTTCATTATGCAAAGCAAGTATGTGATGAAGAAGTATCTCTTACTGACCCGGATTTGGAGTTCTCCAGGGGCGTTTGTGGATCTGCCGCGTAGTGTTTATGATGCTGCGGAGTTCTTCCGAACCGAAGAGGGGAGCTCAATGGAGAAGCTGTTCTGGCCGCAATACCTTGCGCCAGAACATCTGGTGCCATTTAGCGACCAGCTAAAACAGCTGGTCGAGTTGCACAGGGTGGCCGAACTAGCCATGAAGGATTTAATAATCCGGCTATGGCCTGCGGAAGCCCTAACCGGCAGCTACTTTGGACTCGTGAAGCGGCTGGTCAATGCCTGCCCTCGGCTTGACGCCATCAAGCGGTCGGTCTGCATAGAAGGTGCGCGGATGGCCTTCGCCCGTGTCAAGATACAGTGGGCAAAGATGGACGCCGTCAAGCTCGCGACTGAAGGACCGCCCGAGGGCAAGGAGCGCCGCACGCCCGAGCAGTATTTTCCGGATGTTCTGAAGGGATCCCGCATTGTGGCGGAACAATGTACTAAGGACATTATGTTTGAATGAATACATTCATGTTATTCCTTCCCGTATGATGAAAACAAGGCTTGATATGTAATATAATGCTTTGCTGTTTGTTTATTTAAAGTTTTACCTCCTGTGCGGCCATTTCATCAAGTCTGAGAGTTGGCCAGTCGTCGGCTTCAGCCCCCACGTAGGTAGTATGGGGGTGTTCGGGATGAATCTAAATACTCCTTATCCAAGAGTTTGGTCCTTAAAGGAGGTGTTTAGCGCAACGAACCAGGCAATCAGACTATGTGGCTTTATTACCCTCACTTAGCCGTAGGAGTTTGACAATGAAAATGTAGGCGCAGCCCCTAGTATCCAGACTAGGGTGCTGTAAACACCTGATCGGATAAGAACCAATTCGTCGCATAATGCAAGAAAAATCGCTAAAGATTTGAAACCCCCAAAGAGCTGGCCAGCTCACGCCGCATCATGACAGTCAATTTTCGGCTTCTCTACTGAGGTGCTCATCCGGATAAACCAGGCCACAATCGTAGTAGTTCTCCCTTTACTACCCTAGCCGATATAGCGGAACGTAAGGTAGTAAGCACAGGAGCCGGGCAACCCAACTATTGACCAAAGACATGATTTGGAGCCAATGCATATAATGCTAAATTCGGGGTGCTGAACTATACTGTAAAAGTGTTCATACTTGTTGCCATAGTGTGGGGCGTAATAAAGCCCCTGGCGAATTACAGCATACCAAGGTGTACAGATGCAAATTAAAATAGCGAAAATAAAAAATAAAGAAGAAGCTAGTGCCACATATGTTGGGCCGCAAACTGTTTCCATTATAATTTTGATTAACACGTCAAAGCGTACTTGAACAAAAAATGCGATAAGCAACAGTGGCTATTTAACATGCCAAGACCAAGGGGGAGCTGCGTACGGGTCCTGAAAACAGGTAGAATGATCGCCAAGAAGGACATCTAGAGATTCCCCCGTACGTATGTGCTACTTGTCACCTTGGTGTAGCCGTCCTTCGGAAAGACCAATTTATCAGGCCGTCGAGAGGGGCCTGTGAAAAGAAACCAAAAAAGGGAAAGTAAGCGTATGTGTGTCCCGGGAAGGTCGAGCCATATTGTGGATCACAATATGGTTATGCCTCCATCTCTGCCCATGGTATTTTTAGTGCGTAGTTATGTACGCGGGGTACATATGCCGCCACTTGGTCGGGACTGAGATGGAGGTCGAATTGCTAATCGAGCCCCCGACAAGCTGGACTGTCCTGCCGCAGAGTAGTCCGGACTCATTTGACACTGTCCGGGAGCATGGCCGCCGAATTAAGGTTCTGCTTGAGAAGGCCGCTCTGTACCTCTGCGGCCAGGGCCGCGGTGTGCTCCTTGGTACGGAGGGAGCGCTCCGTGTTTCCATTGATTGTTATGACACCGCGTGGTCCGGGCATCTTGAGCTTGAGATAAGCATAGTGCGGCACCGCATTGAATCGGGCAAACGCAGTTCGTCCGAGCAGTGCGTGATAGCCGTTGCGGAAGGGGACGATGTCGAAGATTAACTCTTCGCTTCGGAAGTTGTCGGGAGATCCGAAGACGACCTCCAATGTGATTGAGCCCGAGCAGCGGGCCTCTACACCTGGTATAACTCCTTTAAAGGTAGTTTTGGTGGGCTTGATCCTTGATGGATCGATGCCCATTTTGCACACTATATCCTGATAGAGAAGGTTTAGGCTGCTGCCACCGTCCATGAGGACTCATGTGAGGTGGAATCCATCAATTATTGGGTCGAGGAACAGTGCGGCGGAACCGCCATGACGGATACTGGTCAGATGGTCCCTGCGATCAAAGGTGATCGGGCATGACGACCATGGGTTGAATTTTGGGGCGATTGGCTCTATCGCGTAGACGTCCCTGAGCACACGCTTGCGCTCCCCTTGGAGATATGGGTAGCGTATATCATGTTCACGATTTTGACTTGAGGGGGAAACTTCTTTTGTCCCCCTGTGTTCGGTGGACGGGGCTCCTCATCGTCATTCTCGCTTTGCGACCCCTTCTCCTTATCTTCGGCATTTAACTTGCCGACCTGTTTGAAGACCCAACAACTCCGATGAGTATGATTGGCTGGATTATCAGGGGTGCCATGGATCTGACATGGACGATCGAGTATGCGGTCCAGGCTGGAAGGGCCTTGATTATTCCTTTTATATGGCTTCTTCCGCTGTGCAGACTTGGAGCCACTGAATCCGGCGTTGTCCACCATGTCCTCGGTATTATCACTGTTGCTTCGACGCATGTGCCTCTTGCGTTGGGGCTTACCGTTGCTATTTCTGGCGTTCGAAGTGCCAGGTTCGCTTGCATTGTTATTGCTACAGGCTGGCCAGCTATCTTCGCCCGCGCAAAAGCGGGTCATAAGCGCCGTGAGGGCTGCCATGGACTTCGGCTTTTCTTGGCCGAGGTGTCGGGCGAGCCATTTGTCCCGTATGCTCTGTTTAAAGGCCGCTAGGGCTTCGGCATCCGGACAGTCGACGATCTGGTTCTTTTTAGTTAGGAACCTAGTCCAGAATTTCCTGGCTGACTCTCCGGGCTGTTGAATTATGTGACTTAAGTTGTCGGCATCCGGAGGTCAAACATATGTACCTTGGAAGTTGTCAAGGAAGGCTTCTTCAAGTCCTCCCAGCTGCCAATGGAATTTTCGGGCAAGCTGTTCAGCCAGTGCCAGGCTGGCCCCTTGAGTTTTAGGAGTCGTAGTCGAGCATGTCGGTTAGATTTTTGACATTGGCTATTAAGTGGGAGGTGGGTGGGAAGAGAAATTCCCCGTCATCAGCCCCCAGCTCAAACCGGATATAATTCGGCAGTGAGTCCCCTGCTAAAGAGAGGGTTTTTAATGAGTTTAGCACATCGCCTAAAGGGGAGAGCCGGAAGATGTCCGCGGAACTGAATTCGACGACCGGCGCCTGGTAAGGCTCGTCGGACGCGGATGCAAGAAGTTCGGAACCAGTGACTGGAGATGAGTCCGGGGGTCCGATGATGCATACCTCGCCCGAAGTTGGGTCTGTGTACGGCTCCAACGCCGCTGAGTCTGCGGCTTCCATGGCGGGGTTAAGCTTCCCGTCTTCGGATGGCGCAAGCTGCTTCGAATCCAGGGCCGGAGCGCTTACAGGCGCAATCTCCTCTGCATGGTCCGATGACAGATTTAGGTCATGTTCATCGTGGTGGCAGGGAGCGGCTGCCATGGGCTCAAATCCGTCGAAGATCAAGTCTCTGCGGATATCAGCGATGTAGTTCAAGCTTCCAAACCTGACCTGACGGCCAGGGGCGTAGCTGTCGATCTGCTCTAAATGGCCAAGCGAGTTGGCCCGCAGTGCGAAGCCGCCGAATACGAATATTTGGCCAGGGAGAAAGACATCCCAATGGCAGCGTTGTTGTAGATGATGGGTGGGGCCATCGAACCTTCTGACGATGGCACAACGGAACTCTCAATGAAAGCACCAATGTCAGTGTCAAAACGGGCGGATCTCGGGTAGGGGGTCCCGAACTGTGTGTCTAAGGTTGATGGTAACAGGAGACATGGGACACGATGTTTACCCAGGTTCGGGCCCTCTCTATGGAGGTAATACCCTACTTCCTGCTTGATTGATCTTGATGAATATGAGTATTACAAGAGTTGATCTACCTCGAGATCGTAATGGCTAAAACCCTAAAAGTCTAGCCTATATGATTATGATTGTCCCGATGAACTAAACCCTCCGGTTTATATAGACACCGGAGGGGACTAGGGTTGTACAAAGTCAGTTACAGAGAAAGGAATCTTCATATCCGAACGCCAAGCTTGCCATCCACGCCAAGGAGAGTCTTCGGTCTTGTATCTTCGTAGCCCATCAGTCTGGTCCATGTCCAACAGGCCGGACGCTCGAGGACCCCTTAGTCCAGGACTCCCTCAGCAGCCGCGCTCAAGCCTCCACCAACCGTCCTCTTTCCCATATAACCTACGTCCTAGACCGGGTAGGGTCCTAGCTCCTGCCAATTTGGTTTCAGAGCGCTTGGGTCCGATCATGTCTGCACCACCACCCATCCCACCGCTACCCACCTCGCCAATGCCCATCACCACCGCATTGCCAATTCTCTCCATCGTGTCGCTCGCCCTCTCCACCGCGCCGCTGTATCTCCCCACCGTGCCGATCGGTACCACCACGGGCGCCGCCATCGGCGAGACACCGCCCTCCACTGCGCCGCCCGCCGCAGTCTACTCCCCGACGGAGATCACTGGGGTCCTCTATGATCTCGTCACCACCGTCCAGGGGTATGGCTATACCTGGCCAGCCCCTACGGGTCGCCGCTACCCTTGCCGCCGGCGGCCGCGACCGGGCCGGCCGCCCTACCATGGTACTCGGCACTCGTGGCGCTTGCAGGGCCCCTCCACCACCACTGGCCACTGCAGCCACCGCTCGCCGCCGCACCACAATGGCCGCAGTGGCCGGCGCCGGCTGGCGCCGCGCCACCCACGCCGCCATTGTCGGCCCCGCCGCCACCCAGCACTGGGCCCGGGTCAACCATGGAGGGAGGCATGCCAATCCAGCAAGTCCGCTTCCCGCCATCGCTGTCCCCAATTCTGGCCTGGCTGACCGGATCATCACTGTCGCCCGTCTACACGTCGGCTGTGGACCCGCCGGTGCCCACTCTGTAGTATAGCGACCCATCCAGCTCCACGGGTCACTACGTGGGCCGCGCCAGCACTAACCGGGCGTCCCCAGCCTCGCTTCTCCACACCTCCGAGCTAGTTGTCCACATCGCTCCAACCCAGAGGTCGCCACGGTTCGCCAAAATTGATTTCGCCACTTATGACGCCACGGAGGACCCCCTCAACTGGCTCAACCAGTGCGAGTAGTTCTTTCGCGGGTAGCGCACCCTAGCATCGGAGCACACCTGGCTCGCCTCTTACCACCTCCGCGGCACGACACAACCATGGTATTACACCCTCGAGTAGGACGAGGGCAACATGCCTCCTTGGGAGCGCTTTCACGAGCTCTGCCTCCTTTGCTTTGGGCCACCGTTCTGCGGGAGCCGCCTGGTAGAGCAAGGCCACCTTCCCTTCACCTCCACGGTGCAGGACTTCACCGACTGGTTCCAGGCCCTGGCATGCCATGCGTCGGGCATGACGGCGCATCAGCGGACCGACCTCTTCATTGGTGGACTTCCAGATCACATCCGCGTTGACGTGGAGCTTCGGGGACCCTAGGATCTCCAGACGGCCATGTACTACGTGTGCGCCTTCGAGTGTCGCGCTCAGGCCATGCAGCATGTGGCCCCCGCTCGAGGAGGCCGACAGGCCACCAGGTAGCCCCCTGCATGGGGCCGGCCACCCCCGGCCGCTCCGGTGACTACCACCACAGCCGCGACGCGGCCCTTCCGTCGTCTCTACCAGTTTGAGCAGCTAGAGTATCGGCGCTGATGACCCACAAGTGTAGGGGACCTATCGTAGTCCTTTTGATAAGTAAGAGTGTCGAACCCAACGAGGAGCAGAAGGAAATGATAAGCAGTTTTCAGTAAGGTATTCTCTGCAAGCACTGAAATTATCGGTAACAGATATTTTTGTGATAAGGTAATTTGTAATATGTAACAAATAGTAAAAGTAAATAAGGTGCAGCAAGACAGCCCAATCCTTTTTGGCAAAGGACAAGCCTGGACAAACTCTTATATAAAGGAAAACGCTCCTGAGGACACATGGGAATTATCGTCAAGCTAGTTTTCATCATGTTCATATGATTCGCGTTCGGTACTTTGATAATTTGATATGTGGGTGGACCGGTGCTTGGGTACTGTACTTCCTTGGACAAGCATCCCACATATGATTAACCCCTATTGCAAGCATCCGCAACTGCAACAGAAGTATTAAGGTAAACCTAACCATAGCATGAAACATATGGATCCAAATCAGCCCCTTACGAAGCAACGCATAAACTAGGGTTTAAGCTTCTGTCACTCTAGCAACCCATCATCTACTTATTACTTCCCAATGCCTTCCTCTAGGCCCAAACAATCGTCAAGTGTCATGTAGTCGACGTTCACATGACTCCACTAGAGGAGAGACAACATACATCTCATCAAAATATCGAACGAATACCAAATTCACATGACTACTTATAGCAAGACTTCTCCATTGTCCTTAGGAACAAACTTAACTACTCACAAAGCATATTCACATTCATAATCAGAGGGGTATTAATATGCATAATGGATCTGAACATATGATCTTCCACCAAGTAAACCAACTAGCATCAACTACAAGGAGTAATCAACACTACTAGCAACCCACAGGTACCAATCAGAGGCTTTGGGACAAAGATTGGATACAAGAGATGAACTAGGGTTTGAGATGAGATGGTGCTGGGGAAGATGTTAATGGAGATTGACCCCCTCCCGATGAGAAGATTGTTGGTGATGACGAGTGTGATGATTTCCCCCTCCCGGAGGGAAGTTTCCCTGGAAGAATAGCTCCGTCGGAGCCCTAGATTGGTTCCGCCTTATGGCGGCGGAGTTTCGTCCCATGAGCTTGCTTATGATTTTTTTCTCAACGGAAGACTCCATATAGCCAAAGATGGGCATCAGAGGGCCACCAGGGGGCCCACGAGGCAGGGGGCGTGCCCAGGGGGGTAGGGCACGCCCCCACCCTCGTGGACAGTGGGTGGCCCCCCTCTGGTAGTTCTTTCGCCCAATATTTTTTAATATATTCCGAAACATGCTCCTGTGAAGTTTCAGGACTTTTGGAGTTGTGCGTAATAGGTATCTAATATTTGCTCCTTTTCCAGCCCAGAATTCCAGCTGCCGGCATTCTCCCTCTTCATGTAAATCTTGTAAAATAAGAGAGAATATGCATAAGTATTGTGACATAATGTGTAATAACAGCCCATAATGCAATAAATATCAATATAAAAGCATGATGCAAAATGGACGTATCAACTTCCCCAAGCTTAGACCTCGCTTGTCCTCAAGCGAGAGCCGAAATCGAAAAATATGTCCACATGTTTAGAGATAAAGGTGTCGATAAAAATAAAATACGGACATGAGGGCATCATGATCATTCGTAGAACAACAACATATATATATATATATATTATCATATGATCTCTTATGCTAAAGTAACAATTCAATCACAAATTCAAGTATGGATCATAAAGTTCATTGAGAACCAACAAACTCTAATCTCAGTCATTGAGGCAATTGTGATTTATCATAACATCAGAAAGAGTCAATAAGAGCTTTTATAGAAGTCCACATACTCAACCATCATTTAGTCTTTCACAATTGCTAACACTCATGCGATATTTATGGTTATGAAGTTTTAATCGGACACAGAGAAAGATAGGGGCTTATAGTTTTGCCTCCCAACCTTTTACCTCAAGGGTAATGTCGGTGTCAAAACCGGCGGATCTCGGGTAGGGGGTCCCGAACTGTGCGTCTAGGCCGGATGGTAACAGGAGGCAGGGGACACGATGTTTTACCCAGGTTCGGGCCCTCTTGATGGATGTAAAACCCTACCTCCTGCTTGATTAATATTGATGATATGGGTAGTACAAGAGTAGATCTACCACGAGATCAGAGAGGCTAAACCCTAGAAGCTAGCCTATGGTATGATTGTATGTTGTCCTACGGACTAAAATCCTTCGGTTTATAAAGACACCGGAGAGGGTTAGGGTTACACAAGGTCGGTTACAAAGGAGGAGATATCCATATACGTATTTCCTAGCTTGCCTTCCACGCCAAGTAGAGTCCCATCCGGACACGAGACGAAGTCTTCAATCTTGTATCTTCATAGTCTAACAGTCCGGCCAATGGAGATAGTCCGGCTATCCGGAGACCCCCTAATCCAGGACTCCCTCAATAGCCCCTGAACCAGGCTTCAATGACGATGAGTCCGGCGCACAGTATTGTCTTCGGCATTGCAAGGCGGGTTCTTCTCCGAATACATCACAGAAGAATTTGAATACGAGGATAGTGTCCGACCCTGCAAAATAAGTTCTACATTCCATCGTAGAGAGAATAATATTTTCGCAGATCTAATTTGCTGGCTTGTTTTGGCAGCTTGACGTTATGTCATGGCCCGATGATTATTCGAACCGTTTCTTTTAACCAGCCTCACACATAATGCGAGGCAGTTTTTCGACACGTCTTTTCAAAGCAGAGATCGTGTCCCCTTATCACGGGATTCTCATCAATACAGGCATGGGTAACCCAACCGCGCCATCAATTGCGGCGCTTGGGGGATAAGCGAGTTTTACCAGGCAAGTGGGGACGCTTAGTTTCGTTCACTCATATAAAGGGATAAGGATTCACCTTTCAATCCACGCCTTCTTCCTCCTTTGATCATCTGTTTTCGCACACTCGAGCTCTAGCGCCCAAGTCCACACTTCCACCTCAACCTTCTCCAACCATGTCCGGAGCGGGAGGCAAGTGGATGGTCTCCTCCGTCACGGAGGGAGACATCAAGAAACTGAGGAGAGCCGGATACCTGCCCGACGACATCGCGCAGCAGCTCCCAGATGAGGGGCAGCTCATCCCCACCCCCAGGCCCCATGAGAGGGTAGTATTCCTCACACATTTCCTCCATGGACTGGGATTCCCTCTCCATCCCTTCGTTCGGGGGCTCATGTTTTATTACGGCCTGGATTTCCATGATCTGGCCCCGAACTTCATCCTCAACATCTCGGCGTTTATCGTCGTGTGCGAGGCCTTCCTCCGCATCAGGCCCCACTTTGGCTTATGGCTGAAGACATTCAACGTCAAGCCGAAGGTGGTGGTCGGCCGCCAGGCGAAGTGCGGAGGCGCCATGGTGGGCAAGATGCCCAACATAACATGGCTCGAGGGCTCCTTTGTGGAAACCATAAAGGGGTGGCAATCGGGGTGGTTCTATATCACCGAGCCGCGTGACCCTGCATGGGCAGCGGCCCCCGAGTTCCGATCTGGCATCCCCATGCGGCTCACCTCCTGGAAAGAGAAGGGCCTGTCCTGGGGTAATTCGAAAGAGCTGACCGGACTCCAAACATGTATTCAAAACATGCTGGACAAGAAGCTCAAGCTTGTCAACATAGTCCAAGTTATGCTCATCCGCCGGATACTCCCGTGCCAACAACGGGAGTTCAACTTGTGGGAATTCAATCCGGCGCAGCACCGAACTCTAAACAGGCTCTTCGACACGACTCATGAAGACGCCTGGAGGGTGTTGTTCAAAAGCGCCGAGGTCCCCCCCTATTACTGAGGATCACGGATTCAGCGCGAAGCGCCAAGCCAGTGTGGTAAGCTGCTTTACCTTTCACAGTATACTTATTTTTTATATAGATGGACTCTATGCGGGATCTAAACTCCCGTACCTTTGATAGGACTGGCAGAAGATGGCCGGACAGATCGACTGTCCGGCTCCTTTGCCCGAAGGCCCCGCAGACGCTCTTCTGGCGAAGATGCTGACTCCGGCCCCTTATAAGGTGCCGGACAAGACCAAGAAGGCCCAGGGAACCCGAAAGAGTTCCCGACGCCAGGCGTCGTTGGACTCATCGTCCGATGACTCTGCGGCGCACTCTTCCCCCGAAGACGAGGAAGAAGAAGATGATGCTCCCCCACAGACTGGGGGAGACAAGAAAAGGAAGGCCGCCCCTACTGGGGAGGCCGGGGGGTCCAAGAAGGGAAGGACTCTTCTTCCGAACAGTTCCACCGCCGCCGACGAAGGCGAAGACGAGTGGTTGCCCAGGGTCAAGCCCCGGGGAGATCGTAAGTACTCGGATACCAGAGTAACTCATAGGATTCCTTTATCGCACTACTTTCCCTAATCGCCGAACATGATTATGCAGGCCGCCACGAGCCAATATCGAGGTATCATCGGACGGCTCCCTGGGCTCGTTGGACATGGATAGCGATCCGGTCCCGACCGCCACCTCCCCTCATCCTGCCGACGACGCCGAGGTGTTGTCTCAAGAGGCACCGGATCGAAGGGAGACAGTACCGGAGGCGCCCCAAGGCGACCTTCCGGACTCCGGAAGCCGAGGGGATGGGGCCCCCGAGAGCTCTGAGTTCGGCCCTCAGCCGAACACCGTGCCGGACCCTCCAGCGGTTCTGGGCTCGGGAAGGTAGCCTCCTTCTAAGAGGGGCAAGACGCCTGTGCCGGTGACCTCTGTCCATCCAGAGGCACTGGACAATCTGCTGGAAGCTCTTCGCAGCGCTTCCATCGACGAGGAGCACCGCACTATCATGAGTGCGGTGATCCAGAAGGTTCAGTCCGCCAAGAGAGGATTGACTGAAGCCTGTGCCAGCCTTCTAATAGGCTTCGAGGTAAGTGTTTTAAAATGTAGTAGAAATATTACCGCATAGACAGTAGCCCCTGATGCTTTGTTCGGTGTTCACAAAGAAAAGCCGAACAGAGGATCAAATAATATCGCAGGAGTCTAATATAAGTATGTCAATATGCATATGCAGGCTTCGCTGCTGGCGTCCGCCGCACTGACTGCGGAGGTCGCTGTACTGAAGCAGGCCCTCCAGGGGTCCCGGAAAGAGCTCGGCCTTGCTAAGAGGCAGCTCGAGGAGAACAAGGGTAAGTAATACCCCGTTTATAGATATGTATATATATAAAAAGGACACGTGTAACATCCCAAATTTGCAATTTGGAATGTTATACACTAGATCATCATGCATATCATATTTTCTTGCATTTTGGTTGATCCTAGAAATTTCACGCAACTCAAGGACCCACGGAGAGAGTTGGAGATTTCGTTATTTTCATATTTGAGAATTTTCTCGAATTTGAAAAGAGGATCATTTGATTTATTTATTTTATCTTCAATTATTTTTCCTATATCAAAAATGAGAGAGGGAATAATATGACTTTCCCAAAATTTAGGAAAAATGAAGATTTAATAAATAGATCAAGTTTTGGTTTTGCCGGAGTTTAGTTTGCTTTTTATTTGGATAGGGAAAAATGCATGTTTTCGAAAATTGCATTTTAGGCCCGGAGTAAAGTTCATTTTGTTCGACTCATTTTTAGGAGTCGGGGAAAATTTACTTTAGTAATTTTGGAGCTCGTTTAGATTTTCTTTTCTGTGTTTTTCTGCGCGCGAAACCGTTTAAAAAAACCCGCAGGCCAGCCGGGCCAAAGACCCAGCCAGCCGGCCTCCTCCCAGCCGCGCGCGCGCCAGCGTCAGGCGTAGGCAGCCGCCGTCCCTGGCCGAATCCTATTAGGATTCTAGGCTAGCCCTTTCCTTTGTTTCGTTTTCCTTTTCCTACTCTATTTCTTGTCCCCTACCCCAAGTCTCCTCTCCCCTCCCCAATATAAATACCCCAACACCCCCCCTCTAAACCCATCAAATCAAACCCCAAGCCCTCCACCGCACCCCACCCCGCGCACTACACCGCCGCCGCGCCACCCCACACCCGCGCCGCCGCCGCACCTTGCCCACGCCGCCGCCGCACCTTGCCCACGCCGCCGCCGCACCTTGCCCACGCCGCCGGAGACCTCGCCGGAGGTTGCCCCGCGTCTCTTTTCCTCGGATCGTTTTCTTCTAATCGTTCCGATTCTTTTCTTCTCTTCCGATTCGTTTTCTAGATCGGTTTTTCGTTTCGGTTTTCTTCTCCGAAACCATAGATCGGATTCGTTTTCTTTTCCGATTTAGTCGCCTTTGGACCGTTCGCCGGACCATTCGTCCTAACGAACGTGATCACCGGATTCTTCTAGGTTAACGAACGCCTGTTCGTTTAACCGTTCTTCTTTTTCTTCTCGTCGGATTTATTCCGCGATCGCGATCTCAGATCCGATCTTCGTTCTAGTCTTTCTTCTCGCTCGTTTATCGGAATCAGGTGATTCAAGCGCCTGGAGTTTCGTTTCGAAACCGCCGTTTCGTCTAATCAACTTAAACAAGTTTTTGCCCCGGTAAAATTTGACCTAGTTTCAACTTGCTAGAACCGAGTTGTTTTTCCGCCGTTTGTTTTCCGTTTCTTTGTTCGGTTCGTTCTTTCTTTGCAACCGGAGTTCTTAAGTTGAACTTTCTGGTTCGTTCTCTTGTTCGAGTTTTACCTGTGCATTAGATGAGTACTTATTGTATGCTTGTTGTTTGTCTGCGATAGATCACCCGGATTGCGCCGCCTGTTACTTCGAAACCCTAGGTCTCACGGATCATCAGCAAGGCAAGTAACACTTTGATCATACCTTTTCTACAACCCATGTTTTATTGCATTAGATCAATCCTCTCACATTGCATGATTAGGATCTAATTAATTTGTGGGATGGGAAGTAGATGAGGTAGTACCTATCACCTGTATTACTATGAAACCTTTGGGAGTTACTTCTACGTTTGCTTATTATGCCATGCTATGCTAGTAGACGTGGATTGGGTGAGTGATATCCATGAAAGATGTGAGTTGATAATTTTAATGGTTTATCTAAGGTGGCAACTTAAACACACATCTGGGTGGATTGAGGCACCTGATGTCTATCAGGACTTGCCTGTTTTGTTTTGGACCGCCACCCAGGCTCAAAGGGATCATAAGATCTTTCATGCTAGAAACTTCCGTGTGCAGCCACAAGCCATTATGGGCTCTGGCATAGTTGACTAAGTTGTGCGAACTCTTATAGTGGTAGACTAGCAGATGTAGGTGATGTAGGTGTACCGGTCTACCCGATCGTAAGGTGCTAGCGCTTCTGAAAGGCTATGTCTCGGTCATCCGTCTTCTCAAACACCATGTAGTGCGAGAAACCAAACGGAGGCGATCGAGTCTTGTGGGGAAAAGTGCGCAAACCTCTGCAGAGTGTACAAACTAATCATGATTAGCCGTGTCCCCGGTTATGGACAACTTGAGTATCTAGTACTTGAATATCATGTGAATCTCAACATGTTACTTCTAATTAATGTTGTTGGGTTTTAATTGTTCACTTAATTGGGATCGGAATGCTGTCAACCATTCTCGATGTTACACAACTACCATGATAGTTAAATAAATTTATTCCTTTGCAGTAGGGAAAAACTGGCTTTACGCAAAACTGTAACCATAGAGCTTTCCACCAGCCATATATGCATATAGTATAGCTGTTTCATTTCATTACTCTCTATGTGTTACATTGCCAGCATATTCCATGTGCTGACCCATTTTCGGGCTGCAACTTTCATGTTGCAGACTTTTCAGACGACGATTGAGGTGTTTTAGGTCGTGGTTCTATACTCAGTGATGCCGTTGGAGTTGATGGACCCATTTATCTTCCAAGTCTTCCGCTGTTATCGTTATTAGATGGCCTTAAGCCATTTTTATTGTAATAAGTTCTCTTTGAGACAACGATGTAATAAGTGTGTGATTGCCACTCTGCTATAAATCCTTCGATGTACTGTGTGGTGTCAGCATTACTGATCCAGGGATGACACCCGAGCACAGTAGACTTGATCCATTCGGGTTGGGTCGCCACAGAGATGGTATCAGAGCACACGCTGACTGTAGGACACGACCACTAAGTTAAAGCCATAGATCACCATTCTCTTCTGACTTTCTAACTCCTCATCTTTTCTACTCTTTTAGGATGACGCACGCGAAGATTAAGTACGCTCAACCGGATGAAGGCACACCTTTTGGATTTTACCTGAAGGAAGTCACCAAGTACCTGAACATTGGATTACCAAGCTTCACGGGAACCTTCAACGCCACTCTGCCTGAAGAGGAGCGCTGGAAGATTCAAGCTCACGTTCCGGGAAGGACATTCGCGCCAATCACGAAGCCTATAGATAGTGTTTTCAATGCACCAACCTGGAGTCTGGGAAAGAGCATGGCAGCTCATATCACCATAGGACGCATTGGAGAAGTTTACCAAGAAGACCACAAGGACACTATCTACCAGATTTGTGGACGCCGAGATGAACAATGGGAGTTAGTCAGCACCAAGAAGGATAGATCCATTGCATCTTTCATCCAGGAGTTAAACCAGCACATACGACGCCACGAGAACTAGATGTGCAATGACATGATAGAGTTGAAGAATGCAAAGGCAAGGATCATCGAGCTAGAAGGAGAACTGAAGTCTACACGCAAGGACTACATGGACGAGATCGTAGCTCTAGCAAGGCACAATGGCGATCTTAAGCAGGAGATTGAAGAACTCAAGAGGAAGTTAGCATCCACGGAGGACGACGAGTACGTCGCATGTCCGGACAACTACATCATCATCGATGACACCGATTCGGATCCAAGTGAACCCGACTTTGAAGACGAAGCTGGAGCAGATATCATGGAGTCTTCCATCGGTTCAAATTTCTAGATGACCACCAGATAGTAGTAGTATTCCCCCATGTAAACATTATAGTCGAGCACTTTTGTGATAGTTTTAGACCGATTGTAAGCCCTTGTTTGATTGAATGAAGTGATTTTGTGTGCATTTGCTCATGTGCATTGGGGTAGTGTTTTCCCTTTAGACCTCACTCTATTCTTAATTCTCGTCTTTTCTAAATCCTCAGATGCCTCCGAGACGTGACAATGGATTTCCACCAGAGCTCACTCAGTTGATCCAGCAGCAGAATCAATTGATGCAGATGTTAGTCCAGAACCAGCAGAACAACAACAACCCACCACCACCGCCGCCACCTGTTGACCACTTAGCCCGTTTCCTTAGGCTGAATCCACCGGTGTTTTCTAGTAGCACCGAGCCGATAGTAGCAGACGATTGGCTCCGCAAGATAGGAAGGTAGTTGACCACTGCAGGATGCACAGATGGTGAGAAAGTGAAGTTTGCCGCACATCAGCTTGACGGACCCGCAGCAGCATGGTGGGAGAATTTCACAGCCACTTACCCAGTTGACACTGTCACATGGGATCAGTTTCAGCAAGCTTTCCGCACTGCCCATGTTTTAGCAGGAGCTATGGCCATAAAGAAGCGTGAGTTTCGCAACTTACGCCAAGGAGGAAGGACAGTTGGCCAGTACGTTGACGACTTCAGCAAGTTAGCACGTTATGCCCCAAATGACGTTGCTACGGATGCAGCTAAGCAGGAGAAGTTTCTGGAAGGACTGAATGATGAACTAAGCATGCAGTTGATGGTAGCGAGTTTCAACAACTACCAGGAGTTGGTAGATCGTGCCATCATGATTGAAGGGAAGCAACAGCAGATTGAGAACCGCAAGAGGAAGTATGGACAGGGGAAGTATAACTCTGGAGCCCAGCAGAAGCCCCGTTTTACCCCTAAACCGGGATTTCAGTTTCAGCACACCCATGGAGGAGGTAGCTCGCACAACCATAATGTCCACAAGAATGGTAATGGGAATGGAGGAAGCAACGGCCAGAACCGGACCACCCCATCCACCCCAGCCAAGAAGGACCTGAGCCACGTCACTTGCTATAAGTGTTCGAAACCAGGGCATTATGCAAATGAATGTCCTGAAGGCTAGAATGGAAATGGCAATGGAAGCTCTGGGAAGATGCCGAACCCTTTCAATAGGGGACAGGTGAACCACGTTAATGTGGAGGAGGTTGAAGA
This sequence comes from Triticum urartu, assembly GCF_056163025.1. Classification (NCBI taxonomy): domain Eukaryota; kingdom Viridiplantae; phylum Streptophyta; class Magnoliopsida; order Poales; family Poaceae; genus Triticum; species Triticum urartu. The sequence goes on from NC_141876.1 coordinate 240,533,278, forward strand.
TCAGCCCGATGCAGTAATAGGTAAGTTTTTGGTTAAGTCATTTACCGCACTCGTTCTTTTCGATACTGGTGCATCACATTCATACATATCAAGGGGATTTGTGGAAAAGTATAGCCTGCCCACTAGGATTCTTAAAACACCTATGCTAGTAAGCTTGCCAGGAGCAGAGTACATGGCCAGACAAGGATGTTTCCAAGTGCCATTAAGTATAGGAAGGCATGTTTTCCCAACGGATTTAATTATTCTGGAATCCCAAGGTCTGGATGTGATTCTTGGTATGGATTGGCTGTCGATGTATGGAGGAAACATCGATTGCGCCAGTAAGACAATTTTACTTACCACACCAGAAGGAAGAAGGATCAAATATGTATCCTGGCATGTGCCAAACAGGACACAAGTAAATTCCTTATCAGGAGTTGTGCAAGAGGAAGTACCAGTGGTAAAGGATTTTCCTGACGTATTTCCAGAAGAGTTGCCAGGCATGCCACCGGATAGAGACATTGAGTTTTTGATTGAGTTATTGCCAGGTACAGGCCCAATATCGAAGCGACCGTTCCGGATGCCAGCAAAGGATTTGGTGGAAATTAAAAATCAGATTAAGGATTTACTGGAGAAAGGTTACATTCGCCCAAGTTCTTCGCCTTGGGGATCACCCGTACTTCTAGTGGAAAAGAAGGATGGATCATTAAGGATGGTTGTAGATTATCGGGGATTGAATGAAGTAACCATCAAGAATAAGTACCCACTGCCGATGATCAACGATCTGTTTGATCGGTTGCAAGGAGCTAAAGTGTTTTCCAAGATCGATTTGTGATCAGGGTACCATCAGTTGAAGATTCGAGACCAGGACATACCTAAGACAGCATTCACCACGAGATATGGACTGTATGAATATACCGTTATGTCATTTGGATTGACTAACGCACCTGCCTATTTTATGAACCTGATGAACAAAGTGTTTATGGAGTTTTTGGATAAGTTCGTCGTAGTGTTCATTGATGACATCCTGGTTTATTCAAAGAATGAAGAGGAGCATAAGGAACATTTGCGTTTGGTTTTGGAGAAACTAAGGGAACATCAGTTATACGCCAAATTCAGCAAATGTGAGTTTTGGTTGAAGGAAGTTGGATTCCTCGGACATGTTATATCCGGAGAAGGTATAGCAGTTGACCCCACAAAGGTTGAGACCGTAACCGAATGGGAAGCACCAACGACAGTTGGAGAGATCCGGAGTTTTCTTGGACTCGCAGGATACTACCGGAGATTTATTGAGAATTTCTCAAAGATTGCAAAGCCTATGACTGAATTGTTGAAGAAGGATACTAAGTTCAAATGGACTGAGGAGTGTGAGGCTAGTTTCCAAGAGCTGAAGAAATGCTTGGTTACCTCACCAGTATTGATTTTGCCAGATCAGACCAAGGATTATGAGGTGTATTGCGACGCTTCACGTCGAGGACTTGGAGCAGTGCTTATGCAGGAAGGAAGAGTTGTTTCGTATGCTTCATGACAACTGAAGCCTCATGAGTTGAATTATGCCACGCATGATTTGGAGTTAGCAGCCGTAGTGCATGCATTGAAGATGTGGAGACATTTCCTCATTGGAAATCATTGTGAGGTGTACACAAATCACAAGAGTTTGAAGTACATTTTCATGCAGAAGGAGTTGAACCTCCGACAGAGGAGATGGTTGGAGCTCATCAAGGATTATGACATGAGATTGCATTACCATCCCGGAAAAGCTAATGTAGTAGCTGATGCGTTGAGCCGTAAGAGCCATGTCAATACTCTAATGACGGGAGAAGTACTAAAGGAGTTAGCAGAAAACCTTCGTGAACTAGGTTTGGAAATAGTTCCGAGAGGCTATGTAGCAGCATTGGAGATTCAGTCAACATTGATGGATAAGATAAGAGAAGCCCAGAAATCTGACAAGGAGATTGCTGCTATAAAAGAGAAATTGAGCGAAGGAAAAGCAAAGGGATTTCGTGAGGATGAGCACGATACCTTATGGTTTGAAGACCGTGTTTATGTGCCCAATGACCCGGAGATCAGGAAGTTGATTTTGCAAGAGGCACATGATTCACCGTATTCGATTCACCCAGGGAATACCAAGATGTATTTGGATTTGAAGGAAACATTCTGGTGGACCGGAATGAAGAAGGATATTGCAGCATATGTAGCAGTTTGTGACGTATGTCAGAGAGTAAAGGCAGAGCATCAAAAGCCAGCAGGATTGTTACAACCATTGCCGATACACGAATGGAAGTGGGATAAGATAGGCATGGATTTTATCACAGGACTACCCAGGACAAAATCAGGCTATGACTCGATATGGGTAGTAGTTGATAGTCTGACGAAGGTAGCACATTTTATTCCAGTTAAGACCACTTACACCAGTGCTAAGTTGGCAAAGATATACATGACTAGGATCATTTGTTTGCATGGAGTTCCGAGGAGTATCGTATCAGATAGAGGAACCCAATTTACCTCAAAGTTTTGGAATCAGTTGCATGAAACTTTAGGGACCAGACTAGAGTTCAGCACAGCTTTTCACCCGCAGACAGATGGACAGACCGAGAGAGTCAATCAGATTTTGGAAGATATGCTGAGAGCTTGTGCATTAGATTATGGATCTAGCTGGGACGATAACTTGCCGTATGCGGAGTTTTCCTACAACAATAGCTATCAAACCAGTTTGAAGATGGCACCTTTCGAAGCTTTATATGGAAGGAGGTGCAGGACACCGTTGTCATGGGACGAAGTTGGAGACCGTCAGTTCTTTGGACCATATTTAATTAAGGAGTCTGAACGGAAAGTTAAGTTGATTCGCGATAGGCTCAAGGTAGCCCAGTCCAGGCAGAAGAGCTACGCAGATTCTAAATGCAAGGAGACAGTTTACGAAACCGGAGACAGAGTTTATCTTCGAGTATCCCCACTTCGAGGAGTTAAGTGCTTTGGAGTTAAGGGAAAGTTAGCACCGCGTTTCGTTGGACCATATAAGATTCTGCAACGTATGGGAGAAGTCGCGTATAAGTTGGAATTACCAGAGGAACTGTCAGGAGTTCATGATGTATTCCATGTTTCTCAGCTGAAGAAATGTCACGCCGAGATGGCGGAGGTACCGCTAAGAGATACCGTGCCACTCGAAGCGATTCAGTTGAAGGACGACTTAACGTATGAGGAGAAACCAGTCAAGATTCTGGAGTTTGCCAGCAGAGTTACTCGCAGCAAGGTTATCAAGTTATGCAAGGTTCAGTGGAACCACCACTCAGAGGATGAAGCCACCTGGGAGAGAGAAGAAGATTTGCTCAAGGACCACCCTTACCTATTTTCTAGCCAACCCGAATCTCGAGGGCAAGATTCACCTCAAGGGGGGTAGGTTTGTAACATCCCAAATTTGCAATTTGGAATGTTATACACTAGATCATCATGCATATCATATTTTCTTGCATTTTGGTTGATCCTAGAAATTTCACGCAACTCAAGGACCCACGGAGAGAGTTGGAGATTTCGTTATTTTCATATTTGAGATTTTCTCGAATTTGAAAAGAGGATCATTTGATTTATTTATTTTATCTTCAATTATTTTTCCTATATCAAAAATGAGAGAGGGAATAATATGACTTTCCCAAAATTTAGGAAAAATGAAGATTTAATAAATAGATCAAGTTTTGGTTTTGCCGGAGTTTTGTTTGCTTTTTATTTGGATAGGGAAAAATGCGTGTTTTCGAAAATTGCATTTTAGGCCCGGAGTAAAGTTCATTTTGTTCGACTCATTTTTAGGAGTCGGGGAAAATTTACTTTAGTAATTTTGGAGCTTGTTTAGATTTTCTTTTCTGTGTTTTTCTGCGCGTGAAACCGTTTAAAAAAGACCCGCAGGCCAGCCGGGCCAAAGGCCCAGCCAGCCGGCCTCCTCCCAGCCGCGCGCGCGCCAGCGCCAGGCGCAGGCAGCCGCCGTCCCTGGCCGAATCCTATTAGGATTCTAGGCTAGCCCTTTCCTTTGTTTCGTTTTCCTTTTCCTACTCTATTTATTGTCCCCTACCCCAAGTCTCCTCTCCCCTCCCCAATATAAATACCCCAACACCCCCCCTCTAAACCCATCAAATCAAACCCCAAGCCCTCCACCGCACCCCACCCCGCGCACTACACCGCCGCCGCGCCACCCCACACCCGCGCCGCCGCCGCACCTTGCCCATGCCGCCGCCGCCCTACGCCCACGCCGCCGGAGCCCCTCGCCGGAGACCTCGCCGGAGGTTGCCCCGCATCTCTTTTCCTCGGATCGTTTTCTTCTAATCGTTCCGATTCTTTTCTTCTCTTCCGATTCGTTTTCTAGATCGGTTTTTTGTTTCGGTTTTCTTCTCCGAAACCCTAGATCGGATTCGTTTTCTTTTCCGATTTAGTTGCCTTTGGACCGTTCGCCGGACCGTTCGTCCTAACGAACGTGATCACTGGATTCTTCTAGGTTAACGAACGCCTGTTCGTTTAACCGTTCTTCTTTTTCTTCTCGTCGGATTTATTCCGCGATCGCGATCTCAGATCCGATCTTCGTTCTAGTCTTTCTTCTCACTCGTTTATCGGAATCAGGTGATTCAAGCGCCTGGAGTTTCGTTTCGAAACCACCGTTCCGTCTAATCAACTTAAACAAGTTTTTGCCCCGGTAAAATTTGACCTAGTTTCAACTTGCTAGAACCGAGTTGTTTTTCCGCTGTTTGTTTTCCGTTTCTTTGTTCGGTTCGTTCTTTCTTTGCAACCGGAGTTCTTAAGTTGAACTTTCTGGTTCATTCTCTTGTTCGAGTTTTACCTGTGCATTAGATGAGTACTTATTGTATGCTTGTTGTTTGTCTGCGATAGATCACCCGGATTGCGCCGCCTGTTACTTCGAAACCCTAGGTCTCGCGGATCGTCAGCAAGGCAAGTAACACTTTGATCATACCTTTTCTACAACCCATGTTTTATTGCATTAGATCAATCCTCTCACATTGCATGATTAGGATCTAATTAATTTGTGGGATGGGAAGTAGATGAGGTAGTACCTATCACCTGTATTACTATGAAACCTTTGGGAGTTACTTCTACGTTTGCTTATTATGCCATGCTATGCTAGTAGACGTGGATTGGGTGAGTGATATCCATGACAGATGTGAGTTGATAATTTTAATGGTTTATCTAAGGTGGCAACTTAAACACACATCTGGGTGGATTGAGGCACCTGATGTCTATCAGGACTTGCCTGTTTTATTTTGGACCGCCACCCAGGCTCAAAGGGATCATAAGCTCTTTCATGCTAGAAACTTCCGTGTGCAGCCACAAGCCATTATGGGCTCTGGCATAGTTGACTAAGTTGTGCGAACTCTTATAGTGGTAGACTAGCAGATGTAGGGGATGTAGGTGTACCGGTCTACCCGATCGTAAGGTGCTAGCGCTTCTGAAAGGCTATGTCTCGGTCATCCGTCTTCTCAAACACCATGTAGTGCGAGAAACCAAATAGAGGCGATCGAGTCTTGTGGGGAAAAGTGCGCAAACCTCTGCAGAGTGTACAAACTAATCATGATTAGCCGTGTCCCCGGTTATGGACAACTTGAGTATCTAGTACTTGAATATCATGTGAATCTCAACATGTTACTTCTAATTAATGTTGTTGGGTTTTAATTGTTCACTTAATTGGGATCGGAATGCTGTCAACCATTCTCGATGTTTCACAACTACCATGATAGTTAAATAAATTTATTCCTTTGCAGTAGGGAAAAACTGGCTTTACGCAAAACTGTAACCATAGAGCTTTCCACCAGCCATATATGCATATAGTATAGCTGTTTCATTTCATTACTCTCTATGTGTTACATTGCTAGCATATTCCATGTGCTGACCCATTTTCGGGCTGCAACTTTCATGTTGCAGACTTTTCAGACGACGATTGAGGTGTTTTAGGTCGTGGTTCTATACTCAGTGATGCCGTTGGAGTTGATGGACCCATTTATCTTCCAAGTCTTTCGCTGTTATCATTATTAGATGGCCTTAAGCCATTTTTATTGTAATAAGTTCTCTTTGAGACAACGATGTAATAAGTGTGTGATTGCCACTCTGCTATAAATCCTTCGATGTACTGTGTGGTGTCAGCATTACTGATCCAGGGATGACACCCGAGCACAGTAGACTTGATCCATTCGGGTCGGGTCGCCACAACGCGATTGCCAAATGACAGGATCATTGTATGTTTGTCAGGGGCCACGACCAAGGTGGCGACCCTGAGGCAAGCGCTAACCCAGGCCGAAGATAAAGCGGCCCAGGAGCGCACCGAGCGAGAGAAGCACGAGGCTCGGGTGGGCGAGGTGCAGCAAGAGCTCCAGGCTCTCATGATGAAGCACGAGGCGTTGGAGCTTGACTCCAAGACGCGGGAGTTTGAGCTTGCCGCGGCCCTCGAGAGCGCAAAAAGTGCCAAGGCCGAAGCCCAAAAGGCCCTCCAAGAGATCGACACGATGAAGAAGATAGCGGCGGGTAAGGCTTTCTATATGCAAAGCAAGCATGTAAAAGTAAATTACCGATTACTTACCCGGATCCGGAGCTCTTCAGGAGCATTCACAGATTTGCCCCGCAGTGTGTCCGATGTCGCGCAATTTTACCAGGCCGAGGACGGAAGCTCGACGGAGAAGCTGTTCTGGTCTCAGTATGCTGAGGCCGAACATCCGGTGCCGATGAGCGACCAGCCGAAGCAGATGGTCGAGCTACATAAGGCGGTCGATCAGGCCATGAAGGGCTTTATAGTCCGGCTGTGGCCTGGCGACGCCCTTCCAAACAGCTTCTTCGGCCTGGTGAGGCGTCTTGTGGATGCCCGCCCACGGCTGGAGGTCGTCAAGCGATCCGTCTGCATTGAAGGTGCACGCCGAGCTTTTGCCCGTGTGAAATTGCAGTGGGTCAAGCTAGACGCCGTGAAGCTGATCAAGGAGGAGCCGCCGGAGGGCAAGGAGCACCGCCACCCTGAGATGTACTACGAGGGTGTTCTGTCGGGTGCCCGTCTCATCGCGGATGAGTGCCCAAAAGATGTAATATTTGAATGAGACTTGCTCGTGTGATCCTGTATGATGAAAACTTGTTTCATATGCGCTATGCAACGCTTGTTTGAATTTGAAATATTACCTTATGTTTGGCCGTTTATCCAATCTGAGAGATGGCTAGTCCTCGGCTTCTGCCCCCATGCCGCTAGTGCTGGGGTGTTCGGGATAAACCTGAGCACTCTTTCCCATATTTGGGTCCTTCGAGGGAGGTACTCAGCACAACGAACAAGGCAACCAGACTAATAATGCTTTATCACTCTCACTTAGCCATAGAATTCTATAATTTTAAATTTCGGCGAAGCCCCTGGTATTCGGAAGGCCGAATTCGGGGCGCGATACACGCCTGTAAGCCGGACAGGGCCGGCCCCTCGCCCTAAGCGGGATAAGTCTTTAGGGACTCGGAAAAAAACCTCGCCAAACAGCGACCAGTCTCTCACCTTATCATGACAGTCAGTTTTAGCTTTCTCTACTGAGGTGCTAAACCCAGCAGAACCGGGGCACAATCGCAGTAGTTCTCCTAGCGCTACCTTAGCCGATAGAGCGGAATGTAAGGTACCAAAACATAGGAGCCGGGCAAACCCAACATTTGACCAAAGACTTGATTTGGAGCTAATGCATATAATGCTATAAGTTCAGGGTGCCGCACTTGTGGAAGTGTTCAGACTTTTCACACCGCATTGTGGGGTACATAAGCCCTTGGTGTATTGGCCGTACCAGAGTGTACGGTTGCAAGGCGTCATTAAAGAACACGTAGATATATATATATATATATAACAAGAATGCAATAATAGTCATAATGTCATGCATTGTTTATTAAAAAATTGCGTTAAGGCAGAGTTATATAGATAGTGCGATAAGCAAAGAGTAGGACTATGTCCCTTCCAAGGGCAAACTGAGGAATGATATTGAATTGAATATTTCACTCGTTACTGTAATCAACCTGGGAATTCTGTGGTATAACATAGATGTCTGCCCCTTGGTTGCTGCATCATGTGTTCGGAAATAGTGCTCCCGGACAGTGTTTCCAGAGATTAAGGTCCTGAAAAGAAAAAAAAAGAAAAAAGCCAAACGGGAAGCCCCTGGTGCGGTTTAGGCCGCGTTTTGGGGCGTGCCGCAGTTGTGCCCCCTCCCCACCTGTGCCCATGGTATTTTTAATGCGTAATTATGTACGCGCGGTACGAATATCGCCGTTGGGTTGGGATTGGGGTGGCCGCCGCATTGCTATGCGAGCTCAGATCGCGCCAGGAGATCTATTTGCCGATTGCCCCGAGCGCGCTTGAAGGTGTCCGGGCTTTGAAGCGTCGAACTGGTTGATTGCCTTGAGAGGCTACTTTGCGCTTCTGCTGCGAGGGCCACGGTGTGCTCCTCAGTTCGGAGAGAGCGCTCTGTGTTTCCATTGACTGTAATAACTCCGCGAGGTCCTGGCATCTTGAGCTTGAGGTATGCATAATGCGGTACCGCATTGAATCTAGCAAATGCGGTTCGCCCGAGCAGCGCGTGATAACCACTGTGGAACGGGACTATATCGAAGATTAACTCTTCACTTTGGAAGTTATCCGGGGATCCGAAGACCACTTCCAGTATAATTGAGCCCATGCAATGGGCTTCTACACCTGGAATGATGCCCTTAAAGGTCGTTTTTGTGGGTTTGATCCTTGAGGGGTCTATACCCATTTTTCGCACTGTGTCCTAATAAAGCAGGTTCAGGCTGCTGCCGCCGTCCATAAGGACTCGAGTGAGGTGAAATCCGTCAATGATTGGGTCTAGGACCAGTGCGGCGAATCCGCCATGACGGATACTAGTGGGGTGGTCCCCGCGACCGAAGGTGATCGGGCAGGAGGACCAAGCGTTGAACTTTGGGGCGACAGGCTCCAACGCATATACGTCCCTGAGCGCACGCTTCCGCTCCCTCTTGGGGATGTGGGTTGCGTATATCATGTTCACCGTACGCACTTGCGGGGGAAACCTCTTCTGTCCTCCAGTGTGCGGCTGCCGGGGCTCCTCATCATCATCACTATGCGGCCCCTTGTCCTTGTTTTCGGCAATTAACTTGCTGGTCTGCTTGAACACCCAACAATCCCTGTTGGTGTGATTGGCTGGCTTGTCTGGGGTGCCGTGTATTTGACACGAGTGATCGAGTATACGGTCCAAGCTGGACGGGCCCGGCATACTTTGTTTGAATGGCTTTTTCCGCTGACCGGGTTTAGAGCCTTTGAATCCGGCATTGACTGCCGTATCCTCAGTATTTTCGCTGTTAATGTGGCGCTTATGCTTGTTGCGACGTGACCTGCTATTGCCGTCCTTGGTATCTGAGGTACCATGGTTCTTTGATATGTTATTACTGCGAGCCAGCCAGCTGTCTTCTCCCGCACAAAAGCGGGTCATGAGCGTCGTGAGAGCTGCCATAGATTTCGGCTTTTCCTGACCAAGGTGCCGGGCTAGCCACTCATCTCGGATGTTGTGCTTGAAAGCCGCTAAGGCCTCCGCATCCGGACAGTCAACGATTTGATTTTTCTTTGTAAGGGACCGAGTCCAGAATTGCCTGGCCGACTCTTCTGGCTGCTGAATTATGTGGCTCAAGTCATCGGCGTCTGGTGGTCGCACATAAGTGCCCTGAAAGTTGTTGAGGAATTCGGCTTCCAGATCTTCCCAATAGCTAATGGAGTCCGCTGGCAAGCTGTTAAGCCAATGTCGCGCTGGTCCTTTGAGCTTTAGTGGGAGGTATTTGATGGCGTGTAAGTCATCACCGCGGGCCATGTGGATGTGGAGGAGGAAGTCCTCAATCCATACTGCGGGATCTGTTGTGCCGTCGTATGATTCAATGTTTACTGGTTTGAAACCTTCTGAGAATTGATGTTCCATTACTTCGTCTGTGAAGCACAAGGGGTGTGCGGCGCCTCTGTATTGGGCTATATCTCGACGCAGCTCGAATGGGTCTTGCCCGCTGTGTTCGGCCCGGCCGGATTTTCTTTTACTGTATCCGGCGTGACGTTTGTCGTCTTGCAGAGTGGTGCGCCCTCGTGATCCGTAGATCGATCTTAAATGCTTTGCCTTGTCCTCCAATATGTCTCGCAGGTCTGGCATATCTCCCCATGCCTTTTTATTTGAATGGCATTGGGGTGGAGGCTGAGCTTTTGGATGGAATGCCTCTCTATCGCGGCCACGAGGTGGCCGATCCGCCGTATCATACGCTTCTTCCTCCAGTCGGGTGTAACGCCCTCGATGCGGCTATAGCTCCCACGTGTCGAGGCACGACTTAGAGACATAACCGCATTGAAAGCAATGTCGCAAGTTAGGCAATCTTCACAACATCCCATGTAATATAGATAATAAAAGGGAAGATACATAGTTGGCTTACACTCGCCACGTCAATCAAAGTACATAAATAGCATTACAACAATCAAACACTCATGGCCCGACTAGGGCGCCAAAATGAAAGATAACCCAACAAGTGACACGGTCCCGATCACCCCAACTGGGCACCACTACTGATCATCAGGGAAAGACACGTAGTAACGGCGTGAGTCCTCGTCGAACTCCCACTTGAGCTCAAGCGCGTCATCTGGAACGGAATCATCAGGCCCTGCATCTGGTTTGGAAGTAATCTGTGAGCCACAGGGACTCAGCAATCTCGCACCCTCGCGATCAAGACTATTTAAGCTTATAGGTAAGGGCAAGGTAAAATATATGTGGAGCTGCAGCAAGCGAGTAGCATATATGGTGGCTAACCTGTTCGCAAAAGAGAGTGAGAAGAGGAGGCAAAGCGCGAACGAATAACTAGAGGACATCCTGTGGCAAGCATTACTCCAACACCATGTTCACTTCCCGGACTCCGCCGAGAAGAGACCATCACGGTAACTCACACTGTTGATTCATTTTAATTAAGTTAAGGTTCAAGTTGTCTACAACCGGACATTAACAAATTCTCATATGCCCATAACCGCGGGCACGGCTTTCGAAAGTTCAAATCCCTGCAGGGGAGTCCCAACTTAGCCCATGACAAGCTCTGACGGTCAACGAAGGAATAGACCTTCTCCCGAGACATTCCGATCAGACTCGGTATCCCGGTTCTACAAGACACTTCGACAAGTTAAAACAAATCCAGCAACACCGCCCGAATGTGCCGAAAAATCCCGATAGGAGCTGCACATATCTCATTCTCAGGGCACACTCAGATGAGACTAGCTATGAGTAAAACCAACCCTCAAGTTGCCCCGAGGTGGCCCCGTAGGCAGCTCATTCGGACCAACACTCAGAGGAGCACTGGCCCGGGGGGGTTAAATAAGATGACCCTCGGGCTCCGGAAACCCAAGGGGAAAAGAGGCTAGGTGGAAAATGGTAAAACCAAGGTTGGGCATTGCTGGAAAAGCTTTAATCAAGGCGAACTATCAAGGGGTTCCCATTATCACCCAACCGCGTAAGGAACGCAAAATCCGGGAACATAACACCGATATGACGGAAACTAGGGCAGCAAGAGTGGAACAAAACACTAGGCGAGAGGCCGAGCCTTCCACCCTTTACCAAGTATATAGATGCATTAAGATAACAAGGCGATATAATGATATCCCAACAAGTAAATAATGTTCCAACAAGGAACGGTCTCCAATCTTCACCTGCAACTAGCAACGCTATAAGAGGGGGCTGAGCAAAGCGGTAACATAGCCAATCAACAGTTTGCTAGGACATGGTGGGTTAGAGGTTGAACATGGCAATTTGGGAGGCATGATAAGCAAGTGGTAGGCATCGTAGCATAGGCATAGCAAAAGAGCGAGCATCTAGCAAAGCAAAGATAGTAGTGATTTCGAGGGTATGATCATCTTGCCTGCAAAGTTGTCAGAGTTGACTGGATCCTCGAAAGCAAACTCAACGGGATCCTCGTTAGCGAACTCGTCTCCCGGCTCTACCCAAACAAGACAAACAAGCAACAAGGACACAATCAACCACGTGAAAACTCAAACAACATGATGCAAAGATGGTATGCTATGCGGGATCCAATATGTGATGCATATGCAAGATTTGACAAGGAATGAAAGAACCTGGCCTCAACTTGGAAATCCAAGTGTGCCACTGGAAATATGAGATTAAATCGCTTGAAAACGATATAAAGAACGCCGGAATCAGAGTTACGGTTTGGAAATGGCAAGCAATTCAAATATGACCACGTTCTGCGATTTACAGCAAGTAGCCAACTAGATGCAACAAGATGAACATGCTACAGCACCCAAACATGGCATCAAAATACATGGCAGGGATCTATTCATGATGCTTAACAAAAGACTAGCACTGAGCTACGGCCAAATCATCCATTAACAGGTTCAAACAAGCATGGCAAAAATGCATTTGGTAAACAGATTTCAGACTTAGTGAAATTAACACTTGTCTGGAATTTCATATCAGATAGCACACTTTGGAGCATTAAAACTATATGCTACAGGACCTGAACATGCCAAAGTAAAGAATGGCATGGAGCTACTCCAAGAGCTTAACAAAAGTCCCTTAGTGACCTTGAGCCAAAAGGGATCAGAAAATACATTTGCAAGCATGTGAACATGGCAAAAACATATCGGTTCTCAGACTTAGTGAAAACTGAAGCATGCTGAAACAGATATCAAGTAGGCATGTTTACGAGCTCGATGCACTCACTACAGAGCAAGGCATGACAATATAAGAATACACCCATCAATAATACACAAAATACAAGCTAGACATGGCAAGAACAATAACATAGCATGCACGGATCAACTACAACATCCTCGGCAAATTTGCTAACAAGTAGACAATCTGCCCAGATTCACGAAATGACAAAAGTAGAGCTCGATTGACTCAAGCTAGGGTGCCCCATAATTGCAAACAAAGACATGGATGGATAGAGCACTACAATATTAACAAAACATCCTTACTGATCATCCTCAAAACAGACACGGATCACTAAGAAACAACATGAACATATGGCATATTGAGATAAATAGCTCAAGGACTTAGTGGAAATGCTAAGTCCCTGAAATCAGCATTAACGAATGCACCACTTTGCAAGCTTGTGCTAGTCACCACACACATCACAAAAATACATGGGTTGCACCTCTGGATAGATGGAAAAACATATAACAAAACTCGTGTAAAGCTCAGGGGCATATCATGCACACAATAATCATGGCAAAAATGACAAATATCTATTTGGAGCAGCAGATCTGACAATTATCTCAAATAGCACTCTTCCAACAGCATTTCGGGCCTCAAGATGAACTCAAATGAAAATGATGCAATGAGATGAAACGATGTGCTCTCTGAGACGAACATTTTGATATGCTATATGCCCAAAACGGAGCTACGGATGCAAAGTTACGGCACGATGAACATAGACAAAAAGTTAGGGTTTCGGGGAAAAAGTCAACAGTCTCAGATCTAGATCCGGATCTGGATACTGTAGCGCACGGATTCCGAGGATCGCCGGACAACTCGAGGTCGCCGGAGATCTTGCTGCGGGGAGGATCCGGTCGAAGGAGGAGGCGCGGGCGGGAGTTGGTGGTGGCCGGAGCCGCGCGGCGTGGTCGCCGGCGTGGTCGCGGGCGGCGCCGCCGGCGAGGAGTGCGGCGGTCCGGCCGCCGGATTTGAGGCGAGGGGCGGCGAGGGGTCCGGCCTCCGGAGTTGACGAAGGGCGGCGAGGAGCTCCCTGGCGCGGCGCGGACGAAGGAGGAAGACGCGGTCGGCACGCGGGCCCGGAGGGCCGGACGCGGGCTCTCCGGGCCGCGGCGGCGCTAACACGTGGCGGCGCGGGGGTGGCTGGCAGCGGCGTGTCCGGCGCCGGCGGACAATGTCCGGCGCGCGGAGGATCAGATCTAGGGTTTCGGGGAGAAGAAGAAGAAGAAAACGGAGGGGATCTTTAAATAGGCATAGGAGGAGCTAGGAGAGTCCAAATGAGGTGCGGTTTTCGGCCACGCGATCGTGATCGAATGCTCTAGATGATGGAGACGGTTTTGGTGGGCTTTTGGGCCAAAATGGAGGGGTGTTGGGCTGCAACACACACGAGGCCTTTTCGGTCCCTCGGTTAACCGTTGGAGCATCAAACGAAGTCCAAATGGTACGAAACTTGACAGGCGGTCTACCGGTAGTAAACCAAGGCCGCTTGGCAAGTCTCGGTCCAATCCGGAAATGTTTAATCCCCACACACGAAAGAAAGGTAGAAATGACCACCAGAGGAGAACGGAGCGCCGGAATGCAAAACGGACAACGGGGAAAATGCTCGAATGCATGATATGAACATGTATGCAAATGCAATGCACATGATGACATGATATGAGATGCATGACAATGACAACAACACACGGAGACAAAAACCCAAACCCGAGAAAATAAAATAACTTAACGCCGGAAACGCAAGAGTTGGAGTACATATTGGGAAAATCATATCCGGGGTGTTACATCGGGGTAGTAACTTGCGCCTTGGGTAACTCTTGGAGGGGCGCTCGAGTTTATATTCCTCGGCCGCGAGGACTTTAGTCCATTTGTCAGCTAGCAGATCTTGATCAGCTTGAAGCTGCTGCTGCTTTTTCTTCAGGCTATTTGCCATGGCCATAAGCCGGCGCTTGAAGCGCTCTTGTTCGACGGGATCCTCTGGGACGGCGAATTCATCATCTCCGAGGCTTGCCTCGTCTTCAGAGGGGGGGATGTAATTGTCATCCTCCTCCTCTCCATCTGCCGCTCTCTCAGGAGGGCTGGCTCCTTCATCCTCCTGCTCTAAATCTTGCTGGAGGGGATTGCTGTTGTCTTCGGCACTATCCGGAGTATTATTATCTCATGTGCCGGTATCACCACTTTTGCTTTGGCGGGACTTAGAGCAGCGCTGCTGATGTCGGTGCTTGGGTTGCTTCTTGGAGGGGTCATCCTCCGCTATCTCGTCGCCATTGCCTTCATTGGGTGTATCCACCATGTATATGTCATATGACGAGGTGGCTTTCCAGTGCCCTATAGGTGCTGGTTCATGTTCGTCTCCTACATCGTCGTCCATACCGTCGACGTCTTCGGAGTCGAAGTCGAGCATGTCGGTTAAATCATCGACAGTGGCTACGAAGTGGGTGGTGGGTGGGTGTCGAATTTCTTCGTCGTCCGCATCCCAATCCTGTTGGCCATAATCTGGCCAGGGCTCTCCTGACAAAGAGAGAGATCTTAGTGAATTCAGAATGTCATCGAAGGGCGAGTGCTGAAAGATATCCACGGTGGTGAATTCCATGATCGGCGCCCAATCGGATTTGATTGGCAGGGGCGTGGGCGGTTCAGAGTCAGAAAGAGAATCCGGCACCTTGGAGTCACGGGCTGCGCAGAGGATTATGCTGGTGTTTGGCTCGATCGCCGTTGAGACTGCAGCCCCTGAGGCGGTGTCTAACAACCTGTCCTCGATTGGCACAGTTGGCTCCGAGCTAAGGGTCAGAGCTGATGCGGGCACGGCCTCTGGGGTACTGTTCGGCGGCAGAGCTAGGTCATACACATCGGGATAGTGCGGCACGCCCGGCTGTGGCTTGAATCCGTCGAAGATCAAGTCTCCGCGGATGTCGGCCGTGTAGTTCAAACTTCCAAATCTGACCTGATGGCCAGGGGCGTAGCTTTCAATCTGCTCCAGATGGCCAAGCGAATTAGCCCGCAGTGCAAAGCCGCCGAATACGAAGATCTGTCCGGGGAGAAAAGTCCCACCCTGGACCGCATCGCCATCGATGATAGTAGGAGCCATCAAGCCTAACGGCGACGACACAGAGGAACTCTCAATGAAAGCACCAATGTCGGTGTCAAACCCGGCGGATCTCGGGTAGGGGGTCCCGAACTGTGCGTCTAGGCCGGATGGTAACAGGAGGCAGGGGACACGATGTTTTACCCAGGTTCGGACCCTCTTGATGGAGGTAAAACCCTACGTCCTGCTTGATTAATATTGATGATATGGGTAGTACAAGAGTAGATCTACCACGAGATCAGAGAGGCTAAACCCTAGAAGCTAGCCTATGGTATGATTGTATGTTGTCCTACGGACTAAAATCCTTCGGTTTATATAGACACCGGAGAGGGTTAGGGTTACACAAGGTCGGTTACAAAGGAGGAGATATCCATATACGTATTGCCTAGCTTGCCTTCCACACCAAGTAGAGTCCCATCCGGACACGAGACGAAGTCTTCAATCTTGTATCTTCATAGTCTACCAGTCCGGCCAATGGAGATAGTCCGGCTATCCAGAGACCCCCTAATCCAGGACTCCCACAGGTAATGTCAACAATAATAGTTCATGAAAACTCACATCCAATTAGCTATATATATCAGGATCTTTCCAACACATTGTGCTTGCCAAAGGATAAAATGTAAAAAGGAAATGTGAAGATCACGGTGACTCTTTGCATGAAGTATAAGACAAGAATAAAAGATAGGCCCTTCGTAGAGGGAAGCAGAGGTTGTGATGTGCTTTTATGGTTGGATGCACAAAATCTTAATGCAAAAGAACGTCACATTATATTGCCACTTGTGATATGGACCTTTATTATGCAGTTCGTCGCTTTTATTTCTTCCATATCACAAGATCGTATAAAGCTTATTTTCTCCACACTAATAAATCATACATATTTAGAGAGCAATTTTTATTGCTTGCAACAATGACAACTTACTTGAAGGATCTTACTCAATCCATAGGTAGATATGGTGGACTCTCATGGCAAAACTAGGTTTAAGGATATTTGGAAGCACAAGTAGTATCTCTACTTGGTGCAAAGAATTTGGCTAGCATGAGAGGGAAAGGCAAGCTGAACATGTTGGATGATCCATGAAAATATAATTTATTTCATGTGTAAGGAAACATAACCCATTATGTTGTCTTCCTTGTCCAACATCAACTTCTTAGCATGTCATATTTTAATGAGTGCTCACAATCATAAAAGATGTCCAAGATAGTATATTTATATGTGAAAACCTCTCTTTCCTTATTACTTCCTATTAATTGCAATAATGACCAAAACTATGTTTGTCAACTCTCAACAACTTTTATTCATCATACTATTTATATGTGAAGTCATTACTCTCCATAAGATCCATATGATCTCTTTATTTCTTTTTATTCTTTTCTTTATTTTATTCCCTCAAGATCATAGCAAGATAACCAATCCCTTGACTCAACACTAATCTTTATTATATATAGCTCACGGACTCGATTACATAGAAGGATCATAAAGAAAAACTAAAGGCTAGATCATACTAAAACTTTATTCTACTAGATCAAGATATTACCAAAGGGATCGAGCTAAGAAAAATGGTAAATATAAAAGTGATGGCGATACGATACCGGGGCACTCCCCCAAGCTTGGCAGTTGCCAAGGGGAGTGCCCATACCCATGTGTTTATGTCCCCTTCATCGGGGGGGGTGATGATGGAGTTGTTGATGATGTAGGCTTGTCGTCCATCTTCCAAGGCATAGGCTCACTATCATAGAAGGATGACCGAGTCTTTGGGATCCTCAAATCTGCAGCCAAACTCATCCTCTTGAATCTATATTCATACTCACAGTTTTGGTTTTGCAGGTCATAGATCTGGGCTTGGAGGCGCTCGATTTTCTCCCCAATGTTCTTGTCATCCAACTTGTGGTTGTTGGTGAACTCCATGATCATTATATGATTGGAGTCGAGTCCACGTTCTACCATCTCCTGGCACTTGAAAACTTGTTGCTCCATTGCCTCGAGCCTTGTCTCGATGCTTCCGGTCCTCCTTGGTCCCTCAACATCGCGGATGTGCAGCAGCCCCTCACGCATCTCAATGGGTTGAGGGTGTTCCAGCACCTCCACGAGGTAGGGGTTGATGACCTTATCGAAGAACTTGTCCTTGGGGGCACTTGAAGACGCCATGGCGATCTAGATCTGTCAGAGAAACTACTCAAAACAAAGACATAAGATATTTGCGTGATACGATGGTCAAAACCTTCGGGAGATTATATAATGAATTTTTATCGACCAAAAGAAGTATCGTGCAAGAAAACGGAGTCCATAGAGCACACGAGGTGCCCACGAGGCAGGGGGTGCGCCCAGGGGCGTAGGGCGCGCCCTCCACCCTCGTGGAAGCCTCGTGTCCTTCCCGGCCTGCTTCTTATTTTCCTATTTTCTTAAATATTCCAAAATGGAGAAAAATTTCTATTAGAACTGTTTTGGAGTCGGTTTACTTACCATACCACATACCTATTCCTTTTCGGAGTCTGAAACGTTCTGGAAAGTGTTCCTTATGTATTCCTTCGGGGTTACGATTTCAATAACATTAGTTTCAACATTTATGGGATTACCTGAGATATAATGTTTTATTCTTTAACCTTTCACCACCCTCGGATTTGTGCCTTTGAAGTTGTTGATTTTTATGGCACCAGAACGGTAGACCTCCTCGATAACGTAAGGACCTTCCCATTTAGAGATAAGTTTGCCTGCAAAAAATCTTAAATGGGAGTTGTATAACAATACATAGTCACCTACATTAAACTCACGTTTTTGTATCCTTTTGTCATGCCATCTTTTAACCTTTTCTTTAAACAGTTTGGCATTCTCATAAGCCTGGGCTCTCCATTCATCAAGTGAGCTAATGTCAAAAATCCTCTTCTCACCGACAAGTTTGAAATCATAATTGAGCTGTTTAATGGCCCAATATGCCTTATGTTCTAGTTCAAGAGGTAAGTGACATGCTTTTACATAAACCATTTTATACGGAGACATACCCATAGCATTTTTATATGCAGTTCTATAGGACCATAATGCATCATCAAGTCTCTTAGACCAATTCTTTCTAGATCTATTAACAGTCTTTTGGAAAATTAATTTAAGTTCTCTATTACTTAATTCTACTTGACCACTAGACTGTGGATGATATGGAGATGCAATTCTATGATTAACATCATACTTAGCAAACATTTTACGAAAAGCACCATGAATAAAATGTGAACCACCATCAGTCATTAAGTATCTAGGGACTCCAAACCTCGGAAAAATAACTTCTTTAAGCATCTTAATAGAGGTGTTATGGTCAGCACTACTAGTTGGAATACCTTCTACCCACTTAGTAACATAATCAACAGCAACTAAAACATGTGTGTACCCATTAGAGGAAGGAAAAGGTCCCATATATTCAAAGCCCCAAACATCAAATGGTTCAATAACAAGTGAATAATTCATAGGCATTTCTTGACGTCTACTAATATTACCATTTTTTTGACATTCATCACAAGACAAGACAAACTTACAGGCATCTTTGAAGAGAGTAGGCCAATAAAAACTAGATTGCAATACCTTGTGTGCAGTTCTGTCTCCAGCATGGTGTCCTCCATAAGTCTCAGAGTGACACTTGTGTAGGATCTATTCCTGTTCATGCTCAGGTACACAACGTCTAATAGCACCATCTACTCCTTTTTTATAAAGATGTGGGTCATCCCAAAAGTAATGTCTTAAATCATAGACGAACTTTTTCTTTTGCTGGTATGTGAAACTAGGTGGTATAAATTTAGCAACAATGTAATTAGCATAATCAGCATACCATGGAGCAGTACGAGAAGCATTTATGACAGCTAATTGTTCATCAGGAAAGATATCATCAATAGGTAGAGGGTCATCAAGAACATTCTCTAACCTAGACAAGTTGTCTGCAACGGGGTTCTCACCTCCCTTTCTATCAATGATATGCAAATCAAATTCTTGTAGTAAGAGAACCCATCTAATAAATCTAGGTTTAGCATCTTTCTTTTCCATAAGATATTTAATAGTAGCATGATCAGTGTGAACAGTTACTTTAGAATCAACAATGTATGGTCTGAACTTATCACAAGCAAATACAACTGCTAAAAATTGTTTTTCAGTAGTAGCATAGTTTCTCTGGGCACAGTCTAGAGTTTTACTAGCATATTGAATAACATTTAATTTCTTATCAATTCTTTGTCCTAGAATAGCCCCTACAGCATAATCACTAGCATCACACATAATTTCAAATGGTAAATTCCAATCAGGAGGTTGAACAATAGGTGCAAAAACCAAAGCTTTCTTAAGTATTTCAAATGCTTCTACACAGTCATCATCAAAGACAAAAGGAACATCTTTTTTTAAGAGATTAGTTAGAGGCCGAGAAATTTTAGAGAAGTCCTTAATGAACCTCCTATAAAAATTGGCATGACCAAGGAAGCTTATTATACCTTTAATGTCCTTAGGACACGACATCTTTTCAATAGCATCAACTTTAGCTTTATCAACTTCAATACCTCTTTCAGAAATTTTATGCCCCAAGACAATACCTTCATTAACCATAAAGTGGCACTTCTCCCAATCCAAGACAAGATTAGTTTCTTCACATCTCTGCAAAACTCGATCAAGGTTGCTTAAGCAATCATCAACGGAGGTTTCGTAAACGGAGAAATCATCCATGAAAACCTCAACAATCTTTTCACAAAAGTCAGAGAATATAGCAGTCATACATCTATGAAAAGTATTAGGTGCATTGCATAAACCAAAAGGCATACGTCTATAAGAAAAGGTACCGAAAGGACAAGTAAAAGTTGTCTTTTCTTGATCCTCTTTTGACACAGGTATTTGAGAGAAACCAGAATAACCATCTAGAAAGCAAAAATGTGTATGTTTGGATAGTCTTCCTAGCATTTGATCAATAAAAGGTAAAGGGTAATGATCCTTTTAGTAGCTTTATTTAGTTTGCGGAAATCAATTACCATTCTATAACCTGTAACAATTCTTTGTGGGATTGATCAAGCTTGAGATGGAGCTCTTCCCACCCCACCTCACCTCCCACCCCTCCCATGGCGACCATGGCGCCGTCCAAGATCTCCTTTGATTCCACCATCATAATCCCTTTCCATGCCAATGGATCCCTTCTGTGATCCACACTCCATCCCCCATCAATTGGATTTTTCATTTGGTCACCATTTCAAAGGTGAGATCCATAAGTTCTTCCAAACCTCGGTTAACCCCATCTCCTCTTCCTATGGTTTCTCCCTCGTGGTCTCATTTGCAAGATTTGGTTTCCATCTGAATTCCCACAATGTGAGTTTGGAACTATCATCTTGCACTGGAGGATCCTATGAATCATTTGAGGTATCTCATATCAAGGGCAATGTTCTTAAGTTCAAATTTTGTTCCAAGGCCGTGGGTTTCTTCTTGGTACGTAAATCATATTTCATCTGTGATGCATTCAAATGCTATTTCCACTTATGGAGTGGTGGAGGCCCAAATTGGATTTTTGAAGAGAAGAAGT
Organism: Triticum urartu; assembly: GCF_056163025.1. NCBI lineage: Eukaryota > Viridiplantae > Streptophyta > Magnoliopsida > Poales > Poaceae > Triticum > Triticum urartu. The sequence goes on from NC_141876.1 coordinate 240,554,574, forward strand.
GGTATAGAGAACAAGATTCTGAATGGACTATTGTCACGTGACGTCATAAAGGTAAGCACACAAATCTTGTACCTACCAATCATGTTTATCGTAGAATTCTGGGCCATCTAACATCCACGCACTCGAGAGATGTTACTCATAGTACTAATCTATTATCGGGGGCGAATGTTATTCCTCTTGGATCTACGCCACATGGCCTGCCGATTCCCGTTGATCGTGATCTTCGCTCGCTGCCAGTAGATGCAACTACCCACATGCATAGCGGATCGGCCATTGCATGCACTAGTGCAAGTTTGAATCAGTCGGCCCAAAACACATCCGCGGAGCCCAACAGGCCGACATGTATGGAACATCCCATCTACTCAGAAGATGTATCGTCTGGGAGGAAATCCACTGACATATCCAATTATATTTTCTGCCAAAAATGCCTTGGTACTGGTCACGCGCGTAATCAATGCAACAATAGAATCAGGTGCCGCGTTTGTTACCGATATAATCATATCGCCAGATTTTGTTTCAACAAGAATAACATACTTAATGCTTATCGGGTCAAACAGAACCAGGATCCTCCAACTGATATATCTGAAGCCCGCCTAGTCCCCTCGGCTTCTCCCCTCGGTCTTTCTCCCTCTGCTCCGCCTGCCACCATTGCAAACCCCGAGATGGCCTGCTACCCTTGCAACCCGCTCCCCCACCTTCCTCCCAGCACTACGATCATCCCTCCTGGCCCTCTCCGTGCTCGCCGTGGATATGTGGTTCTAGGAGGTGAACTCCCGATGGTCTGCGATGAGTGGGCAATCGCCACGCTCGTCCCCGAGGTATCTGCTGAGGAGTTTCTTGGCGCCATTGCCCTGATCACGAACTACCTGGAGGGACGTGGATGGCGCATCAACTACACATCCCGTTGTGGTATGGGTACTGCTCTGGTTCAGTTTACAACTGCCTGTTCGCGTGATACTGCTGCCAGTCTTAGTCCGTTTCAGATTGGGGACTCTGTTCTTAGAATTAGCAAACAGGATAGATGTCTTAATTACCGCAGCATAACTTTCACTCATGATGTTTGGATCCTACTCATGAACTATCCATTAGAATGTTGGGATGTTGGGGTGATTAGCCGCACTGTTTCACCATATGGTCGCTTTCTGATCTGGAACAAAGATCCAAGGGACAAATCAAGGGTTATTGTTAAGCTCAGGGTCATGAATGTTGACACTATTCCAGTTATCTTAGTAGTACTGAGAAATCTTGATGATGTTGGCTATGGTGACTCATGGACTTGCCCAACTTATATTCTGTCGAGGGAACTTATTGGTCAGCAAGGGGGTGATGAGGATCCATTGCCACCTGATGGTGGAAATCCTCACCCCCTTCCTCATGTTCATGGAGGTTTCTGGCATGATGAGGTTTTAGGGAATATACATATGGATCAGGTTGTTATTAATCCTCATAATGAGAACCTTGGTGCACCTTATGAGGATGTTCATGTTGTCCATAATGATAATGTGAACCATGTTGCTGATCACCTGGCTGCTGTTACTGAACCTATTACTGTTGATCATGTTGAGGCACCTGCTTTGGAGGAAGTAAGGGCACCTGTCCAGATACACTCCAGTACTCTCTATGTTGAACCTCATGAGACACTTGGGCCTTATTACATCCCAATTAATCCTATATCTTCACAGCCCAGCTTTCAGAAAGTTCCAAGCCCTGTGTTTATCCCCAAGAACTGTAGCATGAACTACAATGACATACCATCCTCTAGCAGTTCCTAGCCTATGCAGACAAGCAACATTGCTGTTGAGGGTGCTACTGAGCACATCAATGTACTTCAGGAACTTATTGGTAACCTGGTGACAAATGCTCAGGACATCATCCCCAAACTTGGTGGCAGCCAGATTGTCAATGCTTCCTGCAATATGGTTGATGTTGTGAGCACAAATGGTAACAACAAAAGATGTTATCTGCATATTCAAACCATCCCGAATGAGCCACCTAAGAATGCCAGCTCTGTCAGCATTGAGGAGATCACATGCCAGGAATTTATTTAAGTTCAGAAATGTAGTGACCCGACCTCAGACGGTCAAGTCTCTGTGCTTACGTGTCATCCCTGGATCGGTATGCTGACACACACAGTACTCGAGGATTTATAACAGAGGTAAATCACATGTAAAAGTAACGTAAATACTATTACCTCAATCCAAATAGCGGAAGTAACAACAAGGTTGTGGATTCCCATCAACACCAACGGCAAAGTTGAGTGTAGAAATCGTAACCCTAACGTATCACTTACTCGTCGTAAGAAGTCCTGCAACATGAGACGTTGCAGCCACAAAGGGTCAGTACATTGAATGTACTGGCAAATTCACACCATAGGAGAATGATGAATAAAGGCTATCACTACATGCATATTTGGCTGGTGGAAAAGCTCTATGGTTATAGTTTTTGCGAAAAGCCAATTTTTCCCTACTGCAAAGGAATATATTTTATTTAACTACAAAGTTGGTTGAAAATATTGAGAAGGTTCCTCCAACTCAATCCCAAAATAATAATCATTAACCCAACAAATTATTTAAGTAACATGATGAGATCAATATGATAATCCAAGTACCAGAGACTCAAATTGTCCATAACCGGGGACACGGCTAATCATGATTAGTTTGTACACTCTGTAGAGGTTTGCGCACTTTTCCCCACAAGACTTGATCTCCTCCGTTGGATTTCTCGCACTACATGATGTTTGAGAAACGGATGAATGAGACACAGTCTTTTAGAAGCATTAACTCTCTACTCCGGATAGACTATACCACCTACGACCCACTACCTGCTAGTCTATCTCTTCAAGAGCTTCACGCAACTTACTCAACTATGCTAGAGCCCATAATAGCTTGTGGCTGCACACGGAAGTTTCTAGCATGAATGATCTTATGATCCCTTTGAGCCTGGGTGGCGAACCATAGGATGATCACACGGTAACCCCGGGATCTCCTAGGACAACACTGGTATATCCCCAGGTGTCCGGGCAAGTCCACTGGTATATCCCCAGGGTGCCCCAACCAATCCACCCAGATGTGTATTAAAGTAGCCACCTTAAGTTAAACCTTAGTTAACAATAATCTCTCACATCTTTCATGAATTCTCTCAAACCAATCCACGTCTACGTGCATAGCATAGCGATATAAGCATAACGTAGAAGTAACTCCCAGGGGTTTGATAATAAAATGGCAATAGGTTCTACCTCATCATCTACTTCCCAACCCACATGTTAATGACATCCTAACCATGCAATGTTTGAGGATTGGAACTAATGCATAAAAACTGGGTGATAAAGGGTATGATCAAAGTGTGAACTTGCCTGCAATGTTGACGAAGATGATTCGCACTCATAACTCTTGATAGTTCTACTCGTCACACTCCGTTTAATCTATCGTAGACAAGCAATAGTAACCACACATAAGCAATCACTCAAAAGATCGGGAAGAACGAAGAAGATAATTCGGTAAACGTCAAAACCAAGAAAATAACTCTTGCAACATAAAACAATTTCTAACAGTACCAAAATTAAATGAATTTGGACTTATCAGAAAGTTTAGGTCAAGAGCTTCGATTTGCAAAAAAGAATCAACTGAATCGGAGTTACGAAACTCAAGTTATGTTCAAAAGAAGTTTGAATATGAATCTGAACAAATTTCGAAATTTGAAAATTTCAAAAAGTTGATGTGACAGGTTCACTGGATAGGTGAAAACAAGACGAAGCTATAGGCGCTGGTTTCATCTAATTGATAATCTAATTATTCTATCGTATTAGTCTAAAAATAATATACTATGGAAGTATAAGAAGAAGAAAAAAACAAAGATACCTTTATAAGGCAGAGAAAAGACGACTTTGAAGAGAAGAGACAATTTCCAGAGGTCGCGCCGGAGGGGAGAAATATATTTTTCTTAAATGAATCTAGTCAAACCAAAATATTGATTTAACCCGAATCGGATGATTTTTGGAGGCTCTATGGGTTTATATTTATTGGTGGAAAAGAGGCTTAGGGGTCAAAGGCTAGACAACGTGGGACTAAACGTAGACGAAAATATACGAAACAGAGAAGAAAAGAGGCGGATGGGCCTAAAGGCCTTCGGCCGGCCGCACGCGCACGCTGCGTCTGCAGTTTAAAAAAAAAACAAAATCGGCCTAAGAAAGAAAAAAAGGCTGGCTGGGCCTGGCCCATTTAAGAGAGAAAAAAACAATGGCGCGCCAGAAGCTACTATACTGCGCATGTAGGCGATAAATAAATATGGGCCGCACGTACAATTTTTTTAAATAGAAACAGAAGGAAAACCGAATAGGAAGGATAAAATAAAAATTTTATATAGGCATATAATATACCAAAATTTGCAGAAAAAGATTTTCTACAACATGGACATTTTTATAATGCCGAATAAAATCCACACAAATTTAGATAATTCAAAGAGTGCTACTGCTGTAATAAAATCCGATAAAAATCATTTTAAAAATATCAAAATGATTTCAAATTTATTTCTCTCCAATTTTCTGTTGTAGGGAATCATGTTACCCTAATTTCCATATATTTTATTTTTGGAGAAAAATAATTTGAATAAAACTCAAATAACTCCAAATTGAAAATAAATTCAAAAGAACTTTGAATTTAATTCTTTGAAAATTCCCACTCATATTTCATATAATTTGAAGAAGTCATTTTATCTTCTCTCATGAAAATCATTGAGCGACATGAAGTTTATGAATTGAAATATTTCCAAATGAAATTCAATTATTTTCAAATACCCTTTCATTTAATTTAAATGGAAGAAGTCATATCATCTTCGCTCAAGGGTTTTGTATTTGAAAAGAATTTGAATTCATGGAGATCAGAAAGCAAATATGAAAGTTTGGGAAAGTCCTTTTATTCCCTCTCATTTAACTTTCAAAAAGTTTCGAATTCACTCACTTTCAGTCAATCAATCAAACAATCATTCAAATCTATCTATTTAATATAACATTCCAAAATGATGTTAAGACTGATCACAGTAATAAACAGGGCCCTAAGAAACTGAAGAAAGATATATCTGTTAACCTAGGACCTCAGTTTGATGCTGTGATTATTAATAAGCAGGCACCTCCACCTCCTGAATTTCCTATGAAGACCCTGCAAGCTATTGGCACAAGTCCATGTAAGATGGCACCTCAGGATGTGTCTCCTAGTGCTCTGCACTATGACAGCTCTGATGATTAGGACCCCCTACTATGTTGTGGGCTTTGGTGGCTCCCCTAAATGCCATCTTGTTATGATTTCCATCCTTTTTGCTTGCTCTACCATGTCTTTTGGATTCCTGCGTGCATCATCTATCAGTTTAGTGTGTAATAATTATAGCTTGTGCTACCTATGTTATTGGAGACTGCCTGTCAGATGCTTATGCTGTTATATATACCTGTTCAGCCTGGTTATCTCCTATCTGTCAATGTTCCAACAAGTATTATACAGTGATATTTCTTATACCTCTGACACTTGCTGCAATAGCAAGATTCACAGATCCTCTAGAAGTACATATTATGCTATTCATAATATGTCACAATATTACTACCTATAGGCCATGAATAGAAGTTGGAATATCCTTAATTGGAATGTTAGAGGTATAAACTCCACAACTAGGTGGAATGACATTAGAAAGAAAATTGATGAAAGTGCTTGCTGTATTATGACTTTTCAAGAAACCAAGAGAGATACTTTTGACAATGCTTATATCAAGAATTTTTGCCCCAAGAGATTCAACCAATTTTGTTTTTCGCCTTCTATTGGCAACTCTGGAGGTTTGATTACCATTTGGAATGGCAACTTAATGAAGGGCAAAGTGATATCCCAAAACTACTATCAGATCACCATTGAGTTTACATCTAATCTGGATAATACCTGCTGGTATCTCACTAATGTTTATGGACCTAACAGCTGTGAAGGTAAACATGAATTTACTGATTGGCTTATGGGTCTGAATATGAACCAGTCTAAGTTATGGATGATGCTGGGTGATTTTAATTTTATAAGAAGTCCTGACAATAGAAACAAACTAGGTGGTGATCCTGCTAGTATGATGACTTTTAGTAATATCATTGTCAACCTGGATCTGGTTGAAATCCCACTCAAAGGAAGAGCCTTCACGTGGAGTAATAAACAAGATCAACCTCTATTGGAAAAGTTAGACTGGATTTTTACTAGCTCCCACCAGACTACTGCCCATCCATCTACTATGGCTATTCCATTAGCTAAAATTTCTTCTGACCATGTACCTATCAAAATTCAGATTGACAGCAATATTCCCAGAAGCCAGATATTCAGATTTGAAGAGTATTGGACTGAATTCAGTGGTTTTATTGAAACTGTGGAGAAACATTGGTTGAATTCCACTCATTTCTCTGATTCTACTAAAAATTTAAAGTCCAAGTTTAAAGCTATCAGAAGAGGTTTGAAATCATGGAGCAAGCAATACTCCCAACTGAACAAAATCATTGATAATTGTTGTTTCTATGTGAAATTATTTGATGGCATTGAGGACCAAAGACCACTAGCTAGGGTGGAAAAGAATTTCAGGAAATTGCTCATCAAACATACAAACAAGTTGCTGGAGGCTAAGAGAATTTACTGGAGAATCAGGGCAAACATCAGATGGGCAAACCTTGGTGATGAAAACACTAAATTCTTTCATGCAATTGCTACTTATGTATTTAGGCACAACTACATCACATATCTTATGACTATGGATGGACAGCAAGTATTTGATCATGATCATAAAGCTGCTATACTATGGGCTTCTTTTAAAAATAGGATTGGTACTGAAACAATCTGCACACAAAACTTTGACATATCCCATCTTGCTATGGAGGAGGATCTTTATGATCTAGACAGGCCCTTCACTAATGATGAAATTGATGATATCGTCAATAAAATGCCCAATGACAAATCTCCTGGACCTGATGGTTTTAATGGACTGTTTATGAAGAAATGTTGGCACATAATCAAGCAGTACTTCTACAAATTCATCAATGATTTCTACAATGAAATTGTTTCCCTAGCTCCTGTTAACACTGCCTACATAACTTTGATACCTAAGAATGACAATCCTGAAACTCCTGATGATTATAGGCCCATATCCCTTGTAAGTATGCCTATCAAAATACTTACTAAACTCCTTGCTAATAGAGTGCAGTAGATTATTATATCTAGAATTAGCAAGAACCAATATGGGTTTATTAAGACAAGGAATATTCACGATTGCCTTGCATGGTGTTTTGTATACATACATATGTGCCACAAGTCCAAGAAAGAAATCATTATTTTTAAGATTGACTTTGTTAAGGCTTTTGATAAAGTGAACCACAAGGCTATCTTATTCATGATGAAGCATCTGGGATTTAGCAACAAATGGATTAGATGGGTCTCATCTATCCTATCTACTGCTTCTACATCTGTCATCCTTAATAGTGTTCCAGGTAAATGCATACAATGTAAGTGTGGTGTCAGGCAAGGAGATCATTTTCCCCTCTTCTATATGTTATGGTTGGAGAATTATTGCAAATCATGGTTAATGATGCTTGGAGAAATGGAACATTATCTCTACCCATTGAGACTAATTTTAATGAATGCTACCCCATCATACAATATGCTGATGACACCCTGGTTATCCTGCCGGCTGATGAGGTACAAATTAGAAGTTTCATTGAGATACTTGACAATTTCTCAAAATTCACTGGGCTTGTTGTAAACTATAGTAAATCTTCCATGGTACCAATTAATATGTCTGATGATAAAGCTCAGGAGCTGGCAAATACCTTCAACTGTAAAAAAGAAGCCATGCCTTTCACATATCTTGGTCTACCAATGGGATCTACAAGACCTAAAGTAGCAGATTTGATGCCCATGTATCAAGACTTGACCATAGACTTCCTGGCATTGCTTCCTTAATGTCATACTCTGGGAGACTTGTTCATCTCAAATCTATAGTTGCTGCTCTGCCAATTTTTGCTATGTGTTGTATCAGAGTACCTTTCTCCATATTGGACCATTTTGAAAAGTCTGGCAGGAATTTTCTTTGGTATGGTAAGGATATCAACAAAAAAGGAAATTGTCTTGTTAAATGGGATAATGTTTGCTTTCCAAAAAAAGCAGGGGGTCTGGGTGTGTTAGATCTGAGAACACAAAACAAAACTCTGCTTATTAAATTTCTTTACAAATTCTTCAACAAGCATGATATTCCCTGGGTTAACCTTATATGGAAAAATTACTATGGCAATGATGAGGTACCTAGTTTCCCTACCATGGTGGGATCATTTTGGTGGAGAGATTGTTGCTCTAATTTGCAAGACTTCAAAAATATGACTATATGCTATGCTAGGAATGGTGATACAATTAAGCTATGGTCAGATAAATGGTGTTCTCATACAATATCACAGTCAATGCCTCAACTATTTTCTTATGCAAAGAAGACTGACACAACTCTTGCATTTGTCAGCAACATGGAGGATAGTGAATTTTATGAATTGTTCCACTTTCCTATGTCTTCTATTGCAGTACAACAGAGTATCAATCTTAGAGAGCTGATCAACAATAGAGAGAACCAGCAGCTATCAGATTCTTGGAAATTCTATTGGGGTGACACAAAGTACTCTAATAAGAGAAAATACCTTGAACTAATGGGAAATCCTATTGATGCTCCTAAACCTTATCAATGGATATGGAAATCATGATATTTACCCAAGAAAAAAATTCTTCTTCTGGCTTCTGTTACAAGACAGATTAAACACTAGAGACCTACTCAACGGGAAGAATATCTACATTGAGACTAGTAAGTGTGAATTATGTGATGATGAACCTAATGAATACCTAATGCACCTCTTTTTTAGCTGTGATTTTAGCCAAATCTTCTGGATGAACATTGGTTACCAATGGAACACTGATCATAACCTTATGGAAATGCTCTTGGAGGGAAGGAAGCAAGATACCCATGGCTGCTTTAAAGAATGTTTGATTGCCGGATGTTGGAGTCTCTGGAAACACAGAAATAGCATTATTTTTTATCACAAGGTCAAGAATATGGCATATTGCATTGCCACTTTCAAGGAGCACTTCAGCATGATTATAAAGAAGGCAAAACCTGGATTGAAAGAGGGCATGCAAAGCTGGCTAGATCATTTGTAGACATCTTATTATCTTGTACTATATCCATCATGTAAATCCATATGTAACTGTTCCCCTCTTATAAATGAAAATGAGAATCACACTGGGGGTCTTCCCCACTGTTTTTGTCAAAAAAATATTCTTTGTGGGATCAATTCATCTTTATCAGTAGGAACAACAGTAATACCTCCCTTCTTAGGGACACAATGAACATGGCTTACCCACTGACTATCAGCAACGGGATAAATTATACCTGCCTCTAGAAGCTTCAGTATATCTTTTCTTACCACTTCTTTCATCTTAGGATTTAACCGTCGTTGGTGATCAACAACCGGTTTCGTGTATTTCTCCAATTTTATTTTGTGCTGGCAGAGAGTGGGACTAATGCCCTTAAGATCATCAAGAGTATATCCAATAGCAGCACAGTGCTTCTTCAGAGTTTTTAATAATTTCTTTTCTTCATGCTCTAAAAGGTTAGCACTAATAATATCAGGATATATCTCTTTCTCATCAAGATAAGCATATTTAAGAGTATCATGTAAAGGTTTAAGCTCAAACACAAGATCACCCTTGGGTGGAGGAGGATCTCCTAGGATTTCAGCAGGCAAGTTGTGTTTCAAAATAGGTCCCTGTTTAAAGAATACTTCATCTATTTCCCTTCTTTCATTCATAAACATATCATTTTCATGGTCTAGCAAATATTGATCTAGAGGATCATTAGGAGGCACGGCAATAGAAGCAAGACCAATAATTTCATCTTTACTAGGAAATTCTTTATCATGGGGTTGTCTATGAAACTTAGCAAAATTAAACTCATGAGACATATCCCCTAAACCAACAGAAACAATATCCTTATTGCAGTTTATGTTAGCATTAGCAGTATTCAAGAAGGGTCTACCAAAAATAATGGGACAAAAGTCATCTTGTGAGGAACCGAGAACAAGAAAATGAGGAGGATATTTAACTTTCCCACACAAGACTTCAACATCTCTAACAATCATAATGGGTGAAATAGTGTCTCTATTGGCAAGCTTAATTGTAACATGAATTTATTCTAACTCAGCAGGTGCAATATCATGCATAATTTCTTTGTATAAGGAATGAGGTATTGCACTTGCACTAGCACCCATATCACATAAGCCATGATAGCAATGATCTCCTATTTTAACAGAAATAACAGGCATGCCTACAACAGGTCTATGTTTATTTTTAGTATCAGGTCTAGCAATTCTAGCAACTTCATTATAGAAGTAAATAACATGCCCATCAATATTATCGGCCAAGAGATCTTTATGAAGCTTTAGCATGATCCTTTATTCTAACACGGAAAGGTGGTTTCTCAATATAAGCAGCAGGAACAACATGATCATTATAAGTGATAGTATTTTCTTCAACTTTAATAGGTGCAACTACTTTTACTTCAATGGTAGGGTTATATTTAAACCACTTCTCCTTAGGGAGATCAACATGAGTAGCAAAGGATTCACAAAAAGAAGCTATTATCTCAGAGTCAAGTCCATATTTAGTGCTAAATTCATGGAAAGCATCGGTATCGATAAAAGATTTAACACAATCAAACTTAGGTGTTATACCTGACTCCTTACCTTAGTTGAGGTCTCAATCTTCAGAGTTGCATTTAATTCTTTCCAATAAATCCCATTTGAATTCAATAGACTTCATCATAAAAGATCCAGTACAAGAAGTATCGAGCATGGAGCAATTACTGAGAGAAACCCGAGCATAAAATTTTTGAATAATCATTTCTCATGAGAGCTCATGATTGGGGCATGAATATAACATTGAATTAAGCCTCCCCCAAGCTTGAGCGATGCTTTCTCCTTCGCGAGGCAAAAAATTATATATATAATTACGATCATGATGAACAAAATGCATAGGATAAAACTTCTGATGCAATTCCAATTTCAATTGCTTGTAGTCCCATGATCCCATATCATCACATAGCCTATACCATGTCAATGCATCTCCCTTCAAAGACAAAGGGAAGACCCTCTTCTTTATAACATCATCGGGCATACCTGCAAGCTTAAATAATCCACAAACTTCATCCACATATATTAAGTGTAAATCGGGATGCAATGTTCCATCTCCCGCAAAAGGATTAGCAGCCAGTTTCTCTATCATACCCGAAGGAATTTCAAAGTAAACATTTTCAGTAGGTTCAATAGGTTGAGGAGCAACTCTTTGCTCTACTGGTCGGGGTGAAGATACCCCGAACAAGCCCCTCAAAGGTTTATGTTCCATAGTAACAAGTGACAGTAAATTTCAGCACACTATATAAATTTTTCCTTACCAAATTCCACCTACCAAAGGCGCTTCACTCGCCGGCAACGGCGCCAGAAAAGATTCTTGATGACACATAAGTGTAGGGGATCTATCATAGCCTTTTCAATAAGTACGAGTGTCGAACCCAACGAGGAGCAAAAGGAAATGATAAGCAATTCTCAGTAAGGTATTCTCTGCAAGCACTGAAATTATCGGTAACAGATAATTTCGTGATAAGGTAATTTGTAACGAGTAGCAAGTAATAAAAGTAAATAAGGCGCAGCAAGATGGCCCAATCCTTTTTGTAGCAAAGGACAAGCCTGGACAGACTCTTATATGAAGGAAAGCGCTCCCGAGGACACATGGAAATTATTGTCAAGCTAGTTTTCATCACGTTCATATGATTCGCGTTCGGTACTTTGATAATTTGATATGTGGGACCGGTGCTTGGGTACTGTCCTTACTTGGAAAAGCATCCCACTTATGATTAACCCCCATTGCAAGCATCCGCAACTACAACAGAAGTATTAAGGTAAACCTAACTATAGCATGAAACATATGGATCCAAATCAGCCCCTTACGAAGCAACGCATAAACTAGGGTTTAATCTTCTGTCACTCTAGCAACCCATCATCTACTTATTACTTCCCAATGCCTCCCTCTAGGCCCAAACAATGGTGAAGTGTCATGTAGTCGACGTTCACATGACACCACTAGAGGGATGACAACATCCTCGGCATCGACTTCCTGTGGACCCTCGGCATCGACTTCCTGTGGACCCTCGGTCCCATCCTTTGGGACTTCGACACCCTAACGTTGACCTTCTGGAGTCTCGGCCGCCGCGTCCAGTGGGAAGGCGTTGGGGGCGCCTCACCAGCGACGCCACAGCTCCAGCTGGCGGCGGCCACCACCGAGGTCGAGCATCCACTGTTGGATCACCTCCTGCAGAAGCACGGTGACCCCTTCGACGAGCCGCAGGGCCTCCCGTCAGCTCGGGTGTATGATCACCGCATTCATCTCCTACCGGGCTCGGCGCCGGTGGCAGTCCGGCCATACCATTATCCGCAGCTGCAGAAGGACGAGTTGGAGAGGCAATGCATGCTCTTGCTCGCCGCGGGCATCATCTGAATCTCCACATCACCGTTCTCTGCACCAGTTCTCCTTGTCCGCAAGTCGGACAGCACGTGGCGCTTCTGCATTGAGTACTGCGCCCTTAATGCCCTGACGCTTAAGGACAAGTTTCCTATCCCAGTGGTCGATGAGCTCCTGGACGAGCTACATGGGGCATGCTTCTTCACCAAGCTCGATCTCCCGTCGGGTTACCACCAGGTGCGCATGCACCCGGATGACATCGCCAAGACGGTGTTTCGGACTCATCATGGCCATTTTGAGTTCTTGCTAATGCCGTTTGGTCTCTCCAATGCACCAGCAACTTTTTAGTCTCTAATGAACAACTTCCTCCACCCCTACTTGCGTCGGTTTGTGCTCCTTTTCTTTGATGATATTCTTATCTAAAACGCCTCGTGGGCGGAGCACCTTCAGCATGTCGTCATCGTCTTCAATGAGCTTCGAGCACATCGTCTTCATCTTGAAGTGCTCATTCGGGACGCCTTCAGTCGCCTACCTCGAACACGTCATCTCAGCCGAGGGGGTGGCCATGGACACCGACAAGGTGGCGGCCATCGTCACCTGGCCGACCCCGCATTCACCGCGGGCCCTTCACGGTTTTGTGGGCCTCATCGGGTACTACCGGAAATTTATCCGGGAGTTCGACCTCATCGCGTCACCACTCACGCGCCTGCTACATCGCGAGGCCTTTGCCTGGGATGAGGAGGCGACTGTGGCGTTCGAGGCCCTCAAGGGGGCCCTCATGACAGGCCCCGTCCATCAGATGCCGGACTTCGACCACCCGTTCGTCGTGGACTACGACACCTCCGGTGCGGGGTTCGATGTCGTCCTTCATCAGGTCGATGGACCCCTCGCCTTCTTCAGCAGACCCTTTGCCGTTGGCAGCCCTATCTGTGGGGTCAGTCTTTCCGGATTCGCACGAACCACTACAGCCTCAAGTTCTTGTTGCACCAGAGGCTCTCGATTGTGCCGCAGCACTAGTGGATGAGTAAGATCTTCGTCTTTGACTTCACCATTGAGTATCGACCGGGCCGCCTTAACACTGTGGCCGACGCCCTGTCTCGCCGGGGCACCGACCATGACACTGCCGTCGGCGACTCCGAGGGGGCGGCACTCTGCATCCGCTCGGGGCCCACTTTCGCCCACTTCACCGACATCCGCCGGGCGACAGCAGCCGCACCAGACGCGCTCCTCCTTCGGCAGCAGCTAGCTGCAGGTGAGCTGGAGGAGCCGTGGCGCCTCACCGACGGGTTGCTCCTTCATGGGCACCGGGTCTTTGTGCCGGCTCACGACGATCTCCATCACCAGGTGCTGCTGCTGACCCACTCAGCGGGCCATGAGGGTGTGCAGAAAACCCTCCATCGTCTTCGTGCCGACTTCTACATTCCAGGTGATCGGGCCCTGGTCTGTGACTGGGTGCGGTCTTGTGTGACGTGCCAGCATAACAAGACGGAGACAGTATGGCCGGTTGGTCTGCTCCATCCCTTGGAGGTGCCTTCTCAGGTCTGGGCGGATATCTCCATGGACTTCATTGAGGGCCTCCCCAAGGTGCGCGATAAATCAGTCGTTCTCACAGTGGTCGACCACTTCTCCAAGTATGCTCACTTCATGGCGCTCGGCCATCCCTATACTGCTGCATCCGTGGCCCGTGCCTTCTTCGACGGTATCATCTGCCTCCACGGGTTTCCCTCTTCGATCATCAGCGATGAGGACCCGATATTCACCGGACATGTCTGGCGCGATCTCTTTCGGCCTTCCATCCTCAGACGGACAGCCAATCCGTGGTCGTCAACAGGGTGATTGCAATGTATTTGCGTTGTGTCACAGGTGATCATCCTCGCGCTTGGGTGGATTGGTTCTCATGGGCGGAGTACTGCTACAACACCTCCTATCACTCCACCCTACGCGCCACTCCATTTGAGGTGGTCTACGGCCGCGCCCCACCCATACTGCCTGTTGATCCGGCGACGGCTTGGATGGAGGTGGCCGGTGATCTTATGCGGCGCCGTGACGAGATGTTGGCAAAGGTCCGCCAACGCCTCCTTCAGGCCCAGCAGCTGGCCAAGCAATACTACGACGACCACCATCGCGAGGCAGAATTTGCGGTGGGTGATTGGGTGTGGTTGCATCTCCTTCACCGCCTATGCAGTCACTGGACCCACGCGCGAAGCGCAAGCTGGGTCCTCGCTACGCCGGGCCCTTTGCTGTCTTGGAGCGCACCGGGGTGGTGGCCTACCGTCTTCAGCTTCCGGCCGGTGCCCGCATCCACGACGTCTTCCATGTGCGGCTGCTGAAGCCCTTCCATGGGGAGCCACCTGCGGCCCCTCCAACGCTTCCTCCGACCTCCGACGGGCGCCTCCTTCCGAGACCGGAGAAGGCGTTGCAGGCCCAGCTACGTCGAGGGGTGTGGTACGTGTTCATTTAGTGGGCTGGACTTTCGGAGGAGGACACTACTTGGGAGCAGCGTGACGAGTTCCGCCAACACTACCCAGACTTCCAGCTCGAGGACGAGCTATTTGCGCTGGTGGGGAGATTTGTTATGATCGGGCAGACTTATGCCAGTAGGAGGCCCACCGGGCAGGTTTTGTTAGGGGCTTAGCCCACAAGTTTTCTTATTTTTTATTTCCACCGTGGTTATATATACAAGTTGTAAGACTCTGTTGAGAATTAAGCAATAAGACAAATCCTATTGCCCAGCTCCCAGAGGATCCGGAACCCAAAACCCTAACCGCACCTTGCACCGCCGCCGCCTTGCCTCTAGCGCGCCACGGCGCCCCGCCGCCGGCAGCCACGCTCAAGCCTCCGCCAACCCTCCTCTTTCCTGTACAACCTACGCCCTACACCGGGTAGGGTCCTAGCTCCTACCAATTTGGTATCAGAGCGCTTGGGTCCGATCATGTCTACACCACCGCCCACCCCACTGCTACCCACCTCGCCGCCGCCCGTCACCACTGCATCGCCAACTCTCTCCATCTTGCCGCTCGCCCTCTCCACCGCGCCGCTCGGTTCCATCGCGGGCGCCGCCATCGACCAGACACTACCCTCCACCGCGCCGCCCGCCGCCGTCTACTCCTTGGCGGAGATCACCGGGGTCCTCAACGATCTCGTCACCGCCATCTAGGGGATACGGCTATACCTAGCCAGCCCCTACGGGCCGCCGGTGCCCTTGCCGCCGGCCGCCGCGACCGAGCCGGCCGCCCTGTGATGTCTAGTACACAACCTTCTTGTAGACGTTGTTGGGCCTCCAAGTGCAGAGGTTTGTAGGACAGTAGCAAATTTCCCTCAAGTGGATGACCTAAGGTTTATCAATCCGTGGAAGGCGTAGGATGAAGATGGTCTCCTTCAAACAACCCTGCAACCAAATAACAAAGAGTCTCTTGTGTCCCCAACACACCCAATACAATGGTAAATTGTATAGGTGCACTATTTCGGCAAAGAGATGGTGATACAAGTGCAATATGGATGGTAGATATAGATTTTTGTAATCTGAAATATAAAAACAACAAGGAAAATAATGATAAAAGTGCGCGAAAACGGTATTGCAATGCGTTGAAACAAGGCCTAGGGTTCATACTTTCACTAGTGCAAATTCTCTCAACAATAATAACATAATTGGATCATATAACTATCCCTCAACATGCAACAAAGAGTCCCTCCAAAGTCACTAATAGTGGAGAACAAACAAAGAGATTATTGTAGGGTATGCAACCACCTCAAAGTTATCCTTTCTAATAGATCTATTCAAGAGTTTGTAGTAAAATAACACGAAGCTATTCTTTCCGTTCGATCTATCACAGAGTTCGTAGTAGAATAACACCTTAAGACGCAAATCAACCAAAACCCTAATGTCACCTAGATACTCCAATGTCACCTCAAGTATCCATGGGTATGATTATACGATATGCATCACACAATCTCAGATTCATCTATTCAACCAACACAAAGAACTTCAAAGAGTGCCCCAAAGTTTCTACCGGAGAGTCAAGACAAAAACGTGTGCCAACCCCTATGCATAAGTTGACAAGGTCACGGAACTTGCAAGTTGATCACCAAAACATACATGAAGTGGATCACGTGAATATCCCATTGTCACCACAGATAAGCACATGCAAGACATACATCAAGTGTTCTCAAATCCTTAAAGACTCAATCCCATAAGATAACTTCAAAGCGAAAACTCAATCCATTACAAGAGAGTAGAGGGGGAGAAACATCATAAGATCCAACTATAATAGAAAAGCTCGCGATACATCAAGATCGTGCCGAATCAAGAACACGAGAGAGAGAGATCAAACACATAGTTACTGGTACATACCCTCAGTCCCGAGGGTGAACTACTCCCTCCTCATCATGGAGAGCGCCGGTATGATGAAGATGGCCACCGGTGAGGGATCGCCCCTGCAGCATGGTGCCGAAACAGGGTCCCGATTGCTTTTTGGTGGCTACAGAGGCTTGCAGCGGCGGAACTCTCGATCTAGGTTATTTTCTGGAAGTTTGGGGACATATAAGAGGTGTTGGCGTCGGGAACAAGTCAGGGGGTCCACGAGGCGGTCACGAGGCAGGGGCACGCCCAGGGGGTAGGGCGCGCCCCCACCCTCATGGTGACCTCGGGACTCTTCTGGTCCATCTCTGATGCTCCGTGGGCTTCTTCTGGTCCAAAAATGATCTCCGTAAATTTTTAGGTCAATTGGACTCCGATTGATATTCCTTTTCTGCGATAATCAAAAACAAGGAAAAACAGAAAACTGGCACTGGGCTCTAGGTTAATAGGTTAGTCCCAAAAATCATATAAAATAGCATATAAATGCATATAAAACATCCTAGATGGATAATATAATAGCATGGAACAATCAAAAATTATAGATACATTGGAGACGTATCAAGCATCCCCAAGCTTAATTCCTGCTCGTCCTCGAGTAGGTAAATGATAAAAACAGAATTTTTGATGTGGAATACTACCTAACATAATTATCAATGTAATTTTCTTTATTGTGGCATGAATGTTCAGATCTGAAAGATTCAAGACAAAAGTTTAATATTGACATAAAAATAATAATACTTCAAGCATACTAACCAAGCAATTATGTCTTCTCAAAATAACATAGCCAAAGAAAGCTCATCCCTACAAAATCATATAGTTTGGCCATGCTTCATTTCTGGCACACAAAATGCTCCCATCATGCACAACCCCGATGACAAGCCAAGCAATTGTTTCATACTTTAGCATTTTCAAACTTTTTCAACTTTCATGCAATATATGAGCGCGAGCCATGGACATAGCTCTATAGGTGGAATAGAACGGTGGTTGTGGAGAAGACAAAAAGGAGGAAGATAGTCTCACATCAACTAGCCGTATCAATGGGCTATGAAGATGCCCATCAATAGATATCAATGTGAGTGAGTAGGGATTGTCATGCAATGGATGCACTAGAGCTATACGTGTATGAAAGCTCAACAAAAGAAACTAAGTGGGTGTGCATCCAACTTTCTCGCTCACGAAGACCTAGGGCAATTTGAGGAAGCCCATCATTGCAATATACAAGCCAAGTTCTATAATGAAAAATTCCCACTAGTATATGAAAGTGACAACATAAGAGACTCTCTATCATGAAGATCACGATGCTACTTTGAAGCACAAGTGTGGAAAAAAGATAGTAACATTGTCCCTTCTCTCTTTTTCTCTCATTTTTTATTTTTTTGTTTGGGCCTTTTCTATGGCCTCTTTTTTTCGTCCGGAGTCTCATCCCGACTTGTGGGGGAATCACAGTCTCCATCATCCTTTCCTCACATGGGACAATGCTCTAATAATGAAGATCATCACACTTTTATTTACTTACAACTTAAGAATTACAACTCGATACATAGAACAAAATATGAATCTATGTGAATGCCTCCGGCGGTGTACCGAGATCTGCAATGAATCAAGAGTGACATGTATAAAAATTATAAATGGTGGCCATGCCACAAATACGATGTCAACTACATGATCATGCAAAGCAATATGACTATGATGAAGCGCGTCATAATAAACGGAACGGTGGAAAGTTGCATGGCAATATATCTTGAAATGGCTATGGAAATACCATAATAGGTGGTATGGTGGCTGTTTTGAGGAAGGTAAATGATGGGTTTATGGTACCGGCGGAAGTTGCACGGCACAAGAGAGGCTAGCAATATGGTGGAAGGGTGAGAGTGCGTATAATCCATGGACTCAACATTAGTCATAAAGAACTCACATACTTATTGCAAAAATCTACAAGTCATCAAAACCAAGCACTACGCACATGCTCCTAGGGGGATAGATTGGTAGGAAAAGACCATCGCTCATCCCCGACCGCCACTCATAAGGAAGGCAATCAAAGAACACCTCATGCTTCAAATTTGTCACACAACGGTTACCATACGTGCATGCTACAGGACTTGCAAACCTCAACACAAGTATTTCTCAATTTCACAATTACTCAACTAGCACGACTCTAATATCACCATCTTTATATCTCAAAAAATTATCAAGTATCAAACTTCTCATAGTTTTTAATGCACTCTATATGAAAGTTTTTATTATACCCATCTTGGATGCCCATCATATTAGGACTAATTTTATAACCAAAGAAAATTACCATGATGTTCTAAAAGACTCTCAAAATAATGTAAGTGAAGCATGAGAGATCAATAATTTATATAAAATAAAACCACCACCGTGCTATAAAAAGATATAAGTGAAGCGCTGGAGCAAAATTATCTAGCTCAAAAGATATAAGTAAAGCACATAGAATATTCTAATAAATTCCGATTCATGTGTGTGTCTCCCAAAAGGTGTGTACATCAAGGATGATTGTGGTAAACTAAAAAGCAAAGATTCAAATCATACAAGACGCTCCAAGCAAAACACATATCATGTGGTGAATTAAAATATAGCCTCAAGTAAAGTTACCGACATACGAAGATGAAAGAGGGGATGCCTTCTGGGGCATCGCCAAGCTTAGGCTTTTGGTTGTCCTTGAATTTTACCTTGGGGTGCCTTGTGCATCCCATGTCCCAAAATCCATCAAATCTGTACCCAAAAACTTGAAAACTTCACAACACAAAACTCAACAGAAAATCTCATGAGCTCCGTTAGTATAAGAAAGCAAACCACCACTTTAATGTGAAGGAAATATGCCCTAGAGGCAATAATAAAGTTATTATTTATTTCCTTATTTCATGATAAATGTTTATTATTCATGCTAGAATTGTATTAACCGGAAACATAATACATGTGTGAATACATAGACAAACAGAGTGTCACTAGTATGCCTCTACTTGACTAGCTCGTTAATCAAAGATGGTTATGTTTCCTGACCATGGACAAAGAGTTGTTATTTGATTAACGGGATCACATCATTAGGTGAATGATCTGATTGACATGACCCATTCCATTAGCTTAGCACCCGATCGTTTAGTATGTTGCTATTGCTTTCTTCATGACTTATACATGTTCCTATGACTATGCGATTATGCAACTCCCGTTTGCCGGAGGAACACTTTGTGTGCTACCAAACGTCACAACGTAACTGGGTGATTATAAAGGTGCTCTACAGGTGTCTCCAAAGGTACATGTTGGGTTGGCGTATTTCGAGATTAGGATTTGTCACTCCGATTGTCGGAGAGGTATCTCTGGGCCCTCTCGGTAATGCATATCACTTAAGCCTTGCAAGCATTGCAACTAATGAGTTAGTTGCGGGATGACGTATTACAGAATGAGTAAAGAGACTTGCCGGTAACGAGATTGAACTAGGTATGGGATACCGACGATCGAATCTCGGGCAAGTAACATATCGATGACAAAGGGAACAACGTATGTTGTTATGCGGTCTGACCGATAAAAGATCTTCGTAGAATATGTAGGAGCCAATATGAGCATCCAGGTTCTGCTATTGGTTATTGACCGGAGACGTGTCTCGGTCATGTCTACATTGTTCTCGAACCCGTAGGGTCCGCACGCTTAAGGTTACGATGACAGTTATATTATGAGTTTATACATTTTGATGTACCGAAGGTTGTTCGGAGTCCCGAATGTGATCACGGACATGATGAGGAGTCTCTAAATGGTCGAGACATAAATATTGATATATTGGAAGCCTATGTTTGGATATCGGAAGTGTTCCGGGTGAAATCGGGATTTTACCGGAGTACCGGGAGGTTACCGGAACCCCCCGGGAGCTATATGGGCCTAAGTGGGCCTTAGTGGAAAAGAGAAGGGGCAGCCCAAGATGGGCCGCGCGCCCCTCCCCTCCCTTGGTCCGAATAGGGCAAGGAGAGGGGGCCGACCCCCCTCTCTCTTTTTCCCCCCTCCGCGAATCCTATTCCAACTAGGATTGGGGGGGAATCCTACTCCTAGAGGGAGTAGGACTCCTCCTGGCGCGCCTCTCCTAGGCCGGCCGCACCCCCCCCCCCCTTGAGCCTTTATATACGGAGGCAGGGGCACCCCAGAGAAACACAAGTTGATCCACGTGATCATATTCTTAGCCGTGTGTGGTGCCCCCTTCCACCATAGTCCTCGATAATATTGTAGCGGTGCTTAGGCGAAGCCCTGCTGCAGTAGTACATCAAGATCGTCACCATGCCGTCGTGCTGACGGAACTCTTCCCCGACACTTTGCTGGATCAGAGTCCGGGGATCGTCATCGAGCTGAACGTGTGCTAGAACTCGGAGGTGCCGTAGTTTCGGTGCTTGATCGGTCGGGCCGTGAAGACGTACGACTACATCAACCAAACGCTTCCGTTGTCGGTCTACAAGGGTACGTAGATCACACTCTCCCCCTCTCGTTGCTATGCATCACCATGATCTTGCGTGTGCGTAGGAATTTTTTTGAAATTACTACGAAACCCAACAGTGGCATCCGAGCCTAGGTTTTATATGTTGATGTTATATGCACGAGTAGAACACAAGTGAGTTGTGGGCGATATAAGTCATACTGCTTACCAGCATGTCATACTTTGGTTCGGCGGTATTGTTGGACGAAGCGGCCCAGACCGACATTACGCGTACGCTTACGCGAGACCGGTTCTCCCGACGTGCTTTGCACAAAGGTGGCTAGCGGGTGACAGTTTCTCCAACTTTAGTTGAACTGAGTGTGGCTACGCCCGGTCCTTGCGAAGGTTAAAACAGCACCAACTTGACAAACTATCGTTGTGGTTTTTGATGCGTAGGTAAGATTGGTTCTTGCTTAAGCCCGTAGCAGCCACGTAAAACATGCAACAACAAAGTAGAGGACGTCTAACTTGTTTTTGCAGGGCATGTTGTGATGTGATATGGTCAAGACATGATGCTAAATTTTATTGTATGAGATGATCATGTTTTGTAACCGAGTTATCGGCAACCGGCAGGAGCCATATGGTTGTCGCTTTATTGTATGCAATGCAATCGCGCTGTAATGCTTTACTTTATCACTAAGCGGTAGCGATAGTCGTGGAAGCATAAGATTGGCGAGACGACAACGATGCTACGATGGAGATCAAGGTGTCGCGCCGGTGACGATGGCGATCATGACGGTGCTTCGGAGATGGAGATCACAAGCACAAGATGATGATGGCCATATCATATCACTTATATTGATTGCATGTGATGTTTATCTTTTATGCATCTTATCTTGCTTTGATTGACGGTAGCATTATAAGATGATCTCTCACTAAATTATCAAGAAGTGTTCTCCCTGAGTATGCACCGTTGCGAAAGTTCTTCGTGCTGAGACACCACGTGATGATCGGGTGTGATAGGCTCTACGTTCAAATACAACGGGTGCAAAACAGTTGCACACGCGGAATACTCAGGTTATACTTGACGAGCCAAGCATATACAGATATGGCCTCGGAACACGGAGACCGAAAGGTCGAGCGTGAATCATATAGTAGATATGATCAACATAGTGATGTTCACCAATGAAACTACTCCATATCACGTGATGATCGGACATGGTTTAGTTGATTTGGATCACGTAATCACTTAGAGGATTAGAGGGATATCTATCTAAGTGGGAGTTCTTAAGTAATATGATTAATTGAACTTAAATTTATCATGAACTTAGTCCTGGTAGTACTTTGCAAATTATGTTGTAGATCAATAGCTCGCGTTGCTGCTTCCCTGTGTTTATTTTGATATGTTCCTAGAGAAAATTGTGTTCAAAGATGTTAGTAGCAATGATGCGGATTGGATCCGTGATCTGAGGTTTATCCTCATTGCTGCACAAAAGAATTATGTCCTTGATGCATCGCTAGGTGACGGACCTATTGCAGGAGCAGATGCAGACGTTATGAACGTTTGGCTAGCTCAATATGATGACTACTTGATAGTTTAGTGCACCATGCTTAATGGCTTAGAATCGGGACTTCAAAGACGTTTTGAACGTCATGGAGCATATGAGATGTTCCAGGAGTTGAAGTTAATATTTCAAGCAAATACCCGAGTTGAGAGATATGAAGTCTCCAACAAGTTCTATAGCTAAAAGATGGAGGAGAATCGCTCAACTAGTGAGCATGTGCCTAGATTGTCTGAGTACTACAATCGCTTGAATCAAGTGGGAGTTAATCTTCCAGATAAGATAGTGATTGACAGAATTCTCTAGTCACCATCACCAAGTTAGTAGAACTTCATGATGAACTATGATATGCAAGGGATAACGGAAACGATTCCCAAGCTCTTCGTAATGCGGAAATTGACGAAGGTAGAAATCGAGAAGAGCATCAAGTGTTGATGGTAGACAAGACCACTAGTTTCAACAAAAGGGCAAAGGGGAGAAGGGGAACTTCAAGAAGAACAGCAAGCAAGTTGCTGCTCAAGTGAAGAAGCCCAAGTCTGGTCCTAAGCCTGAGACTAAGTGCTTCTACTGCAAAGGGACCGGTAACTGGAAGCGGAACTACCCCAAGTGATTGGCGGATAAGAAGGATGGCAAAGTGAACATAAATATATTTGATATACATGTTATTGATGTGTACTTTACTAGTGTTTATAGCAACCCCTCAGTATTTGATACTAGTTCAGTTGCTAAGATTAGTAACTCAAAACGGGAGTTGCAGAATAAACAGAGACTAGTTAAGGGTGAAGTGACGATGTGTGTTGGAAGTGGTTCCAAGATTGATATGATCATCATCGCACACTCCCTATACTTTCGGGATTAGTGTTGAACCTGAATAAGTGTTATTTGGTGTTTGCATTGAGCATGAATATGATTTGATCATGTTTATTGTAATACGGTTATTCATTTAAGTAAGAGAATAAATTGTTGTTCTGTTTACATGAATAAAACCTTATATGGTTACACACCCAATGAAAATAGTTCGTTGGATCTCGATCGTAGTGATACACATAATCATAAATTTGAAACCAAAAGATGCATAATGATAGTGCAACTTATTTGTAGCACTGCTGTTTAGGTCATATTGGTGTAAAGCGCATGAAGAAACTCCATGCTGATGGGATTTTGGAATCACTTGATTATGAATCACTTGATGCTTGCGAACCATGCCTCATGGGCAAGATGACTAAGACTCCGCTCTCCGGAGCGAGCAACTGACTTATTGGAAATAATACATACTGATGTATGCGGTCCGATGAGTGTTAAGGCTCACGGCAAGTATCGTTATTTTCTAAACTTCACAGATGATTTGAGCAGATATGGGTATATCTACTTGATGAAACATAAGTCTGAAACATTTGAAAAGTTCAAAGAATTTCAGAGTGAAGTGGAAAAACATCGTGACAAGAAAATAAAGTTTCTATGATCTGATCACGGAGACAAATATTTGAGTTACGAATTTGGTCTTCAATTAAAACAATGTGGAATAGTTTCACAAACTCATGCCACATGGAACACCACAGCATAATGGTGTGTCCGAACATCATAACCGTACTTTATTGGATATAGTGCAATCTATGATGTCTCTTACCGATCTACCACTATCGTTTTGGGGTTATGCATTAGAGATAGCTGCATTCAAGTTAAAAGGGCACCATCTAAATCTGTTGAGACGACACCGTATGAATTGTGGTTTGGCAAGAAACCAAAGTTGTCATTTCTTAAAGTTTGGGGCAACGATGCTTATGTGAAAAAGTTTCATCCTGATAAGCTCAAACCCAAATCGGAGAAATGTGTCTTCATAGGATACCCAAAGGAGACTGTTGGGTACACCTTCTATCACAGATTCGAAGGCAAGACTTTTGTGGCTAAATTCGGAATCTTTCCAGAGAAGGAGTTTCTCTCGAAAGAAGTGAGTGGGAGGAAAGTAGAAAACTTGATAAGGTCATTGTACCTTCTCCCTTATTGGAAAGTAGTTCATCACAGAAATCTGTTCCTATGACTACTACACCAATTAGTGAGGAAGCTAATGATGATGATCATGTAACTTCAGATCAAGTTACTACCAAATCTCGTAGGTAAACCAGAGTGAGATCCGCACCAAAGTGGTACGGTAATCCTGTCCTGGAGGTCATGTTACTTGAACATGACGAACTTGCGAACTATGAGGAAGCGATGATGAGCCCAGATTCCGCGAAATGGTTTGAGGCCATAAAATCTGAGATATGATCCATGTATGAGAACAAAGTATGGACTTTGATGGATTTGCCCGATGATCGGCAAGCTATAGAAAATAAATGGATCTTCAAGAGGAAGACGGACGCTGATAGTAGTGTTACTATCTACAAAGCTAGAATTGTCGCAAAAGGTTTTCGACAAGTTCAAGGTGTTGACTACGATGAGATTTTCTCACTCGTATCTATGCTTAAGTCTGTCCGAATCATGTTAGCAATTGCCGCATTTTATGAAATCTGGCAAATGGATAAACAAAACTGCATTCCTTAATGGATTTATTAAAGAAGAGTTGTATGTGATGCAACAAGAAGGTTTTGTCAATCCTAAAGGTGCTAACAAAATATACAAGCTCCAGCGATCCATTTATGGACTGGTGCAAG
This sequence comes from Triticum urartu, assembly GCF_056163025.1. Lineage (NCBI taxonomy): Eukaryota > Viridiplantae > Streptophyta > Magnoliopsida > Poales > Poaceae > Triticum > Triticum urartu. The sequence goes on from NC_141876.1 coordinate 240,580,106, forward strand.
CATCTCGGAGTTGGAATATACGCTTTGATAAGTTGATCAAAGCATATAGTTTTATACAGACTTGCGGTGAAGCCTGTATTTACTAGAAAGTGAGTGGGAGCACTACAGCATTTCTGATAAGTATATATGTGAATGACATATTGTTGATCAGAGACAATGTAGAATTATTCTGCAAAGCATAAAGGAGTGTTTGAAAGGAGTTTTTCAAAGAAAGACTCCGGTGAAGCTGCTTACATATTGAACATCAAGATCTATAGAGATAGATCAAGACGCTTGATAAGTTTTTCAATGAGTACATACCTTGACAAGATTTTGATGTAGTTCAAAATAGAACAGTCAAAGAAAGAGTTCTTGCCTGTGTTACAAGGTGTGAAATTGAGTAAGACTCAAAACCCGACCACGGCAGAAGATAGAAAGAGAATGGAAGTCATTCACTATGCCTCAGCCATAGGTCCTATAAAGTATGCCATGCTGTGTACCAGATCTATTGTATACCCTACACAGATTTTGGCAGGGAGTACAATAGTGATCTAGGAGTAGATCACTGGACAGCGGTCAAAATTATCCTTAGTGGAATAAGGATATGTTTCTCGATTACGGAGGTGACAAAAGGTTCGTCCTAAAGGGTTACGTCGATGCAAGTTTTGACACTGATCCAGATGACTCTAAGTCTCAATCTGGATACATATTGAAAGTGGGAGCAATTAACTAGAGTAGCTCCATGCAGAGCATTGTTGACATAGAAATTTGCAAAATACATGCGGATTTGAATGTGGCAGACCCGTTGACTAAACTTCTCTCACAAGCAAAACATGATCGCTTTTTGGGTGTTAATCACATAGCGATGTGAACTAGATTACTGAATCTAGTAAACCCTTTGGGTGTTGGTCGCATGGCGATGTGAACTATAGGTGTTAACCACATAATGATGAAAAGTGTCGATGTTAATCACATGGTGATGTGATCTAGATTATTGACTCTAGTGCAAGTGGGAGACTGAAGGAAATATGCCCTAGAGGCAATAATAAAGTTATTATTTATTTCCTTATTTCATGATAAATGTTTATTATTCATGCTAGAATTGTATTAACCGGAAACATAATACATGTGTGAATACATAGACAAACAGAGTGTCACTAGTATGCCTCTACTTGACTAGCTCGTTAATCAAAGATGGTTATGTTTCCTGATCATGGACAAAGAGTTGTTATTTCATTAACGGGATCACATCATTAGGTGAATGATCTGATTGACATGACCCATTCCATTAGCTTAGCACCCGATCGTTTAGTATGTTGCTATTGCTTTCTTCATGACTTATACATGTTCCTATGACTATGAGATTATGCAACTCCTGTTTGCCGGAGGAACACTTTGTGTGCTACCAAACGTCACAACGTAACTGGGTGATTATAAAGGTGCTCTACAGGTGTCTCCAAAGGTACATGTTGGGTTGGCATATTTCGAGATTAGGATTTGTCACTCCGATTGTCGGAGAGGTATCTCTGGGCCCTCTCGGTAATGCATATCACTTAAGCCTTGCAAGCATTGCAACTAATGAGTTAGTTGCGGGATGACGTATTACAGAATGAGTAAAGAGACTTGCCGGTAACGAGATTGAACTAGGTATGGGATACCGACGATCGAATCTCGGGCAAGTAACATACCGATGACAAAGGGAACAACGTATGTTGTTATGCGGTCTGACCGATAAAAGATCTTCGTAGAATATGTAGGAGCCAATATGAGCATCCAGGTTCTGCTATTGGTTATTGACCGGAGACGTGTCTCGGTCATGTCTACATTGTTCTCGAACCCGTAGGGTCCGCACGCTTAAGGTTACGATGACAGCTATATTATGAGTTTATACATTTTGATGTACCGAAGGTTGTTCGGAGTCCCGAATGTGATCACGGACATGATGAGGAGTCTCGAAATGGTCGAGACATAAAGATTGATATATTGGAAGCCTATGTTTGGATATCGGAAGTGTTCCGGGTGAAATCGGGATTTTACCGGAGTACCGGGAGGTTACCGGAACCCCCCGGGAGCTATATGGGCCTTAGTGGAAAAGAGAAGGGGCAGCCCAAGATGGGCCGCGCGCCCCTCCCCTCCCTTGGTCCGAATAGGGCAAGGAGAGGGGGCCGGCCCCCCTCTCTCTTTTCCCCCCCTCCGCGAATCCTATTCCAACTAGGATTGGGGGGGAATCCTACTCCCAGAGGGAGTAGGACTCCTCCTGGCGCGCCTCTCCTAGGCCGGCCGCACCCCCCCCCCCTTGAGCCTTTATATACGGAGGCAGGGGCACCCCAGAGAAACACAAGTTGATCCACGTGATCATATTCTTAGCCGTGTGCGGTGCCCCCTTCCACCATAGTCCTCGATAATATTGTAGCGGTGCTTAGGCGAAGCCCTGCTGCAGTAGTACATCAAGATCGTCACCACGCCGTCGTGCTGACGGAACTCTTCCCCGACACTTTGCTGGATCAGAGTCCGGGGATCGTCATCGAGCTGAACGTGTGCTAGAACTCGGAGGTGCCGTAGTTTCGGTGCTTGATCGGTCGGGCCGTGAAGACGTACGACTACATCAACCAAACGCTTCCGTTGTCGGTCTACAAGGGTACGTAGATCACACTCTCCCCCTCTCGTTGCTATGCATCACCATGATCTTGCGTGTGCGTAGGAAATTTTTTGAAATTACTACGAAACCCAACATAATGTACTGTAATTAACTCATTCTTTATTTATATTGGTGTTAAACCTACTGTATTCGAACTTCTCTATGTTTAATACCCTCCAATGCTACTCATAGATTCATCAAAATAAGCAAACAACCCAATGAAAATAGAATCTGTTAAAAACAGAACAATCTGTAGTAATCTGGAGATTTCGAATACTTCTCTAACTTCAAAAATTCTGAAAAATTAGGAAGCCCAGGGCAAAAAGTATATTGGTCTACTTCAGTTGAAATTGGTATTTTATCGCTCTCTGGTAAAAAATGATAATTATTTTCATGAGTGCGTACTTTCTATTTTTATCAGCAAGATCAAACAACAATCACCCAAGAAGATCCTAAAGGCTTTACTTGGAATTTGTTTAAAACAAAAGCTATAAAACATGATTACTACAATATCTTAATCATGAGGACACACAAAAACAGTAGGGGTAAATGTTGGGTTGTCTCCCAACAAGCGCTTTTCTTTATTTCCTTTTTAGCTAGGCATGATAATTTCAATGATGCTCACATAAAAGATAAGAATTGAAACATAAAGAGAGCATCATGAAGAATATGACTAGTACATTTAAGTCTAACCCAGTTCCTATGCATAGGGATTTTGTGAGCAAACAATTTATGCGAACAATAATCACCTAGCATAGGAAAGCAAAACAAGCATAAATTCAAGATTTTAAGCACATACAGAGGAAACTTGATATTATTGCAATTCCTACAAGCATATATTCCTCCCTCATAATAATTTTCAGTAGCATCATGAATGAATTAAACAATATAACCATCACATAAAGCATTATTTTCATGATCCCCAAGCATAGAAAATTTACTACTCTCCACATAACCAAAATTCTTCTCATTCGGAATAGTGGGAGTATCATAAGAAACTCGAATACTATAAATTGTTTCCACATTAAAAGAGTAATGTTCAGAAAAAGGGTAATCATAATCATGACAAGTTTTGTAAATATAATCATCACTACTTTTTATAACATAATTATCATCACAATAATCATCATAAGTAGCAACTTTGGTCTCATCATAATCAATAGAAACTTCTTCCAAGATAGTAGAATCAATACTAAATAAAGTCACGACCTCTCCAAATCCACTTTTATAATTATCACAATAAGATTCAACATCCTCCAAAATAGTGGGTTCATTACTCCCTAAAGTTGAAACTCTTCCAAACCCACTTTCATCATTATAATTATCATAAATAGGAGGCATGCTATCATCATAATAAATTTGCTCATCAAAACATGGGAGACTAAAAATATCATCTTCATTAAACATAGCATCCCCAAGCTTGGGACAAACATTAATTGCAGCAAATAAATTCTCAAACATGTCATTCTCATCAAACATAGCATCCACAAGCTTGGGCCTTTTCATATCATAAGCATACATCATTAATAGTATGGATAGCACCAATAGTATAGCAGTTATCATCATCACAATGAGTAATAGGAGCAACATCATTTGGGAGGGATACCTTTTTACCTTTGCTTCTCCGTCTTTTCTTTTTCTTCTTCACATTATGTGTGGGTTTAATCCTCTTTTTGGAGCTCCTTATTAATGAGATTGGTTGAATAGAAGGCTCTTCCTCGTTACCTGATTCATCATAAGAAATAAATAGGAGGATATTGGGAAGTCTCTTCCCTTTAATTAGTATTCTCTTCATCTTCTATTTGTTCTATTGTCTTTATGTAATTGGCAATATAAGAATTTTCAACGCAATTCACCGCACAGTACATATAAATTTCCTCTAGATCAAAATCAAGAGCTTTATCAAGGACAAATTCTGGAAGTTCCTTAGTTATACGTTTCATTTCTTCATAACCCACAAGCAAACTAAGTTCATTATGATGTGAAAGGGAAATCAATTCATCACAATTTTTGGACACGATTCGATCATGAAACAATTTGCATTGGGGATTTAAATGATCACGTTCATTGCAAAGTTCACAAGGATGGCAAAGAAATTTTAAATTTTTAGCACAAGCATCTAGCCTATCTTGCAAACATTTAGTTTCTAAATACTTATGCCTCTTGCAAAATCTATCTTACCTATTTGGTGTGTGCTTGCAAGCTCTATGCACTCCACAAAAATTGACATGCTTATAAGAGACATTTTCATCATGACTAGTGCAATCATCAATAGTACTATCGATATTTAAAGAGTTCGTACTAACAACATTGCAATCATGCTCATCATTCGAAGATTTAGTGCCAAACATTTTGATGCATTCTTCTTCTAGCACTTGGGCACAATTTTCATTTCCATCATTTTCACGAAAGATATTAAAAAGATGAAGCATATGAGGCACCCTCAATTCCATTTTTTGTAGTTTTCTTTTATAGACTAAACTAGTGATAAAACAAAAAACAAAAAGATTCAATTGCAAGAGCTAAAGATATACCTTCAAGCGCTAACCTCCCCGGCAACGGCGCCAGAAAAGAGCTTGATGTCTACTACACAACCTTCTTCTTGTAGACGTTGTTGGGCCTCCAAGTGTAGAGGTTTGTAGGACAGTAGCGAATTTCCCTCAAGTGGATGACCTAAGGTTTATCAATCTGTGGAAGGCATAGGATGAAGATGGTCTCCCTCAAACAACCCTGCAACCAAATAACAAAGAGTCTCTTGTATCCCCAACACACCCAATACAATGGTAAATTGTATAGGTGCACTAGTTCGGCAAAGAGATGGTGATACAAGTGCAATATGGATGGTAGATATAGGTTTTTGTAATCTGAAATATAAAAACAGCAAGGTAAATAATGATAAAAGTGAGTGAAAACGGTATTGCAATGCGTTGAAACAAGGCCTAGGGTTCATACTTTCACTAGTGCAAGTTCTCTCAACAATAATAACATAATTGGATCATATAAGTTTCCCTCAACATGCAACAAAGAGTCACTCCAAAGTCACTAATAGCAGAGAACAAACGAAGAGATTATTGTAGGGTACGAAACCACCTCAAAGTTATCCTTTCTAATAGATCTATTCAAGAGTTTTAGTAAAATAACACAAAGCTATTCTTTCCGTTCGATCTATCGTAGAGTTCATACTAGAATAACACCTTAAGACGCAAATCAACCAAAACCCTAATGTTAGCTAGATACTCCAATGTCACCTCAAGTATTCGTGGGTATGATTATACGATATGCATCACACAATCTCAGATTCATCTATAACAAAAAGAACTTCAAAGAGTGCCCCAAAGTTTCTACCGATGAGTCAAGACGAAAACGTGTGCCAACCCCTATGCATAAGTTCACAAGGTCACGGAACTTGCAAGTTGATCACCAAAACATACATCAAGTGGATCACGTGAATATCCCATTGTCACCACAGATAAGCACATGCAAGACATACATCAAGTGTTCTCAAATCCTTAAAGACTCAATCCCATAAGATAACTTCAAAGGGAAAAATAAATCCATTACAAGAGAGTATAGGGGGAGAAACATCATAAGATCCAACTATAATAGCAAAGCTCGCGATACATCAAGATCGTGCCGAATCAAGAGCATGAGAGAGAGAGAGAGATCAAACACATAGCTACTGGTACATACCCTCAGCCCCGAGGGTGAACTACTCCCTCCTCGTCATGGAGAGCGCCGGTATGATGAAGATGGCCACCGGTGAGGGATCGCCCCTGCAGCATGGTGCCGAAACAGGGTCCCGATTGCTTTTTGGTGGCTACAGAGGCTTGCAGCGGCGGAACTCCCGATCTAGGTTATTTTCTGGAAGTTTGGGGACATATAAGAGGCGTTGGCGTCGGGAACAAGTCAGGGGGGTCCACGAGGCGTCCACCAGGCAGGGGGCACGCCCAGGGGGGTAGGGCGCGCCCCCACCCTGGTGATGGCCTCGGGACTCTTCTGGTCCATCTCTGATGCTCCGTGGGCTTCTTCTGGTCCAAAAATGATCTCCGTAAATTTTCAGGTCAATTGGACTCCGATTGATATTCCTTTTCTGTGATACTCAAAAACAAGGAAAAAACAAAAACTGGCACTGGGCTCTAGGTTAATAGGTTAGTCCCAAAAATCATATAAATAGCATATAAATGCATATAAAACATCCAAGATGGATAATACAATAGCATGGAACAATCAAAAATTATAGATACGTTGGAGACGTATCACCCTGTCATGGTACTCGGCACTCGCGGCGCTTGCAGGGGCCCTCCACCACCACTGGCCGCTGCAGCCACCGCCCGCCGCTGCGCCACAATGGCCGCAGTGGTCAGTGCCGGCCCTCGCCATGCCACCCACACCGCCCAGGTCCTTCCCGCCGCAGTCGCCGTTGTCAGCCCCGCCACCACCCAGCAGTGGGCCCGGGTCAACCATGCAGGGAGGCATACCGATCCAGCATGTCCGCTTCCGGCCGTCACCGTCCCCAATTCTGGCTTGGCTGACCGGATCATCACTATCGCCCATCTACACATTGGCTGGGGACCCGCCGGCGCCCACTCTGTAGTACCGCGACCCATCCGGCTCCACGGGTCACTATGCGTGCCGCGCCATCACTGACCGGGCGTCCCCAGCCTTGCTGCTCCGCACCTCCGAGCCAGTTGTCCACAGCACTCCGACCCAGACGCCGCCACGGTTCGCCAAAATTGACTTTGCCACTTATGACGGCACGGAGGACCCCCTCAACTGGCTCAACCAGTGCAAGTAGTTCTTTCATGGGCAGCGCACCATAGCATCAGAGCGCACCTGGCTCGCCTCTTACCACCTCCGCGGCATGACACAGACATGGTATTACGCCCTCGAGCGGGACGAGGGCAGCATGCCTCCTTGGGAGAGCTTTCGCGAGGTCTGCCTCCTTCGCTTTGGGCCACCGATCCGCGGGAGCCGCATGGTAGAGCAAGGCCGCCTTCCCTTCACCTCCACGGTGCAGGACTTCGCCGACCGATTCCATGCCCTGGCATGCCACGCATCGGGCATGATGGCGCAACAGTGGGCCGACCTCTTCGTTGGTGGTTCCGGATCACATCCATGTTGACGTGGAGCTTCGGGGACCCTAGGATCTCCAGATGGCCATGTATTAAGCTCACGCCTTCAAGTGTCACGCCCAGGACATGCAGCAGGCGGCCCCGCTCGAGGAGGCCGACAAGCCGCGAGGCAGCCCCCTGCATGGGGCCGGCCACCCCCGGATGCTCTGGCGACAACCACCCTGGCCGCGACGCGGCCCTTCCGTCGTCTCTCTCAGGTTGAGTAGCTGGAGCATTGGCGCCAGGGGCTTTGCTTTAACTGGGATGAGCCCTACGCACTGCGCCATGTTTGCCCGCGCCTCTTCTACTTGGAGACGGCCGACTATGTCGAGGAGGACTCCTTGGCCGACGGGCTCGGCGAGCTGCCGCCCCCAGCGGCTGCCGAGACCTCCCCGGTGACGTCACTCATGGTCTCGCTCCATGCGCTTGTCGACATCCGCGATGAGCGGACCATGGTCTTGCCGGTGATGATACACGGCGAGCGCCTGGTGGCCCTCTTGGATACGGGCTCCACACATAACTTCTTGACCGAGGCTACCATGCGCCGCTTAGCGCTTTAGCCGATGGGCGGGGAGCAACTTCGGGTCATGGTGGCCAACGGCGACCGTCTCCGATGTGATGGGCTCACGCGGAATGTGCCCATCACCATCGGTGACGAGCACTTCTCCATCATGTGCGCGGGCATCGACTTGGGCTGCTTTGACTTCATCCTCGGCGTCGACTTCTTGTGGACTCTCGGTCCCATCCTCTGGGACTTCGACGCCCTGACGTTGATCTTCTAGAGTCTCGGCTGCCGCGTCCAGTGGGAGGGCGTTGGGGGCGCCTCACCGGTGACGCCACAGCTCCAGTTGGCAGCGACCACCACCGAGGCCGAGCACCCACTTTTGGATCACCTCCTGCAGAAGCACGGTGACCTCTTCGACGAGCCGCGGGGCCTCCCGCCAGCCCGGGTGTATGATCACCACATTCATCTCTTACCGGGCTCGGCGCTGGTGGCAGTCCGGCCATACCGCTATCCGCAGCTGCAGAAGGACGAGTTGGAGCGGCAATGCACGCTGATGCTCGCCGCGGGCATCATCCGGATCTCCACATCACCGTTCTCCGCACCAGTTCTCCTCGTCTGCAAGTCGGACGACACGTGGCGCTTCTGCATTGACTACCGCGCCCTTAATGCCCTGACGTTTAAGGACAAGTTTCCTATCCCGGTGGTCGATGAGCTCCTGGACGAGCTACATGGGGCACACTTCTTCACCAAGCTCGATTCTCCGGTCGGGTTACCACCAGGTGCACATGCACCCGGATGACATCGCCAAGATGGCGTTTCGGACTCATCACGGCCACTTCGAGTTCTTGGTCATGCCATTTGGTCTCTCCAATGCACCGGCGACTTTTCAGTCTCTGATGAACGACGTCCTCCGCCCCTACTTGTGCTGGTTTGTGCTTGTTTTCTTCGATGATATTCTTATCTACAGCGCCTCGTGGCGGAGCACCTTCAGCACGTCGCCATCGTCTTTAACGAGCTTCGAGCGCATCATCTTCATCTTAAGCACTCGAAGTGCTCGTTTGGGACGCGTTCAGTCGCCTACCTTGGACACGTCATCTCGGCCGAGGGGGTGGCCGTGGAGATCCTAAATTGCAATATGCATACTTCTTCAGGCTAGATTTAGGTTCCATAAGTAAACAAGATTTGATTAATTTTGTATGTACGAGTACATCTAACATGCATCCCCATGTTAGCTGTAATCTTAATGTACTTTCATTTTCAATGTTCTATAGTTCCAATTAAGATGAGCCATATTCATATAGCATATTTTCATGTTTTCTGTGTGCTTCCAAATCATAGTTCAAGTGCTTCTTTCGTTTATGCAGATTTCTTCCATACTTCCTGCAACTTATTATATAAATTTTAGTCTTCTCCTCATTATCGCATATTTGTCTTCATTCTAGGTAGTTTACTTCCATAGTTCTCGCTTAATTTTTTTTAATTGTTCACATTTGACCGCACCCTTGGTATGTAAACATTGCCCTCGTGCTACATGCATGCTTCGACTGTCTATCATGAATGTTTTCATAGATCAAATTATTGCTTCATGTAAGACATGCTTCCTACCTTTTTGTTTTTTTCATCCGAATTATCTATGTTTCCACTGTTTCGACATTTCAAATTGTTGGTTCTCGTACGCCATGCTTCCTACTTTTATGTTTTTTCAGTAGTGACTTTTTCACTTGTCTACGACTCCATTGCATATCATGTATGTTGTGATAGATAAAAAAATCTTATTTTCTCATATATATTTCTGTTGGACAAATGTTTTGCGCCACACGATGCCAACCATGCATCATTGTTTTCCCAATTACCTCGCACTGCCCTTTCCCCATGATGTCGACAGTATTGATCAACGGAGATGGTGGAGACATGTGAGAGACAACAACCAAGGTCATGTTCACTATTGCGAATTTGCGATGCCCAGCTGAAGACAATACCCTCGCTTCCCAGCTATCTTAAGTGGCAATTTTGTATCAGATTTTGCTATAATATAATTGATACATATTGTCATAGTATTAGTCTTTTGTTTCACGGAAGCAGATTACTTTTCCTTTGGAAACAAATTTCCGTCTCTTGCGAAAACAATGTATCTAAAATGGGATCCATTTTATATTTTGGAAGCAGATATTTTTTGGGGGGTAAGAGAAAATTCAAGTTGCAGTGGAAACAGCTTGTGAGCCAATGAAATAAATTCTTGCTTCGATGAAAACAAAGAAAATATTTATAATCACAGATTTTCCTTAGATTAAAACAAATTTGATTGACCCTAAAAATACAAATTTGATTGTACGCAATTGAAGCAGATTATTGAATCGATGAGAAAATATGTGTTGCGCTCAAAAATAATAACTTACAAGGAGAAATAAATTGAATGGAGAAAATCATTGCATAAATCTTGGAAGCACGTTTTTAGGGAATCTTGGAAGCAAACCTAATTGTCCGCATTTGTTTGGAAGCAGAAATACAACTAAGGTAAACACTTCTGATCTAGTCTGAAGCGACGCCAGCGCCAGACCAATCCACGTCCGTCGATTCGTTGTGAAGGAGATGCTCCAGATTTCGTCGCGTTAAAAAAAAAATAAGGAAAGCCCCGATCTGTGCATACCCCCGCTCGCAATCATCTCCCCAAATCTCTCGATATAGCATTATAATCGCCGGCCATGCCAGAGCTCTGCTTCCCACCTGAGTCGCCTCGCCGCCAGCTCGCTCACCAGATCCCCTGCTCCGCCGCCGTCTCACCGCGACACCTCTCCGCTCCGCGACCACCCCGGCCACCGCCGCGACCTCGCAGCTCCACCTCACCAGCCCGCTCCATCCGCCTCACATCGGTGGACCGCAGCACCCAGCCTCCTGCCCCATTGTTCCCCACTCGAGCCTCCCCGCCGATCAGCATGGCTACCACACAGTCCACTCCACCGACACTACCCTGTCAGATTCTGCGGAGTTTTCTCAGTCGCTAGGCTAGCCCATCTACTGAATCGGCTGCATCCCCATCGATTTGGATAGGCCGGCCGGAGTATTGGCCATTGGATTTCTAAATTGCGGCCCTATTTTGAAGCTCCCCACCCCTGAATCAAAGGTATGTGCACTTCATGGAGTGCCCCACATTTTGGGGATTTTGTAATTTTTGCAACAGATTTTGATGTGTAATGCATCCTTCAGATGGATGAAAATTGTTATTTTTGTTCATTGCCGGCCTAGTATTGTTTCGATTATTAAGTTGTTTCAATTCTTGTCGATGCTTCAAATCTATTTTAGAATTGCTGCGACACTTCCTTTTCAATGCATCCTACAATGCTTCCTGTAAACACAGCATCCAAGTAAACGTGCCCCCCATATTGGCGCTAAATTTGTTAGGTTTACCCCGTTTGAATTTCCATGCTTCCATCAAAGAATAAAAATGCACCCTAAATTGCACGAAATGCACCCTAAATTCCATGATTCCATCACACAAAATTCCTTCGTAATTGTCCCCTTTTGGATACTGTTTTCCCAGAAAAATGCTTACATGCCAAAAATACTAACAGATGCATCCCCATCCTGGGACCAAGCTTATTAAAATACCATGCACCGTATTTGTAGTGTCCATATTTTCGTGCTTCTGTCATCCTTCGTGTCATCAGTCAACATATATATACTGTTATTTTCTAGTGTATTGCTTCCATACAACTAATTCCACAACAGAGCAAATCTATCACTTCATTCCTTACGAAACAATTTTTTTATGGAAATGCTAACAATCCGTATTCCATGTGTTCTCAGCTGACACTCAACAATGACTAAAAAGGAGTCGATCATGCTACAGAGTCGATATTCAGCTGGTCGGTTACATGATATTGTCAAGGGTCTCCCACCGAGAAGGAAATACCTCATTTGCAAAAAATGGGGTAATCTTCTTAATATTAGCAAATTCTTAGCTCCAGGGGGTCTCATAGAATGGATCGTTGACTGAATTGACCATATTTCTTCTGTCTAATTGATTTGCTTCCATAGATATGTTGACATAGCACTATTTTCATGCTTCCAAATTAGACTACATATACCTCTTCTGTCTAATTGATTAGCTTCCATAGTTCAACCAAATTTTGTGAATTTAGAATGTAGGTGACAGAAACATTCATCCCCAAGATGGTGCAAATCTTAGTTGTTTTTTATTTTCAATATTTTATACTTCCAATTTAGATGATCCATATTGAGATATCACTTTTTTTTCATGCTCCCTACCTACTACACTTCTAAATTGTACTAAAGGTGCTTACCCAGTTTCAGATATATTGTTTCCATTCTACCTGCTTCATTTAATTTTTTTATCTTGCCATTATTTTCATCATTGCAATATGTCATGCTCCCATATGTTTCTTTGGTCGATATAGTTTGTTATATTTCTACTGTTCCCATCAGTCAACACCATTGTAATTAACCTAAACATTGGCATTGTGCTTCATGGTTGGTAGCACTAAGTTGCATAAGTACAACCGTGTGACTACCTTTGTGCCCTTGTTGTTCTATATTTCCAAGGTATTCTAGTTTGAACAGTGCTCCCATTCTTCCTAGTTTCATCACATATATGTTGCGCAGGCTTCACTTAATTCTTTGCCTGCTTCGTACTGATGGGGCTTCCAAATTATACTTCTGATGCTGCTTTTGTTTTGTTAGAATGCTTCCATACTTCCTGCTTATTTTCTTATTGTTATCACTATTGTAATATGCCATGCACCATATTATATTTTGTATGTTTCTTTGGTGTAGGTAGTTTGCTTCCATAGTCCGTGTTTTTTGTGTGTTTCTATTGTTCTTTTTGGTTTCAGCACCATTTTGATCAAAACACAACAAAGTGTATGCTGTGACAGGCCAACTCGTTCCTTCCTGTAAAGTCATAGTTCCTACTTTTGTGTCGCATATGTTTCCTACAGTATTAAGTTCTCTCTTCATCTCAATTTTATATGCCTCCATTGCTTATTATGTATGTTTGGATCAATCAAATCGCTGCTCCGTGTAAGCTATGGTTTCCACTTTTACGTATCACATATGTTTCTATAGAAATGCTTTATTTCTTCTCAATTTTCCATGCTTCCACTACCTATCATGTATGTTCTGATAGACCAAATTGTTGCTTCGTGTAAGCCATGCTTATTTCATTATTTCGTGCTTCCACTGCCATGTTTTGATAATTCAAACATTCTCTGGTATTCTCAGAGAAGCTTCAGCTGCATGTTTTGTGCCACATGATGTCAACCATGCACCATTGGTTTCTCAAAAGCCTTGCACGGACCTCCCCATAGAATGGCGGCGGAGGACGTGGTGGAGACTTTGGCGGATAACGACCGAAGCCCTCCCTAAGGATGCGCTTGCTGACGTAGTGCGTGAGTTCGAGCTTCTGCAACCTACCACTACCAGGATACTGCCATGTTGCGCTATTAGATGGCTACAATGTCCCTTGCTTCCGTCATAGTGGCAACAATATTTATTCGGCAACATTTCGTGTTTGCGTTCCCAATTGCGCTGCTGAACTCATACCCTTGCTTTCCAGGCATCTTATGCATGGGCCTTGTAACAGTTTTTCGTATGTAATTTTTTCATTTGAAAATATACCCTTGCTTCCCAGCCATCTTATGGGTGGATCTTGTAACAATTTTTCTTATGTAATTTTTTTGTATTTGTATTAAGCTTTTGTTGCATGGAAGCAAATTCCTTTCTCTCTGGTAGCAAACTTTTGTTTGTTAAAAACGTACAATTTATGTCTTAGCAAAAATAAATGTAACTGTCACCAAGAGAAGCAAAATTAACTTGCAATGGAAGCGATTTTTTTAGTCGACAGAAACAAACTCTCTTTAGTAGGAAATAAATATCCATCATAATCGGCACAAATTTCTGTTAGCTCAAACACAATTCCTACTATTAGATTGAATAAATTTGGTTGTAATCGAAGCATATTGTTGAGACGCTGGAAGCAATTATGCGATGCAATAGTTGAAAGCAAACTTAATTCTAGCGGTGCATGTGCATGCTGTATATTCGGAGTTACCATAATAGAGAGATTAGCGAGGATTGAAGGAGCAGTTATGAAGGAAGCAATCAATTAACAAATAAGTCAACAAATCTTGCGTGGCCCTGATTAGGATCGGACGACCTGGATGCACCTCATGGGACGGCCTTCCACTAGTCTGACAGATGCAGATTGTCTATAGTCTGATGCCTAGTGGTGTCCACTAAGGAGCAAATCTCGCGTGGGTTTTAACAGCAAATCAGATGATGGATGTGATTCTAATCGAATGGCCTACAACTAGTATGATGGGAGCAAAAAATCAGAAGTCTGATGCCTAGTGGTTTCCTTTAAGAAAGCATACAACTAATTCTGGAAAGAAGGCAGAGTAGTTCAAGAAATTCTTGCATGTGGCGAAAAAACAACATAATTGCAAAGGTTAAACTTGTATAGTCATCCAAGCTGTGAAAAACGAAACATGAGGCTCAAGGACTAAAAAGGATGGCTCTTAAGTATTTTCAGCTCTATCCATCTATGCAAATCATACAAATGGAAATTGCTTAAAGGAAGCAGGGATTCTCGATTTAGTTTATAGCTAAACTTTTTAAGGAAATACATTGCATGGAAGAATCTATGGGAGCAAACAATCATGCTATCTACTTCAAACACAAGTTGCATGGTTATCCAATGTAACTACTTAAATTCAGTGATGGAAGTTTCAAGCAAACAGTAAAATTAGCACAATAGAAGTCTAAAAGATCCATGTGCCCATTCAGTGTGTAAATAAGAAAATCAAGCGATGAGTGTGAATAGCAAGATACCTAAGAAACAACGAAGTCATGGTGTCCCTTGCCGACAAAACTTCAAGCACCTTTTGAATCAGAGCGTAACATTCAAATTCAAATCCATAAGCTCAGGGATAAGAGGAAGCATGGGAGAATGAAGGTCATGGTGGGCTGTGGCTAGACATCATCCGGAATAAATACCTACGCGGCCAACCTTTGGCCTTCTGTCAGCGATCTGGGGGATCCCAATTTTGGCAGTCTGTCATCTAGTTGCTTCCCGTCCTCCGTATTGGGACCTCCATAGCGGTCGGATCGGGATCGGCGACCATGTTCTGGTTTGACCGCTGGGCGGGTGACTCCCCCTTTGCAGCTCGGTTCCCCGATCTCTTCTCCATTGCTGTCATCCCGACTATCTCCGTCGAACGGGCCCTTATTGTCTGAGGGCGCCTCGCGTTCCGGAGGCCATTTGGGCCTCCAGAAGCTGCCGCTTGGCAGGAGCTTCTTGATTGCATCGCCCTCCATGTGCCAGATGTCGATACCGGCCTGGATGAGGTTCGGTGGCGCCTTGAACCATCGGGGCAATTCTCCACCAAGTCCCTCTACTTTGCCATCGTCCCCTCCACTGCACCGCCTCCCCTCCTAGCTGTATGGGCCATTCACGTTCCTCTGAAGATCCGGATCTTCTTGTGGCAGTGGATCCGCGGTTGGCTCCCGTCCGGGGTTGAGGTCCGCAAGCGCAATGGTCCGGGCTCCGACCTGTGCCCGCTCTGCAGTACCCCCGAGGACTCGAACCATATCTTCTTCAACTGCGTTTCTGCCCAGTTTATGTGGAGTTGCTTTAGAGAGGCGGTCGGTGGTAACTGGAGCCACACCAACTTCCCTGACCTCTTCGACGAACTCCGGACCTCCCCTTGCCCACTCGCCACATTAGGTGGCTGGAGATTGGGGCCCTCGCGTGGACCATCTGGACGATTCTCAATAAGCTTGTGATTCAGCGCACTCCGCTTTGTCGGGCTACTAATGCTCTCTTCAAACTGTCTGGTTTCTTGCAGCTCTGACGGCTGCTTAGCCGCCCTCGCGACCGGGACGCCATCTCCGCCTTCATCGCCGAAATTCGTTTGATGGCCGTCCGCCTGTCGCCACCACCCCCTCCGCCTCCTCCAGATCCTGACTAGATGCTTGGCGAGCGCTCGCCTTGGCTTCAGCCTTTTTAGGTGTTTATTTCTGGGCTTGTTGAGCTGTGCCCTCAGCAGAACCTTCGGATCTCGGTGTGTGTCTTGGGTGTGTGTGTTCTGTACTAGATCTTGTATGTGTGCTCTGGGCGGTTTGCTTTATTTATAAAGCGGGGCGAAAGCCTTTTTTGGTAATGAAAACTGGAAGCGGGCAACTATTCCAGAGTGCATGCCGGTGGCAGAGATAAGGACTCAAGCAGGCGGGCACATCTGATGACGATTGCACTATTATACATGTTTCTAACTGTGAATTGTAGCCGGGGGCGATGTACATGCATCCCCAACCTTGGTGTATTATCATTCTCTTGGCTCAGTTTAAAGACATGAATGGACCAGATGCTGAAACGATGGACCTGTAGAGCAGTTTCTGTAGAGGGATTTAATAGTTGTGGGATTGGGAACTGTTTTAGAGCAAGTTGAGAGGGAGATGAAAGGAAAATATTTGTAACCATTAATAACTATTGTTGCTATTTACTTAGATCCCTACATGCATTTGTGTTTCTTAAATCCATAATTAAAAGCTAAGTGGGGGAGAGGAGAAACTGGTGCAGGACGCACCAAGGGAGCAATGAAGATCGAAAGCACTTCAGTCTGATCCTTTTGGCTCGACCAGTCTGTGTGTTACGACTGGATCTCACGAGAGGCTGATTTTGATCGGTTGTTTATGCTTACTGTGACCTCTTTTATAACAAAGAAATACTGAAAACAGAATGAAACCCGAAGAACAAAGTACAAAACCTATCACGTACCAGGAAGTAATCTGTCCTTGCCGCAAACCTATCACGGACACAAATGAGTAGGAGTTCCTACTCACATGACCTCAACATACAAAAAATGGCTACCATTGTGGCAGATGTGGGTAGCTCAATATCCCCATACGCAGATACACCCATCAGCCTGTTCGACCAAAAAAAAACCTAGTCAACCAAGATACACCCAGTCAATCTAGCATTGAAGAACGACGATGTACCAGCCACTCGTGGTGCCCCTGGACGCACATGCTGTCGAGGTTGATGTACTTGACAGAGACCTGTTGCAGGGCGAAGCCGGGGTGGAGGACACCATCGACGGAGCTGCTGACGATGGGCGGAGGTAACTTAGACCGGTCATTGTGCCAGAGGCAGTGAGAGTCCCAGGACAGGTAGATTGTGCGGGAGGAGCGCCTCACGTAGAGATGGATCCAAAGTGGCACGACGACGCATGCATCACACCAGCAAGGGGGGAATCCTGGTAAGTGGCGAAGGTGACCTAGACCGGCGGTTGTGCCAAAGAAAGTGACCAGCGCAGGATGGCCGGGTTGTGTCGGAGGAGCGCCGCACACTGAGATGGATGCCCGCTGCCATGGATACTGTAGAAAGGGGAACATTTTTCTAGAGAGAGGAGCGGTGGATGACTGGATGTGTTGTCTTTGCGAAGCCCTGCATTAGGGTGAGAGACGCTCGTGAGTGATGGCCAGGTTGTTCTGGGTCCTTAGCAAGTAACTGATGCTCATGTGGCAGGGGCACTGTATTGGTTGGTCCCATATGTAAGTCAATCTAAGAATGTTGATGTGGCAGGTGTGCTGAGGTGGATATGATGAATGTTTAGATAAATCAAGTAGTGGGGATGAACTTCTTAAGTATATAGGATTCTCTATACCAACGCTTACCTAGAGAAACAAGCAAATGGATCTTTTGATACCAAAGAATGCCATGAACAAAAACAAAACAAATGATCTCTCCATATAAAAAACACGGTATAGAAAGATGTACAATCTAAACAATTTGCTCTGTGCCCCTGGGCAGTCTGAAAGGGTTAAGCTTGCACTTGGAATTTGCCACCAGGATGATGGGTAAGCATGTAGAACTAATTGATTTTTGAAACCTGGACCGTAGAACAATAGTTCTACGGTATTTTCAATAATAATAATAAAATATTTACAACATGTCTAGTACAATGGGATACAGATCAATCCAACTACCAATCTGGGCCGCTTTGTGTTCCTTTGAGCGAAGGCATAGCATCTGCATGCCTTCCTTGAGGTAGAACTTCCATGTGTTGATGTGTGGTGGTGCGTGTCTGAAAACCTTATCATTCCTCACCATCCAAGTACTCCAGTTTCCCATAATAACAATCTCCAGTGCAAATTCTTTGGGAAACCTCAGCATGGTCAACTGAATTTCACCATAAGGAGAAATCCCTCTGTTTCTAGTAGGCAATAAGTTGTGCCAACAGCTCAATGAGAAAGGGTAGTTCCAAAAAAGGTGGATGAGAGTTTCCTCAGTACATTCCACACACATAGCACACGAATAATCTGGTAGGAACATATTTATGCGTTTAAGCATATTTCTTGTGCTAACTCTGTCATGAAGTAAAAGCCAGAAGAAGATTTTGTGTCTGTGCCGACAAGAAGTTTTTCAGATCTGCTTAAAGATTGAGTGAGCTTCATTCTTTCCACAGATGCGCTTGTACATTTTCATCAAGGAGTATTGCTGACTAGGCCAGGGGTAACACCATTTGTCTTGTTCCATAGATTGTGTGATGCTTTGTATGTGAATCTAAAGGGAGTTCAATTGGTTGAAGGCTTGGAGTGATAGCGGTCTATAGAAGATGTGGCTGAGATCTTGCTGCTCCAACACATGCTTTAGAGTCAGCTTTGTGTTAATCACAAATGGGAACATCTCAGGAAGTTGTTGCTGCAAAGGTTGGCCCATCCATTTGTCATGCCAGAAGAGAGTAGTGTCTCCTTGGCCAGGTTTACAGATAGCATGTTTCTTGAAGGTGTGCAGCATTTTCATGATGCTCTTCAACCAGAAGGAGCCCACCATTTTGTCCCCAGGAAGGGTGTAACGCCCCAAGATCGGAGCTTCTGATGCCTTCCTGGGTTTCCGAGATTTCGTGGTGTGATTTGTTTTTTGCTTGCCGCATTTCATCATGGCATCATTTGCATTGCATTATGTCATTATGCACCCCTTTTTAAAACTCAACTAAATAAATTGCATGGATCTTTGATCCATTTAAACCGAGGGAAATGCACATGGTGATTTTCTCTTTATAACATATATCCTCCCAATATTGTTAGGGAGCTATTATAAATATTCCATTAACTTGGAATCACCCATAACACAATTGCACCACTCTTCAACTCTTCTTTTATCCGTCTCAACTTCATATACTTCCTTTTAGACTTTTTTTAAGTTAAATTGCAAATTGAGTTGCAATTTTACTTTCTCCATTAATGTTCCAAATCTGCTCATAAATCACATCTAATGTGTGGGATCATCTCCTCAAATCTCAGCCCATTTAGAGTTCGTTCGAATGGTTTCAAAATTCAAACATGTTGAATTAAATTCAACATGTGCGAATCTTTTTTTTCCTCCAAAGCTCCTCTTCCATTTTATTTAAATTCCTCACATTTTTGCAAGGCCGTGAAAATAGACCCTTGACAAATCCCCATTCGTAACCCCCCTCTTTCCTTTTTCTTTCAGTTATCTGTTTTAAATCTTTTTTCTAAAGTGAGGAGAGAGGAGCCAGCCCTAGCTGGGCCTCCAACCTCCTGCACCGGCCCAATTTGGTCCAACCTTCGCTGGACCATCTGCGCCTAAGGCCCAGCCCGCACCGGCTATAACCCTAGCAGCCACTAGGCCCGACCGAAACCACCCTCTCCTTCGATCTCTCCCTCCTTCGTGCCCACGCGCGCCGCCATCTCTCTCCCTACTCGATCTCTCCCTCACCCTCTCCCCTCGCGCCGCCAGGCCCAGCGCCCCATCTCCCTCGTCTCCCACTTCACGCACCAGAGAGGAGCTCGTGCAACGCCGCCCCTGCTCGCGGTCTTCCTCGCCGGACTCTCCTCTCCTGCACCTCGTTTCCGGTGCCGGCAAGCCTGCGACGCTACCGCCGCAGCTCCTTCCCCGCTGACTACCTTCGTCGCTGCAGCTCCTTCCGGCTCC
The DNA here is from genome assembly GCF_056163025.1 of Triticum urartu. Lineage (NCBI taxonomy): Eukaryota > Viridiplantae > Streptophyta > Magnoliopsida > Poales > Poaceae > Triticum > Triticum urartu. The sequence continues at coordinate 240,600,310 of NC_141876.1, forward strand.
CTCGCATCTCCTCGCGTCAGACCTGGCCTCCACCACCTCGCCCTCAGGCGCCTCGTCCCCTCGCCAGAAAGCCTGCCGCTGCGCCTGGCCTGTGCCCGCGCTTGCTGCCTCCAGCCCGACCACTTGTCTGCTTCCGTCCAGAGGCTCTTTGGTCGTGCTTTGTTTTGGGTCAGCAGGAGAGACGCCAAGACCTGTAACCGGGACCGTCAGGCATCTTCTTTGAGATTTTCGCCAAGTACCACGATGAAGATTTTTGCCAAGTACCACGACGACGCGTCATGTTCATCTACCACCGTCTTCGGAACCGCTAAGAACGGCAAGTACCTCGGCAAGTACCTTGACGCCCGATGCATAGAACAACTACTGTCGCCGACGACCCAAGTACCACTACCGTCGACCCTTGAAGACCCCGTGGACGTCAAGTTCCATGTCGTGACCCTGAACATCTACGAAAACGTTGTACAACTACTTCCGTGGCCGAAGACCCGTGTACAACTACCGTCGCCGTGTACGACTACTTCCGCTACGAACATCCTGAGAACGTATGCTTCCTCTACTTTCCACTGAACGAGAACCATCCCGTTTGCACGCTTCGAAGGTATAACCTCGAGACGACGCCCGTGAACGAATGAATGCATGTTGTATGAGGTGCACCCTTGTTTTGCCTTGAGTCTGAACTATCGGTGCAAGTTGCCCCTCTTTTGCCTTGCCACCGACATGTGGGAACCCGATAATCGGGAGCACCCCACCATCCTTGCATGACACGCTCCCGTCACTTCCTTTGCACCGACGTCTCCATGAGTTGTCGGAACCGGAACGTTGCCGTGGCACCGTTTCGTTATCGTTGCCGTGTCACCCCTTTTCGTTTCCGCTACGATGACAAATGCTTCATATAATGCTCTTATCAACATTTTCATAAAATTGCATAACTTGCAAATGTCATCCGCATCATGATAACAACATCAAGAATGTTTAAATTGTTGTTGCTTTAAATTGCTAATGCATATGGGGAATTACCGGAATTATTGTTTGATGTTTCTGGCCTCATTTAAATGCCTAACTGTGTATTTTACTCATGTTTCACCTTGTGCCATGTTAACCAACATTTAATATTGTTGAGTACCTAAACAGGAGAGAACTAAATAATCAAATGTGGTGTTTCGTCAATATGCAACTCGTTGCATATTGAGCCCCACTTAATTTGTAGTATCGTTTGTGCATATTGCCATGCCATGCTTCATTAAACCGGACATGCATCATACTTGGTTGTGCATCATGCCATGTTTATGTGATGGTTGTTTACTATGTTGTTTGCTTCTTTCCGGTGTTGCTTCTTCGGGTTAGTTCCGTTAATGTCGCGTTTGTGAGGATCCGTTTGACTACGTCCGTTTGTCTTCTTCAGGGACTCGTTCTTCTTTCTTGCGGGATCTCAGGCAAGATGACCATACCCTCGAAATCACTTCTATCTTTGCTTGCTTAGTTGCTCGCTCTATTGCTATGCTGCGATACCTACCACTTGCTATATCATGCCTCCCATTTTTCCATGTCAAGCCTCTAACCCATCATTCCTAGCAAACCGTTGTTTGGCTATGTTACCGCTTTGCTCAGCCCCTCTTATAGCGTTGCTAGTTGTAGGTGAAGCTGGAGTTTGTTCCATGTTGGAACATGGTTATTGTTGGGATATCACAATATCTCTTATTTAATTAATGCATCTATATACTTGGTAAAGGGTGGAAGGCTCGGCCTTATGCCTGGTGTTTTGTTCCACTCTTGCCACCCTAGTTTCTGTCATACCGGTGTTATGTTCCTTGATTTTGCGTTCCTTACGCAGTTGGGTGTTATGGGAACCCCTTGACAATTCGCTTTGAATAAAACTCCTCCAGCAAGGCCCAACCTTGGTTTTACATTTGCCTCACCTAGCCTTTTTCCCTTGGGTTTCCGGAGCCCGAGGGTCATCTTTATTTTAACCCCCCAGGGCCAATGCTTCTCTGAGTGTTGGTCCAACCTGAGCGATGTCCGGCGCCCCCTGGGCAACCAGGGTCTATGCCAACCCGACGTCTTGCTCATCCGGTGTGCCCTGAGAACGAGATATGTGCAGCTCCTATCGGGATTTGTCAGCACATTCGGGCGGCTTTGCTGGTCTTGCTTTACCAAGGTCGAAATGTCTTGTAACCAAGATTCCGAGTCTGATCGGGTCTTCCTGGGAGAAGGAATATCCTTCATTGACCGTGAGAGCTTGTGATGGGCTAAGTTGGGACACCCCTGCAGGGTTTTGAACTTTCGAAAGCCGTGCCTGCGGTTATGGGCAGATGGGAATTTGTTAATGTCTGGTTGTAGAGAACTTGAAACTTAACTTAATTAAATGCATCATCCGTGTGTGTAGCCGTGATGGTCTCTTTCCGGCGGAGTCCGGGAAGTGAACACGGTTCTTGTGTTATGCTTGAACGTAAGTAGTTTCAGGATCACTTCTTGATCACTTCTAGTTCACGACCGTTGCATTGCTTCTCTTCTCGCTCTTATTTGCATATGTTAGCCACCATATATGCATAGTGCTTGCTGCAGCTCCACCTCACTACCCTTTCCTACCCATAAGCTTAAATATTCTTGATCTCGCAGGTGTGAGATTGCTGAGTCCTCGTGGCTCACAGATACTTCCAAATAGTTGCAGATGCCGATGATATGAGTGCAGATGACACAACCGAGCTCAAGTGGGAGCTCTATGGAAATCTTGATCGTTGTTTTGTTTCGTTTCCTGTTGATCAGTAGTGGAGCCCAGTCGGGACGATCGGGGATCTAGCATTTGGGGTTGTCTTCTTTTATTTTGGTTTCGTAGTCGGACCTTGATTGTATTCTGGATGATGTAATGCCATATTTATGTATTGTGTGAAGTGGCGATTGTAAGCCAACTCTTTATCCCTTCCTTATTCAGTACATGGGATGTGTAAAGATTACCCCACTTGTGACATGCCTACCATGCGGTTATGCCTCTAAGTCATGCCCCGACATGTGGGAGATATAGCCGCATCGTGGTGTTACAAGTTGGTAATCAGAGCCATCCCTGACTTAGGAGCCCCCTGCTTGATCGAATCGCTGACGTTGTTGAGTCTAGAACAAAATGCTTTCAGTCTTAGGATTATATATATTGAAGAGTAGGATTCTTTTTACTCCTCAGTCCCTTCGTCTCTCTAGTGAGGCCTCCTGACGTAAAGATTTGACTCTTCTCTTCTCAAATTTCACTAAAAAAAATTTAGGATCACGCGGGTATCTTGGAATCGTTCCGATGGTTTTGTGGCGAGAACATTGTTCTTGGTGCCTCCTGACATTTAGGGGTTATGGCAGTGTCCCGGGGAGTTGAGCTCCGAGGTGTTGTCGTCACAATTTTATCGTTGCAGTTCTGGAATACCTGAGTTTCACCGACATCGAAAATCTCTTTTATGCAGTTGTTGGTGAGATAACCTCGACGCCACCCAGTACTGGGGCGGGAGTTCGGAAGTATTGCTGTGACTCATATAACGGATGCTTTTCGAAGGTTGAGGTAAATGATTTCCGAAGGTTTCTTGGTTATGTGTTGAAGGATGGATACAACTGGATGTAGGATTTGCTAGTTTTGGGTGAGATATTATGCTTCCCATGTATCCCCAACACCTATTGCATAACCAGAAAGTTTCGGGAGTTTATAAGTGGGAATTAAAGTAGCTCCTAGAATAATATTTCCAACAGACACATGATACGATTTGGGATCTATCATATGTTTGTTTCCAGCTTATTCTGCAAGCCAATCCTTTGTTTTGTTTTGGTTTGTGGTATTCGAGTTGCTTCAATGTCAAGTGGTGATTCCATACCTTTTCCTAAGCGGTGTTCTCATATTTCTATGTGAATACTAATCCTTCATGATAGTCGGGATTGTCATGTCAATCCTTTCCAACCGGCGTGTTCCTCTTCAAGTGGATCCGATCATTTTCAACAGCCGCAAGATCACCTCTCGGTTTTTCCAACATTGTTCGTTTCATATATCCCAAAGTTGCCTTTGTTTTCCCTCCCACCCTTTTTCTTCGAGGAATCAGATGTCTTAGTCAAGTATCCTTTTATTGATGGGAAGTTTCTCCATTCATTTCCGTCAATGTTCTTATCCGATGATTCTCATGAAGATGCTCTACAAGTTATCATTCTTCGTTCTCTTTTCTTCTCCGGTGGATTCAATTCAAGTTTTGTCGATCATACCTTTTCCTCGTTTCAAATGCTTTCTCATGCCGGTGCACCTCTTAATCATCCGCTTCTCGCCATTCATTTGTTCCGTTGTGTTGAAGATATCTCGAAAGATTCGCGTTGCCATCCTCAATCGTTCAAGATATCTCGATGTTGTTATCTCATTCAAGCCATTTAATTCAACCGGTGCATTCTCCCTTTCAAGTAATCATTTCAACGGTGTTTCTTTTGAGTGGGCCCTAACCCACAGGTCTTTTCCCAAGATCTTACCCGACTCTTCTAATTTTCCCGGAGCTATCCTCAAATTCTTTCAAAGTTTGACGTAAGAACGAATTGTCATCAGTCAAATGTCTTTCTCCAAAAATCTTTCAAAATCTTTTCATCGTTGGTTCAACTTTTCTATTCTTCTTTATTCCGGAGTGTCTCAACAATTTGGTGGTATTTCTCATCGTCATTCTCAGATTTTGAAGACTGAAGAAGGGCTCCTCTTAAATTCTTATCCGTTCTTCCAAAGATTCATGGTTCTAGCTTGATGCCATCCTCTCATAATTTTTTTCGATTGTGAGAATTCTTTTCACCCATCCGGAGCAATTCATGACTCTTTTCAGTTGGATTCCCCAGAGCCCATCATCTCAGAATTATTCATTCTCAGCTTTTAGCTCTCATGCTCCAAATCTTACTGGTGCATCATTCAAGTATTCTCTAATCAGTCCGCGATCTCTTCGTTCTCTTGCATCTTGATTTGACTCAAGTATCTTCGTTCATTTTCAATTCTTACCGGTAGGTCATTCAAGAGTTCTCTCCCTTCGTTATCAGATAGATTCATCCGTTCTTTCCAATCCTACTGGTGGTTCATTGAAGACCTTCTAAAGTTGGCGCTATATCTATCTTAATCCTTTCTACGAGAATAAGTAGTATGCCAAATCCATTTCTTGTCATCAATCTAAATTGGGGAAGGATACGCATAATGTAATTCTTATTCTTGTTTCATCCAAGTGATTAATTCCTTATTCCAGAGGTTCATCAAAATTCTTGATTTCAATTGTTCATCTTTATTTTCCTGAGTTCCAAGTTTTCTCGGATATATCATTTCAAAGCTTCATCTAATCATTGCAAGGCCTCAATCTTATTCTTTTCATACTTCACTTCTTTTGATCATTCTTTTATTACCGGAGTTCTTCATGGAGGTTCTACATGGTGGTTCATCAAGGATTTAATTCCTTCTCGAAGTGTTCATCAAGATTCTTTTCAGAGGAGCTCAAGTATTCTTCATCTTGCATTCCGAAGTGAAATTCCTTCTACCTTATCTTTTCAGGTGGTGTTATGTCATTCTTGACAATTTCCCTTCGTGTTTCATGATTCGCAAGTTGTTAAGAATGAGATATTTAAACCCACCAATCTCTTCATTGGAGTTATCTTGGGGTATATTTCACCTAAAGCTTTCCCTAAGGATTGTGCTATTTATGTTGCTTATAAACGACCAAGTTCTTCATTTATCCTCCGGTGAAATAAGCTTCCAGCCTCAAGCTTCCAGCCTCCTTGTTGAAATCAATCCAATCTTTTGTTTCTGTAGTGGCAGAATTTCACCTCATAGCTTTGAGATGTTCTCCATAAGCCCACTACAAGCTTACTCTTTTCGTTGTTGGTTTTCCAACAACTTCGTTCAACCTTTTCTTCGTAAGCATGCTCTTTCAATTTTATTTGCGAGAGTTGTCATTCATCTTCTCCGTTCTTTTTCTTTCCAACCATCTAATTTTCCATTCATTCATTCTGGAGGCATGGTGACGTTGCTCTTTTCGTCCCATCATCCCATTTTTCCAAGATCATGTTCTTTCCTTTTGTTTATCCATTCAACCGGAGTGTCATGTACTTCATTCAAGTTCTTCCATCTTATCAAGTTTTGCCTCCCTTCTCATCCAGAGTGCTATCTGGAATCTTTCTTACCCCTTGTGCCATTCTTTCAATAGTTTCGGAGGCAATGTGTTGTTCATTTCGTCAAGTATCTTCTCATCTTGTCAAGTTCATGTTCAATTCCTTCCATTTTTAGCCGGAGTGCTGCCCAAATTACACCATTCTTTTTCCTTCTCTATCTTGTTTTAACCGGAGTGTTGTGTCTATCATTCCACTTCTAACCGGACTCTCATCCAAGTGCTTTCTTTTTGTCAAGCTCATATTCTTTACCTTCCTTTTCCAACCGGACTGTTGTCGTAATTGATTTTTATCGTTCCTTGTACATCTTGTTTCAACCGGAGTGCTTGCATGTACTTGTTGTCCATTGTAGCCCTTTTCTTATGTTTATCAACCTACAAGGTTCCCATAATGTTCCTTGTTCCTCTTTTCTAACAGATTGTTTTCAACTTTGTTCATCTTCCTTGTATTCTTTATTTCATTTTGTTCAACCTCCCAAGGTTCGCGATTTCACTTGTTTGTCCAAGAAGCAACTTAGTTTTACCTATTCTCTTCCTCTTCCGTTTTCCCTCCGGTGCCATTCTAGATCACGGGACGAGATCCTCTTGTAGTGGTGGAGTGTTGTAACGCCCCAAGATCGGAGCTTCTGATGCCTTCCTTGGTTTCTGAGATTTCGTGGTGTGATTTGTTCTTGCTTGCTGCATTTCATCATGGCATCATTTGCATTGCATCATGTCATCATGCACCCCTTTTTAAAACTCAACTAAATAAATTGCATGGATCTTCGATCCATTTAAATCAAGGGAAATGCACATGGTGATTTTCTCTTTATGACATATATCCTCCCAGTATTATTAGGGAGCTATTATAAATATTCCATTAACTTGGAATCACCCATAACACAATTGCACCACTCTTCAACTCTTCTTTTATCCGTCTCAACTTCATATACTTCCTTTTCGACTTTTTTTAAGTTAAATTGCAAATTGAGTTGAAATTTTACTTTCTCCATTAATGTTCCAAATCTTCTCATAAATCACATCTAATGTGTGGGATCATCTCCTCAAATCTCAGCTCATTTAGAGTTCGTTCGAATGGGTTTCAAAATTCAAACATGTTGAATTAAATTCAACATGTGCGAATCTTTTTTTCTCCAAAACTCCTCTTCCATTTTATTTAAATTCCTCACATTTTTGCAAGGCCGTGAAAATAGACCCTTGCCAAATCCCCATTCGTAACCCCCCTCTTTCCTTTTTCTTTCAGTTATCTGTTTTAAATCTTTTTTCTAAAGAGAGGAGAGAGGAGCCAGCCCCAGCTGGGCCTCCAACCTCCTGCACCGGCCCAATTTGGTCCAACCTTCACTGGGCCAGCTGCGCCTAAGGCCCAGCCCGCACCGGCTCTAACCCTAGCAGCCACTAGGCCCGACCGAAACCACCCTCTCCTTCGATCTCTCCCTCCTTCGTTCCCACGCGCGCCGCCATCTCTCTCCCTGCTCGATCTCTCCCTCACCCTCTCCCCTCGCGCCGCCTGGCCCAGCGCCCCATCTCCCTCGTCTCCCACTTCACGCACCAGAGAGGAGTTCGTGCAACGCCGCCCCTGCTCGCGGTCTTCCTCGTCAGACTCTCCCCTCCTGCACCTCGTTCCCGGCGCCGGCAAGCCTGCGACGCTGCCGCCGCAGCTCCTTCCCCGCTGACTACCTCCGCCGCCGTCATGCTGATGCCCCTCCGCGTGACCCCTTCCTCTGCTACTCCTCCCTCCACGCCCTGCTGCAGCTGCTCTTCTCGGCGCCGCCCGTCGCCGCCACCCGGCCACCTCGTCGCCTCCCCGCCATGGCGCCCGCGCCGGCGACCCTGCAGGTCGCTGCCTCGCACCATCTCCATCTTCCCCGCGCCTCCTCCCTCGCCCTGGAGGTCACAGGGAGCTCAAGCCCCGTCGTCGGTCGCCCACGACCTCCTCCTCCTGGCTCTGCTCTGCGTCGTCGTGTTCCCATCGAGCCGCTGCTGGCCCTCTTCCCCTTCCGCTGATGCCGTTCTGCCAAGGCCCGGTAAGATAACCGGTGGTTCCGGCTCCCTCGCATCTCCTCGCGTCGGACCTGGCCTCCACCACCTCGCCCTCAGCCGCCTCATCCCTCGCTAGCAAGCCTGCCGCCACGCCTGGCCTGTGCCCGCGCTTGCTGCCTCCAGCCCGACCACTTGTCTGCTTCCGGCGTGAGGCTCTTTGGTCTTGCTTTGTTTTGGGTCAGTAGGAGAGACGCCAAGACCTGTAACCGAGACCGTCAGGCATCTTCTTTGAGATTTTCTCCAAGTACCACGACGGAGATTTTTGCCAAGTACCATGACGACGCGTCATGTTCATCTACCGCCGTTTTCGAAACTGCTAAGAATGGAAAATACCTCGGCAAGTACCTTGACGCCCGATGCATAGAACAACTACCGTCGCCGACGACCGAGTACCACTACCGTCGATCTTCAAAGACCCCGTGGACGTCAAGTTCCATGTCGTGACCCTGAACATCTACGAAAACGTTGTACGATTACTTCCATGGCCGAAGACCCGTGTACAACTACCGTCGCCGTGTACGACTACTTCCGCTATGAACGTCCCGAGAACGTCTGCTTGCTCTACTTTCCACTGAACGAGAACCGTCCCGTTTGCACGCTTCGAAGGTATAACCTCGAGACGACGCCCGTGAATGAATGAATGCATGTTGTATGAGATGCACCCTTGTTTTGCCTCAAGTCTGAACTATCGGTGCACGTTGCCCCTCTTTTGCCTTGCCACCGACGTGTGGGAACCCGATAATCGGGAGCACCCCACCATCCTTGCATGACACGCTCCCGTCACTTCCTTTGCACCGACGTCTCCATGAGTTGTCGGAGCTGGAACGTTGCCGTGGCACCGTTTCATTATCGTTGCCGTGGCACCCCTTTTCGTTTCCGCCACGATGACAAATGCTTCATATAATGCTCTTATCAACATTTTCATAAAATTGCATAACTTGCAAATGTCATCCGCATCATGATAACAACATCAAGAATGTTTAAATTGTTGTTGCTTTAAATTGGTAATGCATATGGGGAATTACCGGAATTATTGTTTGATGTTTTCGGCCTCATTTAAATGCCTAACTGTGTATTTTACTCATGTTTCACCTTGTGCCATGTTAACCAACATTTAATATTGTTGAGTATCTAAACAGGAGAGAACTAAATAATCAAATGTGGTGTTTGATCAATATGCAACTCGTTGCATATTGAGCTTTGAAAGTGCATTATATCGACTAGAGGGGGGGGGGGTGAATAGGCGATTTTTATGTAAGTCTTCAAAATGTGGAAGTTATGAAGACAAACGATAGAAATAAACCTATTACCCTGCAGCGGAAGGTAGACTACACTAGGCAAGCCATAGTCAAATATTCAATGGAGTGAAAGCACAATGACTAATAGCAGCAATGTAGTAAGGATCAGGTAGGAAGATATTATGAAGCCAAACAGAGCATGCAGTCACTCAGTGAAGATAAAAGATAGTGCAATCATACAATAACTTCACAAGGAGTAACAGTAAGTAAAGAGAAGGGAAGGATGAAACCAGTGACTCGTTGAAGATAATGATTTGTTGGACCAATTCCAGTTGCTGTGACAATTGTACGTCTGGTTAGTGCGGCTAGGTATTTAAACCTGAGGACACACAGTCCCGGACACCCAGTCCTGAACACGCAGCTCAGGACACCCAGTCCTCACCGTATTCCCCTTGAACTAAGGTCACACAGACCTCGCCCAATCACTCTGGTAAGTCTTCAAGGTAGACTCCCAAACCTTCACAGACTTCGTTCACCGGCGATCCACAATGTCTCTTGGATGCTCAGAACGCGACGCCTAACCGGCTGGAGGATTCACAGTCCTCAAGTGTAATAAGTCTTCAGATCACACAAACAAGAAGACTTAAGTGATGCCTAATTCTCTTTGGCTCTGGGTGGTTAGGGGTTTATCCTCGCAAGGAATTCTCTCTCAAAGGCTTCGAGGTGGTTGCTCTCAAACGACAAAAGCCGTACACTAACTCTGAGCAGCCAACCATTTTTGGTTGTAGGGGGTGGGCTATTTATAGCCACTAGGCAACCCGACCTGATTTGTCCGAAATGACCCTGGGTCACTAAGGAACTGACACGTGTTCCAACGGTCAGATTTCAAACTCACACGGCAACTTTACTTGGGCTACAAGCAAAGCTGACTTGTCCGACTCTGGACAAGATTCGCTCTCATAGTCTTCACTCAAAGACATAGGTTTTGGTTAAGCATCACTTCAGTCATTCTGACTGGTTCTCTTGGACCCCACTTAACAGTACGGTGGTTCCTATGACTCAACAAAGAAGAAAAAGGACTACGAAAGATCTAAGTCTTCGAGCTCCATAGGTTTCATGCGATGTCTTCTCTTGTCATAGTCTTCAATGTGAATATCTTCATATACCACCTTTGACTTCAATGTCTTCATACATTTTTAGGGGTCATCTCTGGTAGGAAAACCGAATCAATGAGGGACTTCTTCCTGTGTTATCCTGCAATTCTCACAAACACATTAGTCCCTCAACTAGGTTTTTCATCAATACTCCAAAACCAACTAGGGGTGGCACTAGATGCACTTACAATCTCCCCCTTTTTGGTGATTGATGACAAACTAGTTGAAGTTTTCAACAGGGAATATAATATGTGAAATTGTAAAGGATAAGGAATTGTCTTCATAAGTTGCAAGGGCTCCCCCTGAAGATGTGCATATAAGTAATTTGCTTTTGGAATGCAAATGCACATGGCAGGTTGTGCTTGTGGAGATCCTCTTCAACTTATGATGACAATCCACTATGCATGTGAAGGTATGCGAAGATAATGACATGCATAATGGAAAATGGACGTCTGCAAAATGATCTAAGTGCGGAATTTATCATTGCATCACAAAGTGGCAAATAAGTAGCAGACGACCATCGAGTTTAAGTGTTACAACTCAAAGAACCAAATGTATCAAAACGAGAGTTGTAAACACGAAGCAAAATATGAAGCACCCGCCCATATGGACCCGCTTGAAGACTATCAAACTCATATGCTTCTCCCCCTTTTGTCAGTAAGGACCAAAAAGGTTTGAAGACATAGAGCATCTACTCTTTCCCATGAAGAGTAGGTGAAGCAGCAGGGTCATCGGTGGTGTTCGGCGGTGCAGAAGAGCTTGGAGCAGTGTTGAAGCGTGCTGAAGGAGGTGGCGGTGAAGTAGCATCGTCTTCATCCTCGATCACTCTGGCATTCACAGTTGCAGCAGAGGAAGAGAACTCAAAGTCTTCAAGAGATGGAGTTCGTCGCAGCACTGCCCTTAGAGGAGGTGTGGAGTCAAACTTGAAGCGCTCAGAGAAGCCATCCTCTTGAAGATCATCTTCAGAACACATTAGCGTCAGCCCTTTCCATGTGCGTCGAGAGGTTTCATGGGCAACAAAGGCATTCTTGGTGGCAAGATTGCCAATGCAATTAACATCCACCAAGAGGCTTTGCATTTGACGCTTCAGCCAGTCATGATGCCTATCCTGTTTCTGATGAAGAGCCACAAGAAGCTCTCAGTCATTGAGAACACGAGTGCGCTTCTTGGGTCGTGGGGCAGTTGTACTGTCAGTGGCTTCAGTGAGAGCAGGATGCGGTGCACGTGTAGTGCCAGCCAAAGGATACACACGAGTGACTGCTTCAACTCCTTCAATGTTCTGAGAAAAACTTTGATGCTCTGCCTTCTGAAGACTTAGAGGTTCCTTGGCAGGCTCAGGATAGATGGCTTCAATAGACATATCCACATCAGGCAGAAAGATTCGATGATTGCGAGCAGATGGCTGATATGAGATAGCGGAGTGAAGTTTGATCAGCCGCATTACCCATGGGGCGTAGAACTTCAAACCAAACAGATCAGAGCCTGATGCAGCAAGTTGGCAAATGAAGAAGTCCTGTGCATTGAAGCATTTGCCATGAAGAATATAGAAGACCAAAGTCTTCATTGCACCTTCCAGCTTGGCATGTGGAGAGTGTCCTTTGATGGGCCAGAGAGTTCGCCTTATGATGTGATAAATAGTTCTTGGCAGATACTCAAGGTCTTCAACAAAGAACTCTTTGGGATATTCAACATCTTGGGGCAATGGCTTCATCATATTGAGCATCGGACTCATGTTAGGTTCAGGCTTCTGAAAGATGCTCTCCACAGCTTCACTGTGAAGTTGACAGCCAGATTCGTAGAGATCGCCAGGAGTGGGTAGACCAGTGAGCTCAATGATGTCAAAGGCTTTGGCTTCATGATGAACATTTCCTGTCATCCACTCCAGGACCCAAGTCTTCGGATCTCTGTTATACCCGCAGATGTGAAGTGTGGCATAGAATTGGAGCAACAACTCTTCATTCCAATGCTCTTGGTCAGTGACGAACGACAGCAATCCAACCTCTTTGAAGCAATCCAGAGCTTCTTCCAGACAGGGCAGACCAGCTATTGCTTCAATGTCAAGACGCTTGTGTGGGAAGATGCGACCTTGATTGTATAGAATGCAGGAGTAATAGCTTCGCTGCGGATAGCTCCAGAACCGATCAGATGATATTCTTTCCCTTGAGTAGGGGTTCTTGGAGCTATTGAAGAATGTGTTGTCTGCTCTGAAGCCATTGATATTGAAGGATCCAGGTGCTGATGCAGGACCTGGGAACCTGGGCAATCTTGGGATGGGCTTCTGTACCTGAGGCCTGTGCTCAACATAATAGTCGAACTGAGGACCGGCAGCAGGCGCAGGAACAGAAGCAGTGGGATCAGTGGCTTCACTGACTTCTGGTGCTTTTGTTGGTGAGGGCTCCACATTAGCTTTAGCCATGACAACGTCGGTGGCTTCATTGGTGTTGGTGGTGGCAGCCTCAAGATTTTCAACCTCCACTTGACGAGCTGGAGGGTTGATCACAATCACGTTCTCCTCGAGAACCTCTTCTTGGTGGGACAGGGGAGTAGCAGCTTGTGGGACTTCTTCTTCATCGTCTGATGCAGCCGGAATGTCTTTAGCAGCTTCAGCTTCAGTCGCAGAGACTGGAGGCCTTGGTCCTTTGCGAAGCTTGCGCAACGCAGGCGACGCCTGTGTAGTTGGAGTTGGCTGGGCCTCAAAGTCTTCTTCCTCTTGTGGGCGATCAGCCCATGAAGCATCCTGAGCAATTGGCGTCAGAGGACGACCAATGCTGATGAGTTCCCTGTGCGTTAGCACAGGCGATGATACCTATTGGTGTTCGAGCTGAGGAAGGACCGCATCATCTTCAACATGGTCATGGTGACCAATGTCTTCAGCAGCGATGGGATCAGTTACTGGAAAGTCTTCAGCTTCATGAGCCTCTGTGAAAGCAGGCTCATGGATTGTCAGTTGGCGTTCAGCGTCAGGACGGACCATGGAAATGGGTTCAACAATCAAAGGCTCTGTGGGAGCAGCCCGTTCTTTCTTGGTCTTCCTCTTCTTCTTGGAGGGGGCAGTAGGAGAGGCTTCAGGATGTTTCCTCTTCCTGGCTTCAGCCTCAGCAGTCCTCGTCTTCTTCAGCTCTGAAGCGGTTGACTGGGCTTTTGGCTTCGAGCCAGTCATGCTGGTTGGGAAGACAATGGGATCTGCTTCCTGCCTTGGTGTGAGAGGTTCGGCCACAATTGGCTTCTTCTTCTGCTTAGCAGCCATCCTGGGATCAATGCCCGGACGCCCAAGGGCCTTGCGCTTCTCAGCTTCATTGTAGCCTTGCACACACTTGTCAGCCAGGCTCTTCATGCGCTCCCGAGAACCCTGAGCTTCTGCGCGTTTCTTGAGAAAGGCTTCTTTCAGCTCGTGCAGCATAATCTTGAAGTTTTTCACCTCTTGCACGCTGAGCTTGGCCACGACGCGCTGAGCGAGAGCTAGCTTTGAAGCAATGGCACCATGGAAGGCGACACTGAGGCGAATGGGTAGTTGCAGATCTTCGAAGCTGATGTTTGGCGTGTCAAACCACTCATCAATGAAGTTGTGGATGATTGTTACATCAAAGAGAGGCAGATCATTGAAGATTTCTGCTTCTTCTTTGCTCTTGATGAGTTGCTCAAGAGCGTCATCTGCAAGATCTTCATCACTTGACATATCAATGGCATCGTTGCGCAGAATGGCAGCAACTGTTAGCTCTTGGCCGGTGTGTGGCAGAGGCATCTTGACCTTCTGGGGCTTGGAGATGCGTGACAAATCTTCAGACTGCACACTGTCTTCAGGAGGTGCAGTTGCCAGTGGCTTCGCCCGGGAGATTTTTGGTGCAGAGGCCGGCTTTGAAGCTTTTGGCTGCTTCAGCTTCTTTGGCTTCGGCGCTGCAGGCGCTTCATTTGATTCAGCTTCATCTGCAGGCTCATTCACGGCTGTCCCTTGAACCACGATGTGAGTGATGAGACCTTCAAGGTTGTAGAAGGGCCCAAGAAGATTGGGTTCAGCTTCGCGAGTTCCATCGGCACGGGGAGCAGAGGGACCAGGGTTGAAATCTAAACCCAAAGTCTTCTTGTTCTGCTTCGCTGAGTTCTGGGCAAACTGGAAGTTGCGCTTAAACAGATTGTCGTCATGACACCATAGCAGGGACGATGGGTCAGCATCCACAGGCTGTGGTCCACGGACCATGCAGGGATATAAGCCTTGTTCAATGGCTTCATCTCTGGTCCTGGGTTGAAGATTTTTGTAGAGGATGTCTCCCCATGGTCGCTTGATGGCATTCTTTTCAGCATATTCCTTGGTCACAAATCTGTACTTGAACCACTGTTCTGCCCAATAGCGTCGAATCCATTGGATTCGTGTCTTGCGCTGATTGTAATCCTCTTCAGGATCTGTCTTGTACAGCTCTGAGAGGTCATCAGGCAGATCTCTTGATGTTTCTCCTCGACGCTTTCTGCCACCCTTCCTTGCTGATTTCTCTGAAGCCATGAACTTTAAACTGAAAGGCTTCAAAGGTTTTCGCTTGCTGGACAAACAGGAACTAGCTTCGGGAGAATTTATGTGATGCTGTAAGAATTCTGCAAATGAATGCAGACTATGAGAACCAAGGGATTGTCCCACGGACATGTACCTGTGACAGCATTAAGGTGTGAGGGAAGGGGAAGAGGTCATATGCATTCTCAGAAGATTTTGAAGATAAATCAGTTTAGAAGACATTGACCTCATCATGCGAAGATATTCACTCATAGATAAGGAGTTGGTTCCAGATTTGTACGAATCCACGGATCAGTACAAGTGAGGAATCTAACTACTTTGTGAAGCATAAGTGAATATACTAGGCATGTTATGAGATGCAGTATGAAAGAGATCCAACTTGTGTGAATAGAAACTGCTTGTGGTAGAAAGTGATAAAGCTATAGGATTAAAGGGGCCGTAAAAAGGAAGTTTTATTTACCACACGAAGAACTGCTAGACGAAGTGGAAGAGGAGGCCGAGCAGTTCGATCGTCCGTGCCCTAACTTGGCGACGGAGGACACCTACGGCGACGGCGGAGAAGACGATGTCCGCGGTCAGCGTGAATACGGCGTCGGAGAGGTTGCGGCAGCGAAGCACTTTGTCGCCGGCGTCGTCGAGGGCTAGCGGCGGCGCTAGGGTTCGTGCGAGAGTGGAAGAAGAGATAATGACTACTGTGAGGTGTGTATTTATAGGTACAGGGGCGGCACTGCGTTATTACACAGGTGCCCCTGGCGATTCACATCTGAGGAACACGTGGCCATCATGCAGCATATCGGGGGTTGTTCCACGTCCCACGCACGCCTGGATTGTCGGGTGGTTGTTCCCACTTCTCCGAGTTTCAGGTGAAGGAATGAGCATTGAAAACAGACTTAATGGTTGTCTCTGTATCTTCTGCTGACAAGGACGCAGAGAAGACATTCGACAGTTTCAATAGAATGCATATGATTTGGAGAGATAGAGTTTGAGATAGAAAGCATAGAGAGGTTAGGGTTCGATCACATTCACTTAGTTCAAAAGATTCAACAAGAAGACATAGCTATAAGTGAATGCTGTAGAGGACAGAACACTAGTGTATATATATATATATATATAATCAACATAGTGAAGATAATCATGAAGACATGTTGGAATTGAAGCCAAACCAAATGTGAAGACATAGCAAATGTAACGCCATGAGTGAAACACTTCAAACAGAACATTTGGTGGTGGCGTTACCCACCGTATAGGAAGTATTAGACCCAGACACGGCGCACAATTATCGTGGCGCTCCGAAGTCAAATTCCACATTAATGTATTCACACTTAGAATGTATGTCTTCATTGATTGAAGATATACTTTACTTTGTGTGTTGCACATCTAAGTCATCAATATGCATAAGTGTTAGGATATGTGCCTGATCACAGGACATTTGAGGATTCCAGGATATTTAGCTCACACCGTAACTTGCAAAATCTCTTCTCATCCAAGGGCTTGGTGAAGATATCTGCCAATTGCTCTTCAGTGTTGACGTGTATGATATCAATATCTTCCTTCACAACATGATCTCTGAGAAAGTGATGACGAATTTCAATGTGCTTTGTCTTCGAGTGCTGAACTAGGTTGTTGGCAATCTTGATGGCGCTTTTGTTGTCGCAGTAGAGTGGCACTTGCTTCAGATGAATGCCATAGTCCTTGAGTGTTTGCTTCATCCACAGAAGCTGAGCGCAGCAAGATCTAGCAGCAATGTATTCAGATTCAGCAGTGGAGAGAGATACACAGTTCTGCTTCTTTGAAGACCAACATACAAGTGATCGTCCCAGAAAGTGACATGTGCCTGATGTAGATTTGCGATCCACTTTGTCACCAGCATAATCAGCATCCGAGAATCCAACCAGATCAAACTCTGAGCCCTTTGGATACCATAATCCTAGAGTTGGGGTGTGAGCCAAATATCGAAGAATTCGCTTCGCAGCTAAGTGATGCGACTCCTTTGGTGTCGCTTGAAATCGAGCACACATGCAAACACTAAGCACAATATCTGGCCTAGATGCACATAGATAAAGCAAAGAACCAATCATGGAGCGGTATACCTTTTGGTCGAACTCTTTACCATTGTCGTCAGGACCCAGATGATGCTTGGCTGGCATTGGCGTCGTGAAGCCTTTGCAGTCTTGCATACCGAACTTCTTCAGGCAATCTTTGAGATACTCCTCTTGAGATATGAAGACGCCGTTGCGTTGTTGTCGTATTTGGAGACCGAGGAAGAACTTCAGCTCTCCCATCATGGACATCTGATATTGCTCTTGCATCATATATCCAAACTCTTCACTGTACTTCTGATTGGTGCAGCCGAAGATAATGTCATCCACATATATTTGGCACACAAACAGTTCACCATCATATGTCTTCGTGAAGAGAGTGGGGTCTAGGGAACCAGGTATGAAGCCTTTGCTCTTCAGGAAGTATTTGAGTGTGTCATACCAGGCCCGAGGGGCTTGTTTGAGGCCATACAGTGCCTTGTTGAGCTTGTATACCATGTCAGGATGTTTTGGATCTTCAAAGCCAGGCAGTTGTGCAACATACACTTCTTCTTCAATCTTGCCATTGAGAAAGGCGCTCTTCACATCCATTTGATATAGAAGTATGTTGTGATGATTTGCATAGGCCAGCAGTATGCGTATGGCTTCAAGTCTAGCCACAGGAGCAAATGTTTCATCGAAGTCAATGCCTTCCACTTGAGTATATCCTTGAGCAACGAGACGAGCTTTGTTTCTGACAACTTGACCATGCTCATCTTGCTTGTTGCGGTATATCCATTTGGTGCCTATTATGTTGTGCTTCCGAGGATCAAGACGCTTAACCAGTTCCCATACATTATTCAGCTCAAACTGTTGAAGCTCTTCTTGCATAGCTTGAATCCATTCAGGTTCCATGAAGGTTTCTTCAACTTTCTTGGGTTCTGTAATTGAGACGAATGCGAAGTGCCCACATAAATTTGCTAGCTGAGTTTCCCTTGATCGAGTGAGCGGACCGGGTGCATTGATGCTGTCAATTATTCTCTCAATCTGCACTTCATTGGCAACACGAGGATGTACAGGGCGAAGGTTTTGCTCTTGCTGATCATTGTCATTGTTAGTGGGATTGTCTTCAGGCTGAGCATTGTCTTCAGGTTGATCAGGTGCGGAGATGATAAGTTCCTCTTCAGGTTGAGCTTCAGAGGGTATGATTTCTCCGGTTCCCATAAGCTTGATTGATTCGCTGGATGGAACTTCATCTAGCACATTTGGGAGGTGCTCTCTTTGTGAATCGTTAGTCTCATCAAACCGCACATCCACTGTTTCAACCACTTTATAATGAAAGAGATTGAAGACTCTGTAGGAGTGCGAATCCTTTCCATATCCAAGCATAAAACCCTCATGTGCTTTTGGTGCAAATTTTGAAGTGTGATGTGGATCCTTGATCTAGCACCTGGCGCCAAATACTCTGAAGTAACTGACATTTGGCTTCTTGCCAGTGAGGAGCTCATAAGATGTCTTGTTCAGAAGCTTGTGAAGATAAACACGGTTGATTGTATGGCATGCAGTATCAATGGCTTCAGGCCAGAATTTTCTTGGAGTCTTGTATTCATCAAGCATCGTTCAGGCCATCTCAATAAGTGTTCTGTTCTTGCGTTCGACGACGTCATTCTGCTGTGGCGTGTACGGAGCTGAGAATTCATGTGTGATGGCCAAAGTATCAAGATTTGTATCAAGGCCAGTGTTCTTGAATTCAGTGCCATTGTCACTTCTGATGTGCTTTATCTTGGGCCATAGTTGTTCATTGCTCGATTGGCGAAGCGTCTGAAGACATCCTGCACTTCAGTCTTGTACAGGATTATATGCACCCAAGTATATCTAGAATAATCATCAACAATGACAAAGCCATAGAGACAAGCAGTAGTAGTAAGAGTTTAGTAATGAGTGGGACCGAA
This sequence comes from Triticum urartu, assembly GCF_056163025.1. Taxonomy (NCBI): domain Eukaryota; kingdom Viridiplantae; phylum Streptophyta; class Magnoliopsida; order Poales; family Poaceae; genus Triticum; species Triticum urartu. The sequence goes on from NC_141876.1 coordinate 240,619,347, forward strand.
AAGATCCATGTGGAGCAGTTCGAAGGGTCGAGTCGTTGTCATGATTGTCTTCAAGGATGCTTGGCCCTCGTCATCTTTCCTGCTTCACAGGCACCGCATAAGTGATCTTTCTTGAACTTGATGCCCTCGATGCCTATGACATGCTTCTTCTATTGAGACGAATGCGAAGTGCCCACAGAAATTTGCTAGCTGTGTTGCCCTTGAACGAGTGAGTGGACCGGGTGCATTGATGCTATCTCTCAATCTGCACTTCATTGGCAACACGAGGATGTACAGGGCAAAGATTTTGCTCTTGCAAATCATTGTCATTGTTAGAGGGATTGTCTTCAGGCTGAGCATTGTCTTCAGGTTGATCAGGTGCGGAGATGATAAGTTCCTCTTCAGGTTGAGCTTTAGAAGGTATGATTTCTCCAGTTCCCATAAGTTTGATTGATTCATTGGATGGAACTCCATCTAGCACATTTGGCAGGTGCTCTCTTTGTGAGCCGTTAGTCTCATCGAACCGCACATCCACTGTTTCAACTACTTTATAATGAAAGAGATTGAAGACTCTGTAAGAGTGCGAATCCTTTCCATATCCAAGCATAAAACCCTCATGTGCTTTTGGTGCAAATTTTGAAGTGTGATGTGGATCCTTGATCCAGCACCTGGCGCCAAATACTCTGAAGTAACTGACATTCGGCTTCTTGCCAGTAAGGAGCTCATAAGATGTCTTGTTCAGAAGCTTGTGAAGATAAACATGATTGATTGTATGGCATGCATTATCAATGGCTTCAGGCCAGAATTTTCTTGGAGTCTTGTATTCATCAAGCATCGTTCGGGCCATCTCAATGAGGGTTCTGTTCTTGCGTTCGATGACGCCATTCTGCTGTGGCGTGTACGTGGCTGAGAATTCATGTGTGATGCCCAAGGTATCAAGATATGTATCAAGGCCAGTGTTCTTGAATTCAGTGCCATTGTCACTTCTGATGTGCTTTATCTTGGCGCCATAGTTGTTCATTGCTCGATTGGCGAAGCGTTTGAAGACATCCTGCACTTCAGTCTTGTAGAGGATTATGTGCACCCAAGTATAACTAGAATAATCATCAACAATGACAAAGCCATAGAGACAAGCAGTAGTAGTAAGAGTTGAGTAATGAGTGGGACCGAAAAGATCCATGTGGAGCAGTTCGAAGGGTCGAGTGGTTGTCATGATTGTCTTCGAGGGATGTTTGGCCCTCGTCATCTTTCCTGCTTCACAGGCACCGCATAAGTGATCTTTCTTGAACTTGACACCCTCTATGCCTATGACATGCTTCTTCTTTGCAAGGGTGTGGAGGTTCCTCATGCCAGCATGCCCTAGCCTCCGATGCCAGAGCTAGCATTCTGAAGCTTTTGCTAGAAGACATATGGCAAGCTATGGTCCTGCCGAGAAATCTACTACATACAAATCATCTTTTCGATACCCTTCAAACACTAGAGACTTGTCAGATTCCATTAGTACAAGGCAGTGATATTTTCCAAATATTACAATCATGTTCAAATCGCAAAGCATTGAGATAGACATTAAGTTGAAGCCAAGGGATTCAACAAGCATGACTTTATCCATGTGTTGATCCTTTGAGATTGCAACTCTACCTAGACCCAGTACCTTACTTTTACCAGTGTCAGCAAATGTGATGTGACTCTTGTCGGATGGACGTAAGGTTGAGTCCATAAGAAGGCTTCTTTTGCCAGTCATGTGATTGGTACACCCACTATCAATAATCCATTCTGAAGACGCTGGTGTCGTACCCTACAGTGCAGTTAGGGGGATAGGCTTCACGAAGAGAATTATGAAGCAAAAACATTTGACGAACCAGTGGGTTATGGAAGCTTAGATCCAGATTAGGACTAATAGGGAGAGTAGCAAGCGATTCAGGAACGAAGTACATAGTAAGACCATTCGGGCATTTGATCTTGCGCCCTACAAGATGTTTAAGGTCCCCAGCAATAGCGTCCGACGATTTTGGTTTTCTGTTGGAGACCTTTCCCTGCAAAAGAGAGTTAAGCTTTCTTAGCCACCCACATCTTCAAGGGTGGCTTAGAAGCAATAAGTCTAAGTGCAGCGTCTGAGAACTTTGGCTTTGGAGCCCTAGCAAAAAGTCTTGCAGGCGGACAATAGTACTCATAAGAATAAGCAGAATAGTTCTTGGTCTTATGAACATGGCGGTTTGATGAACCACGCTCATATTCATAGGCCTGAGTATGGTTTCCCTGCAAAACATTTGCGTTAGTGCGACTCAGGTGAGTCCTCTGTCTGTGTGAAGCCTTTGGACCGTATGAAGCCTGTGGTATGAGGTTTGTCTTCTTCACGTGTGGTGTCATGATGACATTCACAGGAAGATTCTCCAGACACTTTTTCGGAACCCAGATCTTCTTCATAGGTGGTCCGTTCCAGCAGTTAGTACCAATGTACCTGGCAAACACTTCACCATTCTGATTCTTAAACAGTTTATAGTTTGCATCAAAGGATTCATCAATGACAATGGGGTTTGCACAAGTGAAGCCAGATAGAGTGGATGGATCTGCTGAAGATTCCTTTGCAGCAACCCATGTGGTTTTGGGGTACTGCTCAGGCTTCCAGTAAGAGCCATCAGCATTCATTTTCCTTACGAACCCAACACCCTCTTTCCTCGGGTTTTGGTTCAAGATCTGCTTTTTGAGGGCATCACATAGTGTCTGATGCCCTTTAAGACTTCTGTACATCCCTGTTTCAAGCAATGTCTTCAACCTAGCATTGTCATCAGCAATAGCAGTGGAATCCTCAGCAGAGGGGTTAGTTCCCACATCAACAGTTGAAGATATTGCAACAGTAGCAGCAGTAAAACATTCAGCAATAGTAGTAGCATTATCACGCTCAATGCATTTAAGACATGGTGGTTCAAATCCTTCCTGAGCGGAACTAATCTGTTCGGCGTGAAGTGACTCATTTTCCTTTTGAAGATCTTCATGAGCCGCTCTCAATTTCTCAAGATCTTGCTTCCTTTGGAGATAATCATAGGAAAGCTTTTCATGAGTTGTTGAGAGCGTTTAATGATGACTTTCAAGTTCCTCATACTTAACGTGAAGATTTTTTATGTCTTCAATTAAGGACTCAGATCGAGTCATTTCAACGCCTAACATATCATCGCTTTTGTCTAACAGTTTTTGAATATGTTCCATAGCTTTCTGTTGTTCAGTTGCAATTTTAGCAAGTGTTTTAGCTGGGTTTTGAACCACAATCAGAGTCATCTTCACTAGATGTTTGATAGTGAGTAGTGCGTGTGTTTACCTTGGCACTGCGTGCCATGAAGCAGTAGGTAGGAGCGGAGTAGTCCTTGTCATTTGCATCGGTGTCGGTGATGAAGTCATTGTCTTCAGTGTTGAAGATGGACTTGGCAACATATGCTGTAGCCAGACTTGCAACGCCAGAATCAGACTCTTCCTCAGACTCCACCTCCGCCTCCTCAGAAGCGGACCCCTCCTCTGAATCCATTTCCTTGCCAACAAACGCACGTGCCTTGCCAGATGAGCTCTTCTTGTGTGATGAAGACTTTGAGGAAGACTTGGAAGAAGACTTTGAGTATTTCTTCTTCTTCTTCTTGTCGTCAGAGTCATATTCCTTGCTCTTCTTCTTCTTTTTGTTCTCATTGTCCCACTGCGGACACTCAGAGATGAAGTGACCAGGTTTCTTGCACTTGTGACATGTTTTCTTCTTGTAGTCATGAGCAGAAGCTTCATCATTCCTTAAGCTTGATCGTGAAGACTTTCTGAAACCTTTCTTCTTGGTGAATTTTTGGAACTTCTTCACAAGCATAGCAAGTTCCCTTCCAATGTCTTCAGGATCATCAGAACTGCTGTCAGATTCTTCTTCAGATGAGGAGAAAGCTTTTGCCTTCAAGGCACGAGTTCGCCCATAGTTTGGACCGTAGATATCTCTTTTCTCAGAAAGCTGAAACTCATGTGTGTTGAGCCTCTCAAGTATGTTAGACGGATCGAGTGTCTTGAAATCAGGTCGTTCTTGAATCATCAGGGCTAGGGTGTCAAACGAACTGTCAAGTGATCTCAGTAGTGTCTTGACGACTTCATGCTTGGTGATCTCAGTAGCGCCAAGGGCTTGAAGCTCATTCGTGATGTCAGTGAGTCGATCAAATGTGAGCTGGACATTCTCATTGTCATTTCTCTTGAAGCGGTTGAAGAGGTTGCGAAGGACACTGATTCTATGATCTCTCTGGGTTGAGACGCCTTCGTTGACTTTGGAGAGCCAGTCCCAGACTAGCTTAGATGTTTCCAAAGCACTCACGCGGCCATATTGTCCTTGGATCAGATGACCACAGATGATATTCTTGGCAGTAGAGTCCAGTTGAACGAACTTCTTGACATCAGCAGCGGTGACACCTTCTCCAGCCTTGGGAACACCGTTCTTGACGACATACCATAGGTCGACGTCAATGGCTTCAAGATGCATGCGCATCTTATTCTTCCAGTAGGGATATTCAGTTCCATCGAAGACGGGGCATGCAGCGGAGACTTTAATTATCCCTGCAGTCGACATAGCTAAAACTCCAGGTGGTTAAACCGAATCACACAGAACAAGGGAGTACCTTGCTCTGATACCAATTGAAAGTGCGTTATATCGACTAGAGGGGGAGGGGTGAATAGGCGATTTTTATGAAAGTCTTCAAAACGTGGAAGTTATGAAGACAAACGATAGAAATAAACCTATTACCCTGCAGCGGAAGGTAGAATACACTAGGCAAGCCATAGTCAAATATTCAATGGAGTGAAAGCATAATGACTAATAGCAGCAATGTAGTAAGGATCAGGTAGGAAGATATTATGAAGCCAAACAGAACATGCAGTCACTCAGTGAAGATAAAAGATAGTGCAATCATACAATGACTTCATAAGGAGTAACAGTAAGTAAAGAGAAGGGAAGGATGAAACCAGTGACTCGTTGAAGACAATGATTTGTTGGACCAGTTCCAGTTGCTGTGACAACTGTACGTCTGGTTAGTGCGGCTAGGTATTTAAACCTGAGGACACACAGTCCCGGACACCCAGTCCTGAACACGCAGCTCAGGACACCCAGTCCTCACCGTATTCCCCTTGAGCTAAGGTCACACAGACCTCGCCCAATCACTCTGGTAAGTCTTCAAGGTAGACTCCCAAACCTTCACAGACTTCGTTCACCGGCGATCCACAATGTCTCTTGGATGCTCAGAACGTGACGCCTAACCGGCTGGAGGATTCACAGTCCTCAAGTGTAATAAGTCTTCAGATCACACAAACAAGAAGAGTTAAGTGATGCCTAATTCTCTTTGGCTCTGGGTGGTTAGGGCTTTATCCTCGCAAGGAATTCTCTCTCAAAGGCTTCGAGGTGGGTTGCTCTCAAACGACAAAAGCCATACACTAACTCTGAGCAGCCAACCATTTATGGTTGTAGGGGGTGGGCTATTTATAGCCACTAGGCAACCCGACCTGATTTGTCCGAAATGACCCTGGGTCACTAAGGAACTGACACGTGTTCCAACGGTCAGATTTCAAACTCACACGGCAACTTTACTTGGGCTACAAGCAAAGCTGACTTGTCCGACTCTGGACAAGATTCGCTCTCATAGTCTTCACTCGAAGACATAGGTTTTGGTTAAGCATCACTTCAGTCATTCTGACTGGTTCTCTTGGACCCCACTTAACAGTACGGTGGTTCCTATGACTCAACAAAGAAGAAAAAGAACTACGAAAGATCTAAGTATTCGAGCTCCATAGGCTTCATGCGATGTCTTCTCTTGTCATAGTCTTCAATGTGAATATCTTCATATACCACCTTTGACTTCAATGTCTTCATACATTTGTAGGGGTCATCTCTGGTAGGAAAACCGAATCAATGAGGGACTTCTTCCTGTGTTATCCTGCAATTCTCACAAACACATTAGTCCCTCAACTAGGTTTGTCGTCAATACTCCAAAACCAACTAGGGGTGGCACTAGATGCACTTACAAGCTCCACTTAATTTGTATTATCGTTTGTGCATATTGCCATGCCACGCTTCATTAAACCGGACATGGATCATACTTGGTTGTGCATCATGCCATGTTTATGTGATGGTTGTTTGCTATGTTGTTTGCTTCTTTCCGGTGTTGCTTCTCCGGGTTAGTTCCGTTAACGTCGCGTTTGTGAGGATCCGTTCGACTATGTCCGTTTGTCTTTTTCAGGGACTCGTTCTTCTTCCTTGCGGGATCTCAGGCAAGATGACCATACCCTCGAAATCACTTCTAGCTTTGCTTGCTTAGTTGCTCGCTCTATTGCTATGCTGCGATACCTACCACTTGCTATATCATGCCTCCCATTTTGCCATGTCAAGCCTTTAACCCATCATTCCTAGCAAACCGTTGTTTGGCTATGTTACCGCTTTGCTCAGCCCCTCTTATAGCGTTGCTAGTTGCAGGTGAAGCTGGAGTTTGTTCCATGTTGGAACATGGTTATTGTTGGGATATCACACTATCTCTTATTTAATTAATGCATCTATATACTTGGTAAAGGGTGGAAGGCTCGGCCTTATGCCTGGTGTTTTGTTCCACTCTTGCCGCCCTAGTTTCTGTCATACAAGTGTTATGTTCCTTGATTTTGCGTTCCTTACACGGTTGGGTGTTATGGGAACCCCTTGACAGTTCGCTTTGAATAAAACTCCTCCAGCAAGGCCCAACCTTGGTTTTACATTTGCCTCACCTAGCCTTTTTCCCTTGGGTTTTCGGAGCCCGAGGGTCATCTTTATTTTAACCCCCTTGGGCCAGTGCTTCTCTAAGTGTTGGTCCAACCTGAGCGATGTCCGGCACCCCCTGGGCAACCAGGGTCTATGCCAACCCGACGTCTTGCTCATCCGGGTGTGCCCTGAGAACGAGATATGTGCAGCTCCTATCGGGATTTGTTGGCACATTCGGGTGGCTTTGCTGGTCTTGTTTTACCATTGTCGAAATGTCTTGTAACCGGGATTCCGAGTCTAATCGAGTCTTCCTGGGAGAAGGAATATCCTTTGTTGACCGTGAGATCTTATGATGGGCTAAGTTGGGACACCACTGCAGGGTTTTGAACTTTCGAAAGCCGTGCCCGTGGTTATGGGCAGATGGGAATTTGTTAATGTCTAGTTGTAGAGAACTTGAAACTTAACTTATTAAATGCATTAACCGCGTGTGTAGCCATGATGGTCTCTTTCCGGCGGAGTCCCGGAAGTGAACACGGTTCTTGTCTTATGCTTGAATGTAAGTAGTTTCAGGATCACTTCTTGATTACTTCTAGTTCACGACTGCTGCATTGCTTCTCTTCTCGCTCTTATTTGCGTATGTTAGCCACCATATATGCTTAGTGCTTGCTTCAGCTCCACCTCACTACCCTTTCCTACCCATAAGCTTAAATAGTCTTGATCTCGCGGGTGTGAGATTGCTGAGTCCTTGTGGCTCATAGATACTTCCAAACAGTTGCAGGTGCCGATGATACCAGTGCCGATGATGCAACCAAGCTCAAGTGGGAGCTCAATGAAAATCTTGATCGTTGTTTTGTTTCGTTTCCTGTTGATCAGTAGTGGAGCCTAGTCGGGATGATCGGGGATCTAGCATTTGGGGTTGTCTTCTTTTATTTTGGTTCCATAGTCGGACCTTGATTGTATTCTGGATGATGTAATGCTATATTTATGTATTGTGTGAAGTGGCGATTGTGAGCCAAATCTTTATCCCTTCCTTTTTCAGTACATGGGATGTGTAAAGATTACCCCACTTGCGACATGCCTACCATGTGGTTATGCCTCTAAGTCGTGCCCCGACACGTGGGAGATATAGCCGCATCATGGGTGTTACAAAGGGAGTCTTGATAATAAGTCTCCCAAATGATTTTAACCCATGGAGTATTATCCTTGTTGAAGAATTTGTGGAGATATTTCATGAGTAGAAATTGATTATGCAATTGAATATCTAAGACTCCCGGACCACCTTGTGCTTTGGGTTTACAAACTTGTTCCCAAGAAATCAAAACAGTGCCTCTTTCCTGTGTACCATACTTGTGCCAGAAGCAGTTCATGAGGTATTTATTGATTAGTTTGATCAATGTCTTTGGAATCCAGAGAGTGCACATGAAGAAAATGGGCATGCTTGAGAATACAGATTTAATGAGGGTGAGTTAGTCTCCTGTGGATAGGAGGGTGGAACAACCCAACAGTCGATTTTCAATTCTCTTCAACATGGGCAAATAGTCCTCAACTTTAGGTTTGGTATGACATAGTGGCAGACCCAGATATTTGTGAGGCAGAGTACCAATGCTACACCCTAGGAGCCGAGATAGATCATGCATCTTATCCATGGGAGTGTTGATGTCAATGAGAGTTGATTTGGAATAGTTGACCTTGAGTCTAGTGTAGGTGGCATAATGAAGAAGCAGATTCTTAATGTGCTCAAGTTGTCTTCTATCTGCATGTGCTACCAAGATGGTATCATCAGCATACTGAATGATAGGGTAATCTGGACATGACTGGTGGGTCAGAGGTGATTGGATCATGTTGTTATGCATAGCCTCATTCATAATGGTTTGTAACATAACAGCTGCAATCACAAAAATAAGTGGTGAAAGTGGATCTCCTTGTCTGACACCTTTCTTGCATAAGAATTGTTTGCCTGGCACTCCATTCAATAGAACAGAGGAAAATCCAGTCCCATATATCATTTTAATCCATTGTATCCATATGGGTCCAAACCCCTTGGCCTGCATAATTTGTATAATGGTCTCATGGTTCAACATGTCAAAAGCCTTCTCAAAGTCCAGTTTCAGTAAGACCAACTCTTTTCTACTTTGGAAACATTGATGTATGTATTCATATGACCAGGCAAGGCATATTGTTGTTGAGAAATACATATTGATTGGTTGAGAAATACATATTGATTGGTGTGCACCATCCCGAGGATCACTTTTTGAAGTCTGTTAGCCAGCAGCTTGGTGATAATTTTTAGGGTGCAATTGAGAAGGGAGATAGGCCTGAACTCAGCTGGGCAAGTGGCAGCATCTACTTTGGGGATCAATGTAATGAATGAATAATTGATGCTCTAGATATTGACAGTACTAGAGTGGAAATCCTTGATGAGCTGATAGAAGTCAGGTGCAATGATATCCCAACAGTGTTTGAGGAAAGCTGCATTGAATCCATATGGCCCAGGAGGTTTATCAGATGACATTTGACTAATGACTTTGTCAATTTCTTCCTTGCTGAAAGGTGCCTCCAAGTCAGTAAGATCATCAATTGAGTGTAGGAGGCCATCCAATTGCAATGGGTTTTCAGTGGGAGAACTAGTGCCCAATCTTTCTTTAAAAGCTCTATATAGGATAGCTACCTTCGCCTGGTGATCAAAGTGTTCATGCCCTGATTCATCTTTGAGCATGGCAATGCTGTCATTTCTGAACTTGATTGTTGCTTTAGCTTGAAATGTGTTGGCTTCGCCCATCTGAATCTGTCTGATAGTTGCACTTTGCTTCCAAAAAATTCTTTGATGTTCCAATAGCATAGTCAAGTGATTGTTGAGTATCTCCCTACCATTAGCCTCCTCGTTGGACAGAGATCTGTATTCCTCAAAAACATCATAACATAGGATCAGAAAGTTGGTATCAGCAATAACTTTCTTAAGGTCAGATAGCTGCTTGGACCAATTCTTCAATCCCTTCCCGAGTCTCTTGAATTTAGCAGCAATGATCTTGGCACTGCCACTTTCATCCACTGGTTAAGTCCAAATAGATTTGACTACCTCTTTAAATTGGGAGTGTTGCAACCAGAAATTCTCAAATCTGAAGATTTTTGATCTTGGAATGGAGGAGCCAATCTTTATATTGATGGGTACATGATCAGAAGTAGTTTTGGCCAAAGGGTAGGAAAATGTTGGAGGAGATATGCCCTAGAGGAAATAATAAATGTTCATAATTAGGTTTATGTTCCATGCCATAACTGCTATGGTTCTCGAGTCTGCAAATAAAACGAGGCTTGGAGGAAGACTCATATGCACGTGTGGAATAATAAACTATAAAATGTATTCCTAGTCTGGCCTCTAAGACTAGCTCAAGTTTTGCATGATGGTTCTGTTTTCCTGATCATGGGCATGTCTATGCCAGAAATTTTGAGGGCACAATGTTAGAGGAACATTTGTGTTGAATCGACCCGAATTGATGTTATGCTATGAGATACATTCGTCACAAGTTAACGGTTCATAACACAGAGAAGGTTAATGTTTGCATGATTCCTTAGACCGTGAGAGTATCGAGTTTCTTCATGCTTGCTTCATGAACTTTGGGGTTTGTTAAACGTCATCCGTAAATGGGTGGCTATTACGGCGGCTTACGGGTTCATGGAAAAGTATGTCAAGTAACTTGATAGCTCAAGATTGGGATTTGTTCCTCCGACGATGGAGAGATATTCTCGGGCCCTCTCGGTGTTACGGTATCCATAATCGTCTGGCCAGACACCTTGTGATTTGATCACTGGGATGCCGGAACACGGAAACGAGAAAACATAGCAAAACCGGTAACGGGGTAACTTGCATGGTGGACAAATTGTTCGTCCATGGGGATGCAATAAGTCTCACCTCATGTGTTTGTGACATATCGCGAAGCAACAGGAATAGCTCACTGCAACTAGAGGTTCACTTGAATATTTATTCGTGTGGGTATAGGTGTCAATATGGGTGTCCACGGCTCCGATGTTGATCATTGATTGGAAGGGGTTTCGGGTCATGTCTATACTTCATCGAACTTATAGGGTCACACGCTTAAGGGTCATCTATCTGCTGAATACTAGACAGGGAGTCTAAGAGAAAATCATCGAAAAAGTTTCGGACAGCGGAAAAGTTCCACAGAGAGAGGTCACCGGATGAGTTTTGGTGAAACCGAAAAAGTTGTTTCGGGGTATGCCATTAAGTCAAAATGTTTTCAACACATGCCTGATAATTCTTGGAGGGTGCCAGAATCATCCTGGAAACTTTTTGGAATTTTTAGAAATAAAAACCGGAAATGTTCTGGAGCTGTCGGAACCGGTTCAATGCTTTTCACAGATGAAAATCACTAAACTGGAATTGTTTTAGAACGCGTTGAAAATTATTATGGTGGGTACTAGAAATGTTCTAAGCCCACATAAATATTTTCAGTTCGAACGGACGCTGAAAAATGTCATCGTGAATAGTGAAAGTGCCTTTTGGGATATTTTATGGAAAGCCACCTTTTGGGGCTTTGCCCAAAAGATCTAGGGATGACATGGAAGGGTGGTAACCTCCTTTTGGGGGAGCCCCATAAGGGATGGGATGTTCATGGGTGCAGCTCATCCATGGGGCCCACTTGTCCCTTGTTTTCACTCTTTATGTCCTTGGGAAGGACTCCATTTCATGTGGGTTTTGTTTTTTCTTGTAAAACCACCCTACCCCTTGGGATTTCCTATAAATAGAGGTGGAGGGGAAGCCCTCCACTCTCATCCCTTGCTCTCATACACATGCCATGCATTATCTGGCTTCTTCTCTCCCTCCCACGAAAAGAGTTTTGTATAGCCGTAAGGCTGTCTGGGTTCCGACAGGAACTAGTTCTGGACGGCGAAGCCCTGCCGGATAGATGACACCGTATTTGTGCAACTCTGTAGAGAGATCGTTGTTTCGGTCTTAGTTCGTGAGTGCCTCCCGAAGGGCTGTCCCAGTGACCGTCCGAGTTTCGAAGGTCCTCCCGGAGGGCTGTCCCAGTGACCGTTCGAGTTTCAAAGGTCCTCCCGAAGGGCTGTCCGCGACACCGTCCGGGGGGCTATTCGACCGCTTCCTGGAGGGCTGTTTGAGGAGAAGATGAGGGTATACAGCCTCGCGGTTGGGAGGTTGTAAATCCTAGCTGCAGGGATCTGCACCACCGATCGTCATCGACTCTACTTCCCGCTGCGCTACGATTCAGTAACGAAAAAGATCAAACCATGTATGCAGTCTCCATAGTGGTCCTGGGCTTATGCGTAGGTCCGAATTTTTTTGTTTTCTGCTACGTTCCCCTACTGTGGCATCAAGAGCCATGCTATGCGTTGATGCAGGTGTCGATCTAGAATACATAGAGATGTATGGGTATTGCATAATATAATTAGGTAGCAGATGAGATCTAGCTGAAAATTATTTATGCGGGTGACAGATGAAATCTGTTACCCGATGTTCTTATTGCTTCCCTGGAATTTGCATATTTCTGATCTTGATAACAGTATGGTGGAGTTTCGATGTTCTGGCAATCCGCGATCCTGCTTGATCAACGAAGTGCTAACAGTTCATTGAATTCCACCGTAGTTAAAAAGAAAGATGAAATTTATCAGACGAAAGGGCAATGCAGATATGATCTGCACGGGGGTCATGCGCATGACGAAGTTCAGTATGGGGCTCGAGATTTTATTATCTCGTGTTTCATACACCCCACAATGTTAATCTAGCGACATGGATAATCATGCTTGATGATGGACATTGGTAGCTTCGGTTTATTTCGAAACCTTTGAAGCCACGAAAAACAAGTTTTTGCATGAACCAATTAGAGACGTCTAACTTGGTTTTACAGGAGGGTTTGCATGTGCATATGATGTGGTATAGCAGTGCTCATAATAATTTGATTATGTATGAGATGACTATATGATGTAAATTGATTAAACATGACCTGTGTGTCATGATTCAGCTTGATGGCTCGAGCCATATGATTGCACTTTAATGACATGCGTGTCAACCTTAAGTAATGCACTTATTTTATTAGCTATAGAGATTGCAACATTATCTGGTGCATCGACAAGGTGGTGGGAATCTTCGTGAAGGTGAACACCGACGTGAATGCCGAAGACGAAGAAATGAAAGACTTCTCCGTCAGGAAGGGCTATACCATATCGGGCTATTATGAATTGCCTGAGATGTTTATCCCTTATGATGCACCCTTCTTGATTGCGCGGTAGTCACTTTTTATTAGGGTGATCTCTGACTAAAATATCAAGTAGTTAGTGTTCTCCCAAGTGTAGCACCGTCACGGCACCTATCTTTTCTGGGTGCGCCATGGATGCATGGGTACGAACGATTAGAGAAGTGTGAGGCGGGTGAGGTCAGACCTCACAGCAAGATCACTTGGTTGTCTTGACGTTCATGGCAGGATCGTCCTGAGCTCAGAACACACGCATCGAAAGATGAGAAAGAGTCACATAGAGATGTGATCGGCAAGTTGGCCTACCGATTCAAATTCCCATTATGAGATGATGATTCTATGGCGATGAATTGAAGTCTGGATCTTGTATCACTCAAAATTAATTATGAGAGATATTGATTTGAGTGGGAGCTCACTATTGAATTAACATGTTTAATTCTAAGTGCAATTAATTATGAACACTGTCTAAGTGTTTGTTGCAAAATAGTTGTAGAATAATGGCTCTTGTTTCCACCTTCCCTGTTAAAATTGAATAGTTGTTAAATATCTAGTTAAAACTTTACGATTGGTAACGTAATGTGAGGATTGTCCTAAAAAGTGCCAAGAAGGACTTTGTCCTATCGCATGCTTTTCGTATACTCCCGCTAATGCTATGGATCATGTGACTCTCGTCCTTCGATCCAAAAGCTAGAATTATGTTACGGTCAAGTGGAATATGTTTGCTTCCATGAAACCCGAACTTCGAAAGTTGGGATAGTTATATGATATTCATGGAACTGAAAATTATTTTTAGATACAAACAAAGCAATGTTTGTTTGCAAGTATTAGTAAAAGTGTTTACTATGCATTTGACTGTTGGGAAAGGGATCCAGAAGAACGCATGTCATATAATGAAAGGTGAATAAAACAACAACTTAAAGAGAAAGGAAGTGTCCAAAGGGTGTTAGTATGACTTACATGCCTAGGAAGTCCGGGGCTAACGCCACTCTTAAGTTGGGTGCTTCTTTTCCGAGTAGGAGAAATACTAAAAGTTAAACTGTTAGAAGTATAAAGGCAGGAAGAAAGATGATTGGAATATCCAGCTCATGTATGAATGACATACAAGTTCTTGATGTATAGTAGGCTGGTCAAAGATATAGTTCTTGGGAATTATGGTTAAACATGTTAATCACTAATTCTTGGGTATTGTGAGTTAATCACAAATATACCCGCTCGATTGCATTCTGTTACGAATCAATGTAAGAGCTACTATGGCCTAAAAAGACTAGCCAGAAATGAGGTTAAGGTATACACATGGAACATAGTAAATGTTACTATACCTTCCATCGGTGTATTGCCGTCTGTATTTATTTTCATAATTCATTTAGAGTTTTACAAACTCTAGCCCATTGCATAAGGTATCTTGCAAGAAGGTTGTTGATAATAAAACTTTTTATGTTCGATGTTATGAATAACACAAGGGCCATACTTTCATTATGAATGAGATGTATGTTATGAATATTTATAATAATACAATACCTCTGGGTTTTCTTTCATAATTCATTTTAGAGTTTCATACACTCTAGCCCATTGCACAATGTTTGTTGCAGAAGAGTTGTTCATAAAAGAACAATTGTTGTTCAGTATTATGAATAACATGAAGGGCCATGCTTCCATCCAAGATGGGATGTATGTTATGAATATTGATGGTAAAATGATACATCCATAACACTGATGCTAAATGTCGCAAGACTATGAGAATACCACACATGTGTGGCACTGCATTTGGTCACATTGGAGAAACCCGCATGGAAAAATTCCATTATGATGGATTTTGAACTCGTTTGATTTTGAATCATCTGACACTTGCAACTTCTCTCTGAAAAGTGAAGTGACTGAAATACCGTTCATAGGCCATAAGGAACGAGCAACAAACTTATTGGTGATCATACATTTTGATGTGTGTAGTTCAATAAATGTTGTTGCAAGTAGTGGATTTATATATCTTAAAAAATGACTCAAGTAACTATATGGATATTTGCTTGATGAGACGTAAGTCTGGATCTTTTGAAATCATTTGAAAGGTTTTCAAAAATGAAGTAGAAGTTATTGTAACAAGAAAATTATGTTTCTGCAATTTGATTGCACAAAGGAATATTTGAGTCACATGTTTAGTGAATGTCTGATGAGTTGTGAAAGGGGTTTCATAACTTGCACCTCCTGGAACACCACTTCAAGTGAAAAGTCTATGGAGATGTAATCTAACCATTTATGACATGGTAAGGTCAAAGAAGACATAAATAAATTTGCCATTATCCCTTTTAAAGTGATGCTTTAGAGACTGCAGCTTTTACACTGAAAAGAGCTACATCGAGTCTGTTGAAATGAAGCCATGGTATGGTATGCCCAACCATGTTATATCTTTTCTTAACATTTGGAATATGAGGCTTATGTAAAAGGTTACAAACCTATTCCAAATCAGACAAGTGCTACTTTGTAGGTTATACCAAAATGTTGGGTATTCCTCCCTCACTATACCGAGGCAAATAGTTTTGCCGTGAAACGTGTGCTTTTAAAGAGAATGGTTCTTTCAAAAAGCTGAGTGGGAGAATAGTGCAACTCGACGAGATAAATAGCATCTTCGTCCTCAGATCAAAGGAAACAGACCTTGGAAGTAATTCCAGAGTTTCCTACTGCGACTGATACGAAAGTCTCTACAATAAAATGTATGAACTTCGGTCGAACTTGCAGCTGAACCATGTAGGCAAGGCTCGTGCAAACCTCTCAGGTGCGCAAACGAGATATTGTTGTTAGACAACAATATACCTACGATACACAAGGAAGCGTTGATGGGCCCTGACTCTGGAATTGGCTGAATGCCAATACAACCCGAGTTAGTTTCCATATAAGTGATTCAAGATTAAAACCTTGATACAACTTTCGGAAGACTTAGAGTCTAATGAATATTTATGGAACTTAAAACTGATACGGATAAAAATGTTTATCCATAAAGCTCGAATTGTTGAAATAACAAGTTCAAGAGTTGACTACGACGAGGTTGTTTTCATCGTAGCGATGCTTAAGGTCGGTTCGGGTTGAACTAGCAATTAATACATATTTCAATCATGAGATATGAAACATGGATGACAATAGGATTTCCATATGATGGAAATGAAACCAAGGACTTGCATGTGTTATAGTCCAAGGAATTTTGTCTATCCAGAGGATGCTAGTAACGGTGCAAACTTTAGAGTTCCAGCGATGGACAGGATAGAGCAAAATGGAGTTGGAATCTTCGTGCTTTGATGAAATGGTCAAAGGGGTTTGACTTCATCAATGGGTAACTAAGATGCTTTTAATTCAAGAAAGTAAGTGGGAGCGTAATAATATTTCTGAAAACCTTGTGTGCTTGACACATTGTTAATTGGAAATAAATTTCTTAACATGCATTAGGACTTCATTTGAAATTAGTTTTTTGATGAAGTGCTTAGGCTAAATAGCCTCAATATTAGGCATAATGATCTATGGAGATAGATTTACCTAATAGGGCTAAGCAATGAATACATATTGACAAGGCGCTAAAAACTTTTAGCATTTACTACCACAATTGCCCGTGCATTGCAACGGCAGAATTAAACCCTCGCATGACAATGCACGGTCAGATGGAGTCTCCTGATTCATGTGGCCATTGCCAAGCTCCTGTTGTGGCTGCTATAGCGGCTAGTGCAGCTGGGTATCCTTCATAGTTTTAAATAGCACGCTAAGTCTCTTAGCGACGGACTACTTCTAAACAGTATAGCATGCTATAGCACCCTATTTAAAATGCCTGTTCATGTGTTTGGTCCAAAATTTCTTAGTGCAAGGCATGTTCTAAACGCAACAGTGTGCAGGCGGATGTTGTGTGGCAGCCGCGCTACCGCGAAAGTCGATGCTAGACGATTGAGCGTGGACTGCTAGCTTTGCTGTATCATGATGTGTCAAACAATTTATTTTTTCCGAGTGTGATCTTGCCGATCGACATGGACGCGCATGAGCTGACAGCATGGCCTTCGGCCCAGCAGCTGGTTAGGGTTGCAGCAGCTCCGGCGGCACTATTTCATCTCTAGCCGCCGCCACTCCTTGAGTCTTGTCCTCCGTTTATCTTTTTTGCATTGTGATCTTTTTCTGTGATGCTGCAAGCTGAAGAGCTGCTCAGGGAGGTTGGCGTCGAGGACGCATTAGAGCTGAACCGATTGCTGCAAGGGAGTTCATCGTCCAAGAACAGCATTGTCGTGTCCGGAAGGTAGTGTGGTGGAAAGACTTACATTGATCTAGGGTTTCAGGCTGGATGCATGTATGGGTTGTTCGAGTTAAAGTGCATCGATGCATGTATATATGCATGTGTAGGCGGCTCGGCTCAAACCAGCTGTACCTAAGGACTTGTAGTTGGGACTGAATTGTGCAACATATGGTTTTCTGGCTTGATGCATGCATATGTGTAGTTTTTTTGAAGGGATGCATGCATATTAGGATATGTAGGCTCCCCAAACCATCAACCAGGCGGAATCTTCTAAGCCCACTAAAATTACAATCTGAAGACCACGTACACGCTGTGGTCGCACATAGTTCGGCTTCCGTATGCTTTGACATACCAAAAAACCCTACATAAAAAGACGAACGGAAATTTGGGCTATATAATTTTTTTTACTATGGAGCAAACCAAACCAAGAATACCTATTTCTTTTAATAGTAGGTATAGAAAGCCTGATGTAGGGTAGAACCCTAGTGGCCCGATCTTTCACGAAAGGAGCGGATCCCGTCCAAGAACGCGAAGAACACGAGGGGAAAATGAGGGAAAACACAAGAGGAAACACGAGAGAATCACTCAACCAACAAGAATAGATCACACATGTGCTAGATCCTCGAATACATAAGAGAAGATACACGTCCACATACAACTAAGGACGATACAAGGGTAGCCGGTTCTTCTCCGTGAGGAGGTCTTGAATCCACAAGGGGATCTTCCCGTAAAGGGGTCTTGAATCCAAGGTGGATCTTCTCCGAAGAGGGGCCGTGGTCTCTCTCAAGGAGTAGATTCGATATGGATGAGTGTAGCTCTATCTCTCAAATGAGCTATCACAACGCTACCCTAGAAAGGAGGAGGGAGAGGTCTATTTATAGTCTTAGTGCAAATGGGGGTGAAATGAAGGGGTACATGGGCCTCAGCCCGCAACTGGACACAGCCAGGTACCGGACGTCCGCTGGGGACCGGTCGTCCGGTGGCTCCTGGGCGGCCGGACGTCCGGTAGGGGCCGGTCGTCCGCTCGTTCTGGCTCGGATGGTGGTGTAGCGGATTTCCGGTCTGGACTGGTCGTCCGGTCGCCGGTCGTCCGGTGGCGTCGGACGTCCGCTCGTTTGGCTCGGGTGCAGGGACACCGGTCGTCCGGTCTGCACCGGTCGTCCGGTAGATCTTCAGGCGCCGGGCGTCTGGACCCGACCGGTCGTCCGGTGGCTGGAGCTTCTTCGACAGCTCTTCTTCTTGCGTCTTCGTTTCCACGCTTCCCTCGCAGATGGTGTAGGTGTTCCTTGGCGCTTGCACTCCTCCATGTCGTCCACAGCGTTCCGACAATACCTATGCATGCACACGGGAGAAGCGTCAAGTAGTATACCATCCTCGAAGGGGTCAAGTGAGCACGTGTAAAGGATATGATTCACCTTTGTGTATGTGAAGTAGAGGTCGCACGTGTCACTTGCCAAACAGACTCTTGACATGGTGATGTCCGTAGGATGCTCCGCATCATATCCCCTCCCTTGGGAAAGATCCGACCTCGGATCGAAAACCAAATCACCATGGGAAAAAGATGGCTTCGCCGTGTAGGAGTGGACGTTCACCACGTAGTCGTCATCTTCAAGCTTGAAGTGGGCACTCTCCAATGTCGCACCATCTTGGGATTCCTTCAAAATGAGCAAGGACAACAAACACTTGGAAAAATGAATTTGGTTAGCGTTAGTGCAAAACCAAGCATTCAAGAGGCGATTCACCAAACAAGTGTCGTCATCATGCAAAGCATATGGTGTGACAAAGGATTGTGACATGGCATATAACCACATAAGTTGAGCACAAGCAAAGATATCATGGGGCCAAGCATGTAAATGGTTGTGATCAACCGCATGAGGTGAGCAAGTATGAATCATTGGTGATGCAACAAGGCAAACAATCATAGGAATCAAGTTGTGCAAGCTAGTAGTGCGAAGATGCAACATACTAGAGGAAAGCATGGCAATCATGTCATGTAAGCAAATAATAGTCATAGGCAATGTACATGACATATCGCAAGCACGAACACAAAGCAAGATCATAGTATCATCATAGGCATGGGGCACAAAGCAAACATGGCAATAACAAGCAATGTCTCCACCAAGCTTGCAAATACACATAAGTATAAGAATCAATCATCATGTGTAATGCAAAGCATGGGTCACGAATGCATGGCAAAAGCATAGTAATGTGCATATCATGCAAAGTGAACATGGCAAGATGGGCATAGAATATGTAATGGACAATAACCCATAGCCAAGTGAGGGTCATGTAGAAGAAATGCGCGAAGTATTTGCGTGAAGAGAGCGGTGGGAAAGACAATCCATGGGATCCCAAGTCATCATTGCTCTCTAGAGCTCGTTTTGTCAACTCGTGGGATTGCGAGGTTGACAAGAATTCATGGGTACCTACACAAAAGAGACACACACGGAAGAAATTGTGTGTGTGGTAAATGTACACATCATCCATCATGATGTGTATGTGCATATGAAAGTTAGAACAAGATAAGCGTTGCTCAAAGAAGTTTGATGCATGGTATAAGAACATGTCATCCATCATGAAAGAATAGTTATTGTGTATAACATGATGGGGATGCAAATTGAGCATACAAGTATATGGCACATCAATAGCGTGTTTATTCATGGGAAGCATATTGTGCACATAAGTATTGGGATGATGCAATGGATGGGAGTGATCAAAATCTCCAAACATGTATGAGGAAACTATGGGGGTCTCCTCATGAGCAATGTTGGAAACATCATATGGAGAAAATGGACAACATCCAAAACAATGCATATCCGAAGCTAGGTGGTCATGGCATGGCATATGAGATAAATGATGCAAAGGGAAAATATCAATATCATCACAAGAGAAACAAATGCCAATAACCATGGGCTTGTCATCTATGCCATAAGTGCAAATTGGGTTAATCTTAATGGCATATGCATAGTCACTATGAAGAGATTGCAAATATGACATGTGGTCGATCTAATGCATAGCATATGACAAGTCAAGCGTATTGGCAAACATGATGTGACCGAGAGAATTAGCACAAGAAATCCTATGTAACATGGCATCACAACTAATAGACTCCACATGGCAATCATCATACTCATCACAAATGGGTAAATCATCGCATGGGGAAGTCACACTAGCATGAAGCATGGAAATAGGTTGATCAACATCATGCAAGCAATCAATGTCATGATAGTCCACTAGTGGGACAAGAGCATCACCTTCACCTATGTTACCTTTGTCATTCCACTCATGTGGTGTAGGTGAGGTGGGTAAGACCGAATGGTGGTCAAGATCATCATTGTGATGGAACCATGTGGGGGGTGCATCATATTCCACCATGGCCATCGTCTTGTCCAAAGGTAGGACGAAGTCATCGAGAATCGGCGCGTCATCATATAAGGGACCTAGCACCAAGTGAGAAGACACAATAGAGGTAGAGATCAAGTCGTTAGTGTTAAAAGTGGCCTCACATGACCTATCAACTATCTCACTCTCTCTATGTGGTGGTTCACTCACTCCCACAAAATAGGTGCACTGAATCTCACGTATGGTGGAGTCACTCATCTCACTCAAGTGGTGGGGGTTGTGGCTCTCCTCACATGGGAATTGGGGTAACACATCTATGGGGCTAGTGGTGAAGTCACTCTCACTCTCAATATGGTGGCACAAGTCACTCAAGTCATCATACGTTGCCGTGGTCGAAGGGAAAATCCCATGCTCAACCATCTCGTTGTTGTCGCCGTGGATGAAGGCCGAAGATGGCACATCATCACTCTCGCCTCCTAAGATGGAAGCATCATCATTGCTCGCCTCCAAAGCTTGGTCCTTGAGGGTCTCCGTAGTCGTACTCGTCGCCGCACCGTCTTGAAAAAGAGTCATGGAGGACTCGGCATCGTCAATGCCACAAAGAGGGATGTCGTCGAACTTGGGAGTATCGTCTTGGAGCTCGTCGGGCTTGGACATCGTGGTGGTACTAGCCTCATGCTCGTTCTCATGGAGCTTGGTCGTCCCGAAGTGAGCTTGGGGTGGAGAAAGTTTGGCCTTCATGAGTTCTTGTTCCGCCTTGAGAGCACCAATGTAGTTGTCGTCGAGGGACTTGTAGTTCTCGAGTAAGATCGTCTTGGAGATGTCGTTGTGCAATCCCATCATGAAGTGGAACTTCATCGAAATGGGGTCGTCCACGCCAGCTCGTCGCAAGGCAATCTTCATCTCCTTGAAGTACTCGTCGATGGACTTGGATCCTTGGATGGTGTTCTCCAATTGGCATTGAAGTTGTTCCGTGTAGGTTGGAGGCACAAACTCTCGCCGCAAAGCTCTCTTCGTCTTGGGCCAACTCATGTCGTAGCTCTCCGAAGGTGTGTGAAGCCACCATGTGGATGCGTAGTCGTGGAAGTTCCTTGTGGCGCACTTCACTTGATCTTCGGGAGGGACTTGATGTAGCTTGAGGTAGTCGTCCATCAAACGCTCCCACTCAAGATACTCCTCGGGTTCTTGAGTCCCATAGAAAGGAATCGTGTGGTCGATGTCGAGGTGGTAGTAGCTCGTGGAAGTCGCGGACTTGAGCTTGGGGAGCTTATCTTGAGCGTAGTCTTGAGGTGCTTGTTGGCGAAGATGCCATATATCCGAAGGCGAAGATGCCTTGAAGTCGCTTGGCGAAGATGCCAAAGTGGTTGGTGTATCCGTAGCTCTGTCTTGGTGGTGCTTGTCTCGTGGTCTTCTCTTGTGGTCATGAAGTTTGGACTTGGCGTGAAGTAGGGCTTGTTGCGACTTGTAGGTAGGTGCATCTCGAGCATCTTCATGATGATGTTGTCATTGTCGTGCTTGAGCTCGATGTAGATGTCCTTCGTCGTCGTCGTGCGCATGTTGCTTGGAGGTGACTTGCCCTTCATGATGAGGTGGATCACAAACGTGATGGTGGTCGCCATGGAGATGTGGACGAGGACGACTTGCGCTTGCATCATTTTTGCGCTCCGAAGACTTGTGACTTGAACGTCGCCGCCTTGAGGATGATGAAGGGGAAGAACGGTTGATCAACAAGGTCCGAATCTCCTCCATCCTTGCATCTTGCTCCTCCTTTTTTGCGGAAAGCTTGTTGTTGATGTAGTTGTACACGCCGTCGTTGTTGTGGAAGATCGGAGATGAAATGCCTTGCCTATCCATCACAAGATTCGAGCCAATATGAGTGGAGAAAGAGAAGAACGAATACCAAATATACCTTGACCAAAGTTGAAAGTGGATCAATGATCACTCCAATGTGGAACAAGGAAATAGCACAATTGGTACCAATTCTTGTTGGTTTCTCACACCTACACAAATAAGGCTTATGGTGGAGCTCGGTGAGGATAGTGGCACAAAAATTTAATGCAAAATGTTAGCAAGAGTCAATAATGTTGAAAGAGATTCACAAATTCGCAAGTGTAACAAGTAGACCAATAGCAATATGTGGCACACGGAAACACACACACGGATAGATAAATGGGGTCGTGCAACCAAGGATGAGCACAAAATGTGGAATCCACGGAAAACGCTCGTGTTGCACAACTCAAGAGAGACGCTAGCACGATTGCTCACTAGGCGGATACGACACTTGTGCACAACCTATAAGATGCAAAATGGATAAACTTTCTATCCCAAGTATAATATGTATGTATGGTTCCCGGTGTTTGATCCAAGATGATCGGATATGACAATCTTATGCAATGTGGTGGATGCTATGGCTATTGCTTACAAGCTTCTTTGCTCTTTCTCTTTTGCTTAAAAGCTTATTCTTTTTTTATATCCACTTTGCGAAATGCACAAACCAAGATAGTAATTGTGTATATGCGGGAACAAACTTGAGGCACACGAGATGATATGGTACCAATATGATATGGTATGTATGCAATGTATGGTGTAGATCACTAATGTGCACAAGTAACATTGCCGGCAATACTCAAATGGCTAGTCTCGATAGGCAAGTGACGCAAAATGGGCTAGGGGTTATCAATGCAATGGCAAAATATACAATGGAGGGATACCACGATACCAAGATGATATGGAGGTTACCGTCCGCGGTGATGATGAGTGGCGGTGATCTTGATGGAGATACCAAGATGATGGTGACTCGTCCCTAAGTAGCCGAAACACCATAGGAAACGGAAAAACCGCGAACTCAAAATCTCAAATGTCAAATGGTGGTAGAGGAATGCGGTGGTGTTGCACTAGGCAATGCGGAAGTGGAGTTTATGGTGGTGGACTATAGACGGTGTCGGAGTTGAAAGCACGGTCCCTAAGTAGCCAAAACACCTTAGGAGACACAACTCACAACACAAACAAAATTGGGTTAAGTTGAGGTGGCGGAAGTGTATAGTGGTCAAGGCTATGTGGAAGTGGTGGTGGTGGTTGATGAAGAAGCAACCGTCCCTAAGTACCTGAAACACCTTAGGAGACTCAAATCACTCCTCAAGCAACCACTAATGCGATGGGGAACAAAATTGGTTAGGTTGCGGAAGGCTATGGTGGTGTAGCGGATGATATGGTGGAGGGCCTAGGCAAACTTCCAAATTTCAGAAAATTTGATGGAGTCAAATGATGTCGGTGGTATTTTTGTGGGAAGGGGGATGTCAAGAGCTTCAAAACGAGCTAAAGAACGTCAGAAACGGAGTTCGGATGAATTAGTTATGGCCGAAACAAAAATCAGCCGAAGTTGATATCTACAGGTAGCGGACGTCCGGAAAAAACGGTCGTCTGGTCGCCGGACATCCGGTCGGGTCGGAAATCTGCTGATTCTGCTCGGGTTAAGGGGTTCCGGTCGTCCGGTAAGGTCGGACGTCTGGTGGTTCCTGCGGCTCCGGACGTCCGGTAAAGTGACGGTCGTCCGGTGTATCGGGGTCAACTCCAGATCCGAGATTCGGGACGCGATTTTGGGCGGAATTTGGGGTTTTTGGGGTCAAAATTGATGAGATTTCGTGGATGAAAGATGGGGAAACTTGGGGAGATGCTAGATCCACTCGAAACCAAGAAAATCCATGGATCAAAATCAACAAAACATCATCAAACCAACAAATGACAAAAAAAATTGGGGCTATTTTTGGTGGGGATTTTCGAATTTAGGACGAAATCAAGCAAAAGAAGGCTAGAAAACGGTGGGGGAGGCACCGAAATCGTGATCAACGTGGCTCATGATACCAAGATGATGTAGGGTAGAACCATAGTGGCCCGATATTTCAGGAAAGGAGCGGATCCCGTCCAAGAACGCGAAGAACATGTGGGGAAAACGAGGGAAAACACAAGAGAAAACACGAGAGAATCACTCAACCAACAAGAATAGATCACACATGTGCTAGATCCTCGAATACATAAGAGAAGATACACGATCCACGGACAACTAAGGACGATACAAGGGTATCCGGTTCTTCTCCGTGAGGAGGTCTTGAATCCACAAGGGGATCTTCCCGTAAAGGGGTCTTGAATCCAAGGTGGATCTTCTCCGAAGAGGGGCCGCGGTCTCTCTCAAGGAGTAGATCCGATATGGATGAGCGTAGCTCTATCTCTCAAATGAGCTATCACAACGCTACCCTAGAAAGGAGGAGGGAGAGGTCTATTTATAGTCTTAGTGCAAATGGGGGTGAAGTGAAGGGGTACATGGGCCTCAGCCCGCAACTGGACACAGCCAGGTACCGGACGTCCGCTAGGGACCGGTCGTCCGGTGGCTCGTGGGCGGCCAGACGTCCGGTAGGGGCCGGTCGTCCGCTCGTTCTGGCTCGGATGCTGGTGTAGCGGATTTCCGGTCTGGACCGGTCGTCCGGTCGCCGGTCGTCCGATGGCGTTGGACGTCCGCTCATTTGGCTCGGGTGCAGGGACACCGGTAGTCTGGTCTGGACCGGTCGTCCGGTGGATCTTCAGGCGCTAGACGTTCGGACCCGACCGGTCGTCCGGTGGCTGGAGCTTCTTCGACAACTCTTCTTCTTGCGTCTTCCACGCTTCCCTCGCGGATGGTGTAGGTGTTCCTTGGCTCTTGCACTCCTCCACGTCGTCCGCAGCGTTCCGACAATACCTATGCATGCACACGGGAGAAGTGTCAAGTAGTATACCATCCTCGAAGGGGTCAAGTGAGCACGTGTAAAGGATATGATTCACCTTTGTGTATGTGAAGTAGAGGTCACATGTGTCACTTGCCAAATGGACTCTTGACAAGGTGATGTCCGTAGGATGCTCCGCATCAAAGCCGCCAAGGAGAGATTCTTGCCGGAGTCACATGGAAGAGTTTTCTGCAAGACTCGGTGTCCCAAAGCACTGATGGGCAAAATACATGATGCAGATTCCACACACTTTTGTGTTTGGATTAATCATGTATTCCATGGTATGTAAAACAACCAGATATGTCTGATACTCCCAAGGTGTTGCGAGTATGGATACTAAAGTGATCAAAGTACTGATCGTGGGACAACAGTGAAAGATGTCATGGAGTACTAGAGTAAGTACTGATGATATGTTTTCTCGCAAGAGGAGATCATGAAGAGTTCATTGTAAAATGTTACATCGATACAGTCTTCATCTTTTCTCCATGCGATTTTCGATTTAAGTTAAGGGTTTTTGTGTAATACACAATATGATGGCACGGTTGCTGGAAATTGTTCCAAACAGGATACTGTGGCGAATTCTATAACAAATGACTAAGTATGTTGACACTTTAGAAGCGACAAACAAGATGTTGAATCATATAGTTCATTCGTGAACTTAGTATGGTTCCAAGATGGGTTTTGTCAATGGGACACTATTGTAGGTAGTTTCTCCATAACTCAGTCTCAGGA
This sequence comes from Triticum urartu, assembly GCF_056163025.1. Lineage (NCBI taxonomy): Eukaryota > Viridiplantae > Streptophyta > Magnoliopsida > Poales > Poaceae > Triticum > Triticum urartu. The sequence continues at coordinate 240,645,360 of NC_141876.1, forward strand.
ATCCATGTTCGACCTATGATTCACATACATAAAAGGCAAGTCCACACAAAATATGAATTTTGTGTAAGCGTGAAAACGTGAGGATATGCAAAGATACACATGGAGCTAAAGTGGTCAGATCCGTTGGACATCAGGCTATACCACAAGCGAAGCATTTTTACACCAGAATGCCATAGGTGTAAAGTGCATTGGCATTGACTAGATTATTGACTCTAGTGCAAGTGGGAGTCTGTAGGAGATATGCCCTAGAGGCAATAATAAATGTTATTGATTATCTCCCTGTTCATAATTAGGTTTATGTTCCATGCTATAACTTCTATGGTTCTCGAGTCTGCAAATAAAACGAGGCTTGGAGGAAGACTCATATGCACGTGTGGAATAATAAATGATAAAATGTATTCCTAGTCTGGCCTTTAAGACTAGCTCAAGTGTTGCATGATGGTTCTGTTTTCCTGATCATGGGCATGTCTATGCCAGCAATTTTGACGACACAATGTTAGAGGAACATTTGTGTTGAATCGACCCAAATTGATGTTATGCTATGAGATACATTCATCACAAGTTAATGGTTCATAACACAGAGAAGGTTAACGTTTGCATGATTCCTTAGACCGCGAGATTATCGAGTTTCTTCATGCTTGCTTCATGAACTTTGGGGTTTGTAAATGGGTGGCTATTACGGCGGCTTACGGGTTCATGGAAAAGTATGTCAAGTAACTTGATAGCTCAAGATTGGGATTTGCTCCTCCGGCGATGGAGAGATATTATCGGGCCCTCTCGGTGTTACGGTATCCATAATCGTCTGGCCAGACACCTTGTGATTTGATCAATGGGATGCCGGAACATGGAAACGAGAAAAGAGAACAAAACCGGCAACGAGGTAACTTGCATGGTGGACAAATTGTTCGTCCATGGGGATGCAATAAATCTCACCTTAGGTGTTTGTGACATATCGCGAAGCAATATGAATAGCTCACTGCAACTGGAGGTTCACTTGAATATTTATTCGTGTGGGTATAGGGGTCAATATGGGTGTCCACGGCTCCGATGTTGATCATTGATCGGAAGGGGTTCCGGGTCATATCTATACTTCACCGAACCTATAGGGTCACACGCTTAAGGGTCATCTATATGCTGAATACTAGACATGGAGTCTAAGAGAAAATCATCGAAAAAGTTTCGGACACCGAAAAGTTTCGGATAGCGGAAAAGTTCCATAGAGAGAGGTCACCGGATGAGTTTCAGTGAAACCGAAAAAGTTTTTTCGGGGTATGCCATTAAGTCAAAATGTTTTCGACACATTCCTGATAATTCTTGGAGGGTGCCAGAATCATTCTGGAAACTTTTTGGAATTTTCAGAAATAAAAACCGGAAATGTTCCGGAGCTGTCGGAACCGGTTCAGATGCTTTTCGCGGATGAAAATCACTAATCTGGAATTGTTTCAGAACGCGTTGAAAATTATTATGGTGGGTACTGGAAATGTTCTAAGCCCACATAAATATTTTCAGTTCAAACGGACGCTAAACAATGTCGTCGTGAATAGTGAAAGTGCTTTTTCGGATATTTTATGGAAAGCCACCTTTTGGGGCTTTGCCCAAAAGATCTAGGGATGACATGGAAGGGTGGGAACCTCATTTTGGGGGGGCCCACAAGGGGTGTGATGTTCATGGGTGCAGCTCATCCATTGGGCCCCACTTGTCCCTTGTTTTCACTCTTTAGGTCCTTGGGAAGGACTCCATTTCATGTGGGTTTTGGGTTTTCTTGTAAAACCACCCTACCCCTTTCGATTTCCTATAAATAGAGGTGGAGGGGCAGCCCTCCACTCTCATCTCTTGCTCTCATACACATGCCATGCATTATCTGGCTTCTTCTCTTCGTCCCATGAAAAGAGTTTCGTAGAGCCGTAAGGCTGTCTGGGTTCCGGCAGGAACTAGTTCTGGACGGCGAAGCCCTGCCGGATAGATGACACCGTATGTGTGCAACTCTGTAGAGAGATCGTTGTTTCGGTCTTAGTTCGTGAGTGCCTCCCGAAGGGCTGTCCAACTGACCGTCCGAGTTTCGAAGGTCCTCCCGAAGGGCTGCCCGAGTGACCATTCGAGTTTCGAAGGTCCTCCTGAAGGGCTGTCCGCGACACCGTCCGGGGGGCTGTTCGACCGCCTCCTGGAGGCTGTCTGAGGAGCAGATGAGGGTATACATCCTCACGGTTGGGAGGTTGTAAATCCTAGCTGCGGGGATCTGCACCGCCAATCGTCATCGACTCTACTTCCCGCTGTGCTATGATTCGGTAACGAAAAAGATCAAACCATGTATGCAGTCTCCATAGTGGTTCTGGGCTGGTGCGTAGGTCCAATTTTTCTTGTTTTCTGCTGCGTTCCAAATGTGGCTAGGTATTTGAGGGCCCAAGCTTCTGATGTGAAGCACCAGTCTAGTTTCTCAAGTAGTGGTGCTTCTTGCATATTACCCCAAGTATATTTTCTACCTTTCAGAGGGATCTCAATCAGAGCTTGCTGGCTTATGGCTTCATTAAAACTTAGCATATCATCTAAATTTCCTCCTTCTCTGCTTCTGTTGTGTGGATATCTGATATAGTTAAAGTCCCCCAGAAGAATCCAGTTTATATCATCTTCCATTGGAAAATGCTTTAACCAGTCAGTGAAGTGTTGCCTTTCTTGATGTTCACAAGGTCCATAAACATTGGTGAGTACCCATTGATCATTGTTGTGTCTGGATGTGAACTATAAAGTGATTGCATAATTGTTCCTGTGAATAATCTGACCCTGAAAAACCTGATCATTCCATGCCACTAATATTCCACCTGATGCACCAATGGAGGGGAGATATTCAAACTTGCTAATTCTGTTTGGGCAGAAGTTCTTTAAATAGGCATTTTCAAAGCTTTCTCTCTTAGTCTCTTGAATGCAGAGAACAGAACATTGAGTTTCTTGAATTTTATTGGCTATACCTGACCATTTTTGTTATCACTACTGCAGGATGCTGCTAACGCGACACTACGATCAGAGACCCTTCGACGAAACCGTGTGCGGTTCCATAATCGCAAACAGTGGTGTAAAAAACCTGTTAAAAAGGTGCAAAACTTTTGCGATGGAGGATGCATTAAACACGGTTCAGATTTTAGTTGTGTGTGCAATTCAGGGCATACTATTCAGCTCGATTAACTATTTGCGATGAGGAGGAACAAAAGAAACGGGCAGCCGGATGAAGGTCTGTGCGATGTACAACATACGGTTCACTCGGATGAACTGTTTGTGATTAGGCAACACAAAAGAAACGGTCAGCCAGATCAAAGGTGTGTGTGATATACGGCATGCGGTTCACTCGAATGAACTGTTTGCGTTGAGACATGAGAGCAGAAAAAGTTCAATATAACAAGATGTTTCTGATACGCGGCAAACATGTCTGTAATCAGAAATGTGTGTGAATACCGATAATAACATAAACGGTTCCATAGTGTGGTCTGTGTGCATCTGATCATCATCTCCTTCTTGTGCTAGCTCGATGTTCCTTCTATGCTAAGTTTCCATTAATTGATGGTGTTTTCTGAACATGCCACCGTTTCCCGCCATTTCCTCACCTGTTTCCCGCCACCCAGCTATATTGCACATAGGCGGCGCGTGACGCATGGAGGCGACAAGCGCAGCCTATAGCACATCCGCCTTTTCCAAGCACGCCAACCCACCAAAGCGCCGCCTCCGCCATCAACCTCGTCGATGAGGAAAACGAGCAGGCACCACGGCCCGTCGGGCCGAGGCGCTCCCCAGTAATGCGATGGACGATGCCATGATGCGTGTCATCGCCAGGGTTGAGCAGACCTTTGGTGCATGGCGCTTGAGCGCCGTGGATCAAGATAGGTATGTCAGCGCTGACAGGCTGCAGCTCGCTGCACAACATGATTGATGGCGCGCCGCAGAGCAAGCTAGGTGTGTCCGTGCCGATAGGCTGCGGCTCGCCGCACGGCGAGATCATTGGAGCGCTGCAGAGCGAGAGGCGCGGCGCGCCGCACAGCAAGAGCGGATCCATCGGCGCTTGTCTGCTGTCGATGATGACCCACAAGTATAGGGGATCTATCATAGTCCTTTTGATAAGTAAGAGTGTCGAACCCAACAAGGCGCAGAAGGAAATGACAAGCAGCTTAAGGTATTCTCTGCAAGCACTGAAATTATCGGTAGCAGATAGTTTTGTGATGAGGTAATTTGTAATGGCTAACAAGTAATAAAAGTAAATAAGGTGCAGCAAGATGGCCCAATCCTTCTTGTAGCAAAGGACAAGCCTGGACAAACCCTTAAATAAAGGAAAGCGCTCCCGAGGACACGTGGGAATTATCGTCAAGCTAGTTTTCATCACGTTCATATGATTCGCGTTCGGTACTTTGATAATTTGATATGTGGGTGGACCGGTGCTTGGGTACTGCCCTTTCTTGGACAAGCATCCCACTTATGATTAACCCATATTGCAAGCATCCGCAACTACAAAAGAAGCATTAAGGTAAACCTAACCATAGCATGAAACATATGGATCCAAATCAGCCCCTTACGAAGCAATTCACAAACTAGGGTTTAAGCTTCTGTCACTCTAGCAACCCATCATCTACTTATTACTTTCTAATGCCTTCCCCTAGGCCCAAACAATGGTGAGGTGTCATGTAGTCGACGTTCACATGACACCACTAGAGGAAAGACAACATACATCTCATCAAAATATCGAATGAATACCAAATTCACAGGACTACTTATAGCAAGACTTCTCCCATGTCCTCAGGAACAAACGTAACTACTCACAAATCATATTCATGTTCGTAATCATAGGGGTATTAAAATGCATAAAGGATCCGAACATATGATCTTCCACCAAGTAAACCAACTAGCATCAACTACAAGTAGTAATCAACACTACTAGCAACCCACATGTACCAATCTGAGGTTTTGAGACAAAGATTGGATACAAGAGATGAACTTGGGTTTGAGATGAGATGGTGTTGGTGAAGATGTTGATGGAGATTGACCCCCTCCCGATGAGAGGATCGATGGTGATGATGATGGTGATGATTTCCCCCTCCCGAAGGGAAGTTTCCCCGGCAGAACAGCTCCGCCGGAGCCCTAGATTGTTTCCGCCAAGGTTCCGCCTCATGGTGGCGGAGTTTCATCCCGTAAGCTTGCTTATGATTTTTTTTCCGGACGAAAGGCCTCATATAGCAGAATATGGGCACCGGAGGCCTGCAAGGGGGCCCATGAGGTAGGGGGGCGCGCCCCCACCCTCGTGGATGGTGGGTGGCCCCCCTTTGGTTCTTTCTTCGCCCAGTATTTTTAATATATTCCAAAACGTGTCTCCGTGAAGTTTCAGGACTTTTGGAGTTGTGCAGAATAGGTCTCTAATATTTGCTCCTTTTCTAGCCCAGAATTCCAGCTGCCGGCATTCTCCCTCTTCATGTAAACCTTATAAAATGAGAGAGAATAGGCATAAGTATTGTGACATAATGTGTAACAACCGCCCATAATGCAATAAATATTGATATAAAAGCATGATGCAAAATGGACGTATCAACTCCCCCAAGCTTAGACCTCGCTTGTCCTCAAGCGGAAGCCAAAATCGAAAAATATGCCCACATGTTTAGAGATAGAGGTGTCGATAAAATAAAATACGGACATGAGGGCATCATGAGCATTCTTAGAACAGCAACATATATATATATATTGTCATATGATTTCTCATGCTAAAGTAACAATTCATTCACAATTTCAAGTATGAATCAGAAACTTCATTGAAAACTAAAAAACTATAATCTCAGTCATTGAAGCAATTGCAATTTATCATAACATCGTGAAGAGTCAATATAAGAGCTTTTCAGCAAGTCCACATACTCAACTATCATTTAGTCTTTCACAATTGTTAACACTCAGGCAATACTTATGGGTATGAAGTTTTAATCGGACACAGAGAAAGATAGGGGCTTATAGTTTTGCCTCCCAACCTTTTACCTCAAGGGTAATGTGAACAATAATAGTTCATGAAAACTCACATCCAATTAGCTATATATACCAGGATCTTTCCAACACATTGTGCTTTCCAAAGGATAAAATGTAAAAAGGAAAGGTGAAGATCACCAAGACTCTTTTATGAAATATAAGACAAGAATAAAAGATAGGCCCTTCGCAGAGGGAAGCAGGGGTTGTCATGTGCTTTTATGGTTGGATGCATAAAATCTTAATGCAAAAGAACGTCACTTTATATTGCCACTTGTGATATGGACCTTTATTATGCAGTCCGTCGCTTTTATTTCTTGCACATCATAAGATCGTATAAAGCTTATTTTCTCCACACTAATAAATCATACATATTTAGAGAGCAATTTTTATTTCTTGCAACAATGACAACTTACTTGAAGGATCTTACTCAATCCATAGGTAGGTATGGTGGACTCTCATGGAAAAACTAGGTTTAAGGGTATTTGGAAGCACAAGTAGTATCTCTACTTGGTGCAAAGAATTTGGCTAGCATGAGAGCGAAAGGCAAGCTCAACATGTTGGATGATCCATGACAATATGATTTATTTCAGATGTAAGAAAACATAACCCATTACGTTGTCTTCCTTGTCCAACGTCAACTCTTTAGCATGTCATATTTTAATGAGTGCTCACAATCATAAAAGATGTCCAAGATAGTATATTTATATGTGAAAACCTCTCTTTCTTTATTACTTCCTATTAATTGTAACGATGACCAAAACTATGTTTGTCAACTCTCAACAATTTTTATTCATCATACTCTTTAGATGTGAAGTCATTACTCTACATAAGATCCATATGATCTCTTTATTTATTTTTATTCCTTCTCTTCCCTTTTATTATTATTCTCTCAAGGTCATAGCAAGATGGCAAAGCCCTTGACTCAACACTAATCTTTATTATATATAACTCACGGACTCGATTACATAGAAGGATCATAAAGCAAAACTCAAAACTAGATCATACTAAAACTATATTCTACTAGATCAATATATTACCAAAAGGATCGAACTAAGAAAAACGGTAAAGATATGAGTGTGATGGTGATATGATACCGGGGCACCTCCCCCAAGCTTGGCAGTTGCCAAGGGGAGTGCCCATACCCGATACTCAGTTCTTCTTTATTGGTGAAGAAGATGATGGTGATGATGGATAGTCGCACATCGAGCGTAGGAGATCCTCCAATTTGCGGATAATGCCCTTGAGTGCGATGATATGCTCCTTCAACAAAATATTTTCACTTGTGGGATACTTGTTTTGGATGCGAGCTAACTCAATCATCTTGAAAGCTTCAATCTCCGTTGGGGTAAGGAGATTGTGATGATGTTGAAGGTTGTCTTCGTATTTTACTGCCGGAACTTGATCTCCCATGGCCTTCTTGATCCCATCATCCTTGTTGGTCTCCCCGGGTTCTTCTCTCTTCAGCTCTATCTTCATTAGCCAAGCATCGTTGCCCTCATTGTTGGAGGAGGGAGACGACATGACGCCTGGCCTTGACAACCTTGGCAGAAAACAGCTCGAAGCAAAAACAGGAGATATTTCCGTGGTACGGTGGTCAAAACTTCTAGGAGATTATATAATGAATTTTCACCGACCGAAAGAAGTATCGTGCAAGAAAACGGAGTCCGGAGGGCACACGAGGTGCCCACGAGGCAGGGGGCGCGCCCAGGGGGTAGGGCGCTCCCTCCACCCTCGTGGACGCCTCGTGTCTTTCTCGGACTGCTCCTTATTTTCCTATTTTCTTAAATATTCCAAAATGGAGAAAATTGCTATTAGAACTGTTTTGGAGTCGGTTTACTTACTGTACCTCATACCTATTCCTTTTCGGAGTCTGAAACGTTCTGGAAAGTGTCCCCTATATACTCCTCCGAGATTACAGTTTCAATAACATTCGTTTCAACATTTATAGGGTTACCTGAGATATAATGTTTGATTCTTTGACCATTCACCACCCTCTGATTTGTGCCTTCGAAGTGGTTGAATTTTATGGCACCGGAACGATAGACCTCCTCCATAATGTAAGGACCTTCCCATTTTGAGAGGAGTTTGCCTGCAAAAAATCTTAAACGAGAGTTGTATAGCAATACATAATCACCTATGTTAAACTCACATTTTTGTATCCTTTTTTCATGCCATCTCTTAAATTTTTGTTTAAACAGTTTTGCATTTTCGTAAGCCTGGGTTCTCCATTCATCAAGTGAGCTAATGTCAAAAAGCCTCTTCTCACCAGCAAGTTTGAAATCATAATTGAGCACTTTAATGGCCCAATATGCCTTATGTTCTAGCTCGAGAGGTAAGTGACATGCTTTTCCATAAACCATTTTATACGGAGGCATACCCATAGGATTTTTATATGCAGTTCTATAGGCCCATAATGCATCATCAAGTTTCTTGGACCAATTCTTTCTAGATCTATTAACAGTCTTTTGCAAAATTAATTTAAGCTATCTATTACTTAATTCTACTTGACCACTAGATTGTGGATGATATGGAGATGCAGTTCTATGATTAACGTCATACTTAGCAAGCATCTTACGAAAAGCACCATGAATAAAATGTGAACCACCATCAGTCATTAAATATCTAGGGACTCCAAACCTCGGAAAAATAACTTCTTTAAGCATCTTAATAGAAGTGTTATGATCAACACTACTAGTTGGAATAGCTTCTACCCACTTAGTAACATAATCAACATCAACTAAAATATGTGTATACCCATTAGAGGAAGGAAACGGTCCCATATATCAAAGCCCCAAACATCAAATGGTTCAATAACAAGTGAATAATTCATAGGCATTTCTTGACGTCTACTGATATTACCAATTCTTTGACATTCATCACAAGACAAGACAAACTTACGGGCATCCTTGAAGAGAGTAGGCCAATAAAAATCGGATTGCAATACCTTATGTGAAATTCTATCTCCAGCATGGTGTCCTCCATAAGCCTTAGAGTGACACTTGCGTAGGATCTGTTCCTGTTCATGCTCAGGTACACAACGTCTAATAACCCCATCTACTCCTTCTTTATAAAGGTGTGGGTCATCCCAGAAGTAATGCCTTAAATCATAGAAAACTTTTTCTTTTGTTGGTATGTGAAACTAGGTGGTATAAATTTAGCAACAATGTAGTTAGCATAATCAGCATACCATGGAGCAGTATGAGAAGCATTTATGACAGCTAATTGTTCATCAGGAAAGCAATCATCAATAGGTAGTGGGTCATCAAGAACATTCTCTAACCTAGACAGGTTGTCCGCAACGGGGTTCTCAGCTCCCTTTCTATCAATAATATGCAAATCAAATTCTTGTAGCAAGAGAACCCATCTAATAAGTCTAGGTTTAGCATCTTTCTTTTCCATAAGGTATTTAATAGCATCATGATTAGTGTGAATAGTTACTTTAGAATCAACAATATAAGGTCTGAACTTATCACAAGCAAATACAACTGCTAAAAATTCTTTTTCAGTAGTAGCATAATTTCTTTGGGCACTGTCTAGAGTTTTACTAGCATATTGGATAACATTTAATTTCTTATCAACTCTTTGTCCTAGAACAACACCTACATCATAATCACTAGCATCACACATGATTTCAAAGGGTAAATTCCAATCAGGTGGCTGAACAATAGGTGCAGAAATCAAGGCTTTCTTAAGTATTTCAAATGCTTGTACACAATCATCATCAAAGACAAAAGGAACATCTTTTTGTAAGAGATTAGTCAGAGGCCTAGAATTTTTAGAGAAGTCCTTAATGAACCTCCTATAAAAACCGGCATGATCAAGGAAACTTCTTATACCTTTAATGTCCTTAGGACACGGCATCTTTTTAATAGCATCAACCTTAGCTTTATCAACTTCAATACCTCTTTCAGAAATTTTATGCCCCAAGATAATACCTTCATTAACCATAAAGTGGCACTTCTCCCAATTCAAGACAAGATTAGTTTCTTCACATCTCTACAAAAATCGATCAAGGTTGCTTAAGCAATCGTCAAAAGAAGTTCCATATACGGAAAAATCATCCATGAAAACCTCAACAATCTTTTCACAAAAGTCAGAGAATATAGCAGTCATACATCTTTGAAAGGTAGCAGGTGCATGGCATAAACCAAAATGATACGTCTATAAGCAAAGGTACCAAAAGGCCAAGTAAAAGTTTTCTTTTTCTTGATCCTCTTTTGACACAGGTATTTGAGAGAAACCAGAATAACCATCTAGAAAGCAAAAATGTGTATGTTTGGATAATCTTTCTAGCATTTTATCAATAAAAGGTAAAGGGTAATGATCCTTTTTAGTAGCTTTATTTAATTTGCGGAAATCAATTACAGTTGTATAACCTGTAAAGTTCTTTATGGGATCATTTCATCTTTATCATTAGGAACAACAGTAATACCTCCCTTCTTAGGGACACAATGGACAAGACTTACCCACTGACTATTAGTAACAGGATAAATTATACCTGCCTCCAAAAGCTTTAGTATTTCTTTTCTTACCACTTCTTTCATCTTAGGGGTTAACCGTCGTTGGTGATCAACAACCGGTTTAGCGTCTTTCTCCAATTTTATTTTGTGCTGGCATAGAGTGGGACTAATGCCCTTAAGATCATCAAGAGTATATCCAATAGCAGCACGGTGCTTCTTCAGAGTTTTCAGTAATTTCTTTTCTTCATGCTCTGAAAGGTTAGCACTAATAATAACAGAATATATCTCTTTCTCACCAAGATAAGCATATTTAAGAGTATCAGGTAAAGGTTTAAGCTCAAACACGGGATCACCCTCGGGTGGAGGAGGATCCCCTAGAATCTCAACAGGCAAGTTGTGTTTCAAAATAGGTCCCTGTTTAAAGAATACTTCATCTATTTCCCTTCTTTCATTCATAAACATACCATTTTCATGGTCAAGAAAATATATTTCTAAAGGATCATTAGGAGGCACGGCAATAGAAGCAAGACCAATAATTTCATCTTTACTAGGCAATTCTTTATCATGGTGTTGTCTATGAAATTTAGCAAAATTAAACTCATGAGACATATCCCCCAAACCAATAGTAACAACATCCTTTTTGCAATCTATCCTAGCATTAATATTCAAGAAGGGTCTACCAAATATAATGGGACAAAACTTATCTTGTGGGGAACCAAGAACAAGAAAATCAGCAGGGTATTTAACTTTCCCACACAAGACCTCAACTTCTCTAACAATCCCAACCAGAGAAATAGTATCTCAATTGGCAAGCTTAATTGTAACATCTATCTCTTCTATCTCAGCAGGTGCAATATCATGCATAATTTCTTTGTATAAGGAATGAGGTATTGCACTTGCACTAGCACCCATATCACATAAGCCATGATAGAAATGATCTCCTATTTTAATAGAAATAACAGGCATGCCTACAATAGGTCTATGTTTATTTTTAGTGTCAGGTCTAGCAATTCTAGCAGCTTCATCACAAAAGTAAATAACATGCCCATCGATATTATCGGCCAAGAGATCTTTAACCATAGCAATAATAGGTTCAACTTTAATTTGCTCAGAGGGTGTAGGTGTTTTAGCATTACTCTTACGAACCATAGTTGAAGCTTTAGCATGATCCTTTATTCTAGCAGGGAAAGGTGGTTTCTCAATATAAGTAGTAGGAACAACAGGATCAGCATTATAAGTGATAGTCTTTTCTTCAACTTCAATAGGTGCAACTACTTTTACTTCAATGGGAGGATTATATTTAAACCACTTCTCCTTAGGGAGATCAACATGAGTAGCAAAGGATTCACAGAAAGAAGCTACAATCTCAGAGTCAAGTCCATATTTAGTGGTAAATTCACGGAAAACATCGACATCCATAAAATAATTAACACAGTCAAACTTGAGTGTTATACCTGACTCCTTACCTTCCTCGAGATCCTAATCTTCAGAGTTGCATTTAATTCTTTCCAATAAATCCCATTTGAATTCAATAGTCTTCATCTTAAATAACCAGTACAAGAAGTATCGAGCATGTAGTGATTATTGAGAGAAAGCCGAGCATAAACTTTTTGAATAATAATTTCTCTTGAGAGCTCATGATTTTGGCATGAATATAACATTGACTTAAGCCTCCCCCAAGCTTGAGCGATGCTTTCTCATTTGCGAGGCCAAAAATTATATATATAATTACGATCACGATGAACAAGATGCATAGGATAAAACTTCTAATGAAATTCCAATTTCAATCGGTTGTAGTTCCATGATCCCATATCATCACATAGCCTAAACCATGTCAATGCCTTTCCCTTCAAAGATAAAGGGAAGGCCTTCTTCTTGATAACATCCTCGGGCATACCTGCAAGCTTAAATAATCCACAAACTTCATCCACATAGATTAAGTGCAAATCGGGATGCAATGTTCCATCTCTTGTAAAAGGATTAGCCACCAGTTTCTCTATCATACCCGAAGGAATTTCAAAGTAAACATTTTCAGTAGGTTCAGTAGGTTGAGGAGCAACTCTTTGCTCTACTGGTTGGGGTGAAGATACCCCGAACAAGCCCCACAAAGGATTATGTTCCATAGTAACAAGTGACAGTAAATGTCACCACACTATATAAATTTTTCCTTACCAAATTCCACCTACCAAAGGCGCTCCACTCCCCGGCAATGGCGTCAAAAAAGAGTGTTGATGACCCACAAGTATAGGGGATCTATCGTAGTCCTTTCGATAAGTAAGAGTGTCGAACCCAACGAGGAGCAGAAGGAAATGATAAGCAGTTTTTAGTAAGGTATTCTATGCAAGCACTGAAATTATCGGTAACAAATAGTTTTGTGATGAGGTAATTTGTAATGGATAACAAGTAACAAAAGTAAATAAGGTGCAGAAATATGGCCCAATCCTTTTTGTAGCAAAGGACAAGCCTGGACAAACTCTTATATAAAGGAAAGCGCTCCTGAGGACACATGGGAATTATCGTCAAGCTAGTTTTCATCACGTTCATATGATTCACGTTCAGTACTTTGATAATTTGATATGTGGGTGGACCGGTGCTTGTGTACTGCCCTTACTTGGACAAGCATCCCACTTATGATTAACCCCTATTGCAAGCATCCGCAACTACAAAACAAGTATTAAGGTAAACCTAACCATAGCATGAAACATATGGATCCAAATCAGCCCCTTATGAAGCAACTCATAAACTAGGGTTTAAGCTTCTGTCACTCTAGCAACCCATCATCGACTTATTACTTCCCAATGCCTTCCCCTAGGCCCAAACAATGGTGAAGTGTCATGTAGTCGACGTTCACATGACACCACTAGAGGAAAGACAACATACATATCATCAAAATATCGAACGAATACCAAATTCACATGACTACTTATAGCAAGACTTCTCCCATGTCCTCAGGAACAAACATAACTACTCACAAATCATATTCATGTTCATAATCAGAGGGGAATTAATATGCATAAAGGATCTAAACATTTGATCTTCCACCAAGTAAACCAACTAGCATCAACTACAAGGAGTAATCAACACCACTAGCAACCCACATGTACCAATCTGAGGTTTGGAGACAAAGATTGGATACAAGAGATGAACTAGGGTTTGAGATGAGGTGGTGTTGTGAAGATGTTTATGGAGATTGACCCCCTCCTAATGAGAGGATCAATGATGATGATGGTGGTGATGATTTCCCCCTCCCGGAGGGAAGTTTCCCCGGCAGAACAACTCCGCCGGAGCCCTAGACTGGTTCCGCCAAGGTTCTGCCTCGTGGCGGCGGAGTTTCATCCCGTAAGCTTGCTTATGATTTTTTCCGGACGAAAGACCTCATATAGCAGAAGATGGGCACCGGAGGCCTGCAAGAGGGCCCACGAGGCAGGTGGTGCGCCCAGGGGGGTAGGGCGCGCCCCCACCCTCGTGGACGGTGGGTGGCCCGCTCTGGTTCTTTCTTCGCCCAATATTTTTAATATTTTGCAAAACGTGCCTCCGCGAAATTTTAGCACTTTTGGAGTTGTGCAGAATAGGTCTCTAATATTTGCTCCTTTTCCAGCCCAGAATTCCAGCTACCAGCATTCTCCCTCTTCATGTAAACCTTATAAAATAGGAGAGAATAGGCATAAGTATTGTGACATAATGTGTAATAACAGCTCGTAATGCAATAAATATTGATATAAAAGCATGATGCAAAATGGACGTATCAATCGACACGGCGTCGCAGCTAGGTACACGTCCGGTCAGTACCCCCATTCCTCGCCAGGAGTGGGTAGAGGCCCTCAGCATCGTACTTGCACCAGAGGCCGGCCACGCCGTACTTGCACCAGACGCCTGGCACACCGCTCGCATGGGTGCCGCCCTTTGTCTTGTCCATGGCCCGCTGGATGCCAACGCGCTGGTCCATAGGCTCGACTGCCTCCTTGGCCCAGGTGTCCACCTGGGCGCAGTAGAGGAACATGGTCGTTGCGTCCTCGAGCTGGTGATCTCTGATGAAATAGCCAACTTGGAGCTCGAGACCACGCTCCAGATGTACTGTGAGCGTGTCGACCGCTTGGACGAACGCCTACATGAGTTTAGGCAGAGGCAAGAGCTATCGTAGGCAAGGGCTACTGGTCATGGTCTCATGGACGCCTTTTATTTTGAAAAGTCGTTTCAACGTGGATAGCTATGTATTCACAGCAATCATAGTATTGCTCTGTTTCAATGTGTGTACTCTATTTTCCATTCTTATATGTTATGTTTCAATGTGTGTATATACGCTTTCCATTCTGTATATGTGGATGATAACAACTAGATTCAAATTAGTATACAAAAATAGATAGAAAATGGAATTCATAATATATATATATATATATATTAAATGTTTAGTAGTTCATCACAGAATATATATGTATATATAATATCATCACATATACGTGATGATACTTAACTACTAGGTACAATGCATAAAATTGGAAACGAACAATACTAAAACTAATAATCCCTCCTGTGGCCAGTATTCTGGCAGCCCCTCGCCAGGAACTCCCTGGTGCGCGGCATCTTCCCAGTGTGGAGGCAGTACTCCACCTCCTCCGCCTCGCAGCGCTTGACGTACCGATCTGCCTCTTGCTGGCGGACGCGTGCGACCGATCCTGCCATTTTGTTGGGCGCCCACCGGAGCTCCTCGTCGGTAGCATGCTGGAGCTTATCGGCCCACCTCCACGCAGCGACGAGGCGCCCATTGCTTATGACCTTCCTCGCGAACTACTCGTCTTCGTACACCTCCTCGGCACGATGACGCGCCCGCCCCCAAAGCTTCGTCGCGTCCTTTTTCTAGGCGGCATCATGAGCTTCACAGGCCGCCTGGTACTTGGATTCCTCCTCCGCCATCTCCTTCTTGAAAGCCACTTGCCTGGCATTCTCAGCCGGTGGCAGCGACTTCCATAGACAAAGATTGTACTGGCCCCAAAACCAATCCAAATTTGGGGGGGGGGGTCCTGCGCAACCTTGTCAGGCGGTGTGTAGGGGTCCTCATCACTGCTAATCGAGTGAGCAGCCTTGAGGGGCGGCGACTCCTCATCGGTGTGGGCAGGCCAGCGGCGCCATGGCAGAGATTTGAGAGAGGGGGGGGGAAGGAGGGAAGGATGTAGATGAGAATGCATGCGGGACGACATGAGCAAGGTAGTATTTATTGGCGGCCGGAATCTAGATCGTAGGGGACAATACACACGTCGGTCGCCGGAATTTACGAGTACTGTAGTTTGAATTACGGACGATTCCCGCAGCAAAATCCGTGTGTGAACATAATAGCCAAAATCCGTGTGTGAACATAATAGCTGACGGTTTCCAATGCAGAACCATGTGAATTAATGATCCCCGCCACTCACCTACCAAACCTCGAGCTGCGAGATAGAGTGCCAATTGTGTGGGGGCCGGTTGTCTTGCAAGATCTTTACATTTTCTTTTTTGAACACCAGATATTTACATCGTCTGATGATTTTTTAACTCGCACACAAGTACACAAAAATATGATTTTTTTCAAACCGTTATGGTTAGGCATTGCATGTAGATGTAGTTCAAATTTGAATTACGGTCATTAAATGGTTAGAAAACCACTTAAATGTCTTTAAAAGGTCAAATGACCCCTGAAATTTTCAAATTTTTCACATGACAATTGTATTAGTGGACGTTAATCGTAGAAAACAATTTGAAGGCCGTAAGAGGAAGCTATCTCCCGTTGGTCATCTAACATGCATTGTTCCCTCTCGGAACCACGAACCTTTTAGTGAGTTGCTCCGATTTGTGAGGGGTGTGTGTGTCCAAACTTTCATCAAAGAGGACAATTTTTTTACCACATCATCTTGGTGGCATGACATTAAATCAAGCAAGGTTTCCTGTTTTTCTGATCATTTTTTAATTTTTTGGAATTAAAATGCCATCGCACTCCATGCATGTGTGCCCATGCCTTGAGACCAATATGTTTGAAAATTCCATCTAATTTACTGCACATGGAATTAACTCGCACACAAGTACACAAAAATATGATTTTTCAAACTGTTATGGTTAGGCGTTGCATATAGATGTAGTTCAAATTTGAATTACGGTCATTAAATGGCTAGAAAATTACTTAAATGTCTTTAAAAGGTCAAATGCCCCTGAAATTTTCCGAATTTTCACAAGACAATTGTATTAGTGCATGTTAGACGTAGAAAAAAATTGCAGGCCCTAAGAGGAAGCTATCTCCCGTTCGTCATCAAACATGCATTGTTCCCTCTTGGAACCACGAACCTTCTAGTGAGTTGCTCTTGTTTGTGAGGGGTGTGTGTCCAAACTTTCGTCAAACCTGCCAATTTTTTACCACATCATCTTGGTGGCATGACATTAAATCAAGCAAGGTTTCATATTTTGCTGATCATTTTTAATTTTTTGTAATTAAAATGCCATGGCACTCCATGCATGTGTGCCCATGCCTTGGGACCAATATATTTGAAAATTCCTTCTAATTTATGGCACATGGAATTAACTCGCACACAAGTACACAAAAATATGATTTTTCAAACCGTTATGGTTAGGCGTTGCTTGTAGATGTAGTTCAAATCTGAATTACGGTCATTAAGTGGATAGAAAATCAGTTAAATGTCTTTAAAAGGTGAAATGACCCCTAAAATTTTCAAAATTTTCACATGACAATTGCATTAGTGCACGTTAGACGTAGAAAAAAAATTGAAGGCCGTAAGAGGAAGCTATCTCCCGTTCGTCATCAAACATGCATTGTTCCCTCTCGGAACCACAAACCTTCTACTGAGTTGCTCCGGTTTGTGAGGGGTGTGTGTCCAAATTTTCATCAAATAGGCCAATTTTTTTACCACATCATCTTGGTGGCATGACATTAAATCAACAAAAGTTTCATGTTTTTCTGATCATTTTTTTTAATTTTTTGGAATTAAAATGCCATGTCACTCCATGCATACCTATGCAAGATTCCTTCTAATTTACTACACATGGAATTAACTTGCACACAAGTACACATATACGATTTTTCAAACCGTTTGGTTAGGCGTTGCATGGAGATGTAGTTCAAATTTGAATTACGGTCATTAAATGGCTATAAAATCACTTAAATGTCTTTAAAAGGTCAAATGACCCCTAGAATTTTCAAAAATTTCACATTATAGTTGTAGTAGTGCACATTAGACGTAGAAAAAAAATTGAAGGCCGTAAGAGGAAGCTATCTCCCGTTCGTCATCAAACATGCATTGTTCCCTCTTGGAACCACGAGCCTTCTAGTGAGTTGCTTCGGTTTTGAGGGGTGTGTGTCCAAACTTTCGTCAAACATGCCAATGTTTTACTACATCATCTTGGTGGCATGACATTACATCAACCAAGGTTTCATGTGTTTCTGATTTTTTGGAATTAAAATGCCATGTCACTCCATGCTTAATTGTGTCATAGCCTTGAGACCAATATGTTTGAAAATTCCTTCCAATTTACTGCACATGGAATTAAATCACACACAAGTACACAAAATATGAGTTTTTAAACCATTATGGTTAGCTGTTGCATGCACATGTAGTTCAAATTTTAATTATGGTCATTAAATGGCTAGAAAATCACTTAAATGTCTTAAAAGGTCAAATGACCCCTGAAATTTTCCAAAATTCGACATGACAGTTCTATTAGTACTACAAAATTTCTTGTACATTTAAAACACCATCCGTTGCCACTATACTCCAAATTCATCTTTCACAGCTAATAAAAAATATCTACAACATCTCACACATTTGTTTTCTAGAAACCGTTTGCGATGAAAATATCTGGGTCTATTTAAGTCTCCCTCCTTAAGCTTCGCCGGCTCATCTGCTCCAGAGCCGACAACCCCCGAATCCACGAATCCCGACCCCCATACCCGCACCCGTTTCTTGCGAAGATGACACCGTGGAAACGCTTCGTGAAGGCCCGTACGATGGCCGCGTTCCCCCCGAGCGTCGCCGCCTGCACCGAGAGTGCGGCCGCCTACACCAAGAGTGCCGCCGCATCCGCATTGAGCGTGCCCGCTTCTGCTGAGAGGGCGTCTGTGGTAGCCGACAGGGCAGCTGCAGCAGCCGAGATGACTGCAGCTGCTGCTGCGACGACGGCTGCAAACGCCAAGAGTGCTCGAGCTACCATCCGTGCCGCTGATGTCGCCCTGGCCCGAGTCGAGGCCATCCACGCCAAGATCGAGGATGCACACGCCAAGATATTCTAGGACACCTCGGACTCCAGCATGCAACCCACGTCTAAAAAGGCGGCGGCGGCCATGGAGCACCTGCTTCCTCATGAGGTCGCCGAGCGGGAGCGGGAGATGTAGGAGGCGGTGGAGATCGAGGAGCGCCAGGAGGAGGAGTTTCCCCTGGCCAAGGTCGAGGTAGAGAAGAATCTGTCCGTGGAGGAATCGGCGGTGGAGTATCAACACTAGCTCTGGAGCAGCCACTACTACGAGTACTACAACCTTGAGGGCAGCGCCGAGGAAGCGGTCGACTTCAGTAGGGGGGACATGGAGTCCACCAATGGCGGCATGTCGCCAGGACAAGTCATCGGCGTCTCATCTCACACCGGTGATGCATAGGCCAGCACGACGGCAGATTTGTTAAAATTATGCGTACTTAGGCTTTGTTTTTAATGCTGGTCTTTTGTTAGAGCAATGTTTAGGTCAACTGGTTGTGTTTAATTACTAAATTTGCTCGATTCAGTAAGTGTGGTCTGTCTGCTGTACGCTCTTTTGTGTGCCCAAATTAGCAAGCGATGTTAAATTATGCAATGACGTACCCGGGGAAATTTCCACCAAAATTTGAATTATCAAACCCATCCCATGCGCGTAAAGCAGAAGAATCGTCTGCGATGCACACAATCGTTCAAAGTGAATGGTCCGGCGGCACCGCACGCAAAGTTTCCCTCCATGTTTCCAAAATTTTGGCCTACCGTCAAAAAATCTACCCCCACCCCCATTCCCCCCTTCCACACCACCTTTTCTCCCCAACCACAAGTCACATTTCCGCTGTTTCCTCCTTCATTCCTTCCTTCCTTGCTAAGCTATAGCCGCTTCCTCGCTCTCGCCGTCTCGCATCCTACCGCTGGGGTCGCCATGGTCTTCTTCAAAGACCTCTCTAGCTGTTCCTCCTCTGGTCCTTCACCACCCGGGTATGCCTCTCTTCTCTCTCTCAGGCTATGACTTGGAATGAAGGATTTTTACCCGGCGGTCGATTTGAATAATTTCTTCCTCTTGTAGCTCCCTAAGACCATCAGTGGCAACGAATGTAGCAGGGTGGCTGAAGATCTATCTGCTCGTTCTCACCATCAATCTCCATGCGTGAAGCTAGTTGCGTTTGATTCTATGAACAGTGGGAGGAAGTTTTTGGCATTCATACGTCTCCAATGTATCTATAATTTTTGATTGTTCCATGCTATTATATTATCAACCTTGGATGTTTTATATGCATTTATATGCTATTTTATATGATTTTTGGGACTAAGCTATTAACCTAGAGCCCAGTGCCAGTTTCTGTATTTTCCTTGTTTTAGGGTTTCGAAGAAAAGGAATATCAAACGGAGTCCAAATGGAATGAAACCTTCGGAAAAGTTATTTTTGGAAAGGAAGCAATATAGGAGACTTGGAGTGCACGTCAGGGGATCAACGAGGAAGCCACGAGGCAGGGGGCGCGCCAACCCCCCTGGGCGCGCCATCCACCCTTGTGGGCCCCTCGTGTCTCCCCTGATGTATTTCTTCCGCCTATATATATACATATACCCTAAAACTATCGGGGAGCACAATAGATCGGGAGTTCCGCCGCCAGAAGCCTCTGTAGCCACCGAAAACCAATTTAGACCCGTTCCGGCACCCTGCCGGAGGGGGAATCCCTCTCCGGTGGCCATCTTCATCATCCCGGTGCTCTCCATGACGAGGAGGGAGTAGTTATCCCTCCGGGCTGAGGGTATGTACCAGTAGCTATGTGTTTGATCTCTCTCTCTCTCTCGTGTTCTTGATTTGGCACGATCTTGATGTATCGCGAGCTTTGCTATTATAGTTGCATCTTATGTTTCTTCTCCCCCTCTACTCTCTTGTAATGGATTGAGTTTCCCCTTCGAAGTTATCTTATTGGATTGAGTCTTTAAAGATTTGAGAACACTTGATGCATGTCTTGCCGTGCGTATCTATGGTGACAATGGGATATCACGCGATTCACTTATGTATGTTTTTGTGATCAACCTGCGGGTTCCGCCCATGAACCTATGCATAGGGGTTGGCACACGTTTTCTCCGTGATTCTCCAGTAGAAACTTTGGGGGCACTCTTTGAGGTTCTATGTGTTGGTTGAATAGATGAATCTGAGATTGTGTGATGTATATCATATAATCATACCCACAGATACTAGAGGTGACATTGGAGTATCTAGGTGACATTAGGGTTTTCGTTGATTTGATTGGAAAGAATAACTTTGAGGTGGTTTCGTGCCCTACCAAAATCTCTTCGTTTGTTCTCCGCTATTAGTGACTTTGGAGTGACTCTTTGTTGCATGTTGAGGGATATTTATATGATCCAATTATGTTACTATTGTTGAGAGGACTTGCACTAGTGAAAGTATGAACCCTAGGCCTTGTTTCAACACATTGCAATACCGTTTACGCTCACTTTTATCATTCGTTACCTTGCTGTTTTTATATTTTCAGATTACAAAAATTATTATCTACCATCCATATACCACTTGTATCACCATCTCTTCGCCGAACTAGTGCACCTATACAATTTACCATTGTATTGGGTGTGTTGGGGACACAAGAGACTCTTTGTTATTTGGTTGCAGGGTTGCTTGAGAGAGACCATCTTCATCCTACGACTCCTACGGATTGATAAACCTTAGGTCATCCACTTGAGGGAAATTTGCTACTGTCCTACAAACCTCTGCACTTGGAGGGCCAACAACGTCTACAAGAAGAATGTTGTGTAGTAGACATCAAGCTCTTTTCTGGCGCCGTTGCTGGGGAGGTTAGCGATTGAAGGTATATCTTTAGATCTTGCAATCGAATCTTTTTGTTTCTTGTTTTAGCACTAGTTTAGTTTATAAAAGAAAACTATAAAAAAATGGAATTGAGTTTACCTCATACGCTTCATATTTTTAATATTTTCATGAGTATGATGGGAAGGAAAATTGTGCCAAAGTGTTAGAAGAAGAATGCATTAAAATGTTTGGCACTAAATATTTGAATGATGAGCATGATTGCAATGTTTTCAGTATGAATTCCTTGAATATCCATGATGCTAATGATATGCAAAGCCGCAAGCTTGGGGAAACTATGTTTGAGGAAGATGATATTTTTTGTCCCCCAAGTTTTGATGAGCAAATTTATTATGATGAAAGCATGCCTCCTATTTATGATGATTATATTGATGAAAGTGGATTTGGAGAGGTCATGACTTTATTTTGTGATGAATCCACTATTCCGAAAGAGGTTCCAATTGATTATGAGAACAAAGTTGCTATCTATGATGATTATTGTGATGACTTGTATGGTATAAAGAATAATGATATCCATGAAACTTGTCATCATGATTTTAGTTTTCAGTTGGATTATGCCTCACATGATAATTATTTTGTTGATTTTGCACCCACTATTATTCATGAGAAGAATTTTGCTTGTGTGGAGAGTAATAAAATTTCTATGCTTGTAAATCATGAAAAGAATGCTTTAGGTGCTGGTTATATTGTTGAATTCATTCAAGATGCTACTGAAAAATTATTATGAGGGAGGAATATATGCTTGTAGGAATTGCAATAATATCAAGCTTCCTCTCTATGTGCTCAAAATTTTGAAGTTATGCTTGTTCTACCTTCCTATGCAAGTTGATTATTGTTCCCATAAGTTGTTTGCTCACAAAATCCCTATGCATAGGAAGTGGGTTAGACCTAAATGTGCTAGTCATATTCTTCATGATGCTCTCTTTATGTTTCAATTCTTATCTTTTATGTGAGCATCATTGAAATCATCATGCCTAGCTAGAGGCGTTAAACGATAGCGCTTGTTGGGCGGCAACCCAATTTTATTTTTGTTCCTTGCTTTTTGCTCCTGTTTAGTAATAAATAATTTATCTAGCCTCTGTTATGATTGAGTTTTTATGTTTTAATTAGTGTTTGTGTGAAGTAGAACCGTTGGGAAGACTTGGGGAAAGTCTTGTTGATCTTGCTGTAAAAAACAGAAACTTTAGCGCTCATGAGAATTGCTGCCATTTCTTATTGGAGAGTGATATTTAGTTAATTATTTTTTCAGATGATTAATAGATAAATTCCTCAGGTCCAAAAATTATTTTATAATTTTTGGGGTTCCATAAGTTTGCATTAGTTACATATTACTACAGACTGTTCTGTTTTTGACAGATTCTGTTTTTCATGTATTGTTTGCTTATTTTAATGAATCTATGAGTAGTATCGGAGGGTATGAACCATATATGAGTTGGAGTACAGTAGATATTACACCAATATAAATAAAGAATGAGTTCATTACAGTACCTTGAAGTGGTCTTTTATTTTCTTTCACTAACGGAGCTCACAAGATTTTCTACTTTAAGTTTTGTGTTGTGAAGTTTTCAAGTTTTGGGTAAAGATTCGATGGATTATGGAAAAAGGAGTGGCAAGAGCCTAAGCTTGGGGATGCCCAAGGAACCCCAAGGTAATATTCAAGGACAACCAAAAGCCTAAGCTTTTGGATGCCCCGGAAGGCATCCCCTCTTTCGTCTTCGTTCATCGGTAACTTTACTTGGAGCTATATTTTTATTTACCACATGATATGTGTTTTGCTTGGAGCGTCATTTTATTTTATTTAGTTTTTCTTGGTGTTTGAATAAAATACCAAGATCTGAAATTCTTAAATGTTATAGAGTCTTCATATAGTTGCATAATTATTCAACTACTCATTGATCTTCACTTATATCTTTCGGAGTAGTTTGTTGTTGCTCTAGCGCTTCACTTATATCTTTTTAGAGATCGGTGGTGCTTTTATTTTATAGAAATAAGTGAACTCTCATGCGTCACTTATATTGTTTTGAGATTCCTAAAAATCATGGTAATTTGCTTTGGTTATGAATTTAGTCCTAATATGGTGGGCATCCAAGAGGGATATAATAAAAACTATCATATAAAGTGCATTGAATACTATGAGAAGTTTGATACTTGATAATTGTTTTGAGATATGGAGATGGTGATATTAGAGTCATGCTAGTTGAGTAGTTGTGAATTTGAGAAATACTTGTGTTAAAGTTTGTGACTCCCGTAGCATGCACGTATGGTGAACCGTTATGTGATGAAGTCGGAGCATGATTTATTTATTGATTGTCTTCCTTATGAGTGGCGGTCGGGGACGAGCGATGGTCTTTTCCTACCAATCTATCCCCCTAGGAGCATGCGCGTAGTACTTTGTTTCTATAACTAATAGATTTTTGCAATAAGTATGTGAGTTCTTTATGACTAATGTTGAGTCCTTGGATTATATGCACTCTCACCCTTCCACCATTGCTAGCCTCTCTAGTACCGCGCAACTTTCGCCGGTACCATAAAACAACCATATACCTTCCTCAAAATAGCCACCATACCTACCTATTATGGCATTTTGAAAGTGCTAGTGATTGACTAGAGGGGGGGTGAATAGGCATTTTTTATGAAAGTCTTCAAAACATGGAAGTTTCGAAGACAATTGATAGAAATGAACCTATTAACATGCAGCGGAAGGTAGACTACACTAGGCAAGCCATAGTCAAGTATTCAATGAAGTGAAAGCACAAAGACTAATAGCAGCTAGGCAGTATGGATCGGGATGGAAGATAGTATGAAGCCAATCAGAACAAGCAGTCACACAGTGAAGACAAATAGATAATGCAAACATGCAATGACTTCACAAGGACCAACTGTAAATAAAGAGATGGAAAGGATAGAACCAGTTGCTCGTTGAAGACAATGATTTGTTAGACCAGTTCCAGTTGCTGTGACAATTGTACGTCTGGTTAGGGAGACTGAGATTCAACTTAGAAGACCGCGTCTTCACCTTATTCCCCTTGAGCTAAGGACACCCAGTCCTCGCCCAATTACTCTGGTAAGTCTTCAAGGTAGACTTCCAAACCTTCACAGACTTCGTTCACCGGCGATCCACAATGACTCTTGGATGCTCAGAACGCGACGCCTAACCGGCTGGAGGATTCACAGTCCTCAAGTGTAATAAGTCTTTAGATCACACAAACAAGAAGACTTCAGTGATGCCTAACACTCTTAGCTCTGGGTGTTTAGGGCTTTGTCCTCGCAAGGATTTCTCTCTCAAAGGCTTCAAGGTGGGTTGCTCTCAAACGACAAAAGCCATGCACTAACTCTGAGGAGCCAACCAATTTATGGTGTAGGGGGTGGGCTATTTATAGCCACTAGGCAACCCGACCTGATTTGTCCGAAATGACCCTAGGTCACTAAGGAACTGACACGTGTTCCAACGGTCAGATTTCAAACACACACGACAGCTTTACTTGAGATACAAGCAAAGCTGACTTATTTAGCTCTGGATAAGATTTGCTCTCATTGTCTTCGCTCGAAGACATAGGATTTTTGTTAAGCATCACTTCAGTCATTCTGACTGGTTCACTTGGACCCCACTTAATAGTACGGTGGTTCCTATGACTCAAGAAAGAAGAAAAAGAACGATGAAACAACTATGTCTTCGCGCTCCATAGTCTTCACGCGATGTCTTCTCTTGTCATAGTCTTCAATGTGAATGTCTTCGCATACCACCTTTGACTTCAATGTCTTCATACATTTTTAGGGGTCATCTCCGGTAGGAAAACTGAATCAATGAGGGACTTCTACCTGTGTTATCCTGCAATTCTCACAAACACATTAGTCCCTCAACTAGGTTTGTCGTCAATACTCCAAAACCAACTAGGGGTGGCACTAGATGCACTTACAATCTCCTCCTTTTTGGTGATTGATGACAAACTGGTTGACGTTTTCAACGGGGATAGAAATATGTGAAATTGTAAAGGATTTAAGTATTGTCTTCGTAAGTAGCAGAAAGGCTCCCCCTGAAGATGTGCATATAAGTATTTTGCTTTTGGATGCAAATGCACATGGCAGGTTGTACTTGCGGAGCTCCTCTTCTACTTATGAAGACAGCTCATCATGCATGAAATGATATAATGAAGATAATGACATGCATAATGAAAAATGGACGTCTGCAAAATGACTTCGTGCGGAATTTATCGTCGCACATGCGGAATTTATCATCGCATCACATAGTGTCGAAATAGGTAGCAGACGACCATCAAGTTTAAGTGTTACAACTTAAAACAAACCAAATGTTTCAAAAGCGAGAGTTGTAAGCACTTGGCAAAAGTAGCAAAAAGTAAAGCAAACACCCATATGGACCCGCTTGAAGACTATCAACTCATATGCTTCTCCCCCTTTTGTCACTAATGACCAAAAAGGTTTGAATACATAGAGCTTCTACTCGTTCCCATGAGGTGCAGGCGAAGCAGCAGGGTCGTCGTTGAGGTCCGGTGGTACAGAAGAACTTGGTGCAGTGTCGAGACGCGCTGAAGGTGGAGGTGGTGAAGTGGCATCATCTTGATCATCGATAACTCTGGCATTCACCGTGGCAGCTGAGGAAGAATAGTCAGAGTCTTCAAGGGAGGGAGTCCGACGCAAGTGAGCATTCCTTGGAGGAGTGGAGTCAAACTTGAATCTTTCTATGAAGCCGTCATCTTGAAGATCTTCTTCAGCAGTGAGCAAGGTCAAACTCTTCCAAGACCTCCGACAGGTTTCATGTGTGACAAAGGCATTCTTGGTGGCAAGATTGCGAATACGATTGACGTCCACCATGAGGCTTTGCATATGACACTTAAGCCAATAATGATGCTTATCCTATTTCTGATGTAGCGCGACGAGAAGCTCTCGGTCATTGAGAACACAAGATTGCTTCCGAGGCCTTTGGGCAATGGTGCTCCCAGTGGCATCAGTTTGGGCGCGAGGAGCACGTGTGTTACCAGCCAAGCGATAAACACGAGAGACTCCTGAACTCCTTCAATGGGCTGGGTGAAGCTTTGACGATCAACATTGTGAAGATAAATTGGATCCTTAGCAGGCTCTCGGTAAATAGCTTCAACAGACAGATCAACCTCTGGCAAGAATACAAGATGATTGCGCGCGGACGGCTAATAGTTGAAGGCAGAGTGAAGCTTGATAAGATGCATTACCCATGGAGCATAGAACTTCAGACCAAAAATGTCGAAGCCAGATGCAGCTAACTGCCCGATGAAGAAGTCTCGAGCATTGAAGCTTATGCCATTGAAGATATAGAAAACCAAAGTCTTCATTGCTCCTTCAAGCTTCGCTGCAGATGAATGTCCTTTGACAGGCCATAGAGTTTTTTTGATGATATGGTAAATGGTGCGGGGCAGATACTCGAGGTCTTCAACAAAGAATTCCGTTGGGTATTCAGCGTCGCGTGGCAGAGGCTTCATCATGCTTAGCATTTGGCTCATGTTGGGTTCTGGCTTCTGAAAAATGCTCTCCAAAGCATTTTGGTGTTGTTGACAACCTGGTTCGTAGTATTCACCAGGAGTGGGCAGGGCTGTGAGCTCAATGATGTCTTGAGCTTTAGCTTCATGATGAACATCTCCTGTCCTCCACTCAAGGATCCAAGTCTTCGGATCCCTGTTGTATCCACGAATGTGAAGGGTAGCATAGAATTGAAGCAGAAGTTCTTCATTCCAGTGTTCCTTGTCAGTCACAAAATTAAGCAGACCCGCATCACGGAAGCAGTCAAGGGCTTCTTCAAGGCATGGCAGTCCAGCAATGGCTTCACAATCAAGATGCATGTGAGGGAAGATGCGTCCCTGATTGTACAAGATGCATGAATAATAGCTTCGCTGCTGATAACTCCAGAATCGGTCCGAAGAGATTCTTGGCCTTGTGTAGGGGTTCTTGGCACTGTTGAAGAATGTGTTGTGTGCCTTGAATCCATTCAGATTAAAGGATCCTCGTGAAGTTGCAGTACCTGGAAACCGTGGTAGCCTTGGCTTTGGCTTCTGGACATGAGGCCTGTGCTCCACATGATAGGCAAACTGAGGTCCGGGAGCAGGCGGAGGAACCAAGATTGGCCAGCGGACAGTAACAAGCTGTCCATGATGTAAGTGCATCTAGTGCCACCCCTAGTTGGTTTTGGAGTATTGACGACAAACCTATTTGAGGGACTAATGTGTTTGTGAGAATTGCAGGATAACACAGGTAGAAGTCCCTCATTGATTCGGTTTTCCTACCAGAGATGACCCCTAAAAATGTATGAAGACATTGAAGTCAACGGTGGTATGTGAAGATATTCAGATTGAAGACTATGACAAGAGAAGACATCGCATGAAGACTATGGAGCTCGAAGACTTAGATCTTTCGTAGTTCTTTTTCTTCTTTGTTGAGTCATAGGAACCACCGTACTGTTAAGTGGGGTCCAAGAGAACCAGTCAGAATGACTGAAGTGATGCTTAACCAAAATCCTATGTCTTCGAGTGAAGACTATGAGAGCGAATCTTGTCCAGAGTTGGACAAGTCATCTTTGCTTGTAGCCCAAGTAAAGTTGCCGTGTGTGTTTGAAATCAGACCGTTGGAACATGTGTCAGTTCCTTAGTGACCCAGGGTCATTTCGGACAAATCAGGTCGGGTTGCCTGGTGGCTATAAATAGCCCACCCCCTACAACCATAAATGGTTGGCTCTCAGAGTTAAAGTACGGCTGTTGTCGTTTGAGAGCAACCCACCTCGAAGCCTTTGAGAGAGAATTCCTTGCGAGGATAAAGTCCTAACCACCCAGAGCCAAAGAGTGTTAGGCATCACTTAAGTTGTCCTGTCTGTGTGATCTGAAGACTTATTACACTTGAGGACTGTGAATCCTCCAGCCGGTTAGGCGTCGCGTTCTGAGCATCCAAGAGTCATTGTGGATCGCCGATGAACGAAGTCTGTGAAGGTTTGGGAGTCTACCTTGAAGACTTACCAGAGTGATTGGGCGAGGTCTGCATGACCTTAGTTCAAGGGGAATACGGTGAGGACTAAGGGTTCTGAGCTGCGTGTTCTGGACTGGGTGTCCGGGACTGTGTGTCCTCAGTTTAAATACCTAGCCGCCCTAACCAGACGTATAGTTGTCACAGCAACTGGAACTGGTCCAACAAATCATTGTCTTCAACGAGTCACTGGTTTCATCCTTCCCTTCCCTTTACTTACTGTTGGTCCTTATGAAGTCATTGCATGATTGCATTATTTTTTGTCTTCACTGAGTGACTGCTTGTTCTGATTGGCTTCACAATATTTTCCTACCTGATCCTTACTGCCTAGCTACTATAAGTCATTGTGCTTTCACTTTGTTGATTACCTGACTAAGGGTTGCCTAGTGTAGTCTACCTTCCGTTGCATGGTAATAGGTTTACTTCTATCGTTTGTCTTCAAAACTTCCCTGTTTAGAAGACTTTCATAAAAATCGCCTATTCACCTCCCTCTAGTCGATCACTAGCAATTTCAATTGGTATCAGAGCAAGGTACTCCTTTGTTCTATGTGATTCGGTTTAACCACCTGGAGTTTTAGCTATGTCGACTGCTAGGATAATTAAAGTCTCCGCAGCGTGCCCCGTCTTCGATGGAACTGAATATCCCTACTGGAAGAATAAGATGCGCATGCATCTTGAAGCCATTGATGTCGACCTATGGTATGTCGTCAAGAATGGCGTTCCCAAGGCTGGAGAAGGTGTCACTGTTGCTGATGTCAAGAAGTTCGTTCAACTGGACTCTACTGCCAAGAATATCATCTGTGGTCATCTGACCAAAGGACAGTATGGCCGTGTGAGTGTGTTGGAGACTTCCAAGCTAGTCTGGGACTGGCTCTCCAAGGTCAACGAAGGCATCTCCACCCAAAGAGATCAGAGAATCAGTGTCCTTCGCAACCTCTTCAACCGCTTCAAGAGAAATGACAATGAGAATGTCCAGCTCACGTTTGATCGACTCGACATCACAAATGAGCTTCAAGCCCTCGGCGCCAAAGATCACCAAGCATGAAGTCGTCAAGACACTCCTGAGATCACTTGACAGTTTGTTTGACACCCTAGCCCTGATGATTCAAGAACGCCCTGATTTCAAGACACTCGATCCGTCTGACATACTTGAGAGGCTCAACACACACGAGTTTCAGCTTTCTGAGAAAAGAGACATCTACGGTCCCAGCTATGGGCGAACTCGTGCCTTGAAGGCAAAAGCTGTCTCCTCATCCGAAGAAGAATCTGACAGCAGTTCTGATGACCCTGAAGACATTGGAAAGGAGCTTGCTATGCTTGTGAAGAAGTTCCAAAAATTCACCAAGAAGAAAGGGTTCAGAAAGTCTTCACGATCAAGCTCAAGGAATGATGAAGCTTCTGCTCATGACTACAAGAAGAGAACATGTCACACGTGCAAGAAGCCTGGCCACTACATCTCTGAGTGTCCACAGTGGGACAATGAGAACAACAAGAAGAAGAAGAGCAAGGAGTATGACTCTGATAATAAGAAGAAGAAGAAATACTCAAAGTCTTCGTCCAAGTCTTCCTCAAAGTCTTCATCACACAAGAAGAGCTCATCTGGCAAGGCACATGCGTTTGTTGGCAAGGAAATGGATTCTGGGGAGGCGGAGGTGGAGTCTGAGGAGGAGTCCGATTCTGGCGTTGCGAGTCTGGCTACATCATACGTTGCCAAGTCCATCTTCAACACTGAAGACAATGACTTCATCACCGACACTGATGCAAATGACAAGGACTACTCCGCTCCTTCCTACTGCTTCATGGCACGTGGTGCCAAGGTAAACACACGCACTACTCACTATCAAACATCCAGTGACGATGAATCTGATTGTGATTCCAAACCTAGCTACAAAACACTTGCTAAAATTGCAACTGAACAACAGAAAGCTATGGAACACATTCAAAAACTGTTAGACAAAAGCGATGATCTGTTAGACGCTGAAATGACTCGATCTCAGTCCTTAATTGAAGACATAAAAATCTTCACGTTAAGTATGAGGAACTTGAAAGTCGTCATGAAACACTCTCAACAACTCATGAAAGGCTGTCCTATGATTATCTTCAAAGGAAGCAAGACCTTGAGAAATTGAGAGCGGCTCATGAAGATCTTCAAAAGGAAAACGAGTCACTTCGCGCCAAACAGATTAGTTCAGCTCAGGAAGGATTTGAACCACCATGTCTTAAATGCATTGAGCGTGATAACGCTACTTCTGTTGCTGAATGTTCTACTGCTGCTACTGTTGCAATATCTTCACCTGTTGATGTGGTAACTGTAAGTGCATCTAGTGCCACCCCTAGTTGGTTTTGGAGTATTGACGACAAACCTAGCTGAGGGACTAATGTGTTTGTGAGAATTGCAGGAAAACACAGGTAGAAGTCCCTCATTGATTCGGTTTTACTACTAGAGATGACCCCTAAAAATGTACGAAGACATTGAAGACAATGGTGGTTTATGAAGATATTCATATTGAAGACAATGACATGAGAAGACTCCCTATGAAGCTTTTGGAACTCGAAGACCTAGATTCTTCGTAGTTTTATTTCATTCATGTTGTGTCATAGGAACCACCGTACTGTTAAGTGGGGTCGAAGAGAACCAGTCAGAATGACTGAAGTGATGCCTAATTCAAATCCTATGTCTTCGAGCGAAGACTTTGAGAGAAAATCTTGTCCAGAGTCAGACAAGTCAGCTTTACTTGTCGCCCAAGTAAAGTTGCCGTGTGAGTTCAAAATTCGACCGTTGGTACACGTGTCGGTTCCTTAGTGACCCAGGGTCATTTTGGACAGATCAGGTCGGGTTGCCAAGTGGCTATAAATAGTCCACCCCCCACAACCATAAACGGTTGGCTGCTCAGATTTCAGTGCACGGCTTTTGTCGTTTGAGAGCAACCCACCTCGAAGCCTTTGAAAGAAAAATTCCCAGTGAGGAGAAAAGCCCTAACCACCCAGAGCCAGAGTAAATTGGGCATCACTTAAGTCTTCGTGTCTGTGTGATCTGAAGACTTATTACACTTGAGGACTGTGCATCCTCCAGACGGTTAGGCGTCGCGTTCTGAGCATCCAAGAGAAATTGTGGATTGTCAGTGAACGAAGTCTGTGAAGGTTTGGGAGTCTACCTTGAAGACTTACCTGAGTGATTGGGCGAGGTCTGTGTGACCTTAGCTCAAGGAGAAAACGGTGAGGACTGGGTGTCTTGGACTAAGTGTCCTTGACTGGGTGTCCGGGACTGTGTTTCCTTTGGTTTAAATACCTAGCCGCTCCAACCAGATGTACAGTTGTCACAGTAACTGGAACTGGTCCAACAAATCATTGTCTTCAACGTGTCACTGGTTTCATCTTCACTTCCTTTCACTTACAGTTATTCATTGTGAAGCCATTGCATGCTTGCTTTATCTTTTGTCTTCACAACATGAATGTATGATCTGTTCGGCTTCATAACTTCTTCCTACCTGATCCTTATTACACTGAAGCTGTTTGTCATTGAGCTTTCACTCTATTGAATACATGACCATGGCTGGCCTAGTGTAATCTAACTTCCGCTGCATAGTAATAGGCATGATCTTCACTATTTGTCTTCACAACTCTCACGTTTTGAAGACTTTCATAAAAATCGCCTATTCACCCCCCCTCTAGTCGATATAACGCACTTTCAATTGGTATCAGAGCGAGGTGCTCCCTTGTTCTGTGTGATTCGGTTTAACCACCTGGAGTTTTAGCTATGTCGACTGCAGGGATAATCAAAGTCTCCGCTGCTTGTCCCGTCTTCGATGGAACTGAATATCCCTACTGGAAGAATAAGATGTGCATGCATCTTGAAGCCAT
The DNA here is from genome assembly GCF_056163025.1 of Triticum urartu. NCBI lineage: Eukaryota > Viridiplantae > Streptophyta > Magnoliopsida > Poales > Poaceae > Triticum > Triticum urartu. The sequence continues at coordinate 240,677,733 of NC_141876.1, forward strand.
TGACGTCGACCTATGGTATGTCGTCGAAAACGGCGTTCCCAAGGCTGGAGAAGGTGTCACTGCTGCTGATGTCAAGAAGTTCGTTCAACTGGACTCTACTGCCAAGAATATCATCTGTGGTCATCTGACCAAAGGACAGTATGGCCGTGTGAGTGCCTTGAAGACATCCAAACTGGTCTGGGATTGGCTCTCCAAAGTCAATGAAGGCATATCAACCCAGAGAGATCAAAGAATCAGTGTCCTTCGCAATCTCTTCAACCGCTTCAAACGAAATGACAATGAGAATGTCCAGCACACCTTTGATCGGCTCACTGACATCACAAATGAGCTTCAAGCCCTCGGCGCTACTGAGATCACTAAACATGAAATCGTCAAGACGCTGCTGAGATCACTTGATAGTTCGTTTGACATTCTAGCCCTGATGATTCAAGAACGTCCTGATTTCAAGACACTCGATTCGTCTGACATACTTGAGAGGCTCAACACACATGAGTTTCAGCTTTCTGAGAAAAGAGATATCTACGGTCCAAACTATGGGCGAACTCGTGCCTTGAAGGCAAAAGCTGTCTCCTCATCTGAAGAAGAATCTGACTGCAGTTCTGATGATCCTGAAGACATTGGAAGAGAACTTGCAATGCTAGTGAAGAAGTTTCAAAAATTCACCAAGAAGAAAGGCTTCAGAAAATCTTCACGATCAAGCTCAAGGAATGATGAAGCTTCTGCTCATGACTACAAGAAGAAAACATGTCCCAAGTGCAAGAAAACTGGGCACTTCATCTCTGAGTGTCCACAGTGGGACAATGAGAACAGAAGGAAGAAGAAGAGCAAGGAATATGATTCTGATGAGAAGAAGAAGAAGAAGAAACACTCAAAGTCTTCTTCCAAGTCTTCATCAAAGTCTTCATCACACAAGAAGAGCTCATCTGGCAAGGCGCGTGCGTTTGTAGGCAAGGAGATGGATTCAGAGGAGGAATCCGCATCTGAGGAGGCAGAGGTGGAATCTGAGGAGGAGTCTGATTCTGGCACTGCGAGTCTGGCTACAGCATACGTCGCCAAGTCCATCTTCAACACTGAAGTCAATAATTGCATCACCGACACCGACGCAAATGACAAGAACGACTCCACTCCTACCTACTGCTTCATGGCACGCGGTGCCAAGGTAAACACATGCACCACTCGCTATGAAACATCCAGTGACGATGACTCTGAATGTGATTCAAAACCTAGCTACAAAACACTTGCTAAAATTGCAACTGAACAACAGAAAGCTATGGAACATATTCAAAAACCGTTAGACAGAAGCGATGATCTGTTGGGTGCTGAAATGACTCGATCTGAATCCTTAATTGAAGACATAAAAAACCTTCATGTTAAGTATCAGGAACTTGAAGATCGTCATGATACTCTCTCAACAACTCATGAAAAGCTTTCCTATGACTATCTTCAAAGGAAGCAAGAACTCGAGAAACTGAGGGTGGCTCATGAAGATCTTCAAAAGGAAAACGAGTCACTTCGCGCCGAACAGATCAGTCCCGCTCAGGAAGGATTTGAACCACCATGTCTTAAATGCATTGAGCATAATAATGCTAAGTCTGTTGCTGAATGTTCCACTGCTACTACTGTTCCAATATCTTCAACTGCTGATGTGGCAACTAACCCCTCTGCTGAGGATACCACTGCTATTGCTGATGAGAATGCTAGGTTGAAGACATTGCTTGAAACAGGGATGTACAAAAGTCTGAAAGGGCATCAAACATTATGTGATGTCCTTAAAAAACAGATTCTGAACCGAAACCCTAGGAAAGAGGGTGTTGGGTTCGTGAGGAAAATCAATGCAGATGGCTCTTACTGGAAACCTGAGCAGTACCCCAAAACTACATGGGTTGCTGCAAAGGAACTTTCAGCAGATCCATCCAATTTATCTGGCTTCACTTGTGCTAACCCAATTATCATTGATGAATCCTTTGATGCAAACTATAAACTGTTTAAGAATCAGAATGGTGAAGTGTTTGCCAGGTACATTGGTACTAACTGCAGGAATGGACCGGCTATGAAGAAGATCTGGGTTCCGAAAACATGTCTGGAAAATCTTCCTATGAATGTCTTCATGACACCTCACTTGAAGAAGACAAACCTCGGTCCAAAGGCTTCATACAGACAGAGGACTCACCTGAGTCACACTAACGCAAATGTTTTGCAGGGAAACCATACTCAGGCATATGAATATGAGAGCGGTTCATCGAACTGTCATATTCATATGACCAAAAATTATTCTGCTTATGCCTATGAGTATTATTGTCCCCCTGCTAGACTGTTTGCTAAGGCTTCAAAGCCAAAATTCTCAGATGCTGCTCTTAGACTCATAGCTTCTAAGCCACCCTTGAAGATGTGGGTGGTTAAGAAAGCTTAACTTTTTTGCAGGGAAAGGTCTCCAGCACAAAAACAAAATCTTCTGATGCTATTGCTGGGGACCATAAAAATCTTATGGGGCGCAAGATAAACTGCCCAAATGGCATCATTATGTACTTCATTCCTGAATCGCATGCTACTCTCCCCATTAGTCCTAATCTGGATCTAAGTTTTCATAACCCACTGGTTCATCAAATGTTTATGCTTCACAACACTCTTCGTGAAGCCTATCCCCCTAACTGCACTGTAGGGTACGATACCAGCGACTTCAAAGTCTTCAGAATGGATTATTGACAGTGGGTGTACAAATCACATGACTGGCAGAAGAAGCCTTCTTATGGACTCAACTTTACGTCCATCCGACAAGAGCCACATTACATTCGCTGACACTGGTAAAAGTAAGGTATTGGGTCTAGGTAGAGTTGCAATCTCAAAGGATCAACACATGGATAAAGTCATGCTTGTTGAATCCCTTGGCTTCAACTTAATGTCTGTCTCAATGCTTTGCGATTTGAATATGATTGTAATGTTTGGCAAATATCGCTGCCTGGTGCTAATGGAATCTGACAAATCTCTAGTGTTTGAAGGGTATAGGAAAGGTGATTTGTATGTGGTAGATTTCTCAGCAGGACCACAACTTGCAGTATGTCTTCTTGCAAAAGCTTCAGAATGCTGGCTTTGGCATCGAAGGCTTGGGCATGCTGGCATGAGGAACCTCCACACCCTTGCGAAGAAAAAGCACATCATAGGCATCGAAGGCGTCAAGTTCAAGAAAGATCACTTATGCGGTGCCTGTGAAGCAGGGAAGATGACAAGGGCAAAACATCCTTCGAAGACAATCATGACCACTACTCAACCCTTCGAACTGCTTCACATGGATCTTTTCGGTCCCACCCACTACTCAACTTTTACTACTTCTGCATGCCTCTATGGCTTCGTAATTGTTGATGATTATTCTAGATATACTTGGGTGCACATAATCCTTTACAAGACTGAAGTGCAGGATGTCTTCAGACGCTTCGCAAATCGAGCTATGAACAATTTTGGCGCCAAGATAAAGCACATCAGAAGTGACAATGGCACTGAATTCAAGAACACTGGCCTTGATACATATCTGGATACCTTGGGCATCACACATGAATTCTCAGCTCCATACACGCCACAGCAGAATGGCGTCGTCAAACGCAAGAACAGAACACTCATTGAGATGGCCAGAACAATGCTAGATGAATACAAGACTCCAAGAAAATTCTGGCATGAAGCCATTGACACTGCATGCCATACAATCAATCGTGTTTATCTTCACAAGCTTCTGAACAAGACATCCTATGAACTCCTAACTGGCAAGAAGCCAAATGTCAGTTATTTTAGAGTATTTGGCGCAAAATGCTGGATCAAGGACCCACACCACACCTCAAAGTTTGCACCAAAAGCACATGAAGGTTTCATGCTTGGATATGGAAAGGATTTGCACTCCTACAGAGTCTTCAATCTCTTCCACTACAAAGTGGTTGAAACAGTGGATGTGCGATTTGATGAAACCAATGGATCACAAAGAGAGCAATTGCCAAATGTGCTAGATGAAGTTCCAGCAAATGAATCAATCAAGCTTATGGGAACTGGAGAAATTGTACCTTCTGAAGCTCAACCTGAAGAAGAACTTATCATCTCAGCACCTGATCCACATGAAGACAATGCTCAGCCTGAAGATATACCTTCAAATGACCACATAGATCAGCAAGAGCAAAGTCTTCGCCCCACACACCCTCGTGTTGCAAATGAAGTACAAATTGACAAAATACTGGACAGCATCAATGCACCTGGTCCACTCACTCATTCAAGGGCAACTCAGCTAACAAACTTCTGTGGGCATTTCGCATTCATCTCAATATCAGAACCCAAGAAAGTTGAAGAAGCCTTCATGGAACCTGAATGGATTCAAGCTATGCAAGAAGAGCTTCAACAGTTTGAGCTGAATAATGTATGGGAACTGGTTAAGCATCCTGATCCACGGAAGCACAACATAATAGGCACCAAATGGATATACCGCAACAAGCAAGATGAGCATGGTCAAGTTGTCAGAAACAAAGCTCGTCTAGTTGCTCAAGGATATACTCAAGTGGAGGGCATTGACTTCGATGAAACATTTGCTCCTGTGGCTAGGCTTGAAGCCATACGCATACTGCTGGCCTATGCAAATCATCATAACATACTTCTCTATCAGATGGATGTGAAAAGTGCCTTCCTCAATGGCAAGATTGAAGAAGAAGTGTATGTTGCACAACCACCTGGCTTTGAAAATCCAAAACATCCTGATATGGTATACAAGCTCAACAAGGCACTGTATGGCCTCAAACAAGCCCCTAGGGCCTGGTATGATACACTCAAGTACTTTCTGAAAAGCAAAGGCTTCATACCTGGTTCCCTGGATCCCACTCTTTTCACGAAGACATATGATGGTGAACTGTTTGTGTGCCAAATATATGTGGATGACATTATCTTCGGCTGCACCAATCAGAAGTATAGTGAAGAGTTTGGATACATGATGCAAGAGCAATATCAGATGTCCATGATGGGGGAGCTGAAGTTCTTTCTCGGTCTTCAAATACGGCAACAACGCAATGGCATTTTCACATCTCAAGAGAAATATCTTAAAGAGTGCCTGAAGAAGTTCGGTATGCAAGACTGCAAAGGCTTCACAACACCAATGCCAGCCAAGCATCATCTGGGTCCCAACGACAATGGTAAAGAGTTGGATCAAAAGGTATACCGCTCCATGATTGGGTCTTTGCTTTATTTATGTGCATCTAGGCCAGATATCATGCTTAGTGTTTGCATGTGTGCTCGATTTCAAGCGACACCAAAGGAGTCGCATCACTTAGCTGTGAAGCGAATTCTTCGATATTTGGCTCACACCCCAACTCTAGGATTATGGTATCCAAAGGGCTCAGAGTTTGATTTAGTTGGATTTTCGGATGCTGATTATGCTGGTGACAAAGTTGATCGCAAGTCTACATCAGGCACATGTCACTTTCTGGGACGATCACTTGTATGTTGGTCTTCAAAGAAGCAGAACTGTGTATCACTCTCCACTGCTGAATCTGAATACATTGCTGCTGGATCTTGCTGCGCTCAGCTTCTGTGGATGAAGCAAACACTCAAGGATTATGGCATTCATCTAAAGCAAGTGCCACTTTACTGCGACAACGAAAGCGCCATCAAGATTGCCAACAACCCAGTTCAGCACTCGAAGACAAAGCACATTGAAATTCGTCATCACTTTCTCAGAGATCATGTTGTGAAGGAAGACATTGATATCATACACGTCAACACTGAAGAGCAATTGGCAGATATCTTCACAAAGCCCTTGGATGAGAAGAGATTTTGCAAGTTACGGTGTGAGCTAAATATCTTGGAATCCTCAAATGTCCTGTGATCAGGCGCACATCCTAACACTTAAGCATATTGATGACTTAGATGTGCAACTCACGAAGTAGCGTATATCTTCAAACAATGAAGACATACATTCTAAGTGTGAATACATTAATGTGGAATTTGACTTCGGAGCGCCACAATAATTGTGCGCCGTGTCTGGGTCTAATACTTCCTATACGGTGGGTAACGCCATCACCAAACGTTCCATTTTGAAGTGTTTCTCTCATGGCGTTACCTCTCAATGTCTTCACAATTGGTTTGGTTTCATTCTCAATATGTCTTCATGATTATCTTCACTGCGTTGATTATATGGATATATATGTACTGATGTTCTGTCCTCTACAGCATTCACTTATAGCTATGTCTTCCTGGTTGAATCTTTTGAACTAAGTGAATGTGATCGGACCCTAACCTCTCTATGCTTTCTATCTCAAACTCTATCTCTCCAAGTCATATGCATTCTGTTGGAACTGTCAAATGTCTTCACTGTGTCCTTGTCAGCTGAAGACATAGTGACAACCATAAAAGTCCGTTTTTAATGCTCATTCCTCCACATAAGATCCGGAGAAGAAGGAACGACCGCCCGACAATTTAGGCGTGCGTGGGACATGGAACAAATCCCAATCTTCCTCTAACTGGCCACGTGTGCCTCAAATGCGAACCGCCAGGGGTACCTGCGTAATAGCGCAGTGCCGCCTCTATCCCTATAAATACACGATTCACTGCGGTCATTATCTCCTTCTTCCACCCTCGCACGAACCCTAGCGCCACCGCTAGCACTCGACGACGCCGGCGACGAAGCGCTTCACTGCCGCAACCTCTCCGACGCCGTTTTCACGCCGACAGCGGACATCGCTCTCTTCGCCGTTGTCGTAGGTGTCTTCCGTTGCCAAGTTAGGGCACGGAGGATTGAACTGCTCGACCTCAACTCTCACTTCGTCTAGCAGTTCCAAGTGTGGTAAATAAAACCTCTTTTTACAGCCTCTTTTGATCCTACAGTTCAGTCACTTTCTGCCATAAGAAGTTTCTCTTCACACCAGTTAAATCTCTCGCTGCATCTCATAACATGCCTAGTATATTCACTTGTGCTTCATAAAGTAGTTAGATTCCTCACTTGTACTGATCTATGGGTTCGTACAAATCTGGAACCAACTTCTTATCTATAAGTGAATGTCTTCGCATAATGAGGTCAATGTCTTCTAAACCGATTTATCTTCAAAATCTTCTGAGAATGCATATGACCTCTTCCCCTTCCCTCGCACCTTAATGCTGTCACAGGTACATGTCCGTGGGAGAATCCTTTGGTTCTCATAGTCTGCATTCATTTGCAGAGTACTTGCAGCATCACATCAACTCGCCTGAAGCCAGTTCTTGCAAAAGGAAGCCTTTGAAGCCTTTGAACATCTTGAAGCCTTCCAAGTTATTCATGGCTTCAGAAACAGCAGCAAGGAAGGGAGGCAGACAGCGACGTGGTGAAACGTCCAAAGATCTGCCTGATGAATTGGCAGAGATGTACAAAACTGATCCTGAAGAAAGCTATGGTCAGCGCAAGACACGAATCCAATGGATTCGAAGATATTGGGCAGAGCAATGGTTCCACTACCGCTTCGTCACTCAGGAATATGCGGAGAAGTGTGCCATCAAGAGACCGTGGGGAGATGTATTATACAAAAATCTCGTACCCAGGTCCAGAGACGAAGCCATTGCTCAAGGCTTCTATCCATGCATGGTGAGAGGACCACAGCCAGCTGAGGCACATCCGTCATCACTTCTCTGGTGCCGCGATGATAATCTCTTCAAGCGCAACTTTCAGTTTGCACAACAGTCAGCGAAGATAAACAAGAAGAAATTTGGGCTTGACTTCAACCCTGGTCCCTCCTCACCAAGGGCAGATGGCACACGCAACGCCGATCCCAATATCATCGGGCCGTATGCCAATCTTGCAGGCCTCATCACTCGCATCCTAGTCCAAGGGACTGCTGTGAATGACCCTCCAGCAGATACTAAGTCAGATGACGCCCCTGCTGCTCCGAAGCCAAAGCAGAAGAAGCCAAAAGCTCCAAAATCTTCAAAGCCAGCCGCTTCTCCCAAGATCGCAAGAGTGAAGCCTTTAGCAACTGCACCTCCTGAAGCCAGTGTGTAGCCAGAAGGCTTATCACGATTGTCCAAGCCCCAAGAAGCCAAGAAGCCTCAGCCACACACAGGCAAAGAGCTCACAGCTGCTGACATTCTGCGCTGCGAAGCCATTGATCTCTCAAGCGATGAAGATCTTGGAGATGATGCTCTTGAGCAGCTCATCAAGAGCAAGGAGGAGGCTGAAATCTTCAACAATCTGCCTCTGTTTGATGTCGCCATCATCCACAACTTCATCGATGAATGGTTTGACACACCAGACATAAGCTTCAATGATCTGCAGCTACCCATAGGCCTCAGCGTTGCCTTTCAAGGTGCAATTGCTTCAGAACTTGCAATAGCCCAGCGAATTGTAGAACTGAAGCAGAAAATTGATCATGAAAAGGCTCAGTTCAAGAAGCACGTGGCCAAGCTCAGTGTGCAAGAAGTGAAAAACTTCAAGATCATGTTGCACGAGCTGAAAGAGAACTTCCTGAAGACGCGGGCCGAAGCTCAAGGCTCGCGAGAACGCATGAAGACTTTGGCTGATCGCTGCGTGCAAGCCTACAATGAGGCAGAAAAGCGCAAGGCACTTGGGCGTCCCGGCATTGACCCCAGGATGGCCGCGAAGAAGAAAAAGAAGGCGGCTGTGCCCGAACCTGAAGCACCAAGGTCAGAAACTGCTCCGCTTGTCTTCCCCGCTGCAACGACTGGCTCGAAGCCAAAGAGTCGATCAACCGCCTCACAGCACAAGAAGACACGGACTTCAGAGGCTGAAGCTAAGAAGAGAAAACATTCTGAAGCCTCTCCTTCTGAACCCATCATCAAGAAGCGCAAGACCAAGAAATCTCGGGCTGCTCCCACAGAGCCCCTGATAGTTGAACCCCTCTGCGTCCGCTATCCTGACACAGATCGTCAGTTGATGTGCATGAACCCAACACTGAAGACATTCCAGCAGACGAACCTTACGCTGCTGAAGACATTGGTCTCCAAGACAATGTGCAAGGTGATGCAGCCCTTCCTCAGCTTGAGACAAGCGAACAGATCAGTATTGGTCGTCCATTGATGCCAATCACACAAGATGCATCGTGGGCAGATCGCCCACAGGAGGAAGATGAGCCCCAACCCACTGCAACTCCACCAGCGCCTACACTCCATAGGCTTCGCAAAGGGCCAAGGGCTCAGGCTACTGAAGACATTCCGGCTGCATCAGCCGAAGAGCAAGCAGAAATACCACAAGCTCCAACTCCCCCGCACCAACAAGAAGCAGTTCTCAAGGAGAACGTGCCTGAAGCTGAAAATGTTGAGGCTGCCACAAACAACGCCGAAGCAAGTGTGGAGCCCTCCCCAACAACAGCTTCAGAAGACACCGAAGCTACTGCTCCTGAACATTCTGTGCCTGAGTCTGCTGCCGGACCACAATTCAACTATCATATTGCGCACAGGCCCCAGGTCCAGAAGCCGATCCCACGACTACCAAGGTTCCCAGGTCCTGCATCAGCTCCTGGTTCCTTCAACATCAACGGCTTCAGGGTAGATAACACGTTTTTCAACCGCTCCAAGAACCCTTATTCAAGGGAACGGATTGTATCAGATAGGTTCTGGAGCCATCAACAGCACAGCTATTATTCATGCATCCTTTACAACCAAGGCCGCATCTTTCCTCACAAGCGCCTTGAGGTTGAAGCTGTTGCTGGTCTGCCTGGTCTGGAAGAAGCACTGGATTGCTTCAAGCAAGTGGGTTTGCTGCCATTTATCACTGATGAAGAACACTGGAAGGAAGAGCTTCTGCTCCAGTTCTATGCCACTGTGCATATCAAAGGCTATAACAGCGATCTGAAGACATGGATTCTGGAGTGGATGACAGGCAATATCCATCATGAAGCCAATGCTTTCGACCTAATTGAGCTTACCGGCCTTCCCACTCCTGGCGAATTCTTTGAAGAAGGGTGCCAACTCCATGCTGAAGCAATTGAGAGCATATTTCAGCGTCCTGAGCCAGATATGAGTCAGATGCTCTCAATGATGAAGCCACTGCCTCCGAATGCACCCTATCCAACTAGGTTCTTTGTTGAAGACTTAGAGTACTTGCCCAGAACAATATATCATATCATAAGGCGGACTCTATGGCCTGTCAAGGGACACTCTCGATATGCGACAATTGATGGTGCAATGAAGACTCTCATCTTCTGCATTCTTCATGGCAAATGCTTCAATGCACAGGATCTCTTCATCCGTCAATTTGCAGCGTTTGCTTCAGAACTGTTTGGATTAAAGTTTTATGCTCCTTGGGTTATGAGGCTGATCAAGCTTCACTCTGCAATATCCTATCAACCCTCAGCCCGCAATCATAGGATATTTTTGCCAGATGTGGACACATCTGCTGAAGCAATATATCTAGAGCCGGCCAAGCAACCACTAAGTCTTCAGAATGCAGAACACCAGAGCTTTACTCAAAATATTGAAGGTGTTGAAGCTCTCTCCCGAGTGTATCCAATGGCTGGCACCACACGTGCCCCTGCATCAACTGAAGCCACCAACAGCACAGCTGCAAAGAGACCCAAGAAGCGCGCTCGTGCACTCAATGACAGAGAGCTTCTTGTGGCTCTTCACCAAAAGCAAGATAGGCATCACGACTGGCTCAAGAGGCAGATGAGAAGCATCATGCAAGACGTCAATCGCATCAGAAATCTGGCAACCAAGAATGCATTTGTCACACACGAGACCTGTCGCCGCACTTGGAAGGGCCTCACCATGATGTGCCCTGAAGCTGAACTGCATGAGGATGGCTTCACAGAGCACTTCAAATTTGACTCCACGCCTCCAAGAAGAGCGGTGATGCGCAGCACACCATCACTTGAAGAGTCAGAGTTCTCTTCTTCTGCTGCCACCGTGTCTGCCCGGATTATTGAAGAAGAAGACGACACGACATCATCTCCACCTGCTTCAACGCGCGTCGAATCTGCACCAAGCTCGTCTGCACCGCCACCAAACAACTCCACCGACCCTGCTGCGCCTGGGAACGCGTAGAAACCTCTATGTCTTCAAACCATTTTGGTCATCACTGACAAAAGGGGGAGAAGCATATGATGGTTATAGTCTTCAAGCGGGTCACTATGGGCGGGTGCCTTCATATTTTGCTACATTTTGCTTCGTGCTTACAACTCCCGTTTTTTTTGCTACATTTGCTTCATTGAGTTGTAACACTTAGCCTTGATGGTCGTCTGCTACCTATTTGTCACTCCGTTTTGCGAAGATAAATTCCGCATGTGCGACGATAAATTCCGCACTCATCTCATTCTGCAGACGTCCATTTTCCATTATGCATGTCATTATCTTCATATACTTTCACATGCATAGTGGATTGTCATAAGTTGAAGTGGATCTCCACAAGTACAACCTGCCATGTGCATTTGCATTCAAGAAGCAAATTATTTATATGCACATCTTCAGGGGGAGCCCTTGCAACTTATGAAGACAATTCTTTTACAATTTCACAAATTATGTTTCCCGTTGAAAACTTCAACTAGTTTGTCATCAATCACCAAAAAGGGGGAGATTGTAAGTGCATCTAGTGCCACCCCTAGTTGGTTTTGGAGTATTGACGACAAACCTAGATGAGGGACTAATGTGTTTGTGAGAATTGCAGGAAAACACAGGTAGAAGTCCCTCATTGATTCGGTTTTACTACCAGAGATGACCCCTAAAAATGTACGAAGACATTGAAGACAATGGTGGTTTATGAAGATATTCATATTGAAGACAATGACATGAGAAGACTCCCTATGAAGCTTTTGGAACTCGAAGACCTAGATCCTTCGTAGTTTTATTTCATTCATGTTGTGTCATAGGAACCACCGTACTGTTAAGTGGGGTCGAAGAGAACCAGTCAGAATGACTGAAGTGATGCCTAATTCAAATCCTATGTCTTCGAGCGAAGACTTTGAGAGAAAATCTTGTCCAGAGTCAGACAAGTCAGCTTTACTTGTCGCCCAAGTAAAGTTGCCGTGTGAGTTCAAAATTCGACCGTTGGTACACGTGTCAGTTCCTTAGTGACCCAGGGTCATTTCGGACAGATCAGGTCGGGTTGCCAAGTGGCTATAAATAGTCCACCCCCCCACAACCATAAACGGTTGGCTGCTCAGATTTCAGTGCACGGCTTTTGTCGTTTGAGAGCAACCCACCTCGAAGCCTTTGAAAGAAAAATTCCCAGTGAGGAGAAAAGCCCTAACCACCCAGAGCCAGAGTAAATTGGGCATCACTTAAGTCTTCGTGTCTGTGTGATCTGAAGACTTATTACACTTGAGGACTGTGCATCCTCCAGACGGTTAGGCGTCGCGTTCTGAGCATCCAAGAGAAATTGTGGATTGTCAGTGAACGAAGTCTGTGAAGGTTTGGGAGTCTACCTTGAAGACTTACCTGAGTGATTGGGCGAGGTCTGTGTGACCTTAGCTCAAGGAGAAAACGGTGAGGACTGGGTGTCTTGGACTAAGTGTCCTTGACTGGGTGTCCGGGACTGTGTGTCCTTAGGTTTAAATACCTAGCCGCTCCAACCAGACGTACAGTTGTCACAGTAACTGGAACTGGTCCAACAAATCATTGTCTTCAACGTGTCACTGGTTTCATCTTCACTTCCTTTCACTTACAGTTATTCATTGTGAAGCCATTGCATGCTTGCTTTATCTTTTGTCTTCACAACATGAATGTATGATCTGTTCGGCTTCATAACTTCTTCCTACCTGATCCTTATTACACTGAAGCTGTTTGTCATTGAGCTTTCACTCTATTGAATACATGACCATGGCTGGCCTAGTGTAATCTAACTTCCGCTGCATAGTAATAGGCATGATCTTCACTGTTTGTCTTCACAACTCTCACATTTTGAAGACTTTCATAAAAATCGCCTATTCACCCCCCCTCTAGTCGATATAACGCACTTTCAGTAACTAACCCCTCTGCTGAGGATACCACTGCGATTGCTGATGAGAATGCTAGGTTGAAGACACTGCTTGAAACAGGGATGTACAAAAGTCTCAAAGGGCATCAGACACTATGTGATGTCCTCAAAAGGCAGATCCTGAACCGAAACCCTAGGAAAGAGGGTGTTGGGTTCGAAAGGAAAATGAATGCCGATGGCTCTTACTGGAAACCTGAGCAGTACCCCAAAACCACATGGGTTGCTGCAAAGGAACCTTCAGTGGATCCATCCACCCTATCTGGCTTCACTTGTGCTAATCCCATTGTTATTGATGAATCCTTTGATGCAAACTACAAACTGTTTAAGAATAAGAATGGTGAAGTGTTTGCCAGGTATATTGGTACTAACTGCAGGAATGGACCGCCTATGAAGAAGATCTAGGTGCCGAAAAGGTGTTTGGAGAATCTTCCCGTGAATGTCATCATGACACCATAGGTGAAGAAGACAAACCCCAGACCACAGGCTTCATATGGTCCAAAGGCTTCATACAGACAGAGGACTCACCGGAGTCGCACTAACGCAAATGTTTTGTAGGGAAGCCATACTTAGGCCTATGAATATGAGCGCGGTTCATCAAACCGCCATGTTCATAAGACCAAGAACTGTTCTGCTTATTCTTATGAGTACTATTGTCCACCTGCAAGACTTTTTGCTAGGGCTCCGAAGCCAAAGTTCTCAGATGCTGCACTTAGACTCATTGCTTCAAAGCCACCCTTGAAGATGTGGGTGGCTAAGAAATCTTAACTCTCTTTTGCAGGGAAAGGTCTCCAGCAGAAAACCAAAATCGTCTGACGCTATTGCTGGGGATCTTAAACATCTTGTAGGGCGCAAGATCAAATGCCCAAATGGTCTTATTATGTACTTTGTTCCTGAATCGCTTGCTACTCGCCCTATCTGTCCAAATCTCGATTCTCTTCGTGAAGCCTATCCCCACTGGTTCGTCAAATGTTTTTGCTTCACAATTCTCTTCGTGAAGCCTATCCCCCTAACTGCACTGTAGGGTACGACACCAGCAGCTTCAGAATGGATTATTGATAGTGGGTGTACCAATCACATGACTGGCAAGAGAAGCCTTCTTATGGACTCAACCTTATGTCCATCCGACAAAAGTCACATCACATTTGCTGACACTGGTAAAAGTAAGGTATTGGGTCTAGGTAGATTTGCAATCTCAAAGGATCAACACACGGACAAAGTCATGCTTGTTGAATCCCTTGGCTTCAACTTAATGTCTGTCTCAATGCTTTGCGATTTAAACATGATTGTGATGTTTGGAAAATATCGTTGCCTTGTTCTAATGGAATCTGACAAGTCTCTAGTGTTTGAAGGGTATCGGAAAGATGATTTGTACGTGGTAGATTTCTCAGCAGGACCACAGCTTGCCATATGTCTCCTAGCAAAAGCTTCAGAATGCTGGCTCTGGCATCGGAGGCCAGGGCATGCTGGCATGAGGAACCTGCACACCCTTGCAAAGAAGAAGCATGTCATAGGCATCGAGGGCATCAAGTTCAAGAAAGATCACTTATGCGGTGCCTGTGAAGCAGGAAAGATGACGAGGGCCAAGCATCCTCGAAGACAATCATGACAACGACTCGACCCTTCGAACTGCTCCACATGGATCTTTTCAGTCCTACTCATTACTCAACTCTTACTACTACTGCTTGTCTCTATGGCTTTGTCATTGTTGATGATTATTCTAGATATACTTGGGTGCATATAATCCTGTACAAGACTGAAGTGCAGGATGTCTTCAGACGCTTCGCCAATCGAGCAATGAACAACTATGGCCCAAGATAAAGCACATCAGAAGTGACAATGGCACTGAATTCAAGAACACTGGCCTTGATACAAATCTTGATACTTTGGGCATCACACATGAATTCTCAGCTCCGTACACGCCACAGCAGAATGACGTCGTCGAACGCAAGAACAGAACACTTATTGAGATGGCCTGAACGATGCTTGATGAATACAAGACTCCAAGAAAATCCTGGCCTGAAGCCATTGATACTGCATGCCATACAATCAACCGTGTTTATCTTCACAAGCTTCTGAACAAGACATCTTATGAGCTCCTCACTGGCAAGAAGCCAAATGTCAGTTACTTCAGAGTATTTGGCGCCAGGTGCTAGATCAAGGATCCACATCACACTTCAAAATTTGCACCAAAAGCACATGAGGGTTTTATGCTTGGATATGGAAAGGATTCGCACTCCTACAGAGTCTTCAATCTCTTTCATTATAAAGTGGTTGAAACAGTGGATGTGCGGTTCGATGAGACTAACGGCTCACAAAGAGAGCACCTGCCAAATGTGCTAGATGGAGTTCCATCCAATGAATCAATCAAGCTTATGGGAACTGGAGAAATCATACCTTCTAAAGCTCAACCTGAAGAGGAACTTATCATCTCCGCACCTGATCAACCTGAAGACAATGCTCAGCCTGAAGACAATCCCTCTAACAATGACAATGATTTGCAAGAGCAAAATCTTCGCCCTGTACATCCTCGTGTTGCCAATGAGGTGCAGATTGAGAGATAGCATCAATGCACCCGGTCCACTCACTCGTTCAAGGGCAACACAACTAGCAAATTTCTGTGGGCACTTCGCATTCGTCTCAATAACAGAACCCAAGAAAGTTGAAGAAGCCTTCATGGAACCCGAATGGATTCAAGCTATGCAAGAAGAGCTTCAACAGTTTGAGCTGAATAATGTATGGGAACTGGTTAAGCGTCCTGATCCTCGGAAGCACAATATAATAGGCACCAAATGGATATATCGCAACAAGCAAGATGAGCATGGTCAAGTTGTCAGAAACAAAGCTCGTCTCGTTGCTCAAGGATATACTCAAGTTGAAGGGATTGACTTCGATGAAACATTTGCTCCTATGGCTCGACTTGAAGCTATACGCATACTGCTGGCCTATGCAAATCATCATAACATACTTCTATATCGAATGGATGTGAAGAGCGCTTTTCTCAATGGCAAGATTGAAGAAGAAGTGTATGTTGCACAACCGCCTGGCTTTGAAGATCCAAAACATCCTGACATGGTATACAAGCTCAACAAGGCACTGTATGGCCTCAAACAAACCCCTCGGGCTTGGTATGACACACTCAAATACTTCCTGAAGAGCAAAGGCTTCACACCTGGTTCCCTCGACCCCACTCTCTTCACGAAGACATATGATGGTGAACTGTTTGTGTGCCAAATATATGTGGATGACATTATCTTCGGCTGCACCAACCAGAAATACAGTGAAGAGTTTGGATATATGATGCAAGAGTAATATCAGATGTCCATGATGGGAGAGCTGAAGTTCTTCCTTAGTCTTCAAATACGACAGC
Source organism: Triticum urartu (assembly GCF_056163025.1). Lineage (NCBI taxonomy): Eukaryota > Viridiplantae > Streptophyta > Magnoliopsida > Poales > Poaceae > Triticum > Triticum urartu. Next base: position 240,694,013 of record NC_141876.1, read on the forward strand.
AACACAACGGCATCTTGATATCTCAAGAGAAGTATCTCAAAGATTGCATGAAGAAGTTCGGTATGCAAGACTGCAAAGGCTTCACGACGCCAATGCCAGCCAAACATCATCTGGGTCCCGACGACAATGGTAAAGAGTTCGATCAAAAGGTATACCGCTCCATGATTGGTTCTTTACTTTATCTATGTGCATCTAGGCCAGATATTATACTTAGTGTTTGCATGTGTGCTCGATTCCAAGCGGCACCAAAGGAATCACATCACTTAGCTGTGAAGCGAATTCTTCGATATTTGGCTTACACCCCAACTCTAGGATTATGGTATCCAAAGGGCTCAGAGTTTGATCTGGTTGGATTCTCGGATGCTGATTATGCTGGTGACAAGGTGGATCGCAAGTCTACATCAGGAACATGTCATTTTCTGGGACGATCACTTGTATGTTGGTCTTCAAAGAAGCAGAACTGTGTATCTCTCTCCACTGCTGAATCTGAATACATTGCTGCTAGATCTTGCTGCGCTCAGCTTCTGTGGATGAAGCAAACACTCAAAGACTATGGCACTCATCTGAAGCAAGTACCACTCTACTGCGACAACGAAAGCGCCATCAAGATTGCCAACAACCCAGTTCAGCACTCGAAGACAAAGCACATTGAGATCCGTCATCACTTTCTCGGAGATCATGTTGTGAAGGAAGATATTGATATCATACACGTCAACACTAAAGAGCAATTGGAAGATATCTTCACCAAGCCCTTGGATGAGAAGAGATTTTGCAATTTACGGTGTGAGCTAAATATCTTAGAATCCTCAAATGTCCTGTGGTCAGGCACACATCCTAACACTTATGCGTATTGATGACTTAGATGTGCAACACACGAAGTAAAGTATATCTTCAATCAATGAAGACATACATTCTAAGTGTGAATACATTAACGAGGAATTTGACTTCGGAGCGCCACGATAATTGTGCGCCGTGTCCGGGTCTAATACTTCCTATACGGTGGGTAACACCACCACCAAATATTCTGTTTGAAGTATTTCACTCATGGCGTTACATTTGCTATGTCTTCACATTTGGTTTGACTTCAATCTCAACATGTCTTCATGATTATCTTCATTATGTTGATCATATATATATATATATATATATATACTAGTGTTCTGTCCTCTACAGCATTCACTTATACCTATGTCTTCTTGTTGAATCTTTTGAACTAAGTGAATGTGATCGGATCCTAACCTCTCTATGCTTTATATCTCAAACTCTATCTCTCCAAATCATATGCATTCTATTGAAACTGTCGAATGTCTTCTCTGTGTCCTTGTCAGCGGAAGATACAGAGACACACATAAAGTCCGTTTTCAATGCTAATTCCTTCACCTGAAACCCAGAGAAGTGGGAACGACCAAACGACAATCCAGGCGTGCGTGGGAACGTGGAACAACCTCTGATATGCTGCATGATGGCCACATGTTCCTCAGATGTGAATCGCCAGGGGCACCTGTGTAATAACACTGAGCCATCCCTGTCCCTATAAATACATGCCTCACCTCAGTCATTATCCTTTCTTCCACTATCGCACGAACCCTAGCGCCACCGCTAGCACTCGACGACGCCGGCGACGAAGCGCTTAGCTGCCGCAACCTCTCCGACGTCGTCTTCACGCCGACCGCGGACATCGTCTTCTCCGCCGTCGCCGTAGGTGTCCTCCGTCGCCAAGTTAGGGCACGGACGATTGAACTACTCGGCCTCCTCTTCCACTCCGTCTAGCAGTTTCTTGTGTGGTAAATAAAACTCCCTTTTTACGGCCTCTTTGATCCTATAGATTCGACACTTTCTACCACAAGCAGTTTCTATTCACACAAGTTGGATCCACTCCATACTGCATCTCATATTATGCCTAGTATGTTCACTTATGCTTCACAAAGTAGTTAGATTCCTCACTTGTACTGATCTGTGGATTCGTACAAATCTGGAACCAACTCCTTATCTATGAGTGAATGTCTTCGCACGATGAGGTCAATGTCTTCTAAACTAATTTATCTTCAAAATCTTCTGAGAATGCATATGACCTCTTCCCCTTCCCTCGCACCTTAATGCTGTCATAGGTACATGTCCGTGGGAGAATCCCTTGGTTCTCATAGTCTGCATTCATTTGCAGAATTCTTACAGCATCACATAAATTCTCCCGAAGCCAGTTCCTATTTGTCCAGCAAGCGAAAGCCCTTGAAGCCTTTGAACGTATTGAAGCCATTCAGTTTAAAGTTCATGGCTGCAGAGAAATCAGCAAGGAAGGGTAGCAGAAAGCGTCGAGGTGCAAGAGATCTGCCCAATGACCTCTCAGAACTATACAAGATAGATCCAGAAGAGGATTAAAATCAACGCAAGACACGAATCCAATGGATTCGACGATATTGGGCAGAGCAGTGGTTCAAATACAGATTTGTGACAAAGGAATATGCTGAAAAGAATGCCATCAAGCGACCATGGGGAGACATCCTATACAAAAATCTTCAACCCAGGTCTAGAGATGAAGCCATTGAACAAGGCTTCTATCCCTGCATGGTCCGTGGACCACAGCCTATGGATGCTGACCCATCGTCACTGCTATGGTGTCGTGATGACAATCTGTTCAAGCGCAACTTCCAGTTTGCCCAGAATTCGGCGAAGCAGAACAAGAAGTCTTTGGGATTAGACTTCAACCCTGGTCCCTCTGCTCCCCGTGCCGATGGGACCCGCGAAGCTGAACCCAATCTTGTTGGGCCCTTCTACAACCTGGAAGGTCTCATTACTCATATCGTGGTTCAAGGGACAGCCGTGGATGGGCCTGCAGATGACGCTGAATCATATGAAGCGCCTGCAGCGCCGAAGCCAAAGAAACTGAAGCAGCCTAAAGCTTCAAAGCCTGCCTCAGCACCAAAAATCTCACGGGCGAAGCCACTGGCTATTGCACCTCCTAAAGACAGTGTGCAGTCTGAAGATCTGTCACGCATCTCCAAGCCCCAGAAAGTTAAGATGCCTCTGCCACACACCAGCCAAGAACTGACTGCTGCTGCTATTCTGCGCAACGATGCCATTGATCTGTCCAGTGATGAAGATCTTGCAGATGACGCTCTTGAGCAACTGATCAAGAGCAAAGAAGAAGCAGAAATCTTCAACAATTTGCCTCTCTTTGACATGGCAATCATCCACGACTTCATCGATGAGTGGTTTGACATGCCCAACCTCAGCTTTGAAGATCTGCAACTTCCCATTGGCCTCAGTGTTGCCTTCCATGGCACCATTGCTTCAGAGTTAGCTATAGCCGATCGCATCGTTGAACTGAAGCAGAAGATTGACTTTGAGAAAGCTCAGTTCAAGAAGCATATGGCCAAGCTCAGCGTGCAAGAGGTCAAGAACTTCAAGATCATGCTGCATGAGCTCAAAGAAGCCTTTCTCAAGAAGCGTGAAGAAGCTCAAGGTTCTCGTGAGCGCATGAAGAGCCTGGCTGACAAGTGTGTGCAAGCCTATAATGAGGCTGAGAAGCGCAAGGCCCTTGGGCGTCCTGGCATCGACCCCAGGATGGCTGCAAAGTAGAAGAAGAAGCCCGCTATGGCCGAACCCGACGCACCAAGGCAGGAAGCACATCCCATTGTCTTCCCAACCAGCATGACTGGCTCGAAGCCAAAAGCCAGGTCTACCGCTTCAGAACTGAAGAAGACAAGGACTGCTGAGGCTGAAGCCAGAAATAGGAAACATCCTGAAGCCTCTGCTGCGGCTCCCTCCAAGAAGAAGCAGAAGACCAAGAAGGAACGGGCTGCTCCCACAGAGCCCTTAATTGTTGAACCTATCTCCATGGTTCGCCCTGCCGCTGAACATCAAGAGCGCCAACTGACTGTCCATGAGCCTGGTTTCACAGAGGCTCATGAAGCTGAAGACATTGCAGCAGCTGATCCCACCACTTTTGAAGACATTGGTCACCATGACCATGTTGAAAATGATGCAGTTCTTCCTCAGATCGAGCACCAACAGGTATCATCGCCTGTGCTTACGCACAGCGAACTCATCAGCATTGGTCGTCCTCTGACGCTAATTGCTCAGGATGCATCATGGGCTGATCACCCACAACAACAAGTCACACCACCCCGGCAACAAGAAGAAGATGACTTTGAGGCCCAGCCAACTCCATCTCCAAAGGCGTCGCCAGCGTTACGCAGGCTTCGCAAAGGACCAAGGCCTCCAGTCTCCGAATCTGAAGCTAAAGCTGCTGAAGGCATTCTGGCTGCATCAGCCGATGACACCCAATAAGAAGAACATGTCCCCACTCCCCCAACTACTGACGAAGCTGTTCTCGAGGAGAACGTGTTTGTGCCCGACCCTCCAGCTCATCAAGTGGAGGTAGAAAATCTTGAGGCTGCCACCACCAACACCAATGAAGCCACTGACGCTGTCATGGCTGAAGCAAATGTGGAGCCTACACCAACCCAAGAACCAGAAGTCAGCGAAGCCAATGATGCTACTACTTCTGTTCCTGCACCTGCTGCTGGTCCTCAGTTTGACTATCATATTGAGCATAGGCCTCAGGTACAGAAGCCAATGCCAAGGTTTCCCAGGTTTCCACATTCTGCATCAGCACCTGGATCCTTCAATGTCAACAGCTTCAAAGCAGACAACACCTTCTTCAATAGCTCCAAGAACCCCTAGTCAAGGGAACGAATATCTTCTGATCGGTTATGGAGCTATCCGCAGCGAAGCTATTACTCCTGCATTATGTACAATCAAGGTCGCATCTTCCCACATATGTGTCTTGACACCGAAGCAATAGCTGGTCTGCCCTGCTTGGAAGAAGCTCTGGACTGCTTCAAAGAGGTTGGATTGTTGCCTTTCGTCACTGACCAAGAGCACTGGAACGAAGAGTTGCTGCTCCAATTTTATGCCACACTTCACATACGTGGTTACAACAGAGATCCGAAGACTTGGGTCCTTGAGTGGATGACAGGAAATGTTCATCACGAAGCCAAAGCCTTTGATATCATTGAGCTCACTGGTCTGCCCACTCCCGGAGATCTCTATGAACCTGGATGTCATCTTCACAGTGAAGCTATGGAGAGCATTTTTTAGAAGCCTGAACCGAACATGAGTCAGATGCTCAGTATGATGAAGCCTTTGCCACAAGACGCTGCATATCCTAAGGAGTTCCTTGTTGAAGACCTGGAGTATCTGCCAAGGACCATCTATCACATTTTAAGGCGAACTCTCTGGCCCATCAAAGGACATTCCCCATATGCAAAGCTGGAAGGTGCAATGAAGACTTTGGTCTTCTATATTCTTCACGGCAAATGCTTCAACGAACAAGACTTCTTCATCCGCCAACTTGCTGCTTCAGGATCTGCTCTTTTTGGCTTGAAGTTCTATACTCCATGGATAATGTGGCTGATCAAACTCCACTCAGCTATCTCATATCAGCCCTCTGCTCGCAGTCATCGGATCTTTATGCCTGATGTGGATATGTCCATTGAAGCCCTCTATCCAGAGCCTGCCAAGGAGCCTCTTAGTCTTCAGAATGCGGAGCATCAAAGTTTCTCTCAGAACATTGAAGGAGTTGAAGCAGTCACTCGTGTTTATCCTCTGGCTGGCACTACACGCGCACCTCATCGTGCCCTCACTGAAGCCACTGAAAGCACTATTGCCCAATGGCCCAAGAAGCGATCTCGTGTTCTCAATGACCGAGAGCTTCTGGTTGCTCTTCATCAGAAACAGGATAGGCATCATGACTAGCTGAAGCGCCAAATGCACAGCCTCTTGGTGGATGTCAACCGCATTCGCAACCTTGCCACCAAGAATGCCTTTGTTGCCCATGAAACTTGTCGGCGTACATGGAAAGGGTTGACGCTTATGTGTCTGAGGATGATCTTCAAGAGGATGGCTTCTCTGAATGTTTCAAGTTTGACTCCACACCTCCTCGAAGGGCTGTGCTGCGACGAACTCCCTCACTTGAAGACTCTGAGTTCTCTTCCTCTGCGGCAACTGTGAATGCCAGAGTGATCGAGGACGAAGACGATGCTACTTCACCGCCCCCTCCTTTAGCACGCGTCAAAACTGCCCCGAGCTCGTCTGCACCGCCTAACAACACCGACGACCTTGCTACTTCACCTACTCCTCATGGGAACGAGTAGATGCGCTATGTCTTCAAACCTTTTTGGTCCTTATTGACAAAAGGGGGAGAAGCATATGAGTTTGATAGTCTTCAAGAGGGTCCATATGGGCGGTTACTTTATGTTTTGCCTACTGTTTACAACTCTCGTTTTGATACATTTGGTTCTTTGAGTTGTAACACTTAAACTCGATGGTCGTCTGCTACTCATTTGCTACTTTGTGATGCGATGATAAATTCCGCATGTGCGACGATAAATTCCGCACTTAGATCATTTTGCAGACGTCCATTTTCCATTATGCATGTCATTATCTTCACATACTTTTCATGCATGATGAATTGTCATCATAAGTTGAAGAGGATCTCCACAAGTACAACCTGCCATGTGCATTTGCATTCCAAAAGCAATTTACTTATATACACATCTTCAGGGGGAGCCCTTACAACTTATGAAGACAATTCCTTATCCTTTACAATTTCACATATTATATTCCCCGTTGAAAACTTCAACTAGTTTGTCATCAATCACCAAAAAGGGGGAGATTGTAAGTGCATCTAGTGCCACCCCTAGTTGGTTTTGGAGTATTGACGACAAACCTAGTTGAGGGACTAATGTGTTTGTGCGAATTGCAGGATAACACAGGTAGAAGTCCCTCATTGATTCGGTTTTCCTACCAGAGATGACCCCTAAAAATGTATGAAGACATTGAAGTCAAAGGTGGTATGTGAAGATATTCACATTGAAGACTATGACAAGAGAAGACATCGCATGAAGACTATGAAGCTCGAAGACTTAGATCTTTCGTAGTTCTTTTTCTTCTTTGTTGAGTCATAGGAACCACCGTACTGTTAAGTGGGGTCCAAGAGAACCAGTCAGAATGACTGAAGTGATGCTTAACCAAAATCCTATGTCTTCGAGTGAATACTATGAGAGCGAATCTTGTCCAGAGTTGGACAAGTCAGCTTTGCTTGTAGCCCAAGTAAAGTTGCCGTGTGTGTTTGAAATCTGACCGTTGGAACACGTGTCAGTTCCTTAGTGACCCAGGGTCATTTTGGACAAATCAGGTCGGGTTGCCTAGTGGCTATAAATAGCCCACCCCCTACAACCATAAACGGTTGGCTGCTCAGAGTTAAAGTACGGCTGTTGTCGTTTGAGAGCAACCCACCTCGAAGCCTTTGAGAGAGAATTCCTTGCGAGGATAAAGTCCTAACCACCCAGAGCCAAAGAGTGTTAGGCATCACTTAAGTTGTCCTGTCTGTGTGATCTGAAGACTTATTACACTTGAGGACTGTGAATCCTCGAGCCGGTTAGGCGTCACGTTCTGAGCATCCAAGAGTCATTGTGGATCGTCGGTGAACAAAGTCTGTGAAGGTTTGGGAGTCTACCTTGAAGACTTACCAGAGTGATTGGGCGAGGTCTGCGTGACCTTAGTTCAAGGGGAATATTGTGAGGACTAAGGGTTCTGAGCTGCGTGTTCAGGACTGGGTGTCCGGGACTGTGTGTCCTCAGGTTTAAATACCTAGCCGCCCTAACCAGACGTACAGTTGTCACAGCAACTGGAACTGGTCCAACAAATCATTGTCTTCAACGAGTCACTCGTTTCATCCTTCCCTTCCCTTTACTTACTGTTGGTCCTTGTGAAGTCATTGCATGATTGCATTATCTTTTGTCTTCACTGAGTGACTGCTTGTTCCGATTGGCTTCACAATATCTTCCTACCCGATCCTTACTGCCTAGCTACTATAAGTCATTGTGCTTTCACTTCGTTGGTTACCTGACTAAGGGTTGCCTAGTGTAGTCTACCTTCCGCTGCGTGGTAATAGGTTTACTTCTATCATTTGTCTTCAAAACTTCCCTATTTAGAAGACTTTCATAAAAATCGCCTATTCACCCCCCTCTAGTCGATCACTAGCACTTTCACGTGATCATATGCTTGTTCGATGGTGTGTGGCCTTGGAGGAGGTACAGGAGCAGAGGCATTGGCGTCAGGCAGCGGATTTGCTTCGGGTGCTGCATTGGCTTCAGGTGCATTCACTTCTGGCACCACATTAGCTTCAGGGGCCACATTAGCTTCAGCCATGACAACATCATTGGCTTCGGTGTTAATGTTGGTGGCCGCCTCAGTATTAGTAACCTCCACTTCAGGAGCTAGAGGGTCGGACACGTTCTCCTTGAGAACAACTTCAGGGTTGGATGGGGTTGTAGCAACTCTTTCTTCATCACGGGGTTCTTCTTCTTCATCGGCTGATACATTCGGAATATCTTCAGCCGCTTTGGCTTCAGATTCAGGGATGTTCATAGTAGGAGAGGCTTCAAGAAAGACTTCACGTGAGACGGATTGGCGCTCTTCTCCTTCGGGAACACTTGACAATGTGACCTGTGGCCTAGGTCCTTTGCGAAGCCTGCGAAATGCTGGCGACGCGTGTGGAGATGGAGTTGGTTGGGCCTCAAAGTCTTCACTGTCAATCACCGGAGTGGTGACCTGTGGTGGAGGAGTGACTGGTGTTTCTTCAACATGAGGGGATTCTTGAGGGTGATCAGCCCATGAGTCATCCTGAGCAATTGGCGTCAATTGAGGACCAATGCTGATGAGTTCATTGTTCATGAGAACAGGCGATGATACCAAATTGTGCTCGATTTGAGGAAGGACTTCATCATCTTCAACATTGTCGTGAGGACCAATGTCTTCAACTGTGGTGGGGTCAACAGCTAGATTCTCTTCAGATTCAGGAGCCTCTGTGGAAGCAGGCTCATGAACTACCAGACAACGTTCACGATGTTCAAACGCAGGACGAGCAACAGAAATTGGCTCGACAAGAAGGGGCTCTGTGGAAGCAGCCCTGTCTCTCTTCTTTGTTTTCCTTTTCTTGGTTGGGGGAGCATCATCAATGGTGGCTTTGGTCTTGCGCTTTCTGGCTTCGGCTTCAGTGGCTCTAGTTTTCTTGAATTCTGAAGCCATTGTGGGGACCTTGGGCTTCGAGCCTGTCATACTGGCTGGGAAGACAATGCGAGGTTCTTCCTGCCTTGATGCTTCTGGTTCAGCCATAGCTGGCTTCTTCTTCTTCTTGGCAGCCATTCTGGGGTCGATGCCTGGTCGCCCTAAAGCCTTGCACTTTTCAGCTTCATTGTAGCCTTGAACACATTTGGCAGCAAGATTCTTCATGCGCTCACGAGAACCTTTTGCTTCTTCTTATTTCTTGTGGAATGCCTCCTTGAGCTCATGCATCATGACCTTGAAGTTTTGAATGTCTTCAACATTGAGCTTGGCCATGTGCTTCTTGAATTGAGCCTTTTCATAATCGATCTTATGCTTCAGCTCAACAATTTTCTGAGCAAGATCCAGCTCAGGAGCAATGGCTCCGTGGAAGGAGACGCTGAGGCCAATTGGAAGCTGAAGATCATCAAAACTGACATCTGGGTTGTCAAACCACTCATCAATAAACTTGTATAAGATTTCCACATCAAAGAGGGGAAGATCATTGAAGATTTCTGCCTCTTGCTTGCTCTTTATCAACTGCTCAAGAGCGTCATCGCCAAGATCGTCATCGCTGGACAGATCAATGGCGTCATTCTTGTTTCTCAAAACAGCAACAGGGGTCAGTGCTTGACCAGTGGGTTGCATGGGCTTTTTCAACTTGGCAGACTTGGAGATGCGTGAGAGATCTTCAGACTGCACACTGGATTCAGGAGGTGCAGTGGCCAGAGGCTTTGCCCGTGAGACCTTTGGTGCAGAGGGGGGCTTTGAAGCCTTTGGTTTCTGTTGCTTCACAGGCTTCGGAGGTGCAGGCGCTTCATCAGAATCAGAGTCATTAGCAGAGTGGTCCACGGATGCCCCTTGAACCTAAATGTGAGTGATGAGACCTTCTAATTTGTAGAAGGGCCCAATAAGATTGGGTTCAGCTTCGCGTGTGCCATCAGCTCATGGTGCAGAGGGGCCTGGGTTGAAGTCTAATCCAAAAGACTTCTTGTTTTCCTTGGCCGAGTTCTTTGCAAACTGATAATTGCGCTTGAACAGATTATCTTCACGACACCATAACAGAGAGGATGGGTTGGCATTAGCAGGCTGAGGTACACGAATCATGCAGGGGTAGAAGCCTTGAGCAATAGCTTCGGACTTCGACTTGGGCTGAAGACCTTTGTATATTATATCTCCCTAGGGACCCTTTAAGGCATTCTTCTCAGCATACTCCTTGGTGACGAATCTGTACTTGAACCATTCCTCTGCCCAATGTCTTCGAATCCATTGGATTCGGTTCTTGTGTTCTCCATAGGTTTCTTCTGGATCTGACTTGTATAACTCGTAGAGATCCGGTGGAAGGTCCTTAGCAGTGTTTCCACGGCGTTGTCTGCCGCCCTTCCTGACTGATTTTTGAGTTGTCATGAAGTTTAGATTGAAAGGCTTCAACACTGGCGAAGTCTTTCATCTACTGGTCAGACAGGAACTGGCTTCAGGAGAATTTATGTGACGATGTAAGAACTCTGCAAATGAATGCAGACTATGAGAACCAAGGGATTCTCCCACGGACATGTACCTGTGCCAGCATTAGAGATGCAAGGGAAGGGGAAGAGGTCATATGCATTCTCAGAAGATTTTGAAGATAAATCAGTTTAGAAGACATTGACCTCATAGTGCGAAGACATTCACTCATATGTAGAGAGTTGGTTCCAGATTTGTACGAATCCACGAATAAGTACAAGTGAGGAATCTAACTACTTTGTGAAGCATAAGTGAACATACTAGGCATGCTATGAGATGCAGAATGAGATAGATCCAACTTGTAGGAACAGAAACCACTTGTGGTTGAAAAGGATGAATCTATCGGATCAAAAAGACTGTAAAAAGAGGTTTTATTTACCACACGAGGAACTGCTAGACGGAGTGGGAGAGGAGGCCGAGCAGTTCGATATTCTATGCCCTAACTTGGTGACGGAGGACACCTACAGCGACGGCGGAGAAGATGATGTCCGCGGCTGGTGTGAGGATGGCGTCGGTGAGGTCGCGGTAGCTAAGCGCTTCGTCGCCAGTGTCGTCGAGGGCTAGCGGTGGCACTAGGGTTTGTGCGAGAGTGGAAGAAGAGATAATGACTGGGGTGAGGCGTGTATTTATAGGGATAGGGACGGCACAGTGTTATTACACAGGTGTCCCTGGCGGTTCACATCTGAAGGACACGTGGCGATCATGCAACACCTTGGAGGTTGTTCCACGTTCCCACGCACGCCTTGATTGTCGGGTGGTCGTTCCCATTTCTCCGGGTTTCAGGTAAAAAGGATTGAGCATTGAAAACATATTAATGTTTGTCTCTATGTCTTCTGCTGACAAGGACGCAGTGAAGACATTCGACAGTTTCAATAGAATGCATATGATTTGGATAGATAGACTTAATACGAGAGCATAGAAAGGTCAGGGTCCGATCACATTCACTTAGTTGAAAAGATTCAACTGGAAGACATAGCTATAAGTGAATGCTGTAGAGGACAGAAACCAAATTAGTATATTGAAGATAAACATGAAGCCATGTTAATAATGAAGACAAAAAAAATGCAAAGACTTTGCAAATGTAACGCCAACAGAAGGAATTCCAAACAAAAATTTGGTGGTGGCGTTACCCACCGTATAGGAAATATTAGACCCAGACACGGCGCACAATTATCGTGGCGCTCCAAAGTCAAATTCCGCGTTAATGTATTCACACTTAGAGTGTAAGTCTTCATTTGTTGAAGATATATGTTGCTTCGTGTGTTTGCACATCTAAGTCATCAACATGCATAAGTGTTAGGATGTGTGCATGATCACAGGACATTTGAGGATTCCAAGATATTTAGCTCACACCGCAACTTGCAAAACCTTTTCTCATCCAAGGGCTTTGTGAAGATATCTGCCAGTTGCTCTTCAGTGCTGACGTGAATGATATCAATATCTTCCTTCATGACATGATCTCTGAGGAAGTGATGACGAATCTAAATGTGCTTTGTCTTCGAGTGCTGAACTGGGTTGTTGGCGATCTTGATGGCGCTTTCATTGTCGCAATAGAGTGGCACTTGCTTCAGATGAATGCCATAGTCTTTGAGTGTTTGCTTCATCCATAGAAGCTGAGCGCAGCAAGATCCAGCAGCAATGTATTCAGATTCAGCAGTGGAGAGAGATACACAGTTCTCCTTCTTTGAAGACCAACACACAAGTGATCGTCCCAGAAAGTGACATGTGCCTGATGTAGACTTGCGATCCACCTTGTCACCACCATAATCAGCATCCGAGAATCCAACTAGATCAAACTCTGAGCCCTTTGGATACCATAATCCTAGTGTTGGGGTGTGAGCCAAATATCGAAGAATTCGCTTCACAGCTAAGTGATGCGATTCCTTTGGTGCCGCTTGGAATCGGGCACACATGCAAACACTAAGCATGATATCTGGCCTAGATGCACATAAATAAAGCAAAGAACCAATCATGGAGCGGTATACCTTTTGATCGAACTCTTTACCATTGGCGTCAGGGTCTAGATGACTCTTGGTAGGCATTGGCGTCATGTAACCTTTGCAGTCTTGCATTCCAAACTTCTTCAGGCAATCCTTGAGGTATTTCTCTTGAGATATGAAGATGCCGTTGCGTTGTTGTCGTATTTGAAGACCAAGGAAAAGCTTCAGTCACCCATCATGGACATCTGATATTGCTCTTGCATCATGTATCCAAACTCATCACTGTATTTCTGATTAGTGCAGCCGAAGATAATGTCATCCATTTATATTTGGCACACAAACAGTTCACCATCATATTTCTTCGTGAAGAGCGTGGGATCCAGGGAACCATGTTTGAAGCCTTTGCTCCGCAGGAAGTCCTTGAGTGTGTCATACCAAGCATGAGGGGCTTGTTTGAGGCCATACAGTGCCTTGTTGATCCTGTAAACCATGTCAGGATGTTTTGGATCTTCAAAGCTAGGCGGTTGTGCAACATACACTTCTTCTTCAATATTGCCATTGAGAAAGACACTCTTCACATCCATTTGATACAGAAGAATGTTATGATGATTTGCATAGGCCAGCAGTATGTGTATAGCTTCAAGCCTAGCCACAGGAGAAAATGTTTCATCGAAGTTGATTCGTTAAACTTGAGTGTATCCTTGAGCAATGAGACGAGCCTTGTTTCTGACAACATGACCATGCTCATCTTGCTTGTTGCGATATATCCATTTAGTGCCTATGATATTGTGCTTACTAGGATCAGGACGCTTGACCAGTTCCCATACATTATTTAGCTCAAACTATTGAAGCTCTTCTTGCATAGCTTGAATCCATTCTGGTTCCATGAAGGCTTCATCAACTTTCTTAGGTTCAGATATTGAGACGAATGCGAAGTGTCCACAGAAATTTGCTAGTTGTGTTGCCCTTGAATGAGTGAGTGGACCAGGTGCATTGATGATATCAATTATTTTCTCAATCTGTACTTCATTTGCAACACGAGGATGAACAGGACGAAGATTTTTCTCTTGTTGATCATTGTCATCATTAGAAGGATTGTCTTCAGGCTGAGTATTGTCTTCAGGTTGATCAGGTGTAGAGATGATGAGTTCCTCTTCGGGCTGTGCTTCAGACGGTATGATTTCTCCAGTTCCCATAAGCTTGATGGATTCACTGGATGGAACTTCATCTAGCACATTTGGCAGGTGCTCCCTTTGCGAGCCGTTAGTATCATTGAACCGCACATCCACAGTTTCAACCACTTTAGAGTGAAAGAGGTTGAAGACTCTATAGGAGTGCGAATCCTTTCCGTATCCAAGCATAAAACCTTCATGTACTTTCGGTGCAAATTTTGAAGTATGATGTGGATCCTTGATCCAGCACCTGGCACCAAATACTCTAAAGTAACTGACATTTGGCTTCTTACCAGTGAGGAGCTCATAGGATGTTTTGTTCAGAAGCTTGTGAAGATAAACATGGTTGATGACATGGCATGAAGTATCAATGGCTTCAGGCCAGAACTTTCTTGGAGTCTTGTATTCATCGAGCATCGTCCGGGCCATCTCAATGAGTGTTCTGTTCTAGCGTTCCATGATGCCATTCTGCTGCGGCGTGTACGGAGCTTAGAACTCATGAGTGATGCCCAAAGTATCAAGATAAGTGTCGAGACCGGTGTTCTTGAATTCAGTGCCATTGTCACTTCTGATGTGCTTGATCTTGACACCATAGTTGTTCATGACTCGATTTGTGAAGCGTCTGAAGACATCCTGCACTTCAGTCTTGTAGAGGATTATATGCACCCATGTATATCTTGAATAATCATCAACAATGACGAAGCCATAGAGACAAGCAGTAGTAGTAAGAGTTGAGTAGTGAGTGGGACCTAAGAGGTCCATGTATAGCAGTTCGAAGGGTTGAGTCGTTGTCATGATTGTCTTCGAGGGATGCTTGGCCCTCGTCATCTTTCCAGCTTCGCAGGCACCGCATAAGTGATCCTTCTTGAACTTGACGCCCGCGATGCCTATGACGTGCTTCTTTGCAAGAGTATGCAAGTTCCTCATGCCAGCATGCCCTAGCCTCCGATGCCAGAGCCAGCATTCTGAAGCTTTTGCAAGAAGACATACAACAAGTTGTGGTCTTGCTGAGAAATCTACCATGTACAAATCATCTTTCCGATACCCTTCAAAGGCTAGAGACTTGTCAGATTCCATTAGAACAAGGCAACGATATTTTCCAAACATCACAATCTTATTCAAATCACAAAGCATTGAGACAGACATTAAGTTGAAACTAAGGGATTCAACAAGCATCACTTTATCCATGTGCTGATCCCTTGAGATTGCAACTCTACCTAGACCCTATACCTTGCTTTTACCAGTATCAGCAAATGTGATGTGACTCTTGTTAGATGGACGTAAGGCTGAGTGCATGAGAAGACTTCGCTTGCCAGTCATGTGATTAGTACATCCACTGTCAATAATACATTCTGAAGCAGCTAGTGTCATACCCTACAGTGCAGTTAGGGGGATAGGCTTCACGAAGAGAATTGTGAAGCCTAAACATTTGACGAGCAAGTGGATTATGAAAGCTTAGATCGAGGTTAGGACTGATAGGGCAAGTAGCAAGCGACTCAGGAATAAAATACATAATAAGACCATTTAGTCATTTGATCTTGCACCCTACAAGATGTTTAAGGTCCCCAGCAATAGCTTCAAATGCATTTGATTTTCAGCTAGAGACCCTTCCCTGCAAAAGAGAGTTAAGCTTTCTTAGCCACCCACATCTTCAAGGGTGGCTTCGAAGCAATGAGTCTAAGTGCAGCATTTGAGAACTTTGGCTTTGGAGCCCTAGCAAATAGTATTGTAGGTGGACAATAGTACTCATCAGAATAAGCAGAGTACTTCTTAGTCTTATGAACATGGCAGTTTGATGAAACGCGCTCATATTCATAAGCCTGAGTATGGTTTCCTTGCAAAACATTTGCATTAGAACGACTCAGGTGAGTCCTCTGTCTGTATGAAGCCTTTGGACCATATGAAGACCGTGGTCTGGGGTTTCTCTTCTTCACTTGTGGTGTCATGACGACATACACAGGAAGATTTTCCAGACACTTTTTCGGCACCCAGACTTTCTTCATAGGTGGCCCATTCCTGCAGTTAGTACCAATATACCTGGCAAACACTTCACCATTCTAATTCTTAAACAGTTTATAGTTTGCATCAAAAGATTCATCAATAACAATGGGATTAGCACAAGTGAAGCCAGATAGCGTGGAGGGATCCACTAAAGGTTCCTTTGCAGCAACCCATGTGGTTTTGGGGTACTGCTCAGGTTTCCAGTAAGAGCCATCAGCATTCATTTTCCTTTCGAACCCAACACCCTCTTTCCTAGGGTTTCGGTTTAGGATCTGCCTTTTGAGGACATCACATAGTGTCTGATTCCCTTTGAGACTTTTGTACATCCGTGTTTCAAGTAATGTCTTCAACCTAGCATTTTCATTAGCAATAGCAGTG
The DNA here is from genome assembly GCF_056163025.1 of Triticum urartu. Classification (NCBI taxonomy): domain Eukaryota; kingdom Viridiplantae; phylum Streptophyta; class Magnoliopsida; order Poales; family Poaceae; genus Triticum; species Triticum urartu. The sequence goes on from NC_141876.1 coordinate 240,710,115, forward strand.
GGATCCTCAGCAGAGGGTTTAGTTACCACATCAACAATTGAAGATATTGCAACAGTAGCAGCAGTAGAACATCTAGCAACAGAAGTAGTGTTATCACGCTCAATGCATTTAAGACATGGTGGTTCAAATCCTTCCTGAGCAGAACTGATCTATTTGGCGTGAAGTGACTCATTTTCCTTTTGAAGATCTTCATGAGTCGCTCTCAATTTCTCAAGATCTTGCTTCCTTTGAAGATAATCATAGGAAAGCTTTTCATGAGTTGTTGAGAGCGTTTCATGACGACTTTCAAGTTCCTCATAATTAACATGAAGATATTTTATGTCTTCAATTAAGGACTGAGATCGAGTCATTTTAGCGTCTAACAGGTCATCGCTTTTGTCTAACAGTTTTTGAATATGTTCCATAGCTTTCTGTTGTTCAGTTGCAATTTTAGCAAGTGTTTTGTAGCTGGGTTTGGAACCACAATCAGAGTCATGTTCACTAGATGTTTGATAGTGAGTAGTGCGTGAGTTTACCTTGGCACCGCGTGCCATGAAGCAGTAGGTGGGAGCGGAGTTATTGTTGTCATTAGCATCGGTGTTGGTGATGAAGTCATTGTCTTCAGTGTTGAAGATGGACTTGGCAACGTAGGTTGTAGCCAGACTTGCAACGCCAGAGTCGGACTCATCCTTAGACTCCACCTCCACCTCCTTAGAAGCAGACTCCTTAGAATCCATTTCCTTGCCAACAAATGCACGAGCCTTGCCAGATGAGCTCTTCTTGTGTGATGAAGACTTTGATGAAGACTTGGAAGAAGACTTTGAGTATTTCTTCTTCTTCTTGTCGTCAGAATCATATTCCTTGCTCTTCTTCTTCTTGTTCTCATTGTCCCACCGCGGACACTCAGAGATGTAGTGACCAGGTTTCTTGCACTTGTGGCATGTTCTCTTCTTGTAGTCATGAGCAGAAGCTTCATCATTCCTTGAGCTGGATCGCGAGGAATTTATGAAGCCTTTCTTCTTGGTGAATTTCTGGAACTTCTTCACAAGCATAGCAAGCTCCTTTCCAATGTCTTCAAGATCATCAGAACTGCAATCAGAGTCTTCTTCAGATGAGGAAACAGCTTTTGCCTTCAAAGCACGAGTTCGCCCATAGTTTGGGACCGTAGATGTCTCTTTTCCCAGAAAGTTGAAACTCATGTGTGTTGAGCCTTTCAAGTATGTCAGACGGATCGAGTGTCTTGAAGTCAAGGCGTTCTTGAATCATCAGGGCTAGGGTGTCAAACGAGCTGTCAAGTGATCTCAGGAGTGTCTTGACGACTTCATGCTTGGTGATCTCAGTAGCGCCGAGAGCTTGAAGCTCATTTGTGATGTCAGTGAGTCGATCAAACGTGAGCTGAACATTCTCATTGTTGTTTCTCTTGAAGTGGTTGAAGAGGTTGTGAAGGACACTGATTCTTTGATCTCTCTAGGTTGATATGCCTTCGTTGACCTTGGATAGCCAGTCCCAGACTAGCTTGGATGTTTCCAAAGCACTCACACGGCCATACTGTCCTTTGGTCAGATGACCACAGATGATGTTCTTTGTAGTGGAATCCAGTTGAACGAACTTCTTGACATCAGCTGCGGTGACACCTTCACCAGCCTTGGGGACGCCATTCTTGATGACATACCAGAGGTCGACATCAATGGCTTCCAGATGCATGCGCATCTTATTCTTCCAGTAGGGATATTCAGTTCCACCGAAGACTGGGCATGCAGCGGAGACTTTGATTATCCCTGCAGTCGACATAGCTAAAACTCCAGGTGGTTAAACCGAATCACATAGAACAAGGGAGTACCTTGCTCTGATACCAATTGAAAGTGCTAGTGATCGGCTAGAGGGGGGTGAATAGGCGATTTTTATGAAAGTCTTCAAAACATGGAAGTTTCAAAGACAATCGATAGAAATGAACCTATTAACATGCAGCGGAAGGTAGACTACACTAGGCAAGCCATAGTCAAGTATTCAATGAAGTGAAAGCACAAAGACTAATAGCAGCTAGGCAGTATGGATCAGGATGGAAGACAGTATGAAGCCAATCAGAACAAGCAGTCACACAGTGAAGACAAAATAGATAATGAAAACAGGCAATGACTTCACAAGGACCAACTGTAAATAAAGAGATGGAAAGGATAGAACCAGTTGCTCGTTGAAGACAATGATTTGTTAGACCAGTTCCAGTTGCTGTGACAACTATACGTCTGGTTAGGGAGGCTGAGATTCAACTCAGAAGACCGCGTCTTCACCTTATTCCCCTTGAGCTAAGGACACCCAGTCCTTGCCCAATTACTCTGGTAAGTCTTCAAGGCAGACTTCCAAACCTTCATAGACTTCGTTCATCCGCGATCCACAATGACTCTTGGATGCTCAGAACGCGACGCCTAACCGGATGGAGGATTCACAGTCCTCAAGTGTAATAAGTCTTCAGATCACACAGACAGGAAGACTTCAATGATGCCTAACACTCTTAGCTCTGGGTGTTTAGGGCTTTGTCCTCGCAAGGATTTCTCTCTCAAAGGCTTCGAGGTGGGTTGCTCTCAAATGACAAAAGCCGTGCACTAACTCTGAGCAGCCAACCAATTTATGGTGTAGGGGGTGGGCTATTTATAGCCACTAGGCAACCCGACCTGATTTGTCCAAAATGACCCTGGGTCACTAAGGAACTGACACGTGTTCCAACGGTCAGATTTCAAACACACACGGCAACTTTACTTGAGCTACAAGCAAAGCTGACTTATCCAGCTCTAGATAAGATTTGCTCTCATTGTCTTCGCTCGAAGACATAGGATTTTGGTTAAGCATCACTTCAGTCATTCTCACTGGTTCACTTGGACGCCACTTAACAGTACTATGGTTCCTATGACTCAACAAAGAAGAAAAAGAACGACGAAACAACTAAGTCTTCGCGCTCCATAGTCTTCACGCGATGTCTTCTCTTGTCATAGTCTTCAACGTGAATGTCTTCACATACCACCTTTGACTTCAATGTCTTCATACATTTTTAGGGGTCATCTCCGGTAGGAAAACCGAATCAATGAGGGACTTCTACCTGTGTTATCCTGCAATTCTCACAAACACATTAGTCCCTCAACCAGGTTTGTCGTCAATACTCCAAAACCAACTAGGGGTGGCACTAGATGCACTTACACATTTCCATAGCCATTCCGAGATATATTGCCATGCAACTCTCCACTGTTCCATTTATTATGACACGCTTCATCATTGTCATATTGCTTTGCATGATCATGTAGTTGACATTGTATTTGTGGCAAAGCCACCATTCATAATTCTTTCATACATAGTCACTCAGGAGTCATTGCACATCTCGGTACACCGCCGGAGGCATTCATATAGAGCCATATTTTGTTCTAAGTATCGAGTTGTAATTCTTGAGTTCGAAGTAAATAAAAGTGTGATGATCATCATTATTAGAGCATTGTCCCAGTGAGAAAAGGATGATGGAGACTATGATTCCCCCACAAGTCAGGATGAGACTCCGGACGAAAATAAATAAAGAAAAGAGGCCAAAGAAGCCCAAATAATAAAAATAAGAGAAAAGAGGCCATAAAAAAGAGAAGGCCCAAATAAAAAAATGAGAGAAAAAGAGAGAGGGGGCAATGCTACTATCCTTTTACCACACTTGTGCTTCAAGGTAGCACCATGATCTTCATGATAGAGAGTCTCCTTTGTTGTCACTTTCATATACTAGTGGGAATCTTTCATTATAGAACTTGGCTTGTATATTCCAATGATGGGCTTCCACAAAATGCCCTAGGTCTTCGTGAGCAAGCGAGTTGGATGCACACCCACTTAGTTTCTTTTTGAGCTTTCATACACTTATAGCTCTAGTGCATCCGTTGCATGGCAATCCCTACTCACTCACATTGATATCTATTGATGGGCATCTCCATAGCCCGTTGAGATGCCTAGTTGATGTGAGACTATCTTCTCCATTTTGTCTCCTCCACAACCACCATTCTATTCCACCATAGTACTATATCCATGGCTCACGCTCACATATTGCGTGAATATTGAAAAAGTTTGATAACACCAAAAGTATGAAACAATTGCTTGGCTTGTCATCGGGGTTGAGCATGATTTAAATGTTTTGTGTGGTGAAGATGGAGTATAGCTAGACTATATGATTTTGTAGGGATAGCTTTCTTTGGCCATGTTATTTTGAGAAGACATGATTACTATATTAGTATGCTTGAAGTATTATTATTTTGATGTCAATATTAAACTTTTGTTCTTGAATCTTATGGATCTGAATATTCTTGCCACAATAAAGAAGAATTACTTAGAGAAATATGTTAGGTAGCATTCCACATCAAAAATTCTGTTTTTATCATTTACGTACTCGAGGACGAGAAGGAATTAAGCTTGGGGATGCTGATACTTCTCCAACTTATCTATAATTTTTTATTGTTCCATGCTATTATATTATCAACCTTGGATGTTTTATATGCATTTATATGCTATTTTATATGATTTTTGGGACTAACCTATTAACCTAGAGCCTAGTGCCAGTGCCAGTTTCTCTTTTTTCCTTGTTTTAGGGTTTCGAAGAAAAGGAATATCAAACGGAGTCCAAACGGAATGAAACCTTTGGAAAAGTTATTTTTGGAAAGGAAGCAATACAGGAGACTTGGAGTGCACGTCAGGGGATCAACGAGGAAGCCACGAGGCAGGGGGCGCGCCCACCCCCCTGGGCACGCCCTCCACCCTCGTGGGTCCCTCGTGGCTCCCATGATGTATTTCTTCCACCTATATATATCCATATACCCTAAACTATCGGGGAGCACAATAGATCGGGAGTTCCGCCGCGAGAAGCCTCCATAGCCACCGAAAACCAATCTAGACCCGTTCCGGCACCCTGCCGGAGGGGGCAATCCCTCTCCGATGGCCATCTTCATCATCCCGGTGCTCTCCATGACGAGGAGGGAGTAGTTCTCCCTCGGGGCTGAGGGTATGTACCAGTAGCTATGTGTTTGATCTCTCTCTCGTGTTCTTGATTTGGCACGATCTTGATGTATCGCGAGCTTTGCTATTATAGTTGGATCTTATGTTTCTTTTCCCCTCTACTCTCTTGTAATGGATTGAGTTTCCCCTTCGAAGTTATCTTATCAGATTGAGTCTTTAAAGATTTGAGAACACTTGATGTATGTCTTGTCGTGCGTATCTGTGGTGACAATGGGATATCACGTGATTCACTTGATGTATGTTATGGTGATCAACTTGCGGGTTCCGCCCATGAACCTATGCATAGGGGTTGGCACACGTTTTCGTCGTGATTCTCTGGTAGAAACTTTGGGGCACTCTTTGAGGTTCTATGTGTTGGTTGAATAGATGAATCGGAGATTGTGTGATGCATATCGTATAATCATACCCATAGATACTTGAGGTGACATTGGAGTATCTAGGTGACATTAGGGTTTTGGTTGATTTGTGTCTTAAGGTGTTATTCTAGTACGAACTCTTGGTCTGTTTGTGACACTTATAGGAATAGCCCAACGGATTGATTGGAAAGAATAACTTTGGAAAGAATAACTTTGGAGTGACTCTTTGTTGCATGTTGAGGGATAGTTATATGATCCAACTATGTTATTATTGTTGAGAGGACTTGCACTAGTGAAAGTATGAACCCTAGGCCTTATTTTAACACATTGCAATACCGTTTACGCTCACTTTTATCATTCGTTACCTTGCTGTTTTTATATTTTCAGATTACAAAAACTATTATCTACCATCCATATACCACTTGTATCACCATCTCTTCACCGAACTAGTGCACCTATACAATTTACCATTGTATTGGGTGTGTTGGGGACACAAGAGACTCTTTGTTATTTGGTTGCAGGGTTGCTTGAGAGAGACCATCTTCATCCTACGCCTCCTATGGATTGATAAACCTTAGGTCATCCACTTGAGGGAAATTTGCTACTGTCCTACAAACCTCAGCACTTGGAGGCCCAACAACGTCTAAAAGAAGAAGGTTGTGTAGTTGACATCAGGCATGTGCAGAGAGGGTTAGACCCTCTTTCATTGTTACAAATCATTTGTTAGATGTGATTCAGACACTGTCACGGTCCCAACCCACTCATACCACTCCTTCAACCAAACACATCCTAAGACAGTGTCACAGTTTGTACCTGGTATCTTAAATTGTTGCCATCTCATCAGTGGTGCCATTACAAAATTATTTGGCACCGCTTCAGCAGTTTGTGCAGCCAACTTTCGTCCACACATCCGAGCAGCCAAGCAGTAGAATACTAAATCTTTATGGCACGAAGGAACTGGGCATCGGAGCTACTACGTGCTCCAGAGTCCGGGTCCCTGAATTTTTTTGCTACATCAGCTCGCTAGTGTAGGGTACCGGTGCAAGATGTAGCGACAGTTGTCTTTACCCCAGTTTTGGCATACATAGTCGACGACCTTAGTGCTATTAGTTCTATGTTACTAAATTTGTGCATGTACACACCTGTTAGTCTCAATTTGCTGTCATCCAAACACTGTCGCTATGCTGTTGCAATTATATTTACCTTCCTCATAAAATGTTCAATTTGTTATCTATTGTACATGAGTAAGAACTTGTAGCGTCGTTGTAGTTAATTATAACTTCTAATGTTCTAGAAGTTGGTTGTTGTCTCAGTACCAATTATTTCATTTGCACATTGATCTTTTTGAGAAGATATGTCATAATTAACATGTTTATTCAGTTTTCAAATAAGCATTGGTGATTTTCTATGTTGCTATAAACCCATTTCCCCTAAAATTGTTAATGATCTAGTTTTAAATATTATAGGATGAATGGAAGTGTTCTTACTTGGAGTGGGTTGATCAAGAGTGGCCACAATCTTTGAAGATGTACCTAGCGAAGTGATACGTATCCAACGTATCTATAATTTTTGATTGCTCCATGCTATATTATCTTCTGTTTTGGACATTATTGGGCTTTATTATACACTTTTATATTATTTTTGGGACTAACCTATTAACCGGAGGCCCAACCCAGAATTGCTATTTTTTTTGCCTATTTTAGGGTTTCGAAGAAAAGGAATATCAAACGGAGTCCAAACGGAATGAAAACTTCGGCAATGTGATTTTTGGAACAAACAAGATCCGGGAGACTTGGACCCTACGTCAAGAAACCAATAGGGAGGCCACGAGGTAGGGGGCGCGCCTACCCCCCAAGCGCGCCGTCCACCCTCGTGGGCCCCCTGTTGCTCCACCGACGTACTCCTTCCTCCTATATATACCTACGTACCCCCAAACGATCAGATACGGAGCCAATACCCTAATTCCACCGCCGTAACTTTTTGTACCCATGAGATCCCATATTGGGGCCTGTTCTGGAGCTCCGCCGGAGGGGGCATCGATCATGGAGGACTTCTACATCAACACCATAGCCTCTCCGATGAAGTGTGAGTAGTTTACCTCACACCTTCGGGTCCATAGTTATTAGCTAGATGGCTTCTTCTCTCTTTTTGGATCTCAATACAAAGTTCTCCCCCTCTCTTGTGGAGATCTATTCAATGTAATCTTCTTTTCTGGTGTGTTTGTTGAGACTGATGAATTGTGGGTTTATGATCAAGTTTATCTATGAACAATATTTGAATCTTCTCTGAATTCTTTTATGTATGATTGGTTATCTTTGCAAGTCTCTTCGAATTATCAGTTTGGTTTGGCCTGCTAGATTGATCTTTCTTGCAATGGGAGAAGTGCTTAGCTTTGGGTTCAATCTTGCGGTGTCCTTTCCCAGTGACAGTAGGTGCAGCAAGAAACGTATTGTATTGTTGCCATCGAGCATAACAAGATGGGGTTTTCATCATATTGCATGAGTTTATCCCTCTACATCATGGCATCTTGCTTAAAGCGTTACTTCGTTCTCTTGAACTTACTACTCTAGATGCATGCTGGATAGCGGTCGATGTGTGGAGTAATAGTAGTAGATGCAGGCAGGAGTCGGTCTACTTGTCTCAGACGTGATGCCTTTATACATGATCATACCTAGATATTCTCATAACTATGCTCAATTCTGTCAATTGCTAAACACTAATTTGTTCACCCACCGTAAAATACTTATGCTCTTGAGAGAAGCCACAAGTGAAACCTATGGCCCCCGGGTCTATCTTCATCATATTAATCTTCCAACACTTAGTTATTTTCATTGCCTTTTATTTTAGTTTGCATCTTTATCATAAAACTACCAAAAATATTATCTTATCATATCTATCAGATCTCACTCTCGTAAGTGACCGTGTGGGGATTGACAACCCCTTATCGCGTTGGTTGCGAGGATTTATTTGTTTTGTGTAGGTGCGAGGGACTCGCGGGTAGCCTCCTACTGGATTGATATCTTGGTTCTCAAAAACTGAGGGAAATACTTACGCTACTCTGTTGCATCACCCTTTCCTCTTCATGGGAAAACCAACGCAAGTGCTCAAGAGGTAGCAAGAAGGATTTCTGGCGCCGTTGCCGGGGAGGTCTATGCAAAAATCAACATACCAAGTACCCATCACAAACCCTTATCTCCCACATTACATTATTTGCCATTTGCCTCTCGTTTTCCACTCCCCCACTTCACCCTTGCCATTTTATTCGCCCTCTCTCTCTCTCTCTATCCTCCCTCTCTTTCTCTATTAGCCTCTTTTTGCCCGTTCCTCGTTTGCTTGTGTGTTGGATTGCTTGCTTGTCACGATGGCTCAAGATAACACTAAATTGTGTGACTTTACCAATACCAACAACAATGATTTTATTAGCACTCCGGTTGCTCCTCTTACCGATGCTGAATCTTGTGAAATTAATGCTGCCTTGCTGAATCTTGTCATGAAAGATCCGTTTTCCGACCTTCCTAGTGAAGATGCAGCTATCCATCTAAATAGTTTCGTTGATTTGTGTGATATGAAAAAGAAGAAAGATGTGGACAATGATATTGTTAAATTGAAGCTATTTCCTTTTTCGCTTAGAGATCGTGCTAAAGCTTGGTTTTCGTCTTTGCCTAAAAATAGTATTGATTCTTGGAATAAGTGCAAAGATGCTTTTATTTCTAAGTATTTTCCTCCTGCTAACATCATCTCTCCTAGAAATGATATTATGAATTTTAAGCAACTTGATCATGAACATGTTGCACAATATTGGGATAGGATGAAATTAATGATACGTAATTGCCCTACGCATGGTTTGAATTTGTGGATGATTATACACAATTTTTATGCCGGATTGAATTTTTCTTCTAGAAATCTTTTAGATTCGGCCGCAGGAGGCACTTTTATGGAAATCACTTTAGGAGAAGCTACTAAACTCCTAGATAATATTATGGTTAATTATTCTCAATGGCACTCTGAAAGATCTACTAATAAAAAAGTGCATGCGATAGAAGAAATTAATGTTTTGAGTGGAAAGATGGATGAACTTATGAAATTATTTGCTAATAAAAGTGTTTCTTCTGATTCTAATGATATGCCTTTGTCTACTTTGATTGATAATAATAATGAATCTATGGATGTGAATTTTGTTGGTAGGAACAATTTTGGTAACAATGCGTATAGAGGAAACTTTAATCCTAGGCCGTATCCTAGTAATTCCTCTAATAATTATGGTAATTCCTACAACAATTCTTATGGAAATTATAATAAGATGACCTATGATTTTGAATCTAATATTAAAGAATTTATTACTTCGCAAAAGAATTTCAATGCTTTGATTGAAGAAAAAATGCTTAAGATTGATGAGTTGGCTAGGAACGTTGATAGAATTTCTCTTGATGTTGATTCTTTGGAACTTAGATCTATTCCTCCTAAGCATGATATCAATGAGTCTCTCAAAGCCATGAGAATTTCCATTTATGAGTGCAAAGAAAGAACCGCTAGGATGCGTGCTAAGAAAGATTCCTTTATAAGAGCGTGTTCTTCTAGTTTCCATGATAATAAAGATGATGATCTAAAAGTTATTGATGTGTCCCCTATTAAATCTTTGTTTTTCAATATGAATCTTGATAATGATGGGACTGAATATGATCCACCTTTACCTCGATGGCGTTCCAAAAATTCAGAGTCTTTAGATCTTGATGCTAAAATTGTTAAAAGTGGGATTGAAGAAGTCAAAACATTAAATAGTAATGAACCCACTATTTTGGATTTCAAGGAATTTAATTATGATAATTGCTCTTTGATAGATTATATTTCCTTGTTGCAATCCGTGCTAAATTCTCCTCGTGCTTATAGTCAAAATAAAGCTTTTACCAAACATATCGTTGATGCTTTGATGCAATCATATGAAGAAAAACTTGAGTTGGAAGTTTCCATCCCTAGAAAACTTTATGATGAGTGGGAACCAACTATTAAAATTAAAATTAAAGATCATGAATGATATGCTTTGTGTTATTTGGGTGCTAGTGTTTCCACTATTCCAAAGACTTTGTGTGATTTGTTAGGTTTCCGTGATTTTGATGATTGCTCTTTAAACTTGCACCTTGCGGATTACACTATTAAGAAACCTATGGGAAGAATTAATGATGTTCTTATTGTTGCAAATAGGAATTATGTGCATGTAGATTTTATCGTTCTTGATATAGATTGCAATCCTTCATGTCCTATTATTCTTGGTAGACCTTTCCTTAGAACGATTGGTGCAATTATTGATATGAAGGAAGGAAATATTAGATTCCAATTTCTGTTAAGGAAAGGCATGGAACACTTTACTAGAAATAAAATTAAATTACCTTATGAATCTATTATGAGAGCCACTTATGGATTGCCTACCAAAGATGGCAATACCTCGATCTATCCTTGCTTTTTATGCCTAGCTGGGGGTGTTAAACGATAGCGCTTGTTGGGAGGCTACCAAATTTTATTTTTATTCCTTACTTTTTGATCCTGTTTAGTAATAAATAATTTATCTAGCCTCTGTTTTGGTTGTGTTTTTTGTGTTTAATTAGTGTTTGTGCCAAGTAGAACCGTTGGGAAGACTTGGGGAAAGTCTTGTTAATCTTGCTGTAAAAACAGAAACTTTAGCACTCACGAGAAATGCTGCCATTTTTATTTGGAACGTTCTATTTAGTGAATTATTTTTTCAGATGATTAATAGCTAAATTCCTCACGTCCAGAAGTTTATTTTAGAATTTTTGGGGTTACAGATCTTGCGCTAGCTACATATTACTACAGACTGTTCTGTTTTTAACAGATTCTGTTCTTCGTGTGTTGTTTGCTTATTTTGATGAATCTATGGCTAGTAAAATAGTTTATAAACCATAGAGAAGTTGGAATACAGTAGGTTTAACCCCAATATAAATAAAGAATGAGTTCATTACAGTACCTTGAGGTAGTCTTTTGTTTTCTTTTGCTAACGGAGCTCACGAGATTTTCTACTTTAAGTTTTGTTTTGTGAAGTTTTCAAGTTTTGGGTAAAGATTTGATGGATTATGGAATAAGGAGTGGCAAGAGCCTAAGCTTGGGGATTCGGATGGACCCCCCAAGATAATCTAAGGACACCTAAAAGCCAAATCTTGGGGATGCCCCGGAAGGCATCCCCTCTTTCGTCTACTTCTATCGGTAACTTTACTTGGAGCTATATTTTTATTCACCGCATGATATGTGTTTTGCTTGGAGCGTCTTGTATGATTTGAGTCTTTATTTGTTAGTTTACCACAATAATCCTTGCTGTACACACCTTTTGAGAGAGACACACATGATTCGGAAATTATTAGAATACTCTATGTGCTTCACTTATATCTTTTGAGTTATATAGTTTTGCTCTAGTACTTCACTTATATCTTTTTAGAGCACGGTAGTCGATTTGTTTTATAGAAACTATTGATCTCTCATGCTTCACTTAGAATATTTTGAGAGTCTTAAATATCATGGTAATTTTCTTAAATAATCCTAATATGCTATGTATACAGGATTAATAATAAAATTCTCTTATGTGTGTGTAGAATACTATGAGAAGTTTGATACTTGATAATTGTTTTGAGATATGGAGATGGTGATATTAGAGTCATGCTAGTTGAGTAGTTGTGAATTTGAGAAATACTTGTGTTAAAGTTTGTGATTCCCGTAGCATGCACGTATGGTGAACCATTATGTGATGGAGTCGGAGCATGATTTATTTATTGATTGTCTTCCTTATGAGTGGCGGTCGGGGATGAGCGATGGTCTTTTCCTACCAATCTATCCCCCTAGGAGCATGCGCGTAATACTTTGCTTTGATAACTTGTAGATTTTTGCTATAAGTATATGCGTTCTTTATGACTAATGTTGAGTCCATGGATTATACGCACTCTCACCCTTCCACCATTGCTAGCCTCTCTAATACCGCACACCTTTCGCCGGTATCATACACCCACCATATACCTTCCTCAAAACAGCCACCATACCTACCTATCATGGCATTTCCATAGCCATTCCGAGATATATTGCCATGCAACTTTCCACCGTTCCGTTCACTATGACACGCTCCATCATTGTCATATTGCTTTGCATGATCATCTAGTTGACATTGTATTTGTGTCAAAGCCACCGTTCATAATTCTTTCATACATGTCACTCATGAGTCATTGCATATCCCGGTACACCGCCGGAGGCATTCGTATAGAGTCATATCTTGTTCTAAGTATCGAGTTGTAATTCTTGAGATGTAAGAAAATAAAAGTGTGATGATCATCATTATTAGAGCATTGTCCCAGTGAGGAAAGGATGATGGAGACTATGATTCCCCCACAAGTCGGGATGAGACTCCGGACGAAAAAAAGAGGCCATAAAAAGGCCCAAATAAAAAAATGAGAGAAAAAGAGAGAAGGGACAATGCTACTATCCTTTTACCACACTTGTGCTTCAAAGTAGCACCATGATCTTCATAATAGAGAGTCTCCTATGTTATCATTTTTATATACTAGTGGGAACTATTCATTATAGAACTTGGCTTGCATATTCCAATGATGGTCTTCCTCAGAATGCCCTAGGTCTTTGTGAGCAAGCAAGTTGGATGCACACCCACTTAGTTTCTTTTTGAGATTTCATATGCTTATAGCTCTAGTGCTTCCGTTGCATGGCAATCCGTACTCACTCACATTGATATCTATTTATGGGCATCTCCATAGCCCGTTGATACGCTTAGTTGATGTGAGACTATCTTCTCCCTTTTTATCTCCTCCACAACCACCATTCTATTCCACCTATAGTGCTATGTCCATGGCTCACGCTCATGTATTGCGTGAAAATTGAAAAAGTTTGAGAACACCAAAAGTATGAAACAATTTCTTGGCTTCTCATCGGGGTTGTGTATGATTTAAATACTTTGTGTGGTGAAGATAGAGCATAGCTAGACTATATGATTTTGTAGGGATAACTTTCTTTGGCCATGTTATTTTGAGAAGACATAATTGCTTAGTTAGTATGCTTGAAGTATTATTATTTCTATGTCAATATTAAACTTTTGTCTTGAATCTTTCGGATCTGAATATTCATACCACAATTAAGAAGAATTATTTTGAAATTATGCCAAGTAGCATTCCACATCACAAATTCTGTTTTTATCATTTACCTACTCAAGGACGAGTAGGAATTAAGCTTGGGGATGCTTGATACGTCTCCAACGTATCTATAATTTTTGATTGCTCCATGCTATACTATCTTCTGTTTTGGATATTATTGGGCTTTATTATACACTTTTATATTATTTTTGGGACTAACCTATTAACCGGAGGCCCAGCCCAGAATTGCTATTTTTTTTGCCTATTTTAGGGTTTCGAAGAAAAGGAATATCAAATGGAGTCCAAACGGAATGAAACCTTTGGGAACGTGATTTTTGGAACGAACAAGATCCAGGAGACTTGGACCCTACGCAAGCAACCAACAGGGAGTCCACGAGGTAGGGGGTGCGCCTACCTCCCCCCCCCCCCCCCCCCCGCGCGCGCCCTCCACCCTCGTGGGCCCCCTGTTGCTCCACCGACGTACTCCTTCCTCCTATATATACCTACGTACCCCCAAACGATCAGATACGGAGCCAAAACCCTAATTCCACCGCCGTAAATTTCTGTATCCACGAGATCCCATCTTGGGGCCTGTTCCGGAGCTCCATCGGAGGGGGCATCGATCACGTAGGGCTTCTACATCAACACCATAGCCTCTCCGATGAAGTGTGAGTAGTTTACCTCAGACCTTCGGGTCCATAGTTATTAGCTAGATGGCTTCTTCTCTCTTTTTGGATCTCAATACAAAGTTCTCCCCCTCTCTTGTGGTGATCTATTCGATGTAATCTTCTTTTGGGGTGTGTTTGTTGAGATCGATGAATTGTGGGTTTATGATCAAGTTTATCTATGAACGATATTTCAATCTTCTCTGAATTCTTTTATGTATGATTGGTTATCTTTGCAAGTCTCTTCGAATTATCTGTTTGGTTTGGCCTACTAGATTGATCTTTCTTGCAATGGGAGAGTGCTTAGCTTTGGGTTCAGTAGGGGCAGCAAGGCACGTATTGTATTGTTGCCATCGAGGATAACAAGATGGGGTTTTCATCATATTGCATGAGTTTATCCCTCTACATCATGTCATCTTGCTTAAAGCGTTACTCTGTTCTCTTGAACTTAATACTCTAGATGCATGCTGGATAGCGGTCGATGTGTGGAGTAATAGTAGTAGATGCAGGCAGGAGTCGGTCTACTTGTCTCGGACGTGATGCCTATATACATGATCATACCTAGATATTCTCATAACTATGCTCAATTCTGTCAATTGCTCAACAATAATTTGTTCACCCACCGTAAAATACTTATGCTCTTGAGAGAAGCCACTAGTGAAACCTATGGCCCCCGAGTCTATCTTCATCATATTAATCTTCCAACACTTAGTTATTTTCATTGCCTTTTATTTTACTTTGCATATTTATCATAAAAATACCAAAAATATTATCTTATCATATCTATAAAATCTCACTCTCGTAAGTGACTGTGTAGGGATTGACAACCCCTTATCGCGTTGGTTGTGAGGATTTATTTGTTTTATGTAGGTGCAAGGGACTCGCGCATAGCCTCCTACTGGATTGATACCTTGGTTCTCAAAAACTGAGGGAAATACTTATGCTACTCTGCTGCATCACCCTTTCCTCTTCAAAGGAAAACCAATGCAAGTGCTCAAGAGGTAGCACGAAGCTATGGATCATGTATGAGGAAGAGAGCACACGAAGGCTTAGCGAAATTGTTGTCAACGCTGAAGCATATTTCAAGATGCGGGATAAAAAGTTGAAGGTGGAGAATGAGCTCAGATTTTTTAAATTAGACTTTGCTAAGATGGTGTTGGCGAAGGAGGAGGCACTTTCCCAGTTGGCCCGTGCAAAACGGGTTCTTACTGAACTGAAAGCAAAGGTGGATAAGACGAGCCTGGATGATCTCAATTAGGGAAATGAATATATTGTTCTTATGAAGTTGAACTAGCTATATGTTGTACTGTGTTGTTTTCATGTAGCTACCGTACTGTGACGTTATAATATATTTATGTGCCTGATATGAAATTGGCAAACAGCTGTCCGATATGAAATGTGAATTTGCGTAATACTGGAATTATTAATTGCAAACTAATAAACCCGCTAAATGTGTCATGGACCTTTGCAAATGGTTCTAGCAGTAAAAGCACTTGCGATGGATAGCCCAATGCCACACAGTTTTCTTCATCAAATCGTGTGTGATATAGTTGGTAAAAGCAAACAGTTAACCATGGCAAGTTACACCTTTCACACATGAGCCTATACATAAAACTGTGTGGGATGTACGTCCGAATGGAAACGTGTTCCCTGGATTGACTGTGTGGGATGTACATAAGAACGGAAACGTATTCCTTGGATTGACTGTGTGTGATATACATACGAACGGAAATGTTTTTCTAGGATTCACCGTGTGGGATGTACATACCTACGGAAATGATTTTCTCGGATTACCATGTGGGATGTACATACCTATGGAAATGATTGGGTTTTGATGCCTCGCCCGATCGCACACAGCCCCAGCCTGGGTCATAGGAGGGCCTATCCCCGACGATTTCTGGGTCGTGTGGGAAGGACACCCTATCGCACACACTCACTTCGCGATGGTTCCAAATGCCGTCGCGGAAAGGGGTTAAAGACCATTTGTTTAGGACCGACGCATACCAGTGTATCATTGATACCTCTGATATTACAGTTAAGGATATTCCAATCTTTATTCATAGGGACATAAGAAAACTGGACTGAAATAAAACCACTGGGATGGACATGATGTAATGATATTGTCACAAGAGTTCAGGATTGAGAGGAAAAGAAGCATGAGGAAGTGTAACGCCCTCGATGCGGCTATGTCTCCCACATGTCGAAGCACGACTTAGAGGCATAACCGCATTGAAAGCAATGTCGCAAGTGAGGTAATCTTCACACAACCCATGTAATACATAAGGGAAAGAGATACATAGTTGGCTTACAATCGCGACTTCACACAATACATGAATATAACATTACATCAACAGATACCATCAAGGTCCGTCTACGGAACCCAAAATAAAAGAAGACTACCCCAAATGCTACACAGATACCCGATCGTCCCAACTGGGCTCCACTACTGATCAACTAGAAACGGAACAACATAGCGAACACAATCTTCATCGAGCTCCTCCTTGAGCTTGGTTGCGTCACCTGCACGGTTCAACGGCACCTGCAAGCTAGTTTTGGAAGTATTTGTGAGTCACGGGGACTCAGCAATCTCACACCCTCGCGATCAAGACTATTTAAGCTTATACGAAGGGTAAAAGTATGAGGAGGAGCTGCAGCAAGTGACTAGCATATATGGTGGCTAACATACGCAAATGAGAGCGAGAAGAGAAGGCAAAGCACGCTCGAGAAACTATGATCAAGAAGTGATCCTAGAACAACCTACGTCAAGCATTACTCCAACACCGTGTTCACTTCCCGGACTCCGCCGAGAAGAGACCATCACGGTTACACACGCGGTTGATGCATTTTAATTAAGGTAAGTTTCAGGTTTTCTACAACCGGACATTAACAAATTCCCATCTGCCCATAACCACGAGCACGGCTTTCGAAAGTTCAAATCCCTGCAGGGGTGTCCCAACTTAGCCCATCACAAGCTCTCACGGTCAACGAAGGATATTCCTTCTCCCAAGACAATTCGATCAGACTCGGCATCCTGGTTACAAGACATCCTCGACAATGGTAAAACAAGTCCAGCAAAGCCACCCAGATGTGTCGACAAATCCCGATAGGAGCTGCACATATCTCGTTCTCAGGTCACACGGGATCATCCAAACTTCCGGTAGGCCAGCCCAGAGTTGCCCCTGGTGGCCACCGGCGGCTGACAAGGTGGAGCAACACTCAGAGGAGCACTGGCCCAGGGTTTTAAATAAAGATGAACCTTGGGCAGGCCTACCCAAGGGAAAGAAAAGGCTAGGTGGCAAATGGTAAAACCAATGTTGGGCGATGCTGGAGGAGTTTTATTCAAGGCGAACTGTCAAGGGGTTCCCATTATAACCCAACCGTGTAAGGAACGCAAAATCCGGGAACATAACACCGATATGACGGAAACTAGGGCGGCAAGAGTGGAACAAAACACCAGGCATAAGGCCGAGACTTCCACCCTTTACCAAGTATATAGATGCATTAATATAAATAAGAGATATTTTGATATCCCAACAATAATCATGTTCCAACAAGGAACAAAGTCCAATCTTTACCTGCAACTAGCAACGCTATAAGAGGGGCTGAGCAAAGTGGTAACATAGCCAAACAATGGTTTGCTAGGACAAGGTGGGTTAGAGGCTTGGCTTAACAATATGGGAGGCATGATAAGAAAGTGGTAGGTATCGCAGCATAGGCATAACAAAAGAGCAAGCAACTAGCAAGCAAAGATAGAAGTGATTTCGAGGGTATGGTCATCTTGCGTGCAAAGTTCTCCGAGAAGACGAAAAGCTTGATCCTCGTAAGCCTACTCAACGGGCTCCTCGAACATGAACTCGTCTCCCGGCTCTACCCAAAGCAAGACAACAAGCAAAAGGGAGCACAATCAACCACGTGCAATGCACAAGCAACATGATGCAAAACATGGTATGGTATGGGGGATGCGATATGTGATGCATATGCATGATTTGGAAAGGAATGATAGAACCTGGCCTCAACTTGGAAAATCAAGAGTGCCACTGGAAAGGTGAGTTGATTTCGGTTGAAATCGATATAAAGATCACCGGAATCGGATGCACGGTTTGGAAATGGCAAGAAAAACAAGTATGGCACCGGTCTGCGATTATCAGCACGAAGCCATATAAATGCATCAAGATAAATAAACTACTGCACTCAAACATAGCAACAAAATACATGGCAGGTATCTAGTCATGATGCTTGACAAAAGATGAACACTGAGCTATGACTAATTCACTCAATAGCAGGTTCAAACAAGCATGGCAAAAGTGCAAAAGATAACAGGTTTCAGACTTAGTGAAATTAACATCATGTCAGGATTTATCATCAGGAAGCAATCTTTAGAGCATGAAAACTACATGCTACAGGAACATATCATGGCAAATCAAGGCATGGCATGAAGCTACTCAAAGCATATAACAAAAGTCCCTTAGTGACCATGAGCCAAAAGGGACCAGAAAATACAATTGCAAGCCTGTGAACATAGCAAAAACATAAACAGATTCAGACTTAGTGAAAAACTGGAGCATGGCAAAACAGATAACAAGTAGGCATGTTTACGAGCTCGAAGCACTCACTACAAAGCATGTCATGATAATCTAAGCATATGCCCAGAAAGTAGACATGGCATAGAAGCTATACATGGCAAGAACAACTACATAGCATGCACGGATCAACAACAACAAGCTCGGCAAAAGTGCTAAACATGTTAGCAATCTGCTAGGAACATTTTATAGCAAAAGTAGAGCTCGATTGAGTCAAGCTAGGTTTCTCCATAATTGCAAAAATTACATGGATGGATAGAGCACAACATTATCTACAAAACATCCTTACTGATCATGCTCAAAAGAGGCACGGATCACTAGGAATGAACATGAACATATGGCATAAAAACAATAACATGACAAGGACTTAATGAAATTCTAAATCCCTGAAATCAGCAACATTGAGTAAGCTACTGTTCATGCTTGTGCTAGTCACCACAAGGATCACAAAAAATACATGGCATACACCCCTGTACGGATGGCATGGCATACTACAAAACACATGTAGAGCTCAGGATCATATCATGCACACATTAATCATGGAAAAAATGACAAAAGTGCATTTGCTGAAACAGATCTGGAACTATCATCATATAGCCCTCTTCCAACAGTATTTCACGTATCAAGATGAGCTCAAATGAAAATGATGCAATGAGATGAAATGATGTACTCGTCTAGACAAACATTTTGATATGCTACACGCGCGAATCGGAGCAACGGTGATGAAGTTATGATGCGATGAAAAGTGCACAAAATTACCGGGACTTAGAAGAAATTAGACCTCGCGGGAAAAGTCAACCCGGGACGGAGACATGCGGGACGAGGAGATCCGGGTCGGGCGCGGGAGCGTTTGGATGACGGGACCGGTGGATCTCGTCCCGATCCACCGGACCTCGCCGGAGACGACGGAGATGGCCGGAGGGTGGCCGGAGACGGCGCGCGGTCGCCGGGGCGCGGCACCGGTCGCGAGAGGCGGGTGCGCCGGCGAAGGGTGGCGCGGGGCTGGCGCGGGTCGGGGCACGCAAGGCGGCGCGGCCGGATGGTGCGGAGGCACGTCAGGCTATAGCGGCGGCGCGAACCGCGGCGAGGCTTGCCGGCGGGAGGGCTTGGCGGCGGCTCGACGGGGATCTCGGGATCCGCCGAAGATGAACCTAGGCGGCGGCGCGCTCAGGCGCTCGGGAGGCGCGGGGTCGGGCCGCTCGGGCCCGGAGGGCCAGATCCGGGTCCCGGCGGGCCGGGCGCGGTGCGGTGAGCGGCGGTGACAGCTGGCGCGAGGGGAGTGGACGAGGGCGGTGACGCGATGACGTGGCAGCTCTCCATTGGCCGGAGTGAGGTGGCTGTGGGGCGGCGGACATGTCCGGCCGGCGCGGGAGGAATTGTCCGGCGGCGCAGGGAGGAGTTTGCTAGGGTTTGGACTGCGTGAAATTTTGGGGAGAGCCACATACTTATAGGTAGAGGGAGCTAGGAGAGTCCAACTGAGGTGCGGTTTTCGGTCACGCGATCGTGATCGAACGACCGAGAGGATGGAGGGGGTTTTGGTGGGTTTTGGGCCACTTTGGAGGTGTGTTGGGCTGCAACACACACGAGGCCTTTTCGGTCTCTCGGTTAACCGTTGGAGTATCAAACGAAGTCCAAATGGTACGAAACATGACAGGCGGTCTACCGGTAGTAAACCAAGGCCGCTTGGTAAGTCTGGGTCCAATCCGATAACGTTTAACACCCGCACACGAAAAGAGGTAGAAAGGGACACCGGATGACATAGGAGCGCCGAATTGCAAAATGGACAACAGGGAAAATGCTCGGATGCATGAGGCGAACATGTATGCAAATGAAATGCACATGATGACATGATATGAAATGCATGACACGCCAGCAATGACAAGGAAACAACAGCAAATAACTGGAAGACACCTGGCACATCGGTCTTGGTGCGTCACAACACTCCACCACTACGAGAGGATCTCGTCCCGATATCTAGAATGGCACCGGAGGGAAAAACGGAAGAGAAAGAGAAGAGGTAAAACTAAGTTGCTTCTTTGACAAACGAGTGAAACCAAAGAACCTTGAAAAGGTTAAGCCATTTCGAGAAAAGAATACAACGGAGATGAACGAAGTTGAAAGCACTCCGTTAAGAAAGAGGAAAAGAAAGAACCGATTCGAGTAGCACTTCAGTTGAAGACTTGATAAAATGAAAGAGCTTGATCGAAGGGACACAACACTCCGGTTAAATGGATAACCCAAGAAAAGAACACGATCCTGACGAAACAAGAAGATGGGTTGAAGAGAGAAACATCACAATGCCTCCGGAACAAAAGAGTAGAAGATAGATAATTGAAATAGGAGAATGGAGAAGAAAATGCCAACTTCTGTCACAAAAGAGATTGAAAAGGCATACTTAGGAGAAGGGTCGAACGGAGTAGTTGGAAAAAAAACAACGAAAAGAGTAAGCTTGTTGTGGACTTATGGAAAACATCTCAAAACCGAGTTGAAATTCTGCCACTGACGGAAACGATAGATTGGATTGATATAAACAAGGAGACGAGAAGCTTATATCACCGGGAGGATAAATGAAGAACTTGTTTCATTTATAAGCACCATAGATAGCAACAATCCTTAGGTAAGGCTTTAGGTGAAACATGACACAAGATAACTCCAACGAAGAGATTGACGGATTTAAAATACCTCATTCTTAACAACATGTGAATCATGAAACATGAAGTCAAATTATCAAGAATGACATAATACCACCTCCAATGGTACGGTAGAAAGAATTGCACTCCGGATTGCAAAATGAAGAATGATTGAGCTCCTCTGAAAAGAATCTTGATGAACACTTCGAGAAGGAATTAAATCATTTATGAACCAACATGTAGAACCTCCATGAAGAACTCTGGCAACAGAAGAATGATCACACGAAAAGAAGGATGAAAAGAATAAGGTTGAAGCCTTGCAATGATTAGATGAAGCTTTGCGACGAGACAAAGTGGAGACTTGGAATTCCAGAAAAGAAAAATAAAGCATCTCGAACTGAGAATGTGACATGATGAACCACTCCGGAAAAAGAAATTGAATAAACTCGATGAAACAAGAATAAGAATTACATTATGCTTATCCGTCACTAATTCAAATTGATGACAGGCAATGGAATTGGCATACTACTTATTCTCGTGGAAAGGATTTAAGATAGATATAGCGCAAACTTGAGAAGGTCTTCAACGAACCACCGGTATGATTGGAACGACGAATGAATTGATAAGATAACAGTGGAAGAAAATCCTGGAAGAACCACCGTAAGAATTAACAACGAATGTAGTAAAATGATGAATCACCGGTAAGAATTAGCAAATGAACGAACATACATTAGAGAGTTAAGATACATGAGAACGAAGAGATCACGAACTGAGAAGAGGATATTTGAAAGAAGCACCGGTAGGATGGAGAATGATAACTGAAAGCTGAGAATGAATAAACATGAATTGATGGACTCCAGATAGGTGAAATAAATTCTCACAATCAAAACAATTATGAGAGGATGGCCTTGAACTAGAAGCATGAATCTCTGAGAGAATGGATAAGATATGGAGGTAAAACTCTTCTTCGGTATTCAAATGCAGAGAATGACGATGAGAAACACCACCATGAGTTGTTGAGATACTCCGGCATGAAAATTAGAAATGTTGAACCAACGATGAAAAGAATTTGAAACATCTTGGAGAAAGACATTTGACTGATGATAATTCATTCTTACGTCAAACCTGGAAAAGAATTTGAGAAGCTCCGGTAAAATAAGAAGAGTCAGGTAAGATCCTGGGAAAAGACATGTGGGTTAGGGCCCACTCAAAAGAAACACCGTTGATGATTTAAAATATAGATTGCGCCGGTTGAAATCAATGGCTTGAATAAGGTAACATCCTCGCAAAAGCTTGAACGAATTTAGGATGGAAACTAGAATCTTCTGAGATATCTTCAACACTCCGGAACAAATGAATAGTGAGAAGTGAATGATAAAGAGGTGCACCGACATGAGAAAACATTTAAAACGAGGAAAGGATATGATCAACGAAACTTGAATTGAATCCACCGGAGAAAAAAGAACGAATAATGATGAACTTGTAGAGCATCTTCATGAGAATCACCGGATAAGAATATTGACGGAAAAGAATGGAGAGACTTCACATCAATAAGATGGATACTTGATTAACAAATCCGAGTCCTCGAAGAAAAAGGGGGTGGGTGGGAAAACAAAAGCAATTTAGGACGGATGAAACAAACACCGTCGAGAAGACTTAGAAGTGATCTTGCGGATGGGGAGAAAGATGGGATCATATCAAAGAGAAGCGCACCGGTTGGAAAAGGATTGAAAAGACAATCTCGATTATCATGAAGGATTGGTATTCACATCGGAGTATGAGAACACCGCTTAGGAAAAGTACGGAATCAACACTTGACATTGAAGCAACTGGAATACCACAACTCAAAAACAAAATAAAGGATTGGCTTGCAAAATAAGCCGGAACAAACATATGATAGAGATTTCGTCTGAAGTTTTCGTGGTGGGGCCTAGACGGGCTCGATCGTACAACACCATCATGTAAAAGGCAGTGCACATGACATACGAAGCGTCCCCGAGTCAGCATAGCCAAGGACTTTTTAAGACACAACGAGATCACTGTAAAAACAACCGTGGATAGGCGGACCACTAGACGTCGAACCCCAATTTCATATCATACATGTGTCGGAAAGATATCCTAAGAGCTACTTGAATTCCCACTTTTGAAACTCCCGAAATTTTCCGGTTATGCAATCAGGTGTTGGGAATATAGGGGAAGCATAATATCTCACCCAAAGCTAGCAAATCCTACATCCAACTGTATCCATCCTTCAACACATAACCAACAAACCTTCGGAAATCGTTTACCTCAACCTTCAAAAAGCATCTGTTATACGAGTTATGGCAATACTCCCGAACTCCCGCCCCAGTACTGGGTGGCGTCGAGGTTACCTCACCAACAACTGCATAAAAGAGATTTTCGATGTCGGCGAAACTTAGGTATTCCAGAACTGCAACGATAAAATTGTGACGACAACACCTCGGAGCTCAACTCCCCGGGACACTGCCACAACCCCTAAATGTCAGGAGGCACTAAGAACAATGTTCTCGTCACAAAACCATCGGAACGATTCCAAGATACCCGCGTGATCCTAAATTTTTTTTAGTGAAATTTGAGAAGAGAAGAGTCAAAACTCCACGTCAGGATGCCTCACCAGAGCGACGAAGGGACTGAGGAGTAAAAAGAATCCTACTCTCCGATATATACAATCCTAAAAGACTCAAAAACATTTTTCTAGACTCAACAACGCCAGCGATTCGATCAAGACGGGGGCTCCTAATTCGGGGAAAGCTCTGATACCAACTTGTAACGCCCTCGATGTGGCTATATCTCCCACGTGTTGAAGCACGACTTAGAGGCATAACCGCATTGAAAGCAATGTCGCAAGTGAGGTAATCTTCTCACAACCCATGTAATACATAAGGGAAAGAGATACATAGTTGGCTTACAATCGCCACTTCACACAATACATGAATATAACATTACATCAACAGATACCATCAAGGTCCAACTACGGAACCCAAAATAAAAGAAGACTACCCCAAATGCTACACAGATCCCCGATTGTCCCAACTGGACTCCACTACTGATCAACTGGAAACGAAACAACATAGCGAACACAATCTTCATCGAGCTCCACCTTGAGCTTGGTTGCGTCACCTGCACGATTCAACGACACCTGCAAGCTGGTTTTGGAAGTATCTGTGAGTCACGAGGACTCAACAATCTCACACCCTTGCGATCAAGACTATTTAAGCTTATAGGAAGGGTAAAAGTATGAGGTGGAGCTGCAGCAAGTGACTAGCATATATGGTGGCTAACATACGCAAATGAGAGCGAGAAGAGAAGGCAAAGCACGTTCGAGAAACTATGATCAAGAAGGGATCCTAGAACAACCTACGTCAAGCATTACTCCAACACCGTGTTCACTTCCCGGACTCCGCCGAGAAGAGACCATCACGGTTACACACGCGGTTGATGCATTTTAATTAAGGTAAGTTTCATGTTTTCTACAACCGGACATTAACAAATTCCCATCTGCCCATAAGCGCGGGCACGACTTTCGAAAGTTCAAATCCCTGCAGGGGTGTCCCAAATTAGCCCATCACAAGCTCTCACGGTCAATGGAGGATATTCCTTCTCCCAAGACAATCCGATCAGACTCGGCATCCCGGTTACAAGACATCCTCGACAATGGTAAAACAAGTCCAGCAAAGCCACCCAGATGTGTCGACAAATCCTGTTAGGAGCTGCACATATCTCGTTCTCAGGGCACACCGGATTGCCCAAACTTCTGGTAGGCCAGCCCAGAGTTGCCCCTGGGGGCCACCGGCGGCTGACAAGGTGGACCAACACTCAGAGGAGCACTGGCCCGGGAGTTTAAATAAAGATGACCCTTGGGCAGGCCTACCCAAGGGAAAGAAAAGGCTAGGTGGCAAATGGTAAAACCAATGTTGGGCGATGCTGGAGGAGTTTTATTCAAGGCGAACTGTCAAGGGGTTCCCATTATAACCCAACCGTGTAAGGAACGCAAAATCCGGGAACATAACACCGATATGACGGATGCTTGTGCTAGTCACCACAAGGATCACAAAAAATACATGGCATACACCCCTGTACGGATGGCATGGCATACTACAAAACACATGTAGAGCTTAGGATCATATCATGCACACATTAATCATGGCAAAAATGACAAAAGTGCATTTGCTGAAACAGATCTGGAACTATCATCACATAGCCCTCTTCCAACAGCATTCCGGGCATTAAGATGAGCTCAAATGAAAATGATGCAATGAGATGAAATGATGTACTCATCGAGATGAATATTCTGATATGCTACACGCGCGAATCGGAGCAACGGTGATGAAGTTATGATGCGACACAAAGTGCACAAAATTACTGGGACTTAGACGAAATTAGACCTCGCAGGAAAAGTCAACCCGGCACGGAGACGTGCGGGACGAGGAGATCCGGGTCGGGCGCGTTGGATGAAGGGACCGGTGGATCTCGTCCCGATCCACCGGACCTCACCAGAGACGACGGAGATGGCCGGAGACGGCGCGCGGTCGCTGGGGCGCGGTGCCGGTCACGCCGGCGAAGGGTGGCGCGGGGCCGGCGTGGGTCGGGACGTGCAAGGCGGCGCGGCCGGATGGCGCAGAGGCGCGTCGGGCTACAGCGGCGGCGCGAACCGCGGCGAGGCTCGCCGGCGGGAGGGCTTGGCGGCGGCACGACGGGGATCTCGGGATCCGGCGACGATGAACCTAGGCGGCGGCGCGCTCAGGCGCTCGGGAGGCGCGGGGTCGGGCGGCTCGGGCCCGGAGGGCCAGATCCGGGTCCCGGCGGGCCGGGCGCGGTGCGGTGAGCGGCGGTGATAGCTGGCGCGAGGGGAGTGGACGAGGGCGGCGGCGCGATGATGTGGCAGCACGCCATTGGCCGGAGTGAGGTGGCTGCGGGGCGGCGGACATGTCCGGCCGGCGCGGGAGGAATTGCCCGGCGGCGCGGGGAGGAGTTTGCTAGGGTTTGGACTGCGCGAAATTTTGGGGAGAGCCACATACTTATAGGTAGAGGGATCTAGGAGAGTCCAAATGAGGTGCGGTTATCGGCCACGCGATCGTGATCGAAAGACCGAGAGGATGGAGGGGGTTTTGGTGGGTTTTGGGCCACTTTGGAGGGGTGTTGTGCTGCAACACACACGAGGCCTTTTCGGTCCCTCGGTTAACCATTGGAGTATCAAACGAAGTCCAAGTGGTACGAAACTTGACAGGCGGTCTACCAGTAGTAAACCAAAGCCGCTTGGCAAGTCTCGGTCCAATCCAATAATGTTTAACACCCGCACACGAAAAGAGGTAGAAAGGGACACCGGATGACATAGGAGCGCCGGATTGCAAAACGGACAACGGGGAAAATGCTTGGATGCATGAGGCGAACATGTATGCAAATGAAATGCACATGATGACATGATATGAAATGCATGACACGCCAGCAATGACAAGGCAACAACAGCAAATAACTGGAAGACACCTGGCACATTGGTCTCGGGGCGTCACAGGAAGTTGTCCAAAAAGTGTACAACCCAGGCCAAGAACTTAATAGCATTACAGGACTTACAACAGACCAAAAGAGCAACCTTACTGCCATCACCAAAAGAGACTATCATTGCAGAATCGTTTTAGTCCCTTAACAAGATAGAAATCCATCTAGGATGAGAAATAAAAGACAGAACTAATGCCATTTCTTGGTCTGCTCCTTGGTGGCCTTGTTCCCTTACATGTTGGAACTTGTGCCCTTGCTCTTCTTATTCCTTTTAGATAGGTTCTCTTTAGTGGAGTCTTTCTCACTCACCTTGCAAAAAGAAATTGTTCAAACTTTTAACCACTTTGACATTCAGAGTAGGTGGTTTAACAGAACATGCCACACAATCTTTGTCAACACATACTGACTGTTTATACCCCTTAGCAAGTTGCTGAATTCTACAACTTCTTCTTACCTCTGTTTCCACCAGAGGAATCTTTCCCTTTCTCTTTTTGAGATTTTGTGGAGCTGAGGAGGATGAAGCAGATGTGCCATGTTTGTTAGTGTCCTCTGTTGGAGAGCCCAAGGTGATGTCTTTTGAGCCCTACTAGGAGGTAGTAGCAGAGCAAAGAAGAAGATCATCAGTTGGGCATTTGCCAGGTATAGAAAATGGTAGAGTATTTGGACAAGTTGAGTTCTGACTAATAATATCCTAGACATTAGGTTTAATAAATCTTTTGGCCCATGCAAACTTATCTAGTGTCAGGAAATTAACTGCAAGAAAGTTTACCCATTCACTAGGTACCTGGATAATCTCTTTACTGTCCAAAATAAGGGCAAAATGAGTCTCCTAGATTTATGCCCCTTCCTTGCCAAGAAGTTCTTCTGTTGACTGTTGTTTGGAGGTTGCATCTGCACTTAAATGTTGACCATGTGTCTAGTTGTTACTAGGGCAAATAGTATGAGCCCGGTGAAGAAAAGCTGGGATAGGCAAACCTATTGGAGCAGAGAGATCAGAGGTCCCCCCTCAATCTCATTGGTTACCACCTCTATGTTCATGTTCTGCATTTGGTTTTCCTGGGGTTCTGTTACTGCTGTAAGAACAGGTTCAGAGAGTGTAGTGTTGACAATATTGGCATCACCCTGAAAATCTTCCTTTTGTTGGAGAGATGTTTAGCTGTGTGACTGAAATTCCAGTTGCATGGGATCCAAATCTCTGTTATCCTGGAAAAGTTCATTCTTCTCCATAATGATCTCAATACTAAGATCCATAATGGGCAAAAGCTGAATAGCAGGTGGGTGTAATTCCATAGCTGGTACTGGTAGGGGATTGTTGGCTGCCTGGATAATTGGTTGTTGGGCCAGAACAGGTGGACCATGAGGAACTGGGATTGGGCCTGGCCCAACAGGTCCAACTGCCACATTCAAATCTGGCAAAGCAGGTTGCATTGGTGCCAATGGACCATTGGTAGAGGCATCTGTTCCAGCAGAATTGTCAGATGGGCCATCAAATATAGTAATGCTACTGTTGGCATTTTCTCCCTCAGCCAAAATCTCAGCATCAATATGGTACATGCCCCCGCTCCTAGCCCGCCGGCGGCCACTCCGGCCCCGGCATCCACACATCACCCCGGTGGCCACTCCGACCTCGGCGTCCACGCATCATCTTCTCTCAGTCACCACCTTCCATAGCATCGTGGCATTAGCCGATCTCAACTTCGATGTCGGTCAGGATTTTGCGTCTAAGGTATGGAAGAAATGGGGGGTCCCGATCAATTTTGAAGCTGGTAAAGATCTTGAGGAGTTCATTCTGGTCGCGGAATTTAAAAGATCACAACTCCGGTTGACAGAGGATTCTATTAGCACCATCCATCCTTGCATTCTTTGGGGGACGTGCCTCACTCTTCAAGGTACAATGCTTACAAAACTGGTCCTTCAAATTTTCTGTCTCATCCAAAGAAGTTGGGTTCTCGATCATCAAGGGAGGTAACATATCCACACCTCTTCTCCTTATCAATTTCCTACTCTGGGGTAATGGAGGACCTAATTCTTGCTAGGATCTGGACCAATATTTGCAAGAAAAAGAGGATGAATGGACCCATGTGTTTCGCAAGCATCCAAGAAAATCTCATCTTCAAGCTCTTAGATCGCCTATGATCTTCGAAGATCAACCTCATGCTGCAAGCAGATCATCTCCACCACGTATTTCAAATTTGGCTTCATCAACGGACCAATATCGTTCATGTGGTTTGAATAACTTAAATGCTACAGTTACTACTAGGAGAGCGGGATCACCGCACATTCAAACCCATGAGCAATCGGCGTTCTGCGTCCGATGTTTACTCACAGGCCATTCTCGGCCCAGCTGCACTAATTGAATTAAATGCCATTCATGAAAACGTTGGGCCGTATCAAAAAAGACTGCTTCTCCTCGGCCCAGCCCAACCCACAAATCACTACAAGCCCAATGGGTCCCTCAGTGATTCAGTTTGCAAGACAGGAGGCCACTGTTCCCGCGATTGTGACGACTCTGGCTATCAATCAGCCAACCAACCGGAGTATCCCAGTTAATGCTATCCCTCACACTTCCCCCGAGAGCAGCCATCATCTCCTACCCTCCCAAATCTCCATCTCCGAAAACTCGAAGCCTCTATGGTTCTTCCATCCCCTCCGCAACTCAACCCCACCCCATCTACTCCAGAATCGTCCACAAGGGCCACATTCCCATTCGACCCGACGCCATTCCTCTCACTAAACCACCAGAGCATTCAGGTCGAAGGGAGACCTGCACGGTTTTGGATCCTCACTGGAGCGGCGCAACCCACACATGAAGAATGGGTGATTGCTACGATTGTGCCGATGCCAAACCTACCAGTTTCATTCAACACCATCAGAGAGGTACTCACATATTTTCTTACTGATAGAAGATTGGGGTTTTCAGAGATTGAACCTTGCCCGTTCGGTCAAGCTTATATCAAGATGAACAGTGTCTTCGATAGGGATGCTCTTGTTTCCAATAGTCCGCATCAATTCACTGGTGTGCATGTCATATTCCAAAAGCACAACCAGGGCCTGAACTGGAGAAACATTGTTCTGAATAGAGATGTATGAATTCTTCTTTGTGGATATCCATTCGACAGAAGGAATATTTAGGAGATCAGTACTGCTATGAATAAATTTGTTAAACTGCTCATGTGGGACAGGGTCAGAAGCGCTAGGGAAAATCTCATGGTTCATGCAAGGGTGGAGGAACTTTCTGACATCCCTAACAATATTGTTTTTGGGGAAGGAGAGAGATTTCAATCAGGATCTCTCACTGTGCCTGTATTCATCCTACAACATCAGATACATGGGGTAGCTCCACCTGATGAGGACCCCATCCCTCCTCATGGTAACCCCCATCCAATCCCCCCCAAGAAGTGTTTCATCCCAATCAACACAATCACTTTCTTGGGCCTATACAGCAACATGAGTATGATGACATTCATCATCCAGAATCCAATGTTAATCTGTAGTTAACTCTGAATAATGAGGGTAATAAACCTGACATGATGGAAGTGGAGGATGCAAAGGCAGAAGAAGAGGCTAATTTGCCAGGGTGGGGCCACTGGTCCATGCCACAAAACCTCATAGATCAGGAACTTCACTAGGGACAATTTCTGGCCCTCAATGACATTATGGAACCATAGAACTAATTGATCACAAAATGACTCGCTCCTTCACAAAATCATTGATTACAACTGCATGTAAAAGTTCTAAATCAGCCCACCCATGCCTGCATGCTCCCTTAGAATAGGGGCGTCCACGAGCATGTGCGGGTTGGGCGATCGCACAGAGCCCCCAAATTTTAGGGGCCCCCAATTTTGGGCCAATGTCTTAGTATATTTTTTTCTTTTGGCCCCTTTTCAGACCTAACACAGACAGTCACGATCAGTCCTGCTCCTCAATCTCCCCAACGAGGCTTTCCCGAGCCCCCCCCCCCCCGACTGACACAATCCGGTGAACGATCGATCCAGCCCTCATGAGGAAAAAAATCCCTTCACAAGAGAACTAGCGGAAGTGCGGCACCCCATAGGGAGACGGAGGCTCACAATGTTGTTCATTTGATAGCTTTGTATCCTTTCCGGAGACACAATCATAGCCTAGAATTGATTCATCGATTCTATTGGCCACTAAGCACTCCACAAGTTGCAAATCCCAACGCATGAGTAGAAGCAGCTCGTTGCCGAGAGCAAGGTGAGGGCAACACCGACTGTCCAACATGTGCTCTGAAACTGAATCCCTAGTTAATCTATAGTATTTTGTTTCGTTTAATAATTATATTCGTGAGCATACACATCAGTTCATCAATCATTTTTTAAGGAAGATATATAGAGCATTTTTGGTTCCTCTCTGCTCCCTCGGCTGTGCTCCCAGAGCGGACCAGGCTACAACTTATTTTCCCGAAGTGGCTAAAACCAATCTCCATAGCTCCGCGGAGTCAGAATTATTTGAACGGAGTGGAGAGATTCTGAACAGGGCCATAGTAGGCTAGTCGATCATGATCAAGTTGTCACACACAAAGATTTCCAAGATAGTTACTTTAGTCTTTAGTATTTTTTGTTTTATTACCTTGATAAGCCTATAATTTACGCAATGTTAGAATTCATTCATACTTTTTCTATAAAAATTGTCTATTTAACGGCCCCATTTTGCATTTCGCATTGGGCACCGAATTCCTGGAGTTGGCCCTGCCTTAGAACATTGGTCCGTTTATTTCTTTCCATTTGTTCCCCTAGCCAGTCTATGCCGAATTTGATCCCCCACCTGCCAGAAAGCAACTGTTCCAATAAGACAAATGAATAAAAATGTAGTGCACAAGGTGCACCGAGTGATCAACAGATAGGCCAAAGCATTGTCCATGTATGCATGGCTAAATCAAAGAACTTCTCAACTATCATGTGTTAAGGTGAACAGTGAGGTCTCTCACCCATCATAGGCAGATAGAGTTTGAAACCTACATGGCCTCTCATTTAGCTCTCT
Organism: Triticum urartu; assembly: GCF_056163025.1. Taxonomy (NCBI): domain Eukaryota; kingdom Viridiplantae; phylum Streptophyta; class Magnoliopsida; order Poales; family Poaceae; genus Triticum; species Triticum urartu. The sequence goes on from NC_141876.1 coordinate 240,742,000, forward strand.
AAGATGCAGCTGTCTACTCAATTCTTCTTCAGAGATAACTGCAGGTAAATCCTGCTCAAATAAATTGATGCAACTCCACATATGAGAACATAAGACAAGTAGGCAATTTGGCAGAATGTGTCACAACCCTAGAATGTAATTAGTCACATCAAAAGAATTCATGAATCATTTTAAATTCAAGGAAATTGAATTTAGGGGATTCACGAAGCCTGAGAAACCTTTTAAAGATGATCAACATTAAAAATCTCTTCAAACAAGTCCAATAAAATGTTCCTGCTAATCTATAAAAATGTTGGCAAGAGCAAAATTCAAACCAATATTTTTTGAATCTGAGAAATATTTATTTTGGGCCTTTGAATTAATTAACTAACTATTTGAATTGGATTTATATTTACTATTAAATAAATACAAGTCCAATAATTCTGCAATTTTCTATGTGGATCTAGGTTTATCCATTTAGTCCACATATTTAGTTTCAAGATTTTTAGAAAATGATTTGGTCTGTGAATCAAATCAAAATAGAAAACAAAAAGAAAATAGGAAAAGGGGGAAACCTACCTGACATACCTGGCAGCCCACCTGGTAGGCCCAACCCACCAGGGGAAGGGTGGTCTTATTCCCCGTGCCAGTCGGACACAAAGTGTGTGCCCGATGCGCGAGTGCGTAGCTCGCTATGTCATGCTCGCCTGGTTGCCTCCTGACTATATCGACGCCACAGATAAGAGTCGCGATGTCGTCTTCATCACTCTGACTCCTCTCACTATTTCGTTCGCTCTTCCTCACTCTCTCCCTACCATGGATGAGCCCACCGTGTGCTCGCCGCCGCCGTAGTCGCGCCCACAGCCACCCTGCGCCTCCACTCCGTGTCCATAGGCTCCGCCTTAACGTCTATGTCTTCCTCGTCGAGCCTTGCGAGGTCAGACGCCCCACAACATCGCCATCTTCAATGTCTTCGTCTCTCGGCCACTGAGATCACCAGCGACCGTACATCAACTCTGACGCCTCCCTGAGCCCATAGAGCTGCGCTTCGACCTCCTAGTGAGCTCCGCCACTGATCCTCCCTAACCCCGTGGCTTATTTCGCGCCATAGCTGTCAACCCCGCAATGATCGTAGCACGCTGCCACTTGAGCTCCCAGTCGGGGAAGCTCCGATGACCATCTAGTCCTGTAAACGTGCCTGTTGTGCTCACAACGCCAAATAGAGTAGCCCTAGCGCATTAGGTCACCCATTTGCAAGCTGCAATATCGATTCCGTGATCAACCAAATGCTGACTGCCATTGTTGAGGTCGTCATCGACTATTCCAGCCACCCCAGGTCCGACTGATGCCACCGTTGGGCGCCTCGCTGAACCAGCTATCCAACGATCCCAATCGCATGGAAAACAGAGCACCACAGAGCCTTTTCGAGGCACTTGACCATCTTGGGCCTCACCGGCGGTGAACTGCCACTAGGTTTGACCCCGATTGACTGGATTTAACCACTTCTAAGTCCCTGACGTGTGAGTCCAGTGTGACGCCCCGAGTCCGATGCGCCGGGTGTCTCCCAGTTATTCGTTGTTGTTGCCTTGTCTTTCGTTTGCGTGTTGCATCTTGCCATGTCATCATGTGCATTGCATCATCATGTTTTCAAACTTGCATCCGTCCCGGTGTCCCCGTTCTTTCCGTTGTCCGTTCTGAGCCCAGACACACTCGCACGCGCCCGCGGCACCTCCGAAATAGTATTTTATAAGTGGCCGGAAAATGTTCTCGGAATGGGTTGGAAGTTGGCATGCAGTGTAGTTATGTTGTTAGTAGGTCGCCTGCCAAGTTTCATCGCATTCAGAGTTCGTTTGATGCCCCAACGGATAACTATAGCGACATTATAGTCGGTCAAATCGTCGGACGTTTTCGGTCTCCGGAGACTGCTGTCGGGTCTCTCTCTCTCTTCTCTCCCGCAGCCCTCGGCCTTCTACACAGTCACAACCAGTCCACATAGGCCTACCTATTTCCCCCTGTCGATCGGATCCATCGATCGCGATCCGAGGGTCCGAAAACCCCCAAAACCCACCCAAACCCTAGCCCCTTCCTATTTAAGAAGCCACCCTTGCCATTTTGGCCATCCCTAGCCCCTAAACCTACCCCTCCTAGCCTCCTCCCACCTCCAGCCGACGCATCTTCCTCAAAATCCATGCCCCAACCCGCAGCAGTCGCCTCCCACCTCAATTTCCGGCACCGGCCACCCCTCCATCGCCACTTGGCGCGCCCTGGTTGGTAAGCCGCCACCTGAGTGCCGCCCTCCACCACTCCTACGCCGCCATGTCGCCCCGCAGCTCCATCTCCATCACGCGGCCCGCTGGGGTCCGGATCTGGCCCACCGGGCCCAAGCAGGCCTGACCACGCCGCCGCCCATACCTGCTCGACCGACCGATCCAGATTGGGAGAGGAGCTCCCAATCCAGATCAAACTCCGCCGCCTGCCGGCCTCTCGCCGCCGCCCGCACCACGACAACCTTGCCGGACTCCACGTGCAGGCCTGCCTCGTTGCCTCCTCTCCTTCCCTTCCGTCTCGCCCTCGCCCGCTCACCACCTCCCTCTCCGCCTGCAGGAACCAGGGAGCTCGAACCCATGGCCACCGCTGCCTCAGATCCTTCTCTCCTATCGCCGGAGCTCCGTCCACCGCCGCATCGCCCGAATTCGGTCACGCGGGACCGGTTCCAGCTATTCCCGCGTCGTCTAGGGCCCCTGTTGCCTCCCAGCGCCCTCCCTCGTCGCGGGAGTTCGCCGGCGTCGCCAGCCTCTGCATCCCCTGCTCCAGATCATGCAAGCGAGGGGGCCATGCGCGTTGACCAGCGCATGGGCCGCGTCCATGCGAGCCGGCCCAGCAACCGCATCCGGCGGCAAGGCCCATCCCCGCCAAAGCCCACCTCCCGATCCGGCCTGCAGCTTCCTCCTCCACCGATCTGGGCTTTGGCCCATGGGTGAGCGCCCACAGCCCTCCTCTTTGTTGGCTAGCAGTGCATTCAGTTTCGGCCTGGTTGTGTTTTTTTTCGTTCTGCGATTTTGTCCAATTTTCCAGAGTTGGCAGTTTTGCAGAAAAACCCTCTTTCTTCATGCATATCATATCTAACAAACCTTGCATTGGAATTAAACAAACTTAAAATGAAAGTTGCTTAGAATTTTGTGTAGTTTTATAATATGTCATTTCCATCCATGTTTAAAATGTTTAAAATGCTGTTTGTTTAAATTTGCTTAAATAACTTGCTAAAATGTTTTAATTCGTAACTAAATAACCGTAGATCCAAATTTAATAAATTTTATATGTATTTTGGGTAGAAGAATGCCTAGTTTAACCTGATGCAGTACCAAATATGCTTTAGGACAGAACAATACCAAATCTAATATATGCTCATGAGGATTTTCCGGAATTGTTGTTTGTTGTTTTCCGTCCTCATTTAAACTTGACTAGCTAGTTAATTTATGTATGCTTCATCCCTTGCCATGCTAACCAACATTTAATATTGTTTGGTACATAAACCGGAGAGAACTAAATAAGTCACGTGGTGTTTCGTCAATATGCAACTCGTTGCATATTGAGCTCCACTTAATTTGTAGGATTGCTTGTGCACTTTGCCATGCCATGCTTCACTAAACCGAACATGCATCATACTTGGTTGTGCATCATGCCATGTTTATGTAATGGTTGTTTACTATGTTGTTTGCTTCTTTCCGGTGTTGCTTCTTCGGGTTAGTTCCGTTAACGTCGCGTTTGTGAGGATCTGTTCAACTACGTCCGTTTGTCTTCTTCATGGACTTGTTCTTCTTCCTTGCGGGATCTCAGGCAAGATGAGCATACCGTCGAAATCAATTCTATCTTTGCTTGCTTAGTTTCTCGCTCTATTGCTATGCCGCGATACCTAACACTTGCTTTATCATCCCTCCCATATTGCCATGTGAAGCCGCTAACCCACCTTTCCTAGCAAACCGTTGTTTGGCTATGTTACCGCTTTGCTCAGCCCCTCTTATAGCGTTGCTAGTTGCAGGTGAAGATGAAGTTTGTTCCATGTTGGAACATGGATATTGTTGGGATATCACTATATATACATTGTTTAATTAATGAATCTATATACTTGGTAATGGGTGGAAGGCTCGGCCTTATGCCTGGTGTTTTGTTCCACTCTTGCCACCCTGGTTTTCGTCATACTGGTGTTATGTTCCTTGACTTTGCGCTCCTTACACGGTTAGGTGTTATGGGAACCCCTTGACAGTTCGCTTTGAATAAAACTCCTCCAGCAAGGCCCAACCTTGGTTTTACATTTGCCTCACCTAGCCTTTTTTTCCCTTGGGTTTCCGGAGCCCGAGGGTCATCTTTATTTTAACCCCCCCGGGCCAGTGCTTCTCTAAGTGTTTGTCCAACCTGAGCGATGTCCAGCGCCCCCTGGGCAACCAGGGTCTATGCCAACCCGACGTCTTGCTCATCCGGTGTGCCCTGAGAACGAGATATGTGCAGCTCCTATCGAGATTTGTCGGCACATTCGGGCGGCTTTGCTGGTCTTGTTTTACCATTGTCGAAATGTCTTGTAACCGGGATTCCGAGTCTGATCGGGTCTTCCTGGGAGAAGGAATATCCTTTGTTGACCATGAGAGCTTGTGATGGGATAAGTTGGGACACCCCTGCAGGGTTTGAACTTTCAAAAGCCGTGCCCGCGGTTATGGGCAGATGGGAATTTGTTAATGTCCGGTTGTAGAGAACTTGACACTTAGCTTAACTAAAATGAATCAACCGTGTGTGTAGCCGTGATGGTCTCTTCTCGGTGGGGTTCGGGAAGTGAACACGGTTCTTGTGTTATGCTTGAACGTAAGTAGTTTCAGGATCACTTCTTGATCACTTCTACCTTCACGACCGTCGCGTTGCTTCTCTTCTCGCTCTCATTTATGCATGTTAGCCACCATATATGCTAGTGCTTACCGCAGCTCCACCTCACTACCCTTTCCTACACATAAGCTTAAATAGTCTTGATCTCGCGGGTGTGAGATTGCTGAGTCCTCGTGGCTCACAGATACTTCCAAACTGTTGCAAGTGTCGATGATACCAGTGTAGGTGACGCAACCCAGCTCAGATGGGAGCTCGATGAAGTCCTTGATCGTAGTGTTGTTTCCGTTTCCTGTTGATCAGTAGTGGAGCCCAGTTGGGTCGATCGGTGATCTAACATTTGGGGTTGTCTTTCTTTATTTTGGTTCCGTAGTCAGACCTTGATTGTAATCTGGATGATGTATGATATTTATGTACTGTGTGAAGTGGCGATTGTAAGCCAACTCTTTATCCCTTCCTTATTCAGTACATGGGATGTGTAAAGATTACCCCTATTGCGACATGTGGTTATGCGTCTAAGTCGTGCCCCGACACGTGGGAGATATAGCCGCATCGTGGGTGTTACAAGTTGGTATCAAAGCCATCCCCGACTTAGGAGCCCCCTGCTTGATCGAATCGCTGACGTTGTTGAGTCTAGAAAAATGTTTTGAGTCTTATAGGATTATATATATCGGAGAGTAGAATTATTTTTACTCCTCAGTCCCTTCGTTGCTCTGGTGAGGCCTCCTGACATAGAGTTTTGATTCTTCTCTTCTCAAATTTCACAAAGAAAAATTTAGGATCACATGGGTATCTTGGAATCGTTTCGATGGTTTTGTGACGAGAACATTATTCTTGGTGCCTCTTGACATTTAGGGGTTGTGGCAGTGTCCCAGGGAGTTGAGCTCCGAGGTGTTGTCATCACAATTTTATCGTTGCAATTCTGGAATACCTGTGTTTTCGCCAACATCGAAAATCTCTTTTATGCAGTTGTTGGTGAGATAAACCTCGACGCCACCTAGTACTGGGGCGGGAGTTCGGGAGTATTGCCATAACTCGTATAATGGATGCTTTTCGAAGGTCGAGGTAAATGATTTCCGAAGGTTTCTTGGTTATGTGTTGAAGGATGGATACAGCTAGATGTAGGAATTGTTAGTTTGGGTGAGATATTATGCTTCTCCTGTATCCTCAACACCTGATTGCATAACCAGAAAGTTTCGGGAGTTTATAAGTGGGAATTCAACTATCACGTAGGATATCTTTCCAACAGACACATGATACGATATGGGATCTATCATATGTTTGTTTCCGGCTTATTCTGCAAGCCAATCTTTTGTTTTGTTTTGAGTTCTAGTATTCGAGTTGCTTCGAAGTCAAATGTGGATTCCATACCCTTTCTAAGAGGTGTTCTCATATTTCTATGAGAGTATTAATCCTTCTTGATCATCGAGATGGTCATGTCAATCCTTTTCAACCGGTGTGCTTCTCTTGAAGTGGATCCAATCATTTTCAACATCCGCAAGATCAACTCTAAGTTTTTTCTCATCATGGTTTGTTTCATCCATCCCCAAGTTTCCTTTGTTTTCCCGCCCTCCCACCCTTTTCTTCAAGGACTTAGATATATTAAAATCAACTATCCATTTTATTCACACAAAGTCTCTTCATTTTTTTCCTTCGAATGTTTTTATCCGGTGATTCTCAGGAAGATGCTAAGGAAGCTACAAGTTCAACATTATCCGTTCTCTTTTCTTCTCCAATGGATTCAATTCAATCCTTGGTATTGAGCATAGTCCTTTCATTTGTCCAATGCTTTCTCATGCCGGTGCATCTCATAGTCATTCCCCGCTTGCTATTCAATTCTTCCGGAGTGCTAAAGACATCTTAGAAGATTCGCGTTTTCCATTGCTAATTCGTTAAAGATATCTCGAGGTTGTTATGTCATTCAAGTCATTTAACTCAACCAGTGCAATCTCCCTTTCAAGTAATCGTTCAACGATGTTTCTTTTGAGTGGGCCCTAACCCACAGGTCTTTTCCCAGGATCTTACCTGACTCTTCTAATTTTGCGGAGTTATTTTCAAATTAATTTCAATGTTTGACGTAAGAATGAATTTTCATCAGTCAAATGCCTTTCTCCAAGATCTTTCAAATTCCTTTCATCGTTGGTTCAACCTTTCTATTCTTCATTATTCCGGAGTACCTCAAAATTCATGGAGGTGTTTCTCGTCATCATTCTCGAATTTTGAAGACCGAAGAAGAGTTCCTCTTAAATCCTTACCCGTTCTTCCAAAGACTCGTGGTTCTAACTTCATGCCGTCCACTGTTGGAGTATCAAACGAAGTCCAAATGGCACGAAACTTAACATGCGGTCTACCGGTAGTGGACCAAGGCTGCTTGGCAAGTCTCGGTCCAATCCGAGAATGTTTAACACCCGCACACAAAAAAGAGGCAAAAGGGGACGCCGCAGGACATAGGAGTGCCGGAATGCAAAACAGACAACGGGGAAAATGCTCGGATGCATGAGACGAACACGTATGCAAATGCGATGCACATGATGACATGATATGAGATGCATGACAAGGACAAAAACAAAACGAAGACAAAACCCAACCACAAGGGAATATCATAACTTAGTGCCGAAAAAGGAAGAGTTGGAATACAAATATGGCAAGTTATATACGGGGCGTTACAACACTCCACCACTACGAAAGGATCTCGTCCCGAGATCTAGGTATGGAAAAACTCCGGATATTTGGAACGGAGGTGGTCCTCGCATTCCCAAGTGGCTTCACGGTCGGAATGATGTGACCACTTCACTCTCAGGAATTTGATAGACTTGTTGCGAGTCTTGCGCTCAGTTTCTTCAAGAATAGCAACGGGATGCTCATGATAAGATAGGTCTTCTTGGAGATCAATCTCTTCGAGGTTGATGGTGCGGTCAGGAGTATTGAAACACTTGCGGAGTTGAGACACGTGAAACACGTCGTGCACATTTGCAAAGTTGGATGGAAGCTCAAGTTGATAGGCGAGATCGCCTCTTTTTCCAATGATCTTGAAAGGACCCACGTATCTAGGGGAAAGCTTCCCTTTGATACCGAAGCGATGAGTACCTTTCATTGGGGAGACGCGGAGGTAGACATGGTCTCCGATCTTGAAAGCCAAGTCACGATGCTTGCTATCATAGTAACTCTTGTGACGCGATTGCGCGGCTTTGAGATTTTCACGAATGACTTTGCACATTTCTTCAACCTCTGTTATCAAGTCATTGCCAAGAAGTTGGCGTTCACCAGTCTCTAACCAATTAAGAGGAGTACTGCACTTTCTGCCATAGAGAATCTCGAATGGGGCCTTGCCCAAACTCGCTTGGAAGCTGTTGTTGTAGGAGAACTTGGCATATGGAAGACAATCTTCCCACTTCATACCGAAAGAAATGACACATTCCCTGAGCATATCTTCAAAAAATTGATTGACTCGCTCGACTTGGCCACTAGTTTGAGGATGAAAGGCTGTGCTGAAGCGAATGTTGGTGCCCATGGCCTTCTGAAAAGAATCCCAAAACTTAGAGGTGAAGATGCTTCCACGATCTGAAGATATCAACTGCGGATTGCCGTGCAAAGAGACAATCCTGGAGGTATATAGCTCTGCCAACTGAGCTGCTATGATAGATTCTTTGATAGGCAGAAAATGAGCCACTTTAGTGAGCTTGTCCATGACAACAAAGATAGCATCATTGCCACGCTTGGACTTGGGAAATCCAGTCACGAAGCCCATCTCAATATGGTCAAACTTCCATTCTGGAATGGCAATAGGTTGGAGGAGACCAGCTGGTCGTTGGTGCTCTGCCTTCACTCTTCTGCAGACATCACATTGATTCACGAACTGAGAAATCTCGCGCTTCATTCGAGTCCACCAATACGACTGTTTGAGGTCATGGTACATCTTTGTACTTCCAGGATGAATAGACAGGAGTGAATTGTGAGCCTCGTACATAATGACTTCACGAAGGTCACCCTTAGGAACAACAATGCGATCCTCGAAGAATAGAGTATCTTTGTCATCAAGACGATAGCACTTGTACTTGGGTTGGCTCTTGGAAATCCCAATCTTCACCTTCTTCACCATGGCATCAACAAGTTGAGCCTCACGAATCTGATCTTCCAAAGTAGGTGAGACTTGGAGGTTGGCAAGGAATCCTTGAGGAACAACTTGGAGATTAAGTTTGCGGAAAGCTTCACAAAAATCCAGGTTAAAGGACTTGAGAATCAAACTGTTGCAGTAAGCCTTCCTGCTCAATGCGTCAGCAATGACATTGGCCTTGCCTGGAGTATATTCAATACTCGGATTATACTCTTGAATCATTTCAACCCAACGAGTCTGCCTGAGGTTGAGGTTCGGCTGAGTGAAGATGTACTTGAGACTCTTATGATCAGTGAAGATGTCCACTTTCCTTCCCAACAAGAGATGTATCCATGTTAAAAGAGCATGGACAACTGCCGTCAACTCGAGGTCATGAGTGGGGTAGTTCTTTTCGTTGGGCTTCAACTGGCGAGACCTTGAAGGGAAGCATCACAGAAAACCTTGAATGGTTTGGATTCATCAGGAGGAGTCAGAACTGGAGCTGTGACTAACTTCTCTTTGAGGGTGTTGAAAGTGATGTCACATTCAGGCGTCCAGACATACTTCACATGCTTCTGGAGGAGGTTGGAAAGAGGCTTCGCGATCTTAGAGAAATTCTCAACGAACCTTCGACAATAGCTTGCGAGCCCAAGGAAGCTGCGGAGTTGCTTCACATTCTGAGGCGGTTCCCAATTCACAATTGTAGACACCTTCTCAGGATTAACAGCTATGCCCTTGGCGGAGATGATATGCCCAAGGTAGAGAACCTCATCGAGACAAAACTCGCACTTTGAAAACTTCGTATAGAACTGATGTTCTCTGAGTTTGTCCAGCACCAATCTAAAGTGCTTGGCATGATCCTCATTGTTCTTGGAAAAGACCAAAATGTCATCGAGATAGACCAAGACGAAGTCATTTGTGTAGGGGATGAAGATGAAGTTCATCATGCGAGAGAATGTTGGAGGAGCGTTGACAAGGCCGAAAGACATGACAGTGTATTCATATGAACCAAAGCTTGTTCTGAATGCTGTCTTGGGGATATCTTGTTCACGAATGCGAATCTGATGATAGCCCATACAGAGGTCAAGCTTGGAGAATACTTGAGCACCCTTGAGTTGTTCCAATAGCTCATTGATGTTGGGAAGTGGGTACTTGTTCTTTATGGTCTTCTTGTTCAATGGACGGTAGTCGACACAAATTCGGTCCGTTCCATCCTTCTTCTTGACAAAAAGAACACCACAACCCCATGGAGAAGAACTCGGTCGGATGAGACCCATGCGCTCTTGTATATCGAGTTGTTTCTTCAGCTCCTTCAACTCTTCTGGTCCAAGCTTGTAAGGACGTTTGCAAACAGGTTCCTTTCCAGGCTCAAGATCGATGACGAATTCAACTGGCCGGTGAGGAGGCATTCCTGGAAGCTCTTCTGGAAAGACGTCTTGATATTCACAAACGACTGGAATCTGAGAGATGGCATCCAACTCGCCCTTCTCGTTGAGAGAAAACAGTCGAATGGTATCGTCACGAGCGGCAAAGACAATCGCATCCTCAGACGAGTGTGTCAATTGAATCTACCTGGCAGCACAATCAAGCTGAGCCTTGTGCTTAGAAAGCCAGTTCGTTCCGAGAATTAGATCAATATCCGAGTCACCAAGAACATTAGGAGAAGACAGAAACTTATAGTTGCCCATCTTGCTAGACACATCTGGAACGAAAACTCGAGAAGTCATTTGTCGGGCCGGAGAAACAATAGACAAAGGTCTCGGCAAAACTTGAGTAAGCAAATCATGCATAGCCACAAAAGGTCTTGAAATGAAAGAATACGATGCACCAATATCAAAAAGAACTTTTGCCGGAATAGAATTAACTAGAAGGTTACCCATGATCACTTCTGACGAGTCCTCTGCCTGAGTTGCGTTCAACAAGTTGACCTTAGCATGCTTGGGATTATGCTTGACCACTGCATTGCTAGCAGATATCACAGGAGGAGGAGGAAGACGCCTCTGGTTGAAGCATTTGTTTACATAGTGACCCTTCTGCTGACACTTGTTGCACGTGACCTCTGAAAGCGGACGGTGATACGGAGCACTTGACCTTGGAGCATGAGACGAAGTCTTGTTCTGAAAGCCTCGGTTGGGTGGGTGGGAAGATCCATTGCCACCTTTGCTCTTCTGCTGATAAGGCTGACGGAATGGAGGAGGAGGAGGAGGCAACCAATACTTTTGCTTCTTAGCTGCCAGTTGAGTTGAGGAAGAAGGAGTTGCATCCCTAACTCTCTTCTTGGAAGCATCGCACTTGAGCTGAGCAGCCTCTTGCTTTAGTGCCATATTGTAGAACTCATCATACTTTTTTGGATCAAAAAGCACGAGGGCTAATTGCAGATCTTCTCTAAGGCCACCTCTGAACTGATAAATCATGCTCTTCTCGTCAGGGACATCTTGCTTAGCGAAACGAGCGAGCTTCTGGAACATGATGTTGTATTGGTAAACAGACAAGCTGCCTTGCTTTAGATTGCAGAACTCCTCACGCTTTCTCTCAACAACACACTGAGGGATGTGATGAGCTCTGAAGTCTTGGCGGAAATCATCCCAGGTAATCACACGACCTCCTCTGGAATCTTTGTATTGCTGATACCACTCTGCAGCTTGGTCTTTGAGTTGGAACGAAGCAAACTTGACAAAGTCCTCATGCCTGACGTTGCTGCACTCGAAATGTTTGCAGATATCCACGAGCCAATCATCAGCGTCTGTGGCCTCGACACAGTTACTGAAGGTCTTCGGCTGGTTTGCGAGGAACTTGTGGGAGTAAATAGCCATGGGTAGCCTAGCCGGCTTCCCCTGGCCCTTCTGAAAAAAAATTACGAGCCCGTCCGGCTCTCAAGAACCCAAGACATGGGGCCGCCTTCCCCTCGCTGGCTGTCATCTAGGCTGGCTTTCGAAAGGCGCCCCGACTTTAGCCCTCATGAAGAAAGACGTGGGAGGGCCGACTTCGGGAAGCCGGCCGTGAGAAGGCCGACTCCAAGAAGCCGGCTCCCATAAAGCGGTCGAGACCGTACCCTCAAAGTTTGCACCCACCTAACGGCGGTGCGATGGGGCGTGGCTACAGTGAAGCCTGCCACCCCCGAATCCCGGAGCACGCCTGGCACAGTGCGCCGTACGGAGTGGCCATGAACCGTCCGGCACGACACTCTTGCCATGTTGACCCTGATGTCACCCACGACGGGCCGCCAGCGCGGCCCACAGACGGTGGGCCCCTTTGGGCAGAGAGACACCCGAAGGCGGCCACGCCTCCCCCTAGTCGGCCCAAGACAGAGCCGGCTCCCCGCAGCCGGCTTGCCACCTCCCTCGAAGGAGATGCCCCATTAAGGAGACAAGACGCGGTGAGGCTACAGCGATCGCCCGACGGGCGGCGGCACTGTAGCCGCGCCTACCACGATGAAGCCCACGTCACCAAGATGGAGCCATAGTAACCAGCCGCCGACCAGGCCCTGGACAGTGGGGCCTGCCTGTCGACCAAGGGGCCGGCAGCCGGCGGGACCCACCAGTCGGTGGGCCCCAGCAGCCGGCGCAGAAGCCGGCGAGCGCAGTCACAGACGGTTGGGCCCCGCACCCAGTCGGATTACCATTGTACCCCCGGGGGGTAGGCCTATATAAACCTCCCGGGGCACCCATGCAAAGGGTTCGACCCCCTTCTAGTCCTAGACATCACACAAGAAGAAGAAGCAGGCAAGCCATGCCCTTCTTCCTCCTCCCACCAAACAGCTCAAGGAGCATTGTGTAGCTACTTGTCCATCTAGTGATCATGCGGAGACCCCGCAGAGCAGCAGTAGGGGTGTTATCTCCACGGAGAGCCCCGAAGCTGGGTAAGATCCGCCAGCATGCATGTCTTCGCCTTATCCCGTTTCCAGGCACCGGCGATGTCTTACTGGCTCCCACAATGATAAGCCACCCGTTGGAATATGTCGCACCTACCACCCGACAGAACTGGTTGAGTGTAGCAAGGTGAGTTTGATTGTTGCCATTGCCTTGATTTCCTTGGTTGCGCTCTTGCAAGAGTTGCATAATGAGCTGCGTGTTGGCGTTGGTAACGGCCATCACAGCTTACCATGCCTCCGGAGGTGGAGGTGGTGGCGGTGGTTCCGGATTCTGATGCGTTGGAGGAGCCATCCTGAAGAGGGTGACATCCGTTAACATATTGAAAGACATATATTCAAGCTGAATCAAATGGATCGAAATTGGAACATATAGCCTTAACATTCAAACAAGAATGAACGAATGAATTCCAAATTAAATGATCACATTTCCATAAATTGAGTAGCCACCTAGATAGAGGTAGATGAATAAAACAACAAGGTACGGACATGAACAAATACTTGGTAAGGATTACCCAGTCACAAACAAAATATCTGTGGAAGAAAAACTAGAGCTACATGAATTCCCACCTATGAAACTTCCGAAATTTCCCAGTTATGCAATCAGGTGTTGGGGATACAGGGGAAGCATAATATCTCACCCAAAACTAGCAAATCCTACATCCAGCTGTATCCATCCTTCAACAGATAACCAAGAAACCTTCAGAAATCATTTACCTCAACCTTCAAAAAGCATCCGTTATACGAGTTATGGCAATACTCCCGAACTCCCGACCCAGTACTAGGTGGCGTCGAGGTTATCTCACCAACAACTGCATAAAAGAGATTTTTGATGTCGGCGAAACTCAGGTATTCCAAAATTGCAATGATAAAATTGTGATGACAACACCTCGGAGCTCAACTCCCCGGGACACTGCCACAACCCCTAAATGTCAGGAGGCACCAAGAACAATGTTCTCGTCACAAAACCATTGGAACGATTCCAAGATACGCGCATGATCCTAAATTTTTTTAGTGAAATTTGAGAAGAGAAGAGTCAAAACTCTACGTCAGGATGCCTCACCAGAGCGACGAAGGGACTGAGGAGTAAAAAGAATCCTACTCTCTGATATATACAATCCTAAAAGACTCAAAAACATTTTTCTAGACTCAACAACGCCAGCGATTCGATCAAGAAGGGGGCTCCTAAGTCGGGGAAGGCTCTAATACCAACTTGTAACGCCCTCGATGCGGGTATATATCCCACGTGTCGAAGCACTACTTAGAGGCATAACCGCATTGAAAGCAATGTCGCAAGTGAGGTAATCTTTACACATCCCATGTACTGAATAAGAAAGAGGTACAGAGTTGGCTTACAATCACCACTTCACACAATACATAATTATAGCATTACAATCATCCAGATGCAATCAAGGTCCGACTACGGAACCAAAATAAAGACAACCCCAAATGCATAAGACCCCCGAACGCCCCAACTGGGCTCCACTACTGATCTTCTAGAAAGGAAACGTAGTAGCGTCCTGAGTCCTCATCGAACTCCCACTTGAGCTCAGTCGCATCCCCTGGAACGGTATCATCGGCACCTGCATCTGGTTTTTGAAGTAATCTGTGAGTCACGGGGACTCAGCAATCTCACACCCTCGCGATCAAGACTATTTAAGCTTATGGGTAGGGAAAAGGTATGAGGTGCAGCTGCAGCAAACACTAGCATATATGGTGGCCAACATACGCAAAAGAGAGCGAGAAGAGAAGGCAAAGCACGTTCGAGAATCTATGATCAAGAAGTGATCCTAGACTACTTACGTTCAAGCATAACACGAGACCGTGTTCTCTTCCTGGACTCCGGTGAAAAGAGACCATCACGGCTACACACGTTGTTGATTCATTCTAATTAAGTTAAGTCTCAAGTTCTCTACAACCGGACATTAACAAATTCCCATCTGCCCATAACCGCGGGCACGACTTTCGAAAGTTCAAATCCCTGCAGGGTTGTCCCAACTTAGCCCATCACAAGCTCTCACGGTCAACGAAGGATATTCCTTCTCCCAGGACGGCCCGATCAGACTCGGAATCCCGGTTACAAGACATCTCGACAATGGTAAAACTAAACCAGCAAAGCCGCCTGAATGTGCCCACAAATCCCGATAGGAGCTGCACATATCTCGTTCTCAGGGAGACCGGATAAGCAATCCATACAACTAAAACCAACCCTCGAGTTTCCCCGAGGTGGCGCTGCAAGGGGCTCTAGTTTGGACCAACACTCAGAGGAGCACTAGCCTGGGGGTTTAAAATAAAGATGACCCTTGAGTCCGTGGAACCCAAGGCAAAAGGCTAGGTGGCAAATGGAAAAACCAAGGTTGGGCCATGCTGGAGGAGTTTTATTCAAGGCGAACAGTCAAGGGGTTCCCATTATAACCCAACCGCATAAGGAATGCAAAATCAAGGAACATAACACCGGTATGACGGAAACTAGGGCGGCAAGAGTGGAACAAAACACCAAGCATAAGGCCGAGCCTTCCACCCTTTACCAAGTATATAGGTGCATTAAAGTAAACAAGGTATAATAATGATACCCCAACAATGAACATGTTCCAACAAGGAACAAACTCTAATCTTCACCTGCAACTAGCAACGCTATAAGTGGGGCTGAGCAAAGCGGTAACATAGCCAAAGAAAAGTTTGCTAGGACAAGGTGGGTTTGAGGTTTGACATGGCAATATGGGAGGCATGATAATGCATGTGGTAGGTATCGCGGCATAGGCATAGCAATAGAGCGAGCAACTAGCAAGCAAAGATAGAAGTGATTTCAAGGGTATGGTCATCTTGGCAGGGAAGCGAGGCGGCGCGGCGAGGGCTCGTGCGGCAGAGGAGACGAGCCGGGCGGCGGGGTCCCGCACGGGGCGGCGAGACGGCGATTCGGGCCGGGAGGGCCTCCCGCGGGCCCTACAGGCCGGCGAAGTGGGCGCGGGCGGCGCGCGAACTACAAGGCGACACGTGGCGGCGGCGCGGCGGTGCGGACGCGTCCGGCGCTTGGCGGACGTGTCCGGCGCACGGAGGAAGGGGGAGACTAGGGTTAGGGGTGGATTTGATCCGAGATTTGGACGGGGAAGGCCTATTTATACATAGAAGGAGCTAGGAGGCTCCAAATGGAGTGCGGTTTTTAGCCACGCGATTGTGATTGAACGACCGAGATGAGGGAGGGGGTTAGGTGGGTTTTGCGCCTCTTTGGAGAGGTGTTGGGATGCAACACACACGAGGCCTTTATGGTTCCTCGGTTAACCGTTGGAGTATCAAACGAAGTCCAAATGGCACGAAACTTGACAGGCGGTCTACCGGTAGTGAACCAAGGACGCTTGGCAAGTATCAGTCCAATCCGAGAACGTTTAACACCCGCACACGAAAAAGAGGCAAAAGGGGACGCCGGAGGACATAGGAGTGCCGGAATGGAAAACGGACAACGGGGAAAATGCTCGGATGCATGAGACGAACACGTATGCAAATGTGATGCACATGATGACATGGTATGAGATGCATGACAAGGACAAAAACAAAACGAAGACAAAACCCAATCACGAGGGAATATCATAACTTAGTGCCGAAAATGGCAAGAGTTGGAATACAAATATGGCAAGTTACATACGGGGCGTTACATCCAAGTTATTTCAATTATATCATTTCAAAGCTCCATCTAATCATTGCAAGGCTTCAACCTTATTCTCTTCATCCTTCATTCCGTTGATCATCCTTTTATTATCGGAGTTCTTCATGGAGGCTCTACATGGTGGTTCGTCAAGGATTCTTTTCATTCTTCAATTGTTCTTCAAGATCTCTCTCGAAGTTAAGGTCCGCCAAGCTTTACTCAAAATTAAACATGGTGCTCAACAAATGTTTGTTTTGAGGAGCTCAAGTATTCTTCATCGTGCATTCCAAAGTGTGATTCTTTCTACCTTATCTTTTGAGGTGGTGCTATATCTTTTCTTGACAATTTCCATTCTTGTTTCGCGATTCACGTGTTGTCAATAATGAGGTATTTTAAATCCATCAATCTATTCATTGGAGTTATCTTGGGTTATATTTCACCTAAAGCCTTCCCTAAGAAATGTTGCGATTGTGGTGCTTATCAATGATCCAATCTTCTCCTTCCTATCTGGTGAAGAATTTTTTCATCTCTTCTTTGTTCCCGCTCAACATTATTTTCGGTGGTAGAACTTCACCTCGGTTTTGGGATGTTTTCCATAAGCCCACTACAAGATTATTCATTTCGTTGTTATTTTTTTTCCAACAACTCCGTTACAACCTTCTTGGAAGGGTGCTCTCCAAGCTCTTTTGTGGCAGAAGTTAGCATTTTCTTCTCCATTCTTTCATTCCAATGATCTATCTTCTATTCTTTCTTCCGGAGGCATTGTGATGATGCTCTCTTAACTCTTCACTCATCATCTCCTATTGTGAAGATCATGTTCTTTCTTTTGTTTATCCATTCAACCGGAGTGTCGTGTCCTTCATTCTAGTTCTCTCATCTCATCAAGTTTTGCCTCCCTTTTCTACTGGTGTGTTGTGTCTATCATTCCTCTTCTAACCGGACTCTCATCCAAGTGCTTTCATTTTGCCAAGTTCATATTATTGCCTTTCGTTTCCAACCGAGGTGTTGTCGTAATTGATCTTTATCGTTCCTTGTACATCTCGTTTCTATCGGAGTGCTTGCATGTACTTCTTGTCCATTTCACCCTTTTTCTTATGTCTTTCAAACCACAAGGTTCTAGTAATGTTCCTTGTTCCTCTTTTCTAATGGAGTGTTTTCAAATTTGTTCATCTTCGTTGTATTCTTTCTTTCAATTTGTTCAACCTCTCAAGGTTCGTGGTTTCACTCGTTTGTCCAAGAAGCAACTTAGTTTCACCTCACCTCCTCCTTTTCCGTTTCTCTCGGGTGCCATCCCTAGGATCTCGGGTCGAGATCCTCTCATAGTGGTGGAGTGTTGTGATGCCCCGAGTTCAATGCGCCACATGTTTCCCAGTTATTCGTTGTTGTTGCCTTGTCTTTCGTTTGCGTGTTACATCTTGCCATGTCATCATGTGCATTGCATCATCATGTTTTCAAACTTGCATCCGTCCCGGTCTCCCCGTTCTTTCCATTGCACGTTCTGAGCCCAGACACACTCGCACGCGCCCGCGGCACCCCCGAAATAGTATTTTATAAGTGGCCGGAAAATGTTCTCGGAATGGGTTGAAAGTTGGCATGCAGTGTTGTTACGTTGTTAGTAGGTCACTTGCCAAGTTTCATCGCATTCGGAGTTCGTTTGATGCCCCAACTAATAACTATTGCGGCATTATGGTTGGTCAAATCGTCGGACGTTTTCGGTCTTCGGAGACTACTGTCGGGTCTCTCTTGCAGCCCTCAACCTTCTACACAGTCACAACCAGCCCACGTAGGCCTACCTATTTCCCCCTGTCGATCGGATCCATCGATCGCGATCCGAGGGTCCGAAAACCCCCAAAACCCACCCAAACCCTAGCCCCTTCCTATTTAAGAAGCCGCCCTTGCCATTTTGGCCATCCCTAGCCCCTAAACCTACCCCTCCTAGCCTCCTCCCACCTCCAGCCGACGCATCTTCCTCAAAATCCACGCCCGAACCCGCAGCCGTCGCCTCCCACCTCAATTTCCGGCACCGGCCGCCCCTCCATCGCCACTTGGCGCGCCCTGGTTGGTCAGCCGCCACCTGAGCACCTCCCTCCACCACTCCTATGCTGCCATGTCGCCCCGCAGCTCCGTCTCCACCGCGCGGCCCACCGGGGTCCGGATCTGGCACGCCGGGCCCAAGCAGGCCCGAACGTGCCGCCGCCCGTACCCGCTCGACCGACCGATCCAGATCGGGAGAGGAGCTCCCGATCCAGATCAAACTCTGCCGCCTGCCGGTCTCTCACCGCCGCCCGCACCACGGCAACCTCGCCGGACTCCACGTGCAGGCCTGCCTCGTTGCGCCCTCTCCTTCCCTTCCGTCTCGCCCTCGCCCGCTCACCATCTCCCTCTCCACCTGCAGGAACCAGGGAGCTCGATGCCATGGCCGCCGCCACCTTGGATCCTTCTCTGCTATCGTCCACCGCCGCATCGCCCGGATTCGGTTGCGCGGGACCGGATCCAGCTATTCCCGCATCGTCTAGGGCCCCCGTTGCCTCCCAGTGCCCTCCCTCGCCGCACGAGTTCGCCGGCGTCGCCAGCCTCTGCATCCCTTGCTGCAGATCGTGCGAGCGAGGGGGCCGCGCGCGTTGACCAGCGCATGGGCCGCGTCCATGCGAGCTGGCCCAGCAACCGCATCCCACAGCAAGGCCCATCCCCGCAAAGCCCACCTCCCGATCCGGCCTGCTGCTTCCTCCTCCACCGACCTGGGCTTTGGCCCATGGGTGAGCGCCCACAGCCCTCCTCTCTGTTGGCCAGCAGTGTATTCAGTTTCGGCCCGGCTGTGTTTTTTTTGTTCTGCGGTTCTGTCCAATTTTCCAGAGTTGGCAGTTTTGCAGAAAAACCCTCTTTCTTCATGCATATCATATCTCACAAACCATGCATCGAAATTAAACAAACTTAAAATGAAAGTTGCTTAGAATTTTGTGTAGTTTCATAATATGTCATTTCCATCCATGTTTAAAATGTTTAAAATGCTGTTTTTTTAAATTTGATTAAATAACTTGCTAAAATGTTTTAATTCATAATTAAATAACCGTAGCTACAAATTTAATAAACTTTATATGTATTTGGGGTAGAAGAATGCCTAGTTTAACCTGGTGCATTCATCTTGCATGTTTAACAACTCTAAATTATGCTTTAGGACAGAACAGTACCAAATCTAATATATGCTCATGAGGATTTTCCAGAATTGTTGTTTGTTGTTTTCCGGCCTCATTTAAACTTGACTAGGTAGTTAATTTATGTATGCTTCATCCCTTGCCATGCTAACCAACATTTAATATTGTTGGGTACATAAACGGGAGAGAACTAAATAAGTCACGTGGTGTTTCGTCAATATGCAACTCGTTGCATATTGAGCTCCACTTAATTTGTAGGATTGCTTGTGCACTTTGCCATGCCATGCTTCATTAAACCGGACATGCATCATACTTGGTTGTGCATCATGCCATGTCTATGTGATGGTTGATTACTATGTTGGTTGCTTCTTTCCGGTGTTGCTTCTTCGGGTTAGTTCCATTAACGTCGCGTTTGTGAAGATCCGTTCGACTACGTCCGTTTGTCTTCTGCATGGACTCGTTCTTCTTCCTTGCGGGATCTCAGGCAAGATGACCATACCCTCGAAATCACTTGTATCTTTGCTTGCTTAGTTGCTCGCTCTATTGCTATGCCGCGATACCTACCACTTGCTTTATCATGCCTCCCATATTGCCATGTCAAGCCGCTAACCCACCTTTCCTAGCAAACCATTGTTTGGCTATGTTACCACTTTGCTCAGCCCCTCTTATAGCGTTGCTAGTTGCAGGTGAAGATGAAGTTTGTTCCATGTTGGAACATGGATATTGTTGGGATATCACTATATATACATTGTTTAATTAATGCATCTATATACTTGGTAAAGGGTGGAAGGCTCGTCCTTATGCCTGGTGTTTTGTTCCACTCTTCCCGCCCTAGTTTCCGTCATGCCAGTGTTATGTCCTTGACTTTGCATTCCTTACACGGCTGGGTGTTATGGGAACCCCTTGACAGTTTGCTTTGAATAAGACTCCTCCAGCAAGGCCCAACCTTGGCTTTACATTTGCCTCACCTAGCCTTTTTTCCCTTGGGTTTCCGGAGCCCGAGGGTCATCTTTATTTTAATCCCCCCGGGCCAGTGCTTCTCTAAGTGTTGGTCCAACCTGAGCGATGTCCGGCGGCCCCTGGGCAACCAAGGTCTATGCCAACCCGACGTCTTGCTCATACGGTGTGCCCTGAGAACAAGATATGTGCAGCTCCTATCGGGATTTGTCAGCACATTCGGGCGGCTATGCTGGTGTTGTTTTACCATTGTCGAAATGTCTTGTAACCGGGATTCCGAGTCTGATCGGGTCTTCCTGGGAGAAGGAATATCCTTCATTGACCGTGAGAGCTTGTGATGGGCTAAGTTGGGACACCCCTGCAGGGTTTGAACTTTCGAAAGCCGTGCACGCGGTTATGGGAAGATGGGAATTTGTTAATGTCCGGTTGTAGAGAACTTGACACTTAACTTAATTAAAATGAATCAACCGCGTGTGTAGCCTTGATGGTCTCTTCTCGGCGGGGTGCGGGAAGTGAACACGGTTCTTGTGTTATGCTTGAACGTAAGTAGTTTCAGGATCACTTCTAGCTTCACGACCGGCGCGTTGCTTCTCTTCTCGCTCTCATTTGCGCATGTTAGCCACCATATATGCTAGTGCTTGCTGTAGCTCCACCTCACTACCCTTTCCTACGCATAAGCTTAAATAGTCTTGATCTCGCGGGTGTGAGATTGCTGAGTCCTCGTGGCTCACAGATACTTCCAAACAGTTGTAGGTGCCGATGATACTAGTGTAGGTGACGCAACCAAGCTCAGATGGGAGCTCGATGAAGTCCTTGATCATAGTGTTGTTTTCGTTTCCTGTTGATCAGTAGTGGAGCCCAATTGGGTCGATCGGGGATCTAGCATTTCGGGTTGTCTTTCTTTATTTTGGTTCCGTAGTCGGACCTTGATTGTAATCTGGATGATGTATGATATTTATGTATTGTGTGAAGTGGCGATTGTAAGCCAACTCTTTATCCCTTCCTTATTCAGTACATGGGATGTGTAAAGATTACCCCTCTTGCGACATGCCTACCACGCGGTTATGCCTCTAAGTCGTGCCCCGACACGTGGGAGATATAGCCGCATCGTGGGTGTTACATCCAGCCTGCTGACTGTTTAAATTAGGAGCAAAAGTTAACACTAACGACGCTGTTAAGTCAATGGGCCACCGACTAGTGGGCCCCATTGGTTAGGTTTGACTCTTGTTGGCCCGTTGACTTATGAAGTTTGTATTGACCTTGTTGACGTCATAATTACATTTGCTAGAATTTTTCTTCTTAGAAATTTATTTGGAAATTCCAAAAAATATTTGAAACTTCTAAAAATCATAGAAATTCAATCGTAGCTCATAATGAAATAGATTATATATGAAAAATTATCAGAAAAATATTAAGAATCTGTTTATGCCATGTTCATGCATGTTTGAGAAAGTTAATGATTATGGACTATTCACCAACTAGGACAATTAATGATTATGGAATATTTGGCATTTAGTTTTGGAGCTGGAATTCGCTATATGTTTGAATTCCACTTCAATTAATATGACTAACTATTGCATTAGGTCAATTTAGTACCTTAATCTATCAAGTCATTCATTTGGATTTGCATTGCATTGAGTTGTGTTACTTCTCTACTAGCCGATGTTGTTCCTTCTCGGTAGCCACCTTTTCCGATGATGTCATTGTTGACACCAATGAAGAGCAATTCTATCTTCAGAAGTGCCAGGCAAGCAATCCCCCTTTGAGCATTTCTATACAATACCACTCTCTCACTGCAGCTCTCTTTCAATGCATTAGGACAACAATGATTTAACTTTTACATGTTGTGGTAGTTGAACCCATTCATCTGCATGACCTGTCTTTGCCACAATAATTAGTAAAACTAACTAGCACGATGTTCCTACTCATTCAAGCTTGCTTGTTATGCCTGCTATGCTTAGACACTACAAGAAATATGTCAACTTGCGACCGTCACTATTGGTCACTGAAAGGTCATTGTTTTTCATTTGCGATCTTTTTTGACAAAAAATAGATGGTCAAAAGCTGGCTGTCATAAACTGAAATTAACGACCTTCTCTGCGAGAAGGTCGTGGAAGGCAACGACCTTATCAAAAGGTCACTGGTTCAACGACCTTTTGTTTTGGTCGCAAGCTTTCTACTCAGGCCACGTCAGATCCGACGTGGCAATCTCACGTACGTGGCAAAATTGTGACCAATTGAAAAGGTCACTGATAAGATTCAGCCCGGTCCAATTCAACGCTTTACATGGGACGAGCCCAACAATTCATCCTTTTTACTGTATATTTTTCTGTTAATTTTCTCTAGTAATATGGACCTGGCCCAACAATTTGGCCTTTTGAATATCATTTCATTAAGCCTATTTTTCTGGTTTTCAGAAATGCACAATATTCTGATCCGTATAGTTTGGGCTGCAGCCTTTTTAGAGCCCAAATGTTATTTTGTCAAGTAGAACATTTGGTCTGTTTCATTCACATATTTAAATTTACACATTTGAACAGCAACAAATCAATAAATATCTCAATTAACTGATTAAATCCAGATATCATCTAGCCAAATACTCACAAGAGAACATGCACGTCTACATGTCCAACAAATGCACAGACAATCAAAAACAAAGATACACATGCACTAAGCACTACTGATGTTGTTCATCTTCAAGCAACTTATACAAGTGCACATACAATTAAACAGGTACATCAGTAGAGATACGTCAACTAAAACTGTGGTGCACATCTCCAAGCTTCTTCATCTTCTATCACAACAGCAGCAGCCCCGACGACATTAGATCCTGATCTAGATAAACTATTAGTGAAATACACTACAAGTAAATAATCTTTCAAGAGACAAAATGGCCAAGTTCAGTAAACACTAATCATGGCATAACAAAACTTCCAACAACTTTAATGCAACAGATTAACCTCTGTAAAGAAATATAAGAGCATTAGGATCACTAAAGTGCTGATCTAGATGCCCTTATATTTCTTTACACCGGGAGTAGTAAACAGCAGCAGCACTTGAACCAAGAAATGTCCAGGAAGAAAACAAAAAATGGGCAGTAGGAGTAGTAAATTAGTAGAATTACACAAGTATTTTAGAATTTTACAGTGGAGTTATAGTATAAACTACAACAACACAAAACAGACACAACCATTCCCTCCTTGCTGCAAGGCTCGGTTCAAAACAGAGTCTTCAGCCAAGGAATCGGAGAAGTAAGCAGTAGTACTCATTAATGTGAAAATCAGATATATATATATATATATATATTGGGTTGATGATAAACTCTGGCTCTAAATTGAAAATTAAACTTGAACTGAACATTGTATACAGTACGTTTGGTAGTGCTTCACTTCCTAAATTAGCATCTGGTGTAGTATTATTAAAACTTCCCTAAATTATGCAATAAGCACTCGTTAATCTAAGAAATACTATACAGATTTTGAGCGTTTATAAACATTGGCACTGATCTCAAAATGTACAATTAAACTGAACACTGTTAATGTTAGTTTCAGGCATTCAGTACCATTTCGTCCCCAGCTCAGGCAAAACATCAAACATGCATCATGCAAACCGATAAAAGTACATGTAGAGAAAATGCAGTTCAGCATGTTCTGAATATCTTCACCAAGCTCCGTTTCTGACAGTACTTACAGAGTTTACTGGTTGCAGAGTCATTTGTCAGCCTGTGCAAAACAAGCATCATTCATCAGGATTAAATGGTTAATGCTTAAGGCCACTAACCCCTACACCTGAACTTGATGATGAACCAAGTACACCTACATGCATGGTGATGTTGTGGACTTGACACAGCAGCTGCGACGGCAGGCTCAGGTAGTTCAGGATGCGGGAGTTGGGTGTGTTCTTGGTGGTCGCCGCGACCTGCAAGATCAATAAACCTCAACAATCCGTGTATGAAATTAAGTGATCTAAATCAGATGACATATACAGGTCTGATGGGTTTTCTTGTGGATTGAACCCTCGGAACACATGATAGGAAAGAAACCAAAGATTTTTTGGGATCCAATTACTGCATCTTGATTACTTAAAACAAAGGACAGAACATCTATTGTGAATGATAGCATGCAATATATATGGTCAATCTGGAGTTCTACAAAACATTAAGATAAGAGAGAAATTCTTCCCTGGATTGGTTACTTTTAGAAGCTCTAGCGCAAAATCGACTCCAGGAAAGATCGACAATCCAATTCACGGATATAGAGAAAAGTAATACTTAAAAATGGGAAAATGTCTACACAACAAGCTAGTTGCACGTTATATAACATCAGCTTATTTCACTGCTCCATGGATGGAGCTTACAATACAGTAACCACTTAGACGCACTAATGCAGATTAAAGGGATATGCATGTTTTGTGCCTGTTGGTTTAGGTAGATCTATTCTGGATACCAATGTTTATCTACTTAGACCTTAGGCATTCCATCAAACTAGTATGCTACCACGAACTGAGTAATTCAAGGAATCACCTAGTAGTGGCAAGAATATACAATTGTACAAATGCAGTGCGAAAAGACTAACTATGCAATAGTAACTTCCTAGAGCAGCCAATGTAAAAAGATGTGAATCTCAAATCTACAGCAGCTGCAGTGGTTCAATGTAGTATATGAAATATAATTTAAAGGAGAGCAGACTACCTTTATATGATTTTGGTTACTGCCAATTGTCAGTATGATTGCATTAGTGTGTCAAGACGCCGACCAATTTATGCTATCATGCCAAAAATTTATGCTACAAGCCAACAATATATAAGCCCGTGCCAGTGCTGCTGCTCGATGCCCTGCTCCTTGTGCTGCCGCCAAAGCTCCCCCGATGGACTGGAAGAAGATACTGTTAACTGAATATTTTTACACTGAGTATTGATCCTAGTGTTAACTGAATATTGATTGGGGGCAAAGCTTACAATAAAGTGTACAATTGTTACACTGCCGCCAGAATTCAGTAACAAAGCTTACAATTTCATTAAGAATTTGACAGGAGGAAATTTCAATAAGGAATTGACAGGGCAAATTTCAATAACACTAGCATAAGCGTACAATAAAGTAGTGTATGCTTCAGTGTGCCATTCTACTGCATTGCTTAATAGTGCATGGTTTTTTCCAGTTTGCAGCTGTGAATCTATGATAATTAGCCACGTAATGCAGCATCTGTATGCCATTGCAACCCCATGACATACAAACTAATATGCCAGGCTTAGCCACGCAATAAGGATCCAGTACACTTCCTCTCATGCATCCAAACAACATATAAACATATAAGCAAAGTACACTAATTCTAGAAAAGAAAACACAAAGCAATCAAGGATAAATGGACTATTTCCCCACAATTTGTTTCATGATTCAAACAACTACAGTCCAGCCACTGATGTTGAACTGTACATTAAGTACTGATCTTAATCATGAAAAGTTTAAGTTGAACATTCTAATTTGCTCACACATTTGCTCACATGAGAATCAACTTCAGATAATAAACATCACATTTGCTCAAATTGAACTGTACATTAAGTAATGATCTTAATCATGAAAAGTTTAAGTTTAGGAGCAAGCAAAGCTATCAGTTTCAGCGATTTGTAATGTTACAAAATTCTAGACAGTTCAAAGTTCTCTACATTCTAATGAAGTGCTATCAGTTCTCCACACAAACATTTCCTACGATTCAAATATATTTTTAGGTGAAGCAGGACCTAGAAGCAATGTCTGGTGGTACCTCAACCAAAAGTAGGTGTATGATCATAATCTCATTGGTTGCAACTTGCAAATTCAACAACAAAATAGAGCTAGGGGGCAATGTGATCTCTTGCAAATGAACAATTTAAAAAATGCCTATTGGATGCCATTTTTTCGGATTCAAGTATATATGTGGAAGACATCCTACTGCTTAGCTTCATTAGACTGGAGCGGCCCATGTGGGAATGGCAACATGTCACATGATCTCAACCATCTTTTGATTATCTTACGAAACAAGTGTTAAGTTGATCAATAATTGAAGCTAACCATAGTGTAAGACATGCTTAGTGTCGTGCCAAAGCTGCTGCTGCTACGAAACTATCGGGAAAATGACTCTATACTAGCCCCAACTGGCAAAAATAAGCATCACATGTCAAAATTCGACGAACATTTATGAAGATCCCGGTTCTGACTACTTCCTGCACCAAATTCTCCACATCTACTTCAACTCGTATGTACTAAAGGTGACCATTATGTGCAAACTAATGAAATGAGGCATCAAAATCGCTCAATTATAGACCAAACTATCAAACCACTGCTCGCAGATCGCGCCACCAGCGCCAAATTCCAAGCCGCGGCCATGCCAAATCACGCAATCAGCATCCCAAACCCGTAAAATAGAAAGCAAAGCTCCCAGATCCGATGCTCTCACCGCAACAGCGAGGAAGTAGAGGAGCTTGAATGAGAACTTGCGTAGCTCGCGGAAGAGGAGGTAGCAGACCACGATGAAGGAGAAGCCGGCAAGCGAGAGCGGCAACGTAGTGGTGCCCACAACGTCGAGGATCTCGCGGTTTCTCAGGGACTGGCTTGCCGCCGCCGACGCCGCCAGGGCCGACGCTGCCATCGCATTGCCAGGGCCGCAGCCACGCGGTCGACGGGCGCCACGCGGAAGCGGTTGCGGATCTGGGCCTCGACGGCGCGGACCCCCTTCGCCAATGAGCCCCGCCACCTACCGCCATGGTGGGGTTTGCCATCGAGCAGGAAGGGGTCTCAGGCTAGAGTTCGATCTGGGAGTGGGGCGTGTAGGAGCCTGGATTGGGGGAGGTCTGCGGCGGCGGCTGGGTTGGAAGCGGTTGCGGATCGATCCAGAGAGGAGGAGGAGGATTCATGGAGTCCTGGGTTGGAGGGGATCGATCCATATGGATCTCGCCGAACAGAGGGCGCCGGAGGTGGCGGCGGCCAGGGAGGAGTGGAGCGCTAGGGTTCGAGAGAGAGAGAGAGAGAGAGAGAGAGAGGAGGGCACGAGGGGTTGGGTGGGGTTCGCGAGAGCGAGAGGGGCGGTGGTGCGTGGGAGGATGTGCGTTATGGGTTGGGCGACGTGGGTGAGACAGGCGGGCCGTTGGATCCAGGAGCATCCGACGGTGATTAGGCACGATCCACGTGAGATGCTCCTGGACCAATCAGAACACAACATACAAGTACGATATTTTGACCATCTAAATTGGTCGTAACCGACTAAAATTAAGGTGCTAAATCATATTGGCTATTTTATGACCTGAAAAATAAAAATAAAAATGGAATACCTTTTCATGTGTCATCAAATTTGACCTTAGTTTTCAGGAATAATGAAAAATCGAAATAAGACAAATATCTTTTAAAAGAGTTAGAAGAAATGAGTTTTTTTAGATCATTTTCCATTTTCTAAGTGCCCGAATGAGTTTTTTTGTGAAGGACCTATCATATATTTGTTGTAAAATTGGACCAAATCAATTTTATGAAATACTAGGACATATTTAATTCACAATTGACCAAATGGTTGGGTGTCAAAAGCTTTGTTCCACCTCTGGTGAAGAAGACAAATTTTCGTCGATTCGGTAGGAAGCGGGTCAGGTTTGAACTGCAGCTGCCTCATAGTTTGCTCTTTATTTTTTTTCCAAAAATCATTTCTAGGTACATAAGTATCTATTTAATCAGAGAAATATCAAAAAATTTCCAAGATTCAACCACTAGCTAGGAATGGTCAAGCCCGCCATTTTGACCACATTTTGAAACGGGCATAAAAATTCAAAAAAAAATCAAAAAATTAGAAAACCTTCGCATTGTGTCATTATATGTGACCAAGTTTCCAGGAAAAATAATAAACTTGTAATACAACAATTATTTTTAAAAAGTGTTCTCAGAAATGATCTATAATGCGTGAAGATTCATGGCTTTCAAGCCAAATGATCAATCTTATGGCCACATTCATGGCATAGTTTGATCAAATGATCTCATATTGTGCACAAAGGTGCATCATGGAATTCCAAACAATGTTTCCTAAGGAAGTTTACATTTTATTTGCACAGAAAATTCATTTTCCATTTTCCGAGTTCCCGAAATTAGTTTTTTTTGTGAAGGACCTACCATATATTTGTTGCAAAATTGGACCAAATCAATTTTATGAAATACTAGGACATATTTAATTCTTAATTGACCAAATGGTTGGGTGTCAAAAGCTTTGTTCCACTTTTGGTGAAAAAGACAAATTTTCGCCTATTCAGTAGGAAGCAGGTCAAGTTTGAACTGTAGTTGCCTCATAGTTTGCTCTTTATTTTTTCGAAAAATCATTTCTCTGTACATAAGTATCTATTTAATTAGAGAAACATCAAAAGTTTTCCAAGATTCAACCACTAGCTAGGAACGGTCAAGCCCATTGTTTTGACCGCATTTTGAAGCGGGCATAAAAATTCAAAAAAATCAAAAAATCAGAAAACCTTCGCATTATGTCATTATATGTGACCAAGTTTCCATAAAAAATAATAAACTTGTAATATGACAATTATTTTTAAAAAGTGTTCTCAGAAATGAGCTATCATGTGTGAAGGCTCATGGCTTTCA
Source organism: Triticum urartu (assembly GCF_056163025.1). NCBI lineage: Eukaryota > Viridiplantae > Streptophyta > Magnoliopsida > Poales > Poaceae > Triticum > Triticum urartu. The sequence continues at coordinate 240,771,154 of NC_141876.1, forward strand.
AGCCAAATGATCAATCTTATGGGCACATTCATGGCATAGTTTGTTCAAACCTCGTATTGTGCACAAGGGTGCATCTTGGAATTCCAAACAATGTTGCCTTAGGGAGTTTTCATTTTCTTTGAACGAAAAATTCATTTTCCATTTTCTGAGTGCCCGAAATGAGTTTTTTTATGAAGGACCTACCATATATTTGTTGCAAAACTGGACCAAATCAATTTTATAAAATACTATGCCATATTTAATGCACAATTGAAAAATGGATGGGTGTAAAAAGTTTTGATCCACCTATGGTGAAAAAGACAAATTTCCGCTGATTTAGTAGGAAGCGGGTCAAATTTGAACTCTAGTTGTCTCATAGTTTGCTCTTTATTTTTTTCTAAAAATCATTTCTAGGTACATAACTATCTATTTAGTCAGAGAAACATCAAAAAGTTTGCAAGATTCAAGAACTAGCTAGGAACGGTCAAGCTGGCCGTTTTGACCGCATTTTGAAACGGGCATAAAAAATTCAAAAAAAATCAAAAAATTGGAAAAACTTCGCATTGTGTCATCATATGTGACCTAGTTTCTAGGAAAAATAATAAACTTGTAATACGGCAATTATTTTAAAAAAGTGTTCTCAGAAATGAGCTATCATGCATGAAGATTCATGGCTTTCAAGCCAAATGATCAATCTTATGGCCACATTCATGGTATAGTTTCTTCAAATGATCTCATATTGTGCACAAGGGTGCATCTTGGAATTCCAAACAATGTTTCCTAAGGGAGTTTTCATTTTATTTGCACTGAATATTTATTTTCCATTTTCCGAGTGCCCGAAATGAGTTTTTTTGTGAAGGACCTACCAAATAATTGTTGCAAAAATGGACCAAATCAATTTTATGAAATACTAGGCCACGTTTAATGCACAATTGACACAGTGGGTGAGTGTCAAAATCTTTGATCCACCTCTAGTGAAAAAGACAAATTTCCACTGATTCAGGAAGTGGGTCAAATTTGAATTGTAGCTGCCACATAGTTTGCTCTTTATTTTTTCCAAAAATCATTTCTAGGTACATAACTATCTACTTAATCAGAGAAACCTCAAAAGGTTTCCAAGATTCAACAACTAGCTAGGAATGCTCAAGCCGGCCGTTTTGACCATATTTTGAAGCGGGCATAAAAAATTGAGAAAAAATCAAAAAATTGGAAAACCTTCGCATTGTGTCATCATATGTGACCAAGTTTCCATGAAAAACAATAAACTTGTAATACGAAAATTATTTTAAAAAATCATTCTCAGAAATGAGCTATCATGCGTGAAGATTCATGGCTTTCAAGCCAAATCATCAATCTTATAGCCACATTCATGACATAGTTTGTTCAAATGGTCTCATATTATGCACAAGGGTGCATCTTGGAATTCCAAACAATGTTTCCTAAGGGAGTCTTCATTTCATTTGCACGAAAAATTCATTTTCCATTTTTTGAGTGCCCAAAATGAGTTTTTTGTGAAGGAACTACCAAATAATTGTTGCAAAAATGGACCAAATCAATTTTATAAAATACTATGCCATGTTTAATGCACAATTGACAAAATGGTTGGGTGGAAAAACAATTTATCCACCTCTGGTGAAAAAGACAAATTTCCGCGGACTTAGGAGGAAGCGGGTAAAATTTGAACTGCAGCTGCCTCATAGTTTGCTCTTTATTTTTTCCAGAAATCATTTCTAGGTACATAAATATATATTTAAGCATAAATACATCGTTCAGTGGTGATACGTCGAGGTTTGGACGGTGGCCCAGGGCCCCAACTCCAAAGCGCGTAGACTCGAATGCCCACCGCGTGGTCACCGCGTGACCATGGCGTTGCCATGCATTCTGGGCAGCCTATGCATGTCTAGTAGGTTGGGCACTCCCCAGGTAGATGCTAGGAATAAAATAACAACAGAAGAATCTCATGAGGAGACCAAACTATGCTCAAACATGATTTAGCAGCCAAGTGTTTGATTAGCGGTACGGGAAATTCACAAGGCCAATGGGACTGAGTTTTGGCTGAGTATGATCATCTACTAGGGAGACTGTCTTGGCAAATTTTCATCTCAAATGGAGGAATTTGGATGGCACTTGCTTTGCAAAGTACCACATCAGACAGATATATGGATGGTGAAGCTGGGCTCAAATGGATAATTGGATTGGGCTGAAAATTTGTGGAGTATGGTAATTTGGGCATAGTAAAGGACTATAAAAAATTTGTACCATTTGGGTAATCCTAGCTTTTACTTCCTTCAGAAAGCTTCTCTCTAGATAGAAACTTTAGAAATTTGCTGAGGAAGATTTAATAGGCAAATGGACCTGAATATTGGAATGTGGCAACGATTTGTATATTTAAGATGGCAAAAAAAGTTTGAGGACAATAGGAGGTGTCTAGATAGCACTTGCTTTGCAATGTGCCAATTTGGATAGAAAATAGAAATTGAAGCTGGGCTTACATAGATGATTGGATTATGCTGAAATTTGGTGTAGGGGGTTTCTATAGTCAGGGTAATGTCCTGGTTATTTTTCAGTAATTATAAAGCAATATAAAATGTAGTTGCTTCACAAATTAAAAATATTACCAGAAACAAAGATTCGATGGCGAGCTCACATGTGTTGTTAGATAGAGCTAAACTTTTGTCTAGAGCTATGGCTTTGTCATATAGAATATGTGTAAAAAATTCAACTCTTTATGATATTTCTATCTTGTAGTTCCCTCACAATGCTTCTAGGTGGACAAAAACTTTGGAAAAATTTCGAGGAAGATTTACTCGGCAAAGGGAGCTGAATTTTGTCATGAGGCAATGATTTGGATAGGAAAGAGTGTGTCACATCCCAAGTTCTGGTAATGCCTAGTGCTAACATATGGTGTTGCATCATGTCTACTTTACTCAGAAAATTTGAAATGGGGATGACAAGCCCTAGCACTAAATGAAATGCAATTAGGATCAAAATAAAAATATTTTCAATGAACCCAGAATGCCCTTTAGAAAAGTTCATTATTTTTGATAACGGTGAAAACCTCTGCCAAAAATGATGCACATACTTTTAGGCCATTCTGGATTTTTGAATAACCCATATTGTATTTGAATTAGGGCCTTTAAATACAATTAATATTTTTAAATGCTCCAATAATTCTGAAAATAGTTAATGGCATCTGCAATAATTCATTTAATGGCCACAATTATTTTCAGGATTTATTAAAATGGTTTGGGTTATAAACTAAATCAAAACAAAATAACATAAATAGAAAACAGAAACTAAATAAAAGAGAGAGAGAGAAGGACTAACCTGACACTTACCTCGGCTCACCTACCTGTGCGGCCTGCTGTTGAAGCCGGCCCAGCCCAGCCACCCCCCTGCCAGTTGTCTTCCCCCTCTCGCCAGAAGGCAGAGGAGAAGCTAGTCACGGCGCCGCGGCGTGCCACGCCGGCAGCTGCCTGCCTGGCTGCCCCCTCGTCGCCCTGGACTCCCTCTGCGACGCCATGCAACCCCCTGGACCCCCTTGACGCTCTCGCACTCTCCCTCGCCATCGTCCCCTTCCCCTGTCTCTCTCCCTCGCACCACCGAACGCGGCGGCCACCGCCGACGAGAACCACCACAGCCACAGCTACACCCTCGCCCCTCTGTTGTGCCCACGAGTTCCGCGACGTCGTCCTCGACCCCCTCACCGAACCACGCCCCGCCGGAAGCCCTGCAGCGTCGCCGGTCGATTCGCCGCCTCCGACGCTTCCCCGAGCATGCTGGCCATCCCTACGTCACCACAGTGAGCCCCCGAGTTGTTTCCCCCTTCTCCCCTGGTCGCTTTCGACCTCTAGGCCATAGCCCCGTCTTGGCCGAGAATTCCACGGCGCCGGCAATGTCACCGCCATCACTGCAGCCACTGAGGCTCGAAAACGAGCATGGCACCGTGCTCCTAGAATCTTCAGGAGCTCAGTGAGCCCCTTAGCTAGCCCTCCCGTCCTCTATGGCCTCGCCCCGCTTGAACCCGTAGCTCCGGCCGCCGCCTCGCTCATCGCCGGTGCCTCTGCAGGCCACCCCAGCTCCGACCGCCTCCACCATTGGATGCGCGCGAGTGTCAGCGTCCCGTAGCTGCAAACCACGCTCAAAACCATCACCTGTAGCTCAATCCTGAGCAGACTCCGCCATGGCTTGAGGTCACCGCCGGCCAAACTCTGGCATGCCGACGTGGCGGCGTAATTAGTGCTAATCTCCGTTAATTACCCATCCTAATAGACACTGACATGTGGGTCCCCGAGCCTAATTAGGTTAGTCTAAATATCCTGCTTAAATTAGTGCTAATCCTGCGGACCCCACGTGTCAGCTTGACTTTGACTTAGTCAACGTTGACCGGGCCCACCTGTCGGCGACCTAACTAGCCCAGGGTCACTGACCAATGGGTCCCGCAGGTCAGGTTTGACCTGGACCCGTCCTGTTGACTGGATGACGTCATAGTGATGCAGTGATGAGGTCATAAATGCTTTTCTGGATTTTAAATAAATCAGAAATGATTTATTTAATTCAGAAAATGTCCAAAACTTCAAAAAATCATAGAAAATAATCTATAACTCAGAATGAAATAATTTATATATGAAAAATTATCAGAAAAATTCAAGGAATCTGTTTATGGCATTTTCATGCATGTTAGAACAATTTAAGGCTACTGTTTAGGACAAATCCAATAAAGGGCATTTAAATAATCATATATGGAGTTGGAATTTGAATGTTGTATTCAAACCAACTTCATTTAATTGTGTTGCTAGTTGCATTAGCTCAATCAACAACATATTGCCATGTAATTATCATGCATCATGTTGTGCATTGCATTGATTGTGTTCCTTCTCTATTGCCGGTGGTTATCCCCTCTCGATAGACATTGTACCGATGCTGTGATCGTTGACACTGATGAAGACCCAATGATATCTTCAGAAGTGCTAGGCAAGCAAAAAACCCTTGTTCATTCCGATACAATCCCATTCTCTCGCTCCTGCTCTCTTTTATTGCATTAGGACAACAACGATTCAACTGTTACATGTTGCGGTAGTTGAACCCCTTTCCTCTGCATGACCTGTCATTGCCACAGTAAATAGATGAAACCCACTAGCATGAGTAGGAGTTGTTTGAGCCCTGATGTGCCTACTCATTCATGCTTATTTGTCATGCCTGCTACTGCTTAGAGTTGAGTCAGGTCTGATTCATCGGGGATGAATTGGAACAGTGATGAACATGTCCTACTGTGTGTGAGCTAAGTGTGTGAACACGATTTGGTAAAGGTAGCGGTGAGAGGCCATGTAGGAGTACATGGTGGGTTGTCTCATTGAAACCGTCCTTAGGAACTGAGTTCTGTGTTTGTGATCCATGAAACAGTTACTACCACGCATTGGGCCCGAAACCAATGGACCCTCTCGGCTTCTTGATCACCCTTGTCCTTTGTCCAGGAGTTGCAACTAGTTTCTGGTGTTTATAGGATATGTGTTGGCGGCCGTGCGTAGCGCTGGCCCTAGGGGTGGGCTATGATGCGGTAGATACACCGTGGCCGGGCATGCCGGGCGCCCGTTTGGTGTCTCGGAACCCTGTACACATCGTCCGGGGCCGTATGTGGAAACCTCGGCCGGATTCCCTGCGGATGGAACCTGGATAGGCGATAAACCTGGACTAGAGACTTGAGTGTTTAGGTAGGCTGTGGCCGACACCCTCGTTGGGCTTCCGCTTGAAGGTTGCCGAGTACATGTCGTGTAAACGGCGGTAAGTGCTGAGAGCGTGTGTGAAGAAGTACACCCCTACAGGGTTAACATCATCTATTCGAATAGCCGTGTCCGCGGTAATGGACTTCTGGGTTGCCTATAATCGTTCATAGATAAGTGAAAGTGGATACTCTAAAACTCGCAAGATAAGTGTGAGTGCTATGGATGGCCTTCTCATAGGGAGACGAGAGCGGATCCATAGTGGTGTATTGAATGGTGAACATGTGGAATCGTGTGCGCCACCTCAAAAGAGTTGCTTGCAGTCGTAGTTCAGATTAGCCACTGAGTCAAAGCTGGCTTGCTGCAGTTAAACTCCACCACCCCCTTTGTTGATACCGGTGCATATGTAGTTAGTTCTGATATAAGTCTTGATGGGTACATTTGTACTCACATTTGCCTATTCTATGTTTTTGCAGAGAGACGTCAGTCTCGCTAGTAGTTCCGCGTGGACTTCGACGTTTAGCTTGATACCTCAGCTACGATCTTGTGCCCTTGGCAGGATCTGGTAGATTGTCAGGCTTCTCAGCCTTCTTCATTTGTAGTTGTCTGTACTCAGACAAGTTAAGCTTCCGCATGTGCTTGTTGCTTGTATGCTCTATATGTTGGGTCGTAAGACCCATGTTTGTAATATCTCGCTCCTCGGAGCCTAATGAATAAATACTTTGAGTCGTAGAGTCTTGTTGTGATGCCATGTTGTATTTACACATGTCGAGCATATTGTGTGTATGATTGAAATGCTTGGTATGTGTGGGATCCGACAATCTAGTTGTTTATCCTTGGCAGCCTCTCTTATGGGGAAATGTAGTCTTGTGCTTCCATGAGCCATAGTAGTCCGCTACAGCCCGGTTCACCGGAGTCCTGTTAGCCCAGCACTACTGCTCAGGACAGTTGACTGGCCGGCATGTGTGTCACTTCATTCCTGTGTCTGTCCCTTCAGGGAAATGTCACGCGGTAACATCCGGAGTCCTGCCTAGCCTGCTACAGCCCGGGTTCCCGGAGTCCTGTTAGCCCAGTGCTATAGCCCAGATATACACGCTGCTGACCGACATGCTCGATGTGATTCATGTATGCCTGTTCCCATCGGTTAGTGCCGCTTTGGGTTCACGACTAGCCATGTCGGCCCGGGTTCTCTGTCATATGGATGCTAGCAACACTATCATATACGTGAGCCAAAAGACGCAAACGGTCCCGGGCCATGGTAAGGCGACACCAGTGGGAATACCGTGCGTGAGGCCGCAAAGTGATATGAGGTGTTACCGGCTAGATCGATGTGACTTGGAATCGGGGTCCTGACAGCGTTGGTATCAGAGCCTGACTGCCTGTAGGATTACCAAGCCAAACCAGTCGAAGTTGAGTCTAGAAATGCTTTAGTTATATACGGGAATTGATTGTGGAAGGGAACGTAAGCCTCTTTTTGCTCCTTATACCTTATGCCTTCTGATCTGAGTCATTCTCTTCTCATTCTATGCGGGTTAAGAAACTAGGCCTTCTCATCTATCTATTAGGATGACGTGTTACTAATCCGTAGACTTATAGGATTGTTGGATTCAAGTCTCAGTTCAGTTCCTTTTACCTCCGTATGCTCATAGCTGGCCTCAGAACCTTGATATGATGATGTTAAGTGGTTACGCCACTATTTTGCAGGATGTCTCAAATCTTTTTGAGCATTTACAGCCGTTATGCTGTCCGAGTCATTCCAGGTTTCTAAATAGTCTGATGCATTTGCAAACCCCTTCCTCCTGTTCCTGATGTCCATTTGGGCTAGATTAATCACACTAATCCGTCTATTGAGGTACTCCGCTGCCTCGGCATTTATGCTGGAGCTATTATTATGACCCTAGGTGTCTAGAGTATCACCTGGTAATCTAGCAATGATTTGCATCCCCAGTGTGATGATTCTGGCCACCATTCTCGAAAGCATCCCGTGATGCCGTTTAGTTAGTACGCATTCTATTCCTGGGTTCTTGGCCCAAAATTCACTCTACTTATCTCGTGTTGATAGTGTTGCTAGTTCCTTTAGGATATTAGTAACCTTTGCGATAGTCCTCGAGGTCCGAGGTATTTCCTTATTCCAAATACCATGAACCATTAAGGTAGAAGTTCTTTGAACCAAAAGATCACAATAAGAGTGCTCTTAATGGGTTCTCCATTCAAGAATTTTGAATCTACTAGTCCTACCTTTCTGCATGGATTATCCGGAAGAAACCTGTTGAACTTGTTCGACATACTAATCTATGCATCCACAACCCAGAAAATTATATGTTCCTTGAGTGGTTCCTCTTCAGTTGTATCCCGACCATCCTCTATCAGTTGATAGCCAAGAGTACGTGTGCATTTGTGTTCATTGATGCCTAGTATTCTTGTGGTTCGTCAAGCCATTCTATTTCAGAATGACTAGGAGAAACAAACTCCAGTACCTCATCCATTTCTAAGATTGGGTCAAAGCAGTTGTATTCTGTAGATCAAAATGCAACCTAGCTTTTGGTTCTGTTCTACCCTGAAGTATTACCCACTTTATGTCAGGAGCGTCATGAGATTTGCACATTCTCTTATGAATTCTTGACGCAGTGATACTTCTTGCCATCATTGTTCATTCCTCGGTTCCCGTGTTATTGTAACCGGAATGCCGGCAAGTGAGTCGTGATGTGTGAAATCAATACTCCTAGCAACTCCGTTGCTTAGTAGTTAATGGACAATATTCTCATTCTTAGCGTGTTGGTTATTGAATCATCATTCTAAGATTGATCGTGCTACCTAGTCCATTTTCCTGGTACACTCTTCGATCAAGAGTTGGGACTGTGTCTATCCTTGCTTAGTTGATCATATCGTCTTGCCCTGAAAAGCAAGATTGTTCTCGAGTTTAGTAACATATCAGTGGTTCGTGATTTTCTGAAGATCTTCTCGGAAGTATTACCTGGTTGTCACCTGACCGGTATGTTGAGTTCGTGATTAAATGGGTTTTCTTATAAATCACCCCTTCTCCAAGAATCTGTGTTGGATATCCCTGAGCTAGTTGGTTGAGGTAAACAACAACTTGGAGAGTTGGAAGATAAAGCTTGTCTGACTTAGTTCATGTTAAGGGATATCTTTTTGTGTGTGTGTGTCTGTGATGAAGAAAGATGATATCTCCATCTATTGGTCCTCGTGATCAGTTGTTGGATCTATTGCCTTATCAAAACTTTGACTTGAGTATGAGCTATAGTCAAGTCAAATCAGAACCAACGATGTTCGTAATGTTGCCTTACTCGTGGTTGATCCCTCGAGCATACACCATTACATATTTTGGGCTGACCAATGCTATCACCGTGTTCACATGATGGTGGAAGTCCAGTGATATGGAAATTCCGATGAGTTGCTGTTGAGACCATTAGCAGCATTTTGTCTCCTCCATGATTTGTGTTGAACATCCAGCTAGTGTTGAAAACTTGTGTAAGCATTTTCTTCATGCCCCGTTCATGTAGAATATGTTTGGATGAAAGTAGTGACCTCCTCTAAGTTCACGTGCAAACGATGCAAGTTGCCGCCGTGAGTTCGAGAAAGGTTGTTTTTGTTTCCTCTGGTACCATCCCAAGTCAGTCATGCATGTGTGAAGTATGCTATGGTTTGACAGGCTCGCTACCTCCATTCCATTTGTATTCCCTATCACACCAAGCCACTGGCTGATTCGTTCAGGGAAAAGAAGTTTCTTCATAAGAGCTAATCATATGACTTATGCAAGGACTTCGATATCCTTGATGATGGTTCCCAACTAGGACTCGGTAGTGTTTCATTGTAAGACTACTATGTGATCATGCTTGTCTGGGACAACATGTTCGCATGTGTTTAGCAGAACCAGCTCATGTTTTGGAGCTTACTACCATAGTCCATTTCCTGAGAATCTCGCAATGTCATCTCGTCGATTTGTGTTGCAAACTTTCATTTTCTTTCCAGACTCGATGAGTCTGGAATATCCTGACACCAACCAGATCTGAATCTCAGGTAGATGTGATGGTTGGGACGTTTTCCCAAGAGCTATAATATTGATCTCTCTGTAACCCGGTAAAGTGGATGTCGTGACCAACACACCCAGCCAGAAGACCTATTATTGTAGTATATTGATTGAGTAAGTTGGCCACCTCCCCATAAGGATCTCGTGAATTTATTCCAATAGTAGTTCCTTATGGATTTTTGTGTTTCCGAAGTCCGACCTGCTACTTGATGTTCTAGATACCAAACCATTTCAAAGAATGGTTAGGCTAGCACATCAAGGAGAGCATTAGAAGCGGAGCGCTAAATGTCTCTTGGTCGATCATCCAGATTTTGATCCCTTGGCCTCGCTAAGGTGAAATCTGAGAAAGTGTTATCTTCCTTTGCACCCGCATTGTCCATCACTATTCATCATGGTAGTAAGATGTGTTGCCAGGATCCTCGGCACGGATGTTGGTAAGACCTTGATGAGTATGAAAATGCTCAAGTTCTTGAGAGCACGCTCAGGCACTAGGTTCTGATGTCGTCATTAACTGGAATGTGCCTCCGTTCTCTCAGTTGTTCGATAGCCATCCAATTGGTGGAATCACCTTTGCCAGTGAACCTTCTCCCCAGTTACTAGAATCATTCCCAACATTTGCATTTTGTTCCCAGTTTACACCTCAGTAGTTGTTGTTCAGGATCATCTTCAAAAGTGAACTTACCATGGGTCTCATCCATTTCCGATGATAAGCAAAAATCATCCATTGTGTTGTCTTCAACAAGATAGTCCACATCATCCATCCTAGTCGGAGTATGCCATTCTTTCGAACCCCTTCCAACGATCGATTGTGATTACCTCAGGCTGGTATAGAGAGTTTCAATGATCTTTGTATCAAAAGTAATTCTTTTTGCCACTTAAGGGAAATGCTCTACGAGTCATTTTTCCCTAAGGTGCCCCATTGTGGAATCATGGCAATTATCTCCTTGCTACTTTGAAACCATGCACCATCCTACTCCAGCGTGGAATTGTTGCCTACCAATTTGAACCCTTGTCATCTATTACCTTCCATCTCTCTCGATGTGTGTTTACTGTCTCAGGTCAAGAGATGTTCCAATGTCTCACTCCATGAGTTGATCTTAAGTTGCTCGATCTTTGAGAAGATCGTTTTCTGTAGAGTTTCCTTCCCTCTTCATCGTGTTGGATGAAGATCTCGAAGACAAAGACGTCAAGAGCAATGTGATGCAATATATCGGTATCTTCGAGAATGACAGTTCGATCGACAAGACTGTGATAGTTTTGTGACCCCTCTGTCTTCTTACTCCACTTCCTGAATCTCGGGACGAGATTCTTGTTTTAGTGGGGGTGAGTTGTCACATCCCAAGTTCTGGTAATGCCTAGTGCTAACATATGGTGTTGCATCATGTCTACTTTACACAGAAAATTTGAAATGGGGATGACAAGCCCTAGCACTAAATGAAATGCAATTAGGATCAAAATAAAAATATTTTCAATGAACCCAGAATGCCCTTTAGAAAAGTTCATTATTTTTGATAAAGGTGAAAACCTCTGCCAAAAATGATGCACATACTTTTAGGCCATTCTGGAATTTTGAATAACCCATATTGTATTTGAATTGGGGCCTTTAAATACTATTAATATTTTGAAATGCTCCAATAATTCTGAAAATAGTTAAGGGCATTTGCAATAATTCATTTAATGGCCACAATTATTTTCAGGATTTATTAAAATGGTTTGGGTTATTAACTAAATCAAAACAAAATAACATAAATAGAAAACAGAAACTAAATAAAAGAGAGAGAGAAGGACTAACCTGGCACTTACCTCGGCCCACCTACCTGTGCGGCCTGCTGTTGAAGCCGGCCCAGCCCAGCCACCCCCCTGCCAGTTGTCTTCCCCCTCTCGCCAGAAGGCAGAGGAGAAGCTAGTCACGGCGCCGCGGCGTGCCACGCCGGCAGCTGCCTGCCTGGCTGCCCCCTCGTCGCCCTGGACTCCCTCTGCGACGCCACGCTACCCCCCTGGACCCCCTTGACGCTCTCGCACTCTCCCTCGCCCTCGTCCCCTTCCCCTGTCTCTCTCCCTCGCACCACCGAATGCGGCCGCCGCCGCCGACAAGAACCACCACGGCCACAGCTACCCCCTCGCCCCTCTGTTGTGCCCACGAGTTCCGCGACGTCGTCCTCGACCCCCTCATCGAACCACGCCCCGCTGGAAGCCCTGCAGCGTCGCCGGTCGATTCGCTGCCTCTGACGCTTCCCCGAGCACGCTGGCCATCCCTACGTCACCATAGTGAGCCCCCGAGTCGTTTCCGCCTTCTCCCCTGGTCGCTTTCGACCTCTAGGCCATAGCCCCGTCTTGGCCGAGAATTCCCTAGCGCCGGCGATGTCGCCGCCGTCACTGCAGCCACTGAGGCTCGAAAACGAGCACGGCACCGTGCTCCTAGCATCTTCAGGAGCTCAGTGAGCCCCTTAGCTAGCCCTCCCGTCCTCTGTGGCCTCGCCCCCCTTGAACCCGTAGCTCCGGCCGCCGCCTCGCTCGTCGCCGGTGCCTCTGCAGGCCACCCCAGCTCCGACCGCCTCCACCATTGGATGCGCGCGAGTGTCAGCGTCCCGTAGCTGCAAACCACGCTCAAAACCATCACCTATAGCTCAATCCCGAGCAGACTCCGCCACGGCTTGAGGTCGCCGCCGGCCAAACTCCGGCATGCCGACGTGGCGGCGTAATTAGTGCTAATCTCCGTTAATTACCCATCCTAACAGACACTGACATGTGGGTCCCCGAGCCTAATTAGGTTAGTCTAAATATCCTGCTTAAATTAGTGCTAATCCTGCGGACCCCACGTGTCAGCTTGACTTTGACTTAGTCAACGTTGACCGGGCCCACCTGTCGGCGACCTAACTAGCCCAGGGTCACTGACCAATGGGTCCCGCAGGTCAGGTTTGACCTGGACCCGTCCTGTTGACTGGATGACATCATAGTGATGCAGTGATGAGGTCATAAATGCTTTTCTGGATTTTAAATAAATCAGAAATGATTTATTTAATTCAGAAAATGTCCAAAACTTCAAAAAATCATAGAAAATAATCTATAACTCAGAATGAAATAATTTATATATGAAAAATTATCAGAAAAATTCAAGGAATCTGTTTATGGCATTTTCATGCATGTTAGAACAATTTAAGGCCACTGTTTAGGACAAATCCAATAAAGGGCATTTAAATAATCATATATGGAGTTGGAATTTGAATCTTGTATTCAAACCAACTTCATTTAATTGTGTTGCTAGTTGCATTAGCTCAATTAACAACATATTGCCATGTAATTATCATGCATCATGTTATGCATTGCATTGATTGTGTTCCTTCTCTATTGCCGGTGGTTGTCCCCTCTCTATAGACGTTGTACCGATGCTGTGATCGTTGACACTAATGAAGACCCAATGATATCTTCAGAAGTGCTAGGCAAGCAAAACACCCTTGTTCATTCCGATACAATCCCATTCTCTCGCTCCTGCTCTCTTTTATTGCATTAGGACAACAACGATTCAACTATTACATGTTGCGGTAGTTGAACCCCTTTCCTCTGCATGACCTGTCATTGCCACAGTAAATAGATGAAACCCACTAGCATGAGTAGGAGTTGTTTGAGCCCTGATGTGCCTACTCATTCATGCTTATTTGTCATGCCTGCTACTGCTTAGAGTTGAGTCAGGTCTGATTCATCGGGGATGAATTGGAACAGTGATGAACATGTCCTACTGTGTGTGAGCTAAGTGTGTGAACACGATTTGGTAAAGGTAGCGGTGAGAGGCCATGTAGGAGTACATGGTGGGTTGTCTCATTGAAACCGTCCTTAGGAACTGAGTTCTGTGTTTGTGATCCATGAAACAGTTACTACCACGCATTGGGCCCGAAACCAATGGACCCTCTCGGCTTCTTGATCACCCTTGTCCTCTGTCCAGGAGTTGCAACTAGTTTCTGGTGTTTATAGGATATGTGTTGGCGACCGTGCGTAGCGCTGACCCTAGGAGTGGGCTATGATGTTGTAGATACACCGTGGCCGGGCATGCCGGGCCCGTTTGGTGTCTCAGAACCCTATACACATCGTCCGGGGCCGTATGTGGAAACCTCGGCCAGACTCCCTGCAGATGGAACCTGGATAGGCGATAAACATGGACTAGAGACTTGAGTGTTTAGGTAGGTTGTGGACGACACCCTCGTTGGGCTTCCGCTTGAAGGTTGCCGAGTACATGTCGTGTAAACGGAGGTAAGTGGTGAGAGCGTGTGTGAAGAAGTACACCCTTGCGCGGTTAACATCATCTATTCGAATAGCCATGTCCGCGGTAATGGACTTCTGGGTTGCCTATAATAGTTCATAGACAAGTGAATGTGGATACTCTAAAACTCGCAAGATAAGTGTGAGTGCTATGGATAGCCTTCTCATAGGGAGACGAGAGCGGATCCATAGTGGTGTATTGAATGGTGAATATGTGGACTTGTGAACGCCACCTCAAAAGAGTTGCTTGCAGTCATAGTTCAGATTAGCCACTGAGTCAAAGCTGGCTTGCTGCAGTTAAACTCCACCACCCCCTTTGTTGATACCGGTGCATATGTAGTTAGTTCTGATATAAGTCTTGATGGGTACATTTGTACTCACATTTGCCTATTCTATGTTTTTGCAGAGAGACGTCAGTCTCGCTAGTAGTTCCGCGTGGACTTCGACGTTTAGCTTGATACCTCAGCTACGATCTTGTGCCCTTGGCAGGATCTGGTAGATAGTCAGGCTTCTCAGCCTTCTTCATTTGTAGTTGTCTGTACTCAGACAAGTTAAGCTTCCGCATGTGCTTGTTGCTTGTATGCTCTGTATGTTGGGTCGTAAGACCCATGTTTGTAATATCTCGCTCCTCAGAGCCTAATGAATAAATACTTTGAGTCGTAGAGTCTTGTTGTGATGCCATGTTGTATTTACACATGTCGTGCATATTGTGTGTATGATTGAAATGCTTGGTATGTGTGGGATCCGACAATCTAGTTGTTTATCCTTGGCAGCCTATCTTATGGGGAAATGTAGTCTTGTGCTTCCATGAGCCATAGTTGTCCGCTACAGCCTGGTTCACTTGAGTCCTGTTAGCCCAGCACTACTTCTCAGGACACTTGACTGGCCGGCATGTGTTTCACTTCGTTCCTATGTCTGTCCCTTCAGGGAAATGTCACGCGGTAACATCCGGAGTCCTGCCTAGCCTGCTACAGCCCGGGTTCCCGGTGTCCTGTTAGCCCAGTGCTACAGCCCGGATATACACGCTGCCGACCGACATGCTCGATGTGATTCATGTATGCCTGTTCCCATAGGTTAGTGCCGCTTTGGGTTCACGACTAGCCATGTCGGCCCGGGTTCTCTGTCATATGGATGCTAGCAACACTATCATATACGTGAGCCAAAAGACGCAAACGGTCCCGGGCCATGGTAAGGCGACACCCGTGGGAATACCATGCGTGAGGCCGCAAAGTGATATGAGGTGTTACCGGCTAGATCGATGTGACTTGGAATCAGGGTCCTGACAGAGTGCCCAAAAACTTTGAGGGCAATGAAGAATATATAAATAGTACTTCCTTCACAAAGTAGTGTTCTGAACAAAATAGGAAAATGAATATTGTTGTATTATTTTTGAACTAGGCAAGGAAGTATTTTTACATATTTGGTGAAGATAGGACCCAAAGAATTTATGAGATTTTTCGGAAATTTTGGGAATGACAGAAATATAGGTTGCTTCACAACCTAGGGCAAAAATTGACACATGGATATGACACATAGGCAAAACTGATGAGGTGGCGCCTAGTCATAGCAATCCTCCAAAATTTACAAGGTTATGACCATCTATATTGGTCGTGATCAGCTAGAAATAAGGCAGCGGATCAGTGATGTCTGCTTTATGACCATTTCGTGTAAGGAAATTACGACCTTTATGGCCAAAATGGTCGATATAGTTGAGGGTTTGGAGCCCCCTGAGCAACTTTTGACCAATTGGTCCCAAATGGTCGTAGATATATGACCAATTCTTTAAGGGTCACTAACATAAGGTCACTAGTTGACATATTTCTTGTAGTGAGAGTTGTGTCAGGTCTGATTCATCTGGGATGGATTGGAATTGTGGTGAACATGTCCTGCTGTAGAGAGCTAAGTGTGTGAACATGGTTTGGAAAAGGTAGTGATGAGAGACCATGTAGGAGTACATGGTGGGTTGTCTCATTCAAACCGTCCTCAGGAACCGAGTTATGTGTTTGTGATCCAAGACTAGCTACTACCACACATTGTGATCCTTAGTTGACTCTTCGACTTATAAATCGCCATGATGTCTGTCCAGGAGTTGCAACTAGTTTTTGGTGTTTGAAGGATGTGATGGGGGCCATACTTAGCGCTGACCGAAGGGTTAAGCTTTATTGCAGCAGGAACTATGGCACCGTGCACCAAGCGTAGGTACATCCGTTGAGGTGGGCATGGGAACCCTGCGCATATCATTTAAGGTCATGATGGAAACTTCGGCCCGACTTCCTTTACGGGTTAGTTCTCAGATAGGCGATAAACCAATAGTAGAGTCTTGCGTAGTTAGTCAGGTTGTGGCAGACATCCTCGCCAGGCTTCCGCTTCAAGGTTACCGAGATACATGACGTGTACATGGTGGTAAGTGGTGGGAGTGTGTGTGAAGAAGTACACCCCTGTAGGGTTATTAATGATCTATTCGAATAGCCGCATCCATGGATATGGACTACTTGGAAAACTTATATGGTTCATAGATAACTTAAAGTGGATATTCTAAAATACGCAAGATAAGCATTAGTGCTTTTGATGGCCTTCTTGTAGGGAGACGGGAGTAGATCCATAGTGGTCTATTGATATGGTGATTATGTGAACTCGTGTGCGCTTTCCCACCTCAAAGAAATTACTGATAATCATAGTTCAGAATAGCCACTGAGTCAAAGCTAGCTTGCCACAGTTAAACTCCATCACCCCATTGTTGATACTGGTGCATAGGTAGCTAGTTCCAATGTAAGTCTTGTTGAGTGATACGTCCATTTTGGCATCATGCTTTTATATCGATATTTATTGCATTATGGGCTGTTATTTCACATTATGTCACAATACTTATGGCTATTCTCTCTTATTTTACAAGGTTTACATAAGGAGGGAGAATGCCGGCAGGTGGAATTCTGGGCTGGAAAAGGAGCAAATATTAGAGACCTATTCTGCACAACTCCAAAAGTCCTGAAACTCCACGGAATACCTTATAATAAATAATGAAAAATCCTCGCCAAAGATGAAGACCAGGGGGCCCACACCCTTCTCACGAGGGTGGGGGGCGCGCCCTCCCTAGGGCGTGCCCCCCTACCTCATGGGCCCCCTGGTGGCTCTCCGATGAAGTCTTTCGTCAAGAAAAAAAATAACAAGCAACCTTTCGGGACGAAATTCCGCCGCCACGAGGTGGAACCTTGGCGGATCCAATCTAGAGCTCCGGCAGAGCTGTTCTGCCGGGGATCACCATCGTCATCACCAACGCTCCTCTCCTCGGGAGAGGGCAATCTCCATCAATATCTTCATCAGCACCATCTCATCTCAAAACTCTAGTTCATCTCTTGTATCCAATTCTTGTCTCCAAGTCCGGGATTGGTGCTAGTAGGTTGCTAGTAGTGTTAATTACTCCTTGTAGTTGATGCTAGTTGGTTTAATTGGTGGAAGATCATATGTTCAGATCCTTTATGCATATTATTACCCCTCTCATTATGAACATGAATATGCTTTGTGAGTAGTTACGTTTGTTCCTGAGGAGAAGGGAGAAGTCTTGCTATTAGTAGTCATGTGAATTTGGTATTCGTTCAATATTTTGATGAGATGCATGTTGTCTAGCCTCTAGTGGTGTTATGTGAACGTCGACTACATAACACTTCACCATTATTTGGTCCTAGAGGAAGGCATTGGGAAGTAATAAGTAGATGATGGATTGCTAGAGTGACAGAAGCTTAAACCCTAGTTTATGCGTTGCTTCATAAGGGGCTGATTTAGATCCATATGTTTCATGCTATGGTTAGGTTTACCTTAATACTTTTGTTGTAGTTGCGGATGCTTGCAATAGAGGTTAATCATAAGTAGGATGCTTGTTCAAGTAAGAACAGCACCCAAGCACCGGTCCACCCACATGTCAAATTATCAAAGTACCGAACGCGAATCATACGAACGTGATGAAAACTAGCTTGACGATATTCCCATGTGTCCTCGGGAGCGCTTTTCCTTATATAAGACTTTGGCCAGGCTTGTCATTTGCTACAAAAAGGATTGGGCCACCTTGCTGCACTTTATTTACTTTTGTTACTTGTTGCTCGTTACAAATTATCTCATCACAAAACTATCTGTTACCACTCATTTCAGTACTTGCAGAGAATACCTTGCTGAAAACCGCTTATCATTTCGTTCTGCTCCTCGTTGGGTTCATCACTCTTACTTATCCAAAGGACTACGATAGATCCCCTATACTTGTGGGTCATCAAGACTCTTTTGTGGTGCCGTTGCCGGGGAGTGAAGCGCCTTTGGTAGGTGGAATTTGGTAAGGAAAAATTTATATAGTTTGCTGAAATTTACTGTCACTTGTTACTATGGAAAGTAATCCTCTAAGGGGCTTGTTCGGGGTATCTTCACCCCGACCAGTAGAGCAAAGAGTTTCTCCTCAACCTACTGAACCTATTGAAAATGAGCATGAAAATGAAATTCCGTATGAGTATCCTTCGAGTAAGATAGAAAAACTTCTAGCTAATCCTTTACAGGAGATGGAATAGAGCTTCCCGATGAACACCTAATATATGTGGATGAAGTTTGTGGATTATTTAAGCTTGCAGGTGTACCCGATGATGTTGCTAAGAAGAAGGTATTCCCTTTATCTTTGAAGGGAGACGCATTGATATGGTATAGGCTATGTGATGATACGAGATCATGGAATTATAGAAGATTGAAATGGGAATTTCATCAAAAGTATTACCCTATGCATCTTGTTCATCGTGATCGCAAGTATATATATAATTTTTTGCCTCGCGAAGGAGAAATCATTGCTCAAGCTTGGGGGAGGCTTAAATCAATGTTATATTCATGCCCCAATCATGAGCTTCCGAGAGAAACAATTCTTCAAAAAATTTATGCTCGGCTTTCTGAAAATAATCGCACCATGCTCGATACTTCTTGTGCTGGCTCTTTTATGATGAAGACTATTGGATTTAGATGGGATTTATTGGATAGAATTAACCGCAACTCTGAAGATTGGGACCTCGACAATATTAAGGAGTCATGTATGACACCTAGTTTTGATTGTGTTAAATCTTTTATGGATACCGATATTTTCCGTAAGTTTAGCACTAAATATGGACTTGATTCTGAGATAGTAGCTTCTTTCTGTGAATGTTTTGCTACTTATGTTGATATCCCTAAGGAGAAGTGGTTTAAATATCATTCTCCCATAGAAGTAAAAGTAGATGCACCTATTAAAGTTGAAGAAAATACATTCACTTATAATGATCCTATTGTTCCTACTTGTTATGTTGAGAAACCACCTTTCCCTGTTAGGATAAAGGATCATGCTAAAGCTTCAACTGTGGTTCGTAAAAGCAATATTAAAACATATACACCTCCTGAGCAAGTTAAAGTAGAACCTAATATTGCTATTGTTAAAGATCTCTTGTCTGATAATGTTGATGGGCATGTTATTCAGTTTTGCGATGAAACTGCTAGAATTGCTAAACCTTGTGTTAAAGATAAATATAGACCTATGCTAGGCATGCCTGTTATTTCTGTTAAAATAGGAGATCATTGTTATCATGGCTTATGTGATATGGGTGCTAGTGCTAGTGCAATACCTATTGACTTATACAAAGAAATTATGCATGACATTGCACCTGTTGAGTTAGAAAAAATTGATGTTACTATTAAACTTGCTAATAGAGATACTATTTCACCAATGGGAATTGTTAGAGATGTTGAAGTCTTGTGTGGGAAAACTAAATAACCTGCTGATTTTCTTGTTCTTGGTTCCCCACAAGATAGCTTTTGTCCCATTATATTTGGTAGACCCTTCTTAAATAATGTTAATGCTACCATAGATTGCACTAGGGATGTTATTACTGTTGGCTTAGATGATATGGCCCATGAATTTAATTTCTCTAAATTTAGTAAACAACACCGTGAAGAAGAATTGCCTCGTAAGGATGAAATTATTGGTCTTGCTTCTATTGCCGTACCTCCTAATGATCCTTTAGAACAATATTTGCTAGACCATGAGAATGATATGTTTATGAATGAAAGAAGGGAAATAGATGAAGTATTCTTTAAACAGGAACCTATGCTGAAACACAATTTGCCTATTGAAATCCTAGGGGATCTCCCTCCACCTAAGGGTGATCCCGTGTTTGAGCTTAAACCGTTGCCTGATAATCTTAAATATGCTTATCTTGATGAAAAGAAGATATATCATGTTATTATTAGTGCTAAACTTTCATAGCATGAAGAAGAAAGATTATTGAAAACTCTGAAGAAGCATCATGCTGCTATTGGATATACTCTTGATGATCTGAAGGGCATTAGTCCCACTCTATGTCAACATAAAATAAATTTGGAAGCAGATGCCAAACCATTTCGTGATCCTCAACGACGTCTGAATCCTAAAATGAAAGAAGTGGTAAGAAAAGAAATACTAAAGCTTCTAGAGGCAGGTATAATTTATCCCGTTGCTGATAGTCAGTGGGTAAGTCCTGTTTATTGTGTCCCTAAGAAGGGAGGCATTACTGTTGTTCCTAATGATAAAGATGAATTGATTCCACAAAGAATTATTACAGGTTATAGGATGGTAATTGATTTCCGCAAATTAAATAAGGCTACTAAGAAAGATCATTACCCCTTACCTTTTATCGATCAAATGCTAGAAAGATTATGCAAACATACACATTACAGCTTTCTAGATGGTTATTCTGGTTTCTCTCAAATACCTGTGTCGGCTAAAGATCAATCAAAGACTACTTTTACATGCCCTTTTGGTACTTTTGCTTATAGACGTATGCCTTTTGGTTTATGTAATGCACCTGCTACTTTTCAAAGATGCATGATGGCTATATTCTCTGACTTTTGTGAAAAGATTTGTGAGGTTTTCATGGACGACTTTTCTGTCTATGGATCTTCTTTGATGATTGCTTGAGCAATCTTGATCGAGTTTTGCAGAGATGTGAAGAAACTAATCTTGTCTTCAATTGGGAAAAGTGCCACTTTATGGTTAATGAAGGTATTGTCTTGGGGCATAAAGTTTCTGAAAGAGGTATTGAAGTTGATAAAGCCAAGGTTGATGCTATTGAAAAGATGCCATGTCCCAAGGACATCAAAGGTATAAGAAGTTTCCTTGGTCACGCTGGATTTTATAGGAGGTTCATTAAGGACTTCTCAAAAATTTCTCGGCCTCTGACTAATTTATTACAAAAAGATATACCATTTGTCTTTGATGATGATTATGTAGACGCATTTGAAATACTTAAGAAAGCATTAGTCTCTGCACCTATTGTTCAGCCACCTGATTGGAATTTACCCTTTGAAATTATGTGTGATGCTAGCGATTATGCTGTAGGTGTTGTTCTAGGGCAAAGAGTTGATAAGAAATTAAATGTTATCCATTATGCTAGTAAGACTCTAGACAATGCTCAAAGAAATTATGCTACTACTGAAAAAGAACTTTTAGCAGTTGTATTTTCTTGTGATAAGTTCAGACCTTATATTGTTGATTCTAAAGTAACTAGCCACACTGATCATGCTGCTATTAAATATCTTATGGAGAAGAAAGATGCTAAACCTAGACTTATTAGATGGGTTCTCTTGCTACAAGAATTTGATTTGCATATTGTTGATAGAAAAGGAGCTGAGAACCCCGTTGCAGACAACTTATCTAGGTTAGATAATGTTCTTGATGAGCCACTACCTATTGATGATAGCTTTCCTGATGAACAATTAAATGTCATAAGTACTTCTCATAGTACCCCTTGGTATGCTGATTATGCTAATTACGTAGTTGCTAAATTTATACCACATAGCTTCACATACCAACAAAAGAAAAAGTTCTTCTATGATTTGAGACATTACTTTTGGGATGACCCACATCTTTATAAAGAAGGAGTAGATGGTGTTATTAGACGTTGTGTACCTGAGCATGAACAGGAACAGATCCTACGCAAGTGCCACTCCGAAACTTATGGAGGACACCACGCGGGAGATAGAACTGCACATAAGGTATTGCAATCCGGTTTTTATTGGCCTACTCTCTTCAAGGATGCCCCTAAGTTTGTCCTAGCTTGTGATGAATGTCAAAGAATTGGTAATATTAGTTGACGTCAAGAAATGCCTATGAATTATTCACTTGTTATTGAACCGTTTGATGTTTGGGGCTTTGATTATATGGGACCTTTTCCTGCCTCTAATGGATATACACATATTTTAGTTGCTGTTGATTACGTTACTTAGTGGGTAGAAGCTATTCCAACTAGTAGTGCTGATCATAACACTTCTATTAAAATGCTTAAAGAAGTTATTTTTCCGAGGTTTGGAGTCCCTAGATATTTAATGACTGATGGTGGTTCACATTTTACTCATGGTGCTTTCCGTAAAATGCTTGCTAAATATGACGTCAATCATAGAATTGCATCTCCGTATCACCCACAGTCTAGTGGTCAAGTAGAATTGAGTAATAGAGAACTCAAATTAATTTTGCAAAAGACTGTCAATAGGTCTAGAAAGAATTGGTCCAGGAAACTTGATGATGCATTATGGGCCTATAGAACTGCATATAAAAATCCTATGGGTATGTCTCCGTACAAAATGGTATATGGAAAAGCATGTCACTTACCTCTAAAACTAGAACATAAGGCATATTGGGCTATTAAAGAGCTCAACTATGACTTTTCTGTGAAAAGAGGTTATTTGATTTTAGCTCACTTGATGAATGGAGAATCCAAGCTTATGAAAATGCCAAGTTGTTTAAAGAAAAGGTTAAAAGATGGCATGACAAAAGGATACAAAAGCGTGAGTTTAATGTAGGTGATTATGTACTTCTACACAACCCTCGTTTAAGATTTTTTGCAGGAAAACTTCTCTCTAAATGGGAAGGCCCCAATGTTATCGAGGAGGTCTATCGTTCCGATGCCATAAAAACCAATAACTTTGAAGGCACAAATCCGAAGGTGGTAAACGGTCAAAGAATCAAACATTATATCTCAGGTAATCCCATAAATGTTGAAACCAATATTATTGAAACCACAACCCCGGAGGAATACATAAGGGACACTTTCCAGAACGTTTCAGACTTCGAAAAGGAATAGGTATGTGGTACGGTAAGTAAACCGACTCCAAACCAATTTTAAGGCAATATTTCTCCGCTCTGGAATATTTAGAAAAATAGAAAATTAAGTAGCAGTCCAGGAAGGACACGAGGGCCCCACGAGGGTGGAGGGCGCGCCCCCCTACCTCATGAGCTCCTCGTGTGCCTTCCGGACTCCGTTTTCTTGCATGATACGTATTTTGGTCGATAAAAATTCATTATATAATCTCCCGGGGGTTTTGACTCCCGTATCATGCAAAAATCTCCTGTTTTTATTTCGAGCTGTTTTTCTGACAGATCTAGATTATCATGACGTCCCTAAGTGCTTCCAAGGACAAGTTCTTCGAGGTCATCAACCCTTACCTCGCAGAGGTTCTGCGACACCCTCAAACCATTGAGATGCGTGATGGGTTGCTGCACCTCCGCGATGCTGAGGCACCAAAGGGAACCGAAAGCATGGAGACGAGGCTCAAAGCAATCGAGCAACAAGTTTTCAAGTGCCAGGGGATGGTGGAGCGTGGAATCAACGCTAGCCACACGATGCTCGCGGAGTTCACTAACAACTACAAGCCGGATGCCAAGAACACCGAGGAGGCCATCTTCAAGCTATATGAGAAGATCGAGCACCTCCAAGACCAAATCTAGGACCTGCAAAACCAAAACTGTGAGTATGAATATATATTCAAAAGAATGAGTTTGGCTGCAGATTCGAGGATTCCGGAGACTCGATCATCCTTCTATGATGGTGAACCTATGCATTGGAAGATGGATGACAAGCCTGCATCATCAACAACACCTCCACCTTCTTCACCAACCAAGGAGATATAATAACATGGGCATGGGCACTCCCCTTGGCAACCGCCAAGCTTGGGGGAGGTGCCCCGGTATCGTATCACAATCACAACTCCTATCTTTACCGTTTTCCTTAGTTCGATCCTATCAGTAGTATTTTGATCTAGTAGAATAAAGTTTGTGGCATGATCTAGTCATGAGTTTTGCTTTATTATCCTTCTGTGTAATCGAGTCCTTGAGCTATATAATAAACATTAGTGATTGAGTCAAGGGCTTGTTTATTTTTGCCATGATCCCAAGTAAAAGAAAAGAGAGAAAGAATAAGAAGAAACAAAAGTTCATATTGATCTTATTGATAGTAATGACTTCACATAGAAAGAGTGTGATGATTAAAAGTTGTTGGGAGTTGGCAGACATAGCTTTGGTCATCGTTGCAATTAATAGGAAGTAATAAGGAAAGGGAGGTTTCACATATAAATATACTATTATTGACATCTTTTACGATTGGGAGCACTCATCAAAATATGACATGTTAAAGAGTTGATGTTGGACAAGGAAGACAATGTAATGGGTTATGTTTTCTTAAATCTGAGATAAAGTATGTTGTCATGGATCATCCAACATGTTGAGCTTGCCTTTCCCCCTCATGCTAGCCAAATTCTCAGCACCAAGTAGAGATACTACTTGTGCTTCCAAATAACCTTAAACCAGTTTTGCCATGAGAGTCCACCATATCTACCTATGGATTGAGTAAGATCCTTCAAGTAAGTTGTCATCGGTGCAAGCAATAAAAATTGCTCTAAATATGTATGATTAGTGTGGGAGAAATAAGCTTTATACGATCTTGTGATGTGGAAGTAATAAAAGCGACGGACTGCATAATAAAGGTTCATATCACAAGGGGCAATATAAAGTGACGTCCTTTCGCATTAAGACTTTGTGCATCCAACCATAAAAGCGCATGGCAACCTCTGCTTCCCTCTGCGAAGGGCCTATCTTTTATTATTATCTTCTACCTTATGCAAGAGTCATGGTGATCTTCACCTTTCCTTTTTACATTTTATCCTTTGGCAAGCACAATATGTTGGAAAGATCCTGATAGATATATATAATTGGATGTAGGGGGGCATGAGTTATTATTGTTGACATTACCCTCGAGGTAAAAGGTTGTGGGGCGAAACTATAAGCCCCTATCTTTCTCTGTGTCCGATTAAAACTCCGTAACCACAAGTATTGCGCGAGTGTTAGCAATTATGAAGGACTAGATGATAGTTGAGTATGTGGACTTGCTTTTTAGCTCTGACATAGACTCTTTCTGATGTTATGATAAATTGCAATTGTTTCAATGACTGAGGTTATAGTTTGTTGGTTCTCAATAAGGTTTCTGATTCATACTTCTGCATTGTGAATAGATCATCACTTGAACATAAGTAATCATATGACAATATCTATGTATGTCACTGTTATGAGAATAATCATGATGCCCTCATGTCCGTATTTTATTTTTATCGACGCCTCTACCACTAAACATGAGGACATATTAATTGTTATCGGCTTTCGCTTGAGGACAAGCGAGATCCAAGCTTGGGGGAGTTGATACGTCCATTTTGCATCATGCTTTTATATCGATATTTATTGCATTATGGGCTGTTATTTCACATTATGTCACAATACTTATGGCTATTCTCTCTTATTTTACAAGGTTTACATAAGGAGGGAGAATGCCGGAAGCTAGAATTCTGGGCTAGAAAAGGAGAAAATATTAGAGACCTATTCTGTGCAACTCCAAAAGTCCTGAAACTCCATGGAATACCTTATAATAAATAATGAAAAATCCTCGCCAAAGATGAAGACCAGGGGGACCACACCCTTCTCACGAGGGTGGGGGGCGCCCCCTAGGGCGCGCCCCCTACCTCGTGGGCCCCCTGGTGGCTCTCCGATGACCATCTTCTCCTATATGAAGTCTTTCGTCGAGAAAAAAATAACAAGCAACCTTTCGGGACGAAACTCCGCCTCCACGAGGCGGAACCTTGGCGGATCCAATCTAGAGCTCCGGCAGAGCTGTTCTATCGGGGAAACTTCCCTCCCGGAGGGGGAAATCATCGCCATCGTCATCACCAACGCTCTTCTCATCGAGAGAGGGCAATCTCCATCAACATCTTCATCAGCACCATCTCATCTCAAAACCCTAGTTCATCTCTTGTATCCAATTCTTGTCTCCAAGTCGGGGATTGGTGCTAGTAGGTTGCTAGCAGTGTTAATTAGTCCTTGTAGTTGATGCTAGTTGGTTTAATTGGTGGAAGATCATATGTTCAGATCCTTTATGCATATTATTACCCCTCTGATTATGAACATGAATATGCTTTGTGAGTAGTTACGTTTGTTCCTGGGGACAAGGGAGAAGTCTTGCTATCAGTAGTCACGTGAATTTGGTATTCGTTCGATATTATGATGAGATGCATGTTGTCTAGCCTCTAATGGTGCTATCTGAACGTCGACTACATAACACCTCACCATTATTTGGGCCTAGAGGAAGGCATTGGGAAGTAATAAGTAGATGATGGGTTGCTAGAGTGACAGAAGATTAAACCCTAGTTTATGCGTTGCTTCGTAAGGGGCTAATTTGGATCCATATGTTTCATGCTATGGTTAGGTTTACCTTAATACTTTTGTTGTAGTTGTGGATGCTGGCAATAGAGGTTAATCATAAGTGGAATGCTTGTTCAAGTAAGAACAACACCCAAGCACCGGTCCACCCACATGTCAAATTATCAAAGTACCGAACGCGAATCATACGAACGTGATGAAAACTAGCTTGACGATATTCCCATGTGTCCTCGGGAGTGCTTTTCCTTATATAAGAGTTTCTCCAGGCTTGTCCTTTGCTACAAAAAGGATTGGGCCACCTTGCTGCACTTTATTTACTTTTGTTACTTGTTTCTCGTTACAAATTATCTCATCACAAAACTATCTGTTACCACTCATTTCAGTACTTGCAGAGAATACCTTGCTGAAAACTGCTTATCATTTCCTTCTGCTCCTCGTTGGGTTCGACACTCTTACTTATCGAAAGGACTACGATAGATCCCCTATACTTGTGGGTCATCATTGAGTACATTTGTACTCATGTTTACTTAATTTATGTTTTTGCATAGGAGACTTCAGTCTCTCTAATAGTTCCACATGGGTTTCGATAATTATCTTGGGAATCCCGGATAGAGGCCTGGATCCTATGGAGGATCTTGTAGATAGACAGGCTTCCTAGCCTTCTTTCTTTTCAGCTGTTTGTACTCAGACAGGTTTATGCTTCCGCTTGTTGCTTGTATGACTTTATATGTTGGGTCATCAAACCCATGTTTTTAATATCATGTTATGTATGGCTCTTTAGGGCCTCTTAAGTAAAATACCTTGAGTCGTAGAGTTATGTTGTGATGCCATGTTGTACCAACACATACTTGCATGTTCTGCGTATGTATGATGTGTATTACTCTGTGTTGGGTCACGACAGAATGTATGGATCCTAGTCTATACAAGTAAATGTCAACCAACTGAGAGGACTTTCGCAACAGTATAAAACTTGGAGAAAATTAGCCCATTAGACCAGAAGGGGGTGCATTATTATCTGCTAAAATAACAATAAAATAAGGGCAATTGAGCTTACTAAAATATGTGACACGGTATACATATACATGTATAAAATTGTTACTACAAAAAATTAGATTATTGACAGATTCGTTGCTACAACTAAGAAGTAATTTCGTAATTTAATTTTAACAATACAAATTTTTGGGAAATTAAATGATCAAAATTATACCTTTGAGACAATGAAAAGCCTAATACACCGTATAATTTAGCATGGAACGGCCACATCCCCTTGTCTGTTTTTTGCTGTATATACAATGATATAGTGGGCATTTCTATAGGCATATGTGAATATTAATTTGGCGGGTCATTTTAAATTGGCAGGTTATAATGTGTAGGCACTTTATAAAACAAGGATGTAGAAGGTGGACTTGACTAGCATCTTATTTTGATTGACATGCTAACTTTGCTCTAAGGACCACAACTATTTAACGATTTAACCCCAATAATATGTTTTGATGGTCCAAAAGATAACACAAAATGAGAAATTTACAATTCATTTTAGTAACTGGCATTAAACCTTTGACATGTTTATTGGAAAATAACAGGACTTGTGCCCCTTTTAGATCCTCATGCCAAAGAACCTTTTCTGAAGAATTATATATTATGTTTCTCTTCAGTAAAATCCACCAGTCATCAGATATAACAAGAATATATTATGAATCTAACGATGATATAATAGTTAGTTTAGGATTAAAAAGGATCAATTTACCTAGAGCAGATTTGGCATCATCAAGTGATGATTCAACAACACCATCAATAACATATATTATAGCATGGGCCTCTTGGTAATATTTTTCCTAGATCGTGCATAGGCCAACCTATCAAGCAAGCAAATGGTGTCTTGGCTGGAAAATGGCAACTCATATGTGGATTAGCTTATATGAAATTCTTGTTACACACAAAAGGTGTTATCTACCAGTGGAATTCTTAACAAGAACATGGAGTATATGCAAGAAAACAATGCAGATAAGGCTGCAATAATGGGCCATATACTCATATCACATGCTTCCCTAATACCTTATTAGACAAAACACAACACATTGTCAAAATCATGGAAACAATCCAACCATGCGAAAATAATGAGTAAAATACACTACAGGTCCTAAAAGTATTCCAAGTGTGTCAAGAAAGGTCCTAAAGGTTTGAAATCGTTCACCATGGGTCCTATATGTGTATTTTACCCGGGTCCTTTAGGACTTACTTGACACACTTGTAATACTTTTCGGAACTGTGGTGAATGACTTACACACATTTAGGACTTGAGGTGAATGATTGCAAACTTTTAGGAACTACTTGACACACTTGGAATATTTTTAGGACCTCCAGGGTATTATACTCAAAAATAATCAAGTGGGGCATGCATTTCCTTGTTCCAAATACAAAAAAAATCATGAGTACCTCATATTCTATGCTTACCACTGATACACTATTATAGCCCTTCAATCTTAAGATATACAACCCCCGGATGTTACAAATTCAAACCAACATAGGTTGCAAGTCCAATTAACCTAACATCATACACGATAGATAACCAACCACAATAAATGGAGTATCCCCAATTTCCCATTAGAATTTTGGACCAGATGTTCGCATTGACAATCTTACATTGCCTCCAAGATCCCAGAAAATAAGTTTTGTATTTTGATCCTCAATACGACCAATGTTAAGTCCAACAGTAGGAACAATAATATCTTGTGGAACTCCTTCCGTTTCAGATAAGTTGATTTCAACTTTTCCAACAATGTGTGGAACATGAATTATAGGAAGTTAGAAGCAAGTTGATACAGTAGGTGATGATGTTAGTATACAGGTGTAGATAACATCACATGTTAGAACATATTTTGCTGAAAAATATATGAAGAAAAGCAGCATTGGCACAAATCTTCTATATCTAAATAGGATCCCTTCACACTTTTCCTGCCTACCCATGCAACCACATCATCCCTTTTATACAACATGTTGCATGCACATTGAAACTTTCGCCACATCCTGACTTTCTTCTTGTGCGTGGGCTACGAAACCATTCCCCATTTTCTTTTCCCTAAGCTGCCCAAGCCAAGTTTTTGTAAGCGGGCTCTATAGTTGCGCCCTATGGCCCACCCAAATTAGCCCCAACATTTCCTTTCACTTTGCCTCTTCATTTTCTAAAAAATGCCTTTTCATTGCATCGAATCGACCAAATACATTTCTCCCCGTCGACCATTCCTCTTCATGTACTCTTCTTCCTCACATTGGATCGTCTTTCTCTCCTCATTCTGGAACCATCTCATTCTATTGGACTGTTCAGCAAATTCAATATTATTTTCCTATTACTTTCTCAGTTAATTTTGTTATCCATGCCTCTGCAGGTACGAATGATCTTACTGTACATCTTCATTAAAGATCAACACCACTTGGCTCACACCCGACGAATCGTCGATGCATATGTGCTCAGGAGTTTAACCGCGTCATCCGACAGATCATAATCTTTGGCTTCATCCTTTCTCCAATCCGTGGATTCACATGGGTTCTTCCTCCGTGAGGTGTCATATGCTCACCTAACAATATGGATATGGCACTCTCTCCCTCTCTTACTAGGATGGCTCATAATGGAATTTTCATGGTGGATTTTAGTTTGCAAGTACATTTACACATAGTTCCCTATCCGTATGGTTTTTTTCTCAAGAATCCCCTTCTAGTAGGTTCAATCAGACGGAGTACTTATTGCTAGAAGTTAGAAATCTGTATCTTCGCTCTTTCTTCTCGTGCAACATGCAGCCATGCCAAAATATGTGCCGATCAATATATCACATTTTTGTGGCAGCCCCAACTCAACCTTCCTTGTGTATTTTATTTACTGATTTTGTGTGCTTCATCGAGTTGAGCCACGAGGTGTCTCTATGTAAGTTGTAATGCCCCGGAGACCATTGTTTTTGAGTCGCACGACTAGTCATCGACTACTCGACGAGTCGCACTGCTAGGGTTGACTCAAACCCCTCCAATAGTCTAGACTATTCGCGACTAGTCAATTTGCCAGGCTCGACTCATCACGGGTCGCTACCCCAAAACGACTCATCGACTCGAAAACCTTTCCAGACAATGCCATCGGTTACTGCCCATTACTCCTGATGGAATCTAGACTAGCCCCACATATCAATACTAGTCTTCCCCGCTCACTTTGTCCTCACTCGTGCGCACCTAGGACCAACTTCCCAGTTAGTCACCCATCCTGAAATTGCTCCAAGTTGAGCATGCTTAAGTTTGGAGTTCTTTCCGACTGGGTGATAGCTCTATATTTCACAAATTTTAGAGCTCATTTGTTGCATGTTCTCTTGATATATCATGTACCATTGAACCAAATAGTTATCCATTATGCATGATTATCAGTATCTACACTTTTCCTTGTGAGCATTGCACCTTTAGTATTTTACTTCATTATCATTAGTTTTCTTGTGTCTACAGGTGTGTTGGAGAAACCTAGGACCAAGTACGATGAAAGGACCAAGGATGGGTTCAATACGGAGTCAACTAGGGTCCAGACAGCCACTCCGGAGGTAGGAAAAAGTTTTTTTTTTCAAAGTGCTCCAAATCAACATATGAAACCAGGAATGGATCGACATCGTTAATATGAATCCAACCAGCCCAAGAACAAAAAATTCTGAGTTTGCATGAAGAAATGGTGATCATTTTACCGGAAGAGGTCACATCAAAAGACGACATCCATGTGACACATGCGGTTGTTTTGGGGGGAGTATGATGTGTAGACAGCTCCGAAAGTTGCCCTTCCAGATGGGATTCTTCACCGGTTTCACCCCTGTTCTATCTCGGGAGGTCCTTGGCTCGTAGAGAAGAGATTGGGAGAGGATTTGGCTCATTGAGAGCCCTTGGATGAAGCCCATCAAGAGAGGAGGCTAGGGAGGCTCCTTATATACACCTCCTCAATGCTAGCCGCCGACATACCATCTCATAATCCATCTTCCATCACATATCATTCATCCACAACCATCTCCATTGCTGCTCGACCACCAATAGAAGGAGGGACAATGCAAAGGGAAGAGGAGGAGGCTCTGCCGCCATAAGCACCGGCCGCCGGGCTGGTGCCCTTACACCGGCGCCGTCACTAGCGCCACCCCCATCTCCATCTCCCTCACCATCGGTGTGGGCATCATCATCACCATCATCACAGCATCGCTGTCTCCACCATCACCAGCATGCCTTCTCCCTTCATCGGCTTGATGTCAGCTTGTAACTTGTCCTTAACCTTCATGTCTTTGTTTGAGTAGTTGAACTAGTTCTTGAGGATATGGTTGAACCCATTATGATAACTGTTGCGATCCAATATTACATGTACATGATTCAAGTTAGTAACCTTCACAAATGTTGAGAGGAATGCTCACTCACATTTGTGCCTTGTGCCGTGAATTATATTATTGTCGTTGTGAAGGGTTGGGGCGTTGGGGTAATTTGAGGTGACAGTAAAATCCTCGATTCCTCGCCATTGCAATTTATGGGGGAGTTACGGAGAGCCCTTAGAGAGGCTGTGTCCATGGGATTAACCCTTAATTATCATGAATTGTAACCCTATGGGGGAGACTATGATGGTGTCATGCATGGTACGTAGTCTACCTCGAGTAGAACATGTACTATACGTGACTCCGCCCACTTATGCATTTGACCAGTTACTAGAGGATACAATAGTTCATATTAGTGGTAGTGATTCTGGAACCCTCAATAAAGCCTTACTACTAAAGCATCATTATTAGTAACTGATATGTCCCAAACGTATCTACTTCTCCAAACATGTTTGCTCTTGTTTTGGACACTAATTTGCATGATTTGAATGGAACTAACCCGGACTAGCGTTATTTTCAGCAGAATTGCCATGGTGTTATTTTTGTGCAGAAATAAAAGTTCTTGGATTCGGCTGAAAATTTATGGTGATAATTTCTAGAATATATAAAAATATTGGCGAAGAGAATTACGAGAGGGGGGCCACCCAGGAGCGTAAAGCTCGGGCGGCGCGCCCATCCCCCAGGGCACACCCACAGGCTTGTGGGCCCCTGAAACCTCCGGCAACCATAACTCCTACTCCGTATATACCTATCCGGGGAGAAAAAATCAGGGAGAAGGAATCATCGCATTCTATGATACAGAGCCACCACCACCTCTTGTTCTTCATCGGGAGGGCTGATCTGGAGTCCGTTCAGGGCTCCGGAGGGTGGAAATCATCTCCATGGCCATCATCAACCCATCTCCATAAAATATTCCATGATGCTCACTACCGGGAGTGAGTAATCCCTTCATAGGCTTACCGGATGGTGATGGAGTTGGATGAGATTTTTCATGTAATCAAGTCAATTTTTTAGCGCTTGATCCCTAGCATACACTATGTTCCGAGATTGATGTTTCTATGACTTTGCTATGCTTAATGCTTTTCACTAGGGCCCGAGTGCCATGATTTCAGATTTGAACCCTTTATGTTTTCATGAATATATTTGAGTTCTTGATCCTATCTTGCAAGTTGTATGCACCTATTATGTGTTATGATCCGCATACCCGAGGTGACAATAATTGGTATTCTTTTTGGTGATTACCGTAGTTTGAGGAGTTCATGTATTCATTATGTGCTAATTCTTTGTTCCGGTTCTCTATTAAAAGGAGGCCTTAATATCACTTAGATTTCCTTATGGACCCCACTGCCACGGGAGGGTAGGACAAAAGATGTCACACAAGTTCTTATCATAAGCATGTATGACTATATACGGAACACATGCCTACATTACATTGATGAATTGGAGCTATCATGTATCACTCTAGGTTGTGACTGTTATATGATGAATATCATCCAACACAAATATCCATCACTGATCCCATGCCTATGCTTTTCGCATATATTTTTTGAATAGTAAAAACAGCAGGAGAGGCTCCTACCGTTGCTCCATTAAAATAAAATTTACAAAGTTTAGTTTACATGGCACTAAGGGCTACTACAGAGGGAGGTTTAGGGAGTTTGATTCTATGCAACAAGGGAGGTGGAAAGAGTTTGCATGAACTCAGACAAATCTGGTTTCACTCTATAACTCATAATCTCAAGATCACTCTTAAGTGCATGGAGCCAGTCCTGAGTTGAGGCAGACACCCCCTTGGAGTACCTTCTATTCCTCTGTTTCCAAATGTTCCACGCAGGCAAGATCAGAAATTCTTTGAAAAGTGGACGTTGCCAAGTGTTTGAAGCATGTTTAATAATCTCCTAAATGGGTCTACCGCAATCCCAAGAGAGACCCAAAACATTCCAGCAAGCACTACTGAAAGTGCATTGGAAGAACCGGTGTATGTATGTTCCCAAGTACTGAACAGTACAAAGCATGTAGCCATGATCCTCACCGATTGGGAACTACCTCCTTGTAAAAGCATGTTTCTCGTGTTGATTCTATCCATGCATATTAGCCAGGCGAAGACTTTGTGTCTTTGAATTCGTTGTGGTATGTTTTGGGGCTTGACAGTTCCTAAATACAAATTTGTAGAATTTTTTGGGACGGAAGATCGTGTCCCCCCAACAAAGAGTCCATTCATCCTTCACCATGTCCTTTGAAGGCCCTGCATCACCACCATTATAGAGTCCACTTCTGTTCTAGCTTCAATCAAAAGAGGTAGAGCAAAGTGATTGTATGGCTAAGGATCAAAATAGAAGTCTGCTAAAGAGATGTCCTCATCCAACGTGAAGGAGAACAAGTGTGGGTAAGTGTTCATGATGAGATCATTTTCATGCCGTAGATCCTTCCACATAAGCATCATGTCTCCCCCAGCCGGGATGCAGGTGGTAATCCCTCTGCAAATATCCATGAGTTTAAAGACATCCCACCACCTGAAGGAACCACACACTTGGTTTGCATGTGGGGGATTGGAACCATAGTAGGCATTCCAGACAAGCATCACCCAAGGCACATTATCTCGATTAATAAGTTTGTGTGAAAATTTGAGGAGCAATGCTTTGTTTTGGACCTTGAGGTCGATCACACCCAGCCCACCTTTTTGTTTCGGTCGACAGACGAGATTCCAGGCTTCTAGAGAGTAAGATTTCATGTTGCGATCAGCCACTTTCCTCGATAAACAGTGCCTTCTAGCATGATCAAAAGCATCAATGATCTTCCATGGGACTTTCAGGACACACATCGCAAATGATAGGACTGAGGAGAGGGACGAGTTAATGAGCTATAATCTTTCGCTCTAGGAAAGCCAGAATAAGTCTTCTTTCGATACGATCCACCAATGACATCAGATCTATCATAGTTGGTCTAGTGGTTCCTAGGGGAAGCCCAAGATAGGAAAAGGGCATTGAGCCTATTTGGCAATCAAGTACCATAGCCAAGTCCACCATCTTCTGTTCGGACACATTGATTGGAATAATTTGAGATTTAGCATAATTAATTTTGAGACAAGTAGCTTTTGCATAAGAGTCCAACAAAGTTTTAATAGTCATAAGTTCTTGCCAGGATGCATTGACAACAATCATAGTGTCGTCAGTGTATTGAATAACTAGGAAGTCTCCCTAGGCAGGTTGATCAATTGGAAGTTCGAGGTGCCCTTCCGACCACACACAATTAATTAATGACTGTAGTAAATCTATAGCTAGGGCAAAAGGTAAGGGGGAAACCAGATCACCTTGTCATACACCTCGTCTACATTTGAATTCTTTCCCAGTGACCCCATTGAGAAGCACCAAGGATGATCCAGAGTCTAGCAAATTTTTTGTCCACATGCACCAATGTGCATCAAACCCTTTGGCTTTCATGATATCCAGAATAAATTTGTGTTCCATTGTGTCAAACGCCTTTTCGAGATCCAGTTTTAGATGACAATATCCGTGCCAGATTGCTTGCATCGATATAAATTTTCATACGGCCATGCCAATCAATTATGTATTGTCCTTGTCTTAATGAAACCATATTGGTTACGATGCACACCTATAAGAATCCATCTCTGCAATGATTCGGCTAGGATTTTTGTGATCACTTTGAGCACAGAATTCAATAAAGAAATAGGCTGAAATCATTGACAGTCTCATGTGTAATTTTCTTGGGGATGACGGTTATAAGAGAAGTATTTAGACATTTGAGATCAATTTTTCCTTCCCAAAAATCAGCACATAACTGGTAGAAATCAGTTTTGTTAATATCCCAACATACCTTGAGAAAAAGTCCAGAAAAACCATCTAGGCTAGGGGCCCTATCCGCAGGAATAATTTTAATCACTCGATCAATTTCCTCATTTGAAAAAGGGGTCGGGAGCTCATCCAGTCCAAGCACACTTTGAATTAAATCAAAGAGCTAAAAATCATATATAAGAGTATTCGAGACTCCCATCATATTCGTGTAGCATTCCAGAAAGGCTTCAGCCTTTTCATCAGGATCTTCAATTAGACGGCCATGCGAAAGTTTTAAATTTGGAATGGAGTTCTTACAAAATCTTTCTGCAGCCCTAGGTTGAAAGTACTTGGTGTTTTCCTCTCCTTTGACGGCCCAACGGAAATTGCGGCGCTTCTTCCAGTAACCATTTTGGTATTTGAGGAGTCGGTCAAGTGGTTTTGAAAATTCTTTGAAATTTTGTCTTTGGTATCATGAGATATCTTTCTTCCTCAAGTTCATCAAGTTGAAGCAGGACCTTGTTGGAAATTTCAATTAATAAGCATAATTTTGATATCTATTTACTAAATTTTTTAGTGCATATCTCAGCCTTTTGAGCGTCCTTGAAAGTCTAGTGGCAGAGGACGAAGCTTTTAGGGAGCATTCCAAGATTTCTCCACCGTTGACATGAAATCTGGATGAGATGGCCAAAAACTTTCAAGCCTAAAATTTTTGCACCTAAGGATCAAAGTGTAAATCATCATCACACAAGGTACATGATCAGAGATTGGGCATGCCAAGGGTTTTACCATGGTATTAGGAAATGCAGAAATCCATTTCAGCGAGGAGAAGAACCAATCAAGTTGTTCCAATAGGGGTTGATCCTGCATGTTCGACCACGTGTGCTGCCTACCTTTAATGGGAATTTCCAATAGAGATAGTCCGCTGATTACTTCATTAAAGTTAAGGATTTCATACACATTTCCTCTAGGCAAGTTCCTATTTTCCAAAGATCGCATAAAATTAAAATCCCCCATGAAAAGCTAGAGATCATCCACATTGACTTCCAAAGCCGAAAACCATTCCCAAAAAATCAATTCTCTCCTAACCCGAGCATGGTCCATAAATGTTGGAGAGAGACCAAATTTTATTGCATCAAAGAGCCTCAAACTTAATTATAAGCGTAAACAGAAATTTGTAGATGACTACACCTGAGAATTGGTTACTACACCATATTATAATAAGGCCTCCCGAGGCACCATTCGAAGGCATGAACTCAAATTTGTCAAACCGGCGTGGACAACATTTACGAATTTAAGAGTGATCGAAACTTTTTTTTGTTTCTTGCAGACAAAAAATAGAGCAGTTGGCTTCTTCGATCTAGTTGAGCAACGCAAGACACTTGTTATCATCATTCATACCATGCATATTCCAGCATCAGATCTTCCAAAGTGCAGTCGGCATAGTTCAGATAAAATAAACAGAGAGATAAGTGAAATAAAAGAGAGAAGACACAAAATACTGAAGCGCAACAAACACTATCAGAAGACATCCTTAGATGGAGGCAGAGGCATCTTTCAGAAGGAGATCCTCCGCAAGCTCAACTTCAGGGATACCGCACATAGTAGTGCCCACCATCTGAATCATGGCAATCAGGGTAGGTTCTGTTGGGAAACGTAGCATGCAATTTCAAAAAAAATATCTACGATCATGCAAGATCTATCTAGGAGATGCATAGCAACGAGAGGGGGAGAGTGTGTCCATGTACCCTCGTAGACCAAAAGCGGAAGCGTTAGCTTAACACGGTTGATGTAGTCGAACGTCTTCGTGATCCAACCTATCAAGCACCGAATGTACGACACCTTCGAGTTCTGCACACGTTCTGCTCGATGATGTCCCTCTAACTCTTGATCCAGCAAAGTGTCGAGGGAGAGTTTCGTCAGCACGACGCTGTGGTGACGGTGATGGTGATATGATCCATGCAGGGCTTCGCCTAAGCACTATGACAATATGTCCGGAGGAGTAAACTGTGGAGGGGGGCACCTATCATGCCCAATATGCGACTCTATCTTAAAGGAACTCGAAGGTCCCACCAAGGATAGAATCGCATATTGACACGCTTTTGCAAGGTGGATATCATTACATCGAACCATTACATAATAGTTGGGGATACATAAAGAAGACATACATAGCCACATGAATACATCAAACATCATACATGAGAACAACATCCGACTACGGATGAAACACAAACATAAACTCAAATGACATCCACCCTGCTAGCCCAGGCTGCCGACTAGGAACCTAACCCAAGATCGAAGAAGAAGAAGAACTCCAAGACAAGGAAACATCGCTCTCACGTCATGATCATTGCATTACCTGTACCTGCAACTGTTGGTGTAGTAATCTGCGAGCCACGAGGACTCAGCAATCCGATTACCGTGGGTTTCAAGACTAGCAAAGCTTAATGGGTATGTAAAAGGATAAGGTGGTGAGGTTGCAGCAAGCGACTAAGCATTGTATGGTGGCTAACTTACGAATACAAGAGTAAGATGAGAAACTACGCAAACGGTCACCAACTAGTAATGACCAATAAGTGATCCTGAACTACTTACGTTCAAACATATCCCAACCGTGTTCTCCTCTTGAACTTCCCTGAAAAGAGACAGTCACGGTTACGCAACGTGGTTGGTGTATTTTAAATGAGTTTACTTCAAGTCCTCTACTCGGAATCCCGGTGCACGAGACATTTCGACAATGGTAAAACAAGTCCAGCAAGACCTCCCTACGTGCCGAGACCCTGATAGTAGCCGCGTGTATCTCGTCTCAGGCCACGACGGATGCGCTAGTGCCAAAATACCCCAAATTGCCAAGGGGCGGTCCCGCACAGTGCTCTAGTTTGGCACCAACACCATCGACACTGCCCCCCTTGTATGTAGAAAGAATCCTCAGGTTCATGACACCCAATGCCAATTAATTACTTAGTTCAAGTTTTATTATGGCAAAAGTTAAAACCAATGTTGGGCCTTGCTGGAAGAGTTTTATTGAAAGCGAACTGTCAAGAGGGGCCGATAAACCCTCACCATGTTAGGGATGCAAAATCAAGGAACATAACACCGGTATGACGGAAACTAGGGTGGCAAGAGTGGAACAAAACACCAGGCAAAAGGCCGAGCCTTCCACACTTTAGCAAGTATACATATGCATTAATTAAATAAGAGATATCGTGATATCCCAAAATAACCATGTCCCAACATGGAACAACCTGCAACTGCACCTGCAACTAGCAACGCTATAAGAGGAGCTGGGAAAAGCGATAACATAGACAAACAATGGTTTGCTAGGAAAGGTGAAAAGGTTAGAAGCTATCATGGCAATTTGGGAGGTTGATAAACAAGTGGTAGGTAGCGCGACATAGCGATAGCATCAAGACAACTAGAATAGCAAAGATAGTAGTGAGATCCAAGGTGATGGTCATCTTGCCTGAAATCCAACTAGGAAGAAGAACAAGTGCATGAAGAAGATGATCCCACGTATTCGAACGAATCCTCACAATCGCTATGAAACAGGAACTATCGAGAAGGAGCACAACCAGAAAGAAGCAACCAACATGGTAAACACACAACACATAACAAGACATGGTGCTCAACCAAGTAGGATGCATGACAAGGCTATATGATGCTACTGATGGCAAGAGATGATGCATACAAGAACAACACATCAAAGCAAGTTTAAATGAGGCCGAAATCAACATATAACAATTCTAGTAAGTCCTCATATGCAAATTTTGAAATTGGTCCAGATATGAATAATACATCATGTTAAAGTAGTTAAACATCAAGTTAAAGTGCACCAAGATGATCTACATGCTTTTCTAGTCAAGTTACATATAAAGTTCATTTAATTCGGAGCTACGACCTAGAAGATATGAGCAAAACAAGTTAAACATGACATTGATGCAAAAGCAAGCCGAACAGCATCTCCAACACTCCAAAACATGGATGCAACAAGGCATCATGAAGCTACATGCAAAACCAAGCAAGTTTCATGTAGAGCATGCTCAAAACGGAGCAACGGTTCAACACATACACTCAATACAAGTTTCAAACACAATCTACCCAAAACAGCGACTAAGCACATTACAATCAAGGAAACAACATGCTACAGGAAAGACATGGACACAAACTTGACATTCACTTCAAGTACAGACAACATGCTTCAAATATCATTAAGGTTCAGGTTCATAGGCATCAAGATTAATCGAAGATGATCAATGCAAAAAAGCAACTTGATAACACAGATTATGACTGTGAAAACAGGGCATACAAGTGAGCAGAAATAACATGTTGACATGTTGGAGGCATGAAACAATGATGATATAGTGCAAGAACACAACAAGCAAAAGCATGGCATTAAATTACATGTTAAACATGGCAAAACATTATTACTAAGCATCTCCGTATGAGCCCTAGATCAATGGCAATCAACAAGACAAGATGTAACATGGTATAAGATGATTCTCAAACTTTGAGAAAATCTAGGAATGCAAAATAGTAACATTATGATGCTGAGTTTGGAGGCACATAACAGCAACCATTGTAACTTTAGTAATGATGCAAAATACATGGGCATTTAGTAGACATGATATCCTTGAACTTAGTCCAAGGGCACAAGTTCATATGATTCATGCAAAAAAGGAACATGATGTTAACAGGATGACAGATTTAGCATGATGCCAACTTGAGAGCAAGAAAGAGACAAACTACAGCAAGTTATATGGAAACCAAGGACATGGCATCAAAGTACACATAACAAGGATCAAATAACATCAAGGCACCATATACATATGGCTCATGGACTAGTGGGAACCATCAAGACACGTTTAAATGTTGTAACAATTTCAGCAAGTGTAAAACAGCAAAATCAGCATAGCATGTTTGCTAGCTTGGAACAGAGGTCATATGAAGTCCACAATTATAAAACTTGGCATGTGGACACGATACTCATAACATAATTCAATTC
This sequence comes from Triticum urartu, assembly GCF_056163025.1. NCBI lineage: Eukaryota > Viridiplantae > Streptophyta > Magnoliopsida > Poales > Poaceae > Triticum > Triticum urartu. The sequence continues at coordinate 240,811,822 of NC_141876.1, forward strand.
ATGTAATTGGAGCATCTCCAAAAGAGGCATATATTAACTAATAACAAGCTCACAATAGGGCATCATGAAGGTAACAGAAAACTGGAACATCATTTAGGCATGTTCATGGCAATGAAAACATATGCTACGGTACATATATGAGGCATAAAATGGCACGACATTATAGAGCATAATATGGACATCAAAACATGTCAACTAGGCATCTCGAGATTGTGCATGGAATATATGGTAGCATCAAGTTAACAAGGCAACACAACGTAACAATTACAGACTTAGCAAAAATCACTAAGTCTCAGAAAACAACAAACATCAAGTAGCACACTTTGCAAGCTTGTGATAGTTACGACAGAGCACATAAAAATACATGGATGGCACCACTGTAAAGATGGCATGAATATGATCCTAAAACATGTAGACATGATGCTCAAACGATAAACACACAAAATGCTATAAAAAGGAAAATCAACAAGTTATGACAGTTTCCTGTAGATAACAACATTTAGCACTTTTGCAACGATGATTAAGGCATCAATCTGAACCATAACATGCATGAAAATTAGACTAGCATGTAGAGCATTCAAAGATGAACAATTCCATACCAAGAACATCATCATAGGATTATTATGCACAAAGTTACACACACCACAGGTTGCACTTATGACATGAGTTTCTAGGGGGCAATATAACAAAACTGTGCATGTGTGGGACTTAGCGGAGGCGAGCTCACCAGAGGGCCCATGTGCCAGATCGAGGTTGGGGCTGGGAAAAACCGGCGCGGTGCGGATTGCTGGTTCAGCAGGCCTGGTCGAACTGGGCCGGTCTGCTCGGACCGGCCGGTCCGCTCGGTTGACCAGGCAAGACGAGGCAGGGGTCGTGGCATGGCGGAGCCGGCGAGCAGTGACAGCGGCGTGCAGGGCTAGGGACGGCGGTGTCGCGGTGGAGGAGGCTGGATCCGACAGTGGGCATCGATCTTGCTGGAGGAAGGTGGTGCGGCGGTGAAGACCTTCGGGTGTGGGGCGGCGGGAGCGCCGTGGGTGAGCTCAGGCGGTGCTCCGAGGAAGAGGCGGACGCTGGTGTGCTCCAGTGGGGTTGAGGCGGCGGCGGACGGCGAACGCTAGCGAAGTGGCGACCCGAGCATGCGGGGCATACGGGCGGCGTCGCGCGGGCTCGTCAGGGGCTAGCTGGGCTCGGGCGGGCCCCAATCTGGGCCAGAAGGTCCGGCGGCAGGAGAGGGAGGCAGGGGCGCGCAGGGAGGACACATGGCGTGATGGGAGTGGAGGCAAGCGACGGCTGGGCGACGTGGAGGCGCTTGGTTGGCTATGGGGGGTGGTGGTTGGACATGTCCGGCCGGGACGGACGTGTTCGGCGGCGCGAGGAGGAAGATGGCTAGGGTTTGCCCACAAATTTCGAGGGAGGGGACTAATTTACAGGTAGAGGGAGCTAGGAGAGGCTGAATGAGGTGCGGTTTTCAACCACACGATCGTGATCCAACGGCGGAGGGCATGGAGGGGGTTTAGATGGGCTAGTGGGCTGTTGTTGAGGGGTGCTGGGCTGCAAAGAGAAGGAGGGTTTGACGGTTACACGGTTAACCGTTGGGGCATCAAACGACCTCCAAATTGAACGAAATTTGACAGGCGGTCTACTGGTGATGTACCAAGGCAACTCGACAAATCTCGGCCCATTCCAAGAACGTTTTCTCCCACTCACAAAACGAGGTATGGGAGGTGCAACGGGTGCATGTGAGAGTGTCGGAAGCCGAAACGGACAACACAGAAAATGGCCGGATGCAAGTTTTGGAAACATGAGGATGCAATGCACATGATAACATGGAAAAATACAACATGCAAGGGAATGACATGGCAACGACGGCGAATGATTGGAAGACACCTGGCGCATCGGACTCGGGGCGTTACAGCACCGCACACATCTAAGAGAACAATTGTTGTGCTTTGGGGTGCCCCCTGCCCCCGTATACAAAGGAGGAGGGGAGGAGGCTGGCCTAAGGGGGCACGCCATGGGGGGGAAACCGACTAGGACTCCTAGTCCATGTCGGCCCCCTTCCTTCTTTCGGAGGGGGAAGGGGCGAAGGGGAGGGAGAGGGGGAAGGAAAGGGCGGCGGCGCCCCCTCCCATTGTCCAATTCGGACTGTCCATGGGGGGGCGCCACCCCTTGTCGGCTGCGCACTCTGTCCCATATGGCCATGTTGGCCCATTACTTTCTGGGGGGGGGGGTCGGGTAACCGCTCGGTACTCCGAAAAATTTCTGAAACACTCCGAAACTATTCCGGTGTTCGAATACTATCGTCCAATATACCAATCTTTACCTCTCGACCATTTCGAGACTCCTCGTCATGTCCGTGATCTCATCCGGGACTCCGAACAATTTCGGTCACCAAAACACATAACTCATCATATAAATCATCGTCGAACGTTAAGCGTGCGGACCCTACGGGTTCGAGAACTATGTAGACATGACCGAGACACATCTCCGATCAATAACCAATAGCGGAACCTGGATGCTCATATTGGTTCCTACATATTCTACGAAGATCTTTATCGGTCAAACCACAATGATAAAATATGTCATTCCCTTTGTCATCTGTATGTTACTTGCCCGAGATTCGATCATCGGTATCTTCATACCTAGATCAATCTTGTTATCAGCAAGTCTCTTTACTCGTTCTATAATGCATCATCCCGTAACTAACTCATTAGTTACATTGCTTGCAAGGCTTATCGTGATGTGCATTACCGAGAGGGCCCAGAGATACCTCTCCGATACTCGAGTGAAAAATCCAAATCTCGATCTATGCCAACCCAACAAACACCTTCGGAGACACCTGTAGAGGTCTTTATAATCACCCAATTACGTTGTGACGTTTGATAGCACACAAGGTGTTCCTCTGGTATTCGGGAGTTGCATAATCTCATAGTCAAAGGAATATGTATAAGTCGTGAACAAAGCAATAGTAATAAAACTTAACGATCATAATGCTAAGCTAACAGATGGGTCTTATCCATCACATCATTCTCCTAATGATGTGATCCAGTTCATCAAATGACAACACATGTCTATGGTCAGGAAACTTAACCATCTTTGATTAACAAGCTAGTAAAGTAGAGGCATACTAGGGACACTTTGTTTTGTCTATGTATTCGCACATGTATCAAGTTTCCGGTTAATACAATTCTATAAGAATAATAAACATTTATCATGATATAAGGAAATATAAATAACAAATTTATTATTGCCTCTAGGGCATATTTCCATCATGTTCTGGCACATTTTGATCCTCTAACTCCCCAACCGCAACATTTTCTTCTATTTGCATTGATTGAACGTCCTCCAAAGCAGGCACATGTCTGTGCATAACATGAGAAACTTTCTTCCTTTTTTTAGAAAGAGAAGGAGCCTTGAAACCTAGGTACCTTGTGTATCTGTTGCAACGCCTGACCTCAGAGACATACAACGGAGTGATTATGTGATGACGATTCTTAGATGCAGCAGTGTTAACATCCATAGTTTCAGTGGTATCCAACGAAGAAGGAAGACTATCATATTCATCAAAGATGATATCTGTGCCCATCAGATGAATATCAGCAAGGGTATCATGCACAACACACAAGATTTCCCGAGAGATATAGATCACAGTATTGCCATGAGCTAAATTAGAGAAAGGAAACCAGGTGTAGCAGGCCACTCCAACAATTTTGTGAAGAAATGATTGAAGTCCGTTCATACAGATCATCCACTCTTCAATTTTTTTTCAAGAGAAACAAAGTAGCCAATGTGAGGTGTGAAAACTATAGCGTAGCAGTGAATCAGAAAGACCAAAAGATTTCCATCCACAGGTAAACCAACTTCCACCTCGTCATTGCCAATCTAACAAAAAATGAATTGTCCAGCAGGAGTCCCATCAACAATACTAGTGATGACCCACAAGTATAGGGGATCTATCGTAGTCCTTTCGATAAGTAAGAGTGTCGAACCCAACGAGGAGCAGAAGGAAAAGACAAGCGGTTTTCAGCAAGGTATTCTCTGCAAGCACTGAAATTATCGCTAAGGGAAGTTCTATGATGAGATAATTTGTAATGGGTAGGTGCCCCAATTCTTTTTGTATCAAAGGACAAGCCTAGACGAACTCTTATATAAAGCAAAGCGCTCCCGAGGACACATGGGAATTACTGTCAAGCTAGTTTTCATCATGCTTATATGATTCACGTTCGTTACTTTGATAATTTGATATGCGAGTGGGCCGGTGCTTAGGTGCTTCCCTTCCTCGGACAAGCCTCCCACTTATGATTAACCCCTCTCACAAGCATCCGCAACTACGAAACAAGAATTTAGATAAATCTAACCACAGCATGAAACATATAGATCCAAATCAGCCCCTTACGAAGCAACGCATAAACTAGGGTTTAAGCTTATGTCACTCTAGCAACCCATCATCAACTTATTACTTCCCAAGGCCTTCCCTAGGCCCAAATCGTGGTGAAGTGTCATGTAGTCGATGTTCACATAACACCACTAGAGGAGAGACAACATACATCTCATCAAAATATCAAACAAATACCAAATTCACATGATTACTTATAACAAAGACTTCTCCCATGTCCTTAGGAACAAATGTAACTACTCACAAAGCATATTAATGTTCATAATCAGAGGAGTATTAATTATCATTAAGGATCTGAATATATGATCTTTCACCGAATAAACCAATTAGCATCAACTACAAGGAGTAATCAACACTACTAGCAACCCACAGGTACCAATCTGAGGTTTTGAAACAAAGATCAGATACAAGAGATGAACTAGGGTTTGAGAGGAGATGGCGTTAGTGATGACGATGGCTTCGATTTCCCCCTCCCAGAGGGAAGTTTCCCCAGCAAAACAGCTCCGCCGGAGCCCTAGATTGGTTCTGCCCAGGCTCCGCCTCGAGATGGTGGCGCTTCGTCCCAAAAGTTTCCTCCTGATTTTTTAGGTCAAAACACACCATATAGCAAAAGATGGGCATCTAGGGCCTACCGGAGACCCCACAAGGCAGGGCAGTGTGCCCAGGGGGGTAGGGAGCGCCTTCCACCCTTATGGATGGCAGGTGGCCCCCCTCTGGTGCTTTCTTCGCCCAATGTTTTTTATATATTCCAAAATAATTCTCCATGAAGTTTCAGGACTTATGGAGATGTGCAGAATAAGTCTATAATATTTGCTCCTTTTCCAATCCAGAATTACAGCTGCCGGCATTCTCCCTCTTCATGTAATCCTTGTAAAATAAGAGAGAAAGGCATAAGTATTGTGATATAATGTGTAAGAATAGCCCATAATGCAATAAATATCAATATAAAAGCATGATGCAAAATGGACGTATTAACTAGCAGCAGCCCTTTCCACCATTGCGACATGTTCATTCCATACTCAAATACCATCCTCCCGGTCTGCATCACTAGTCTGAATGCCATCCATCATGGACGGCCCCTCAGATCTAGTCATCTGACGGTAACTGAAGCCTCGGTAAGATTCATGAACTGGAGGAAGCACACTCCACTCCCCCGATCCCTTCTGTGGTGGTGGCAAGGTAGGGACAGCCTCCCAAGCATTAGCGGTGTTTTGCATCTACCAGACCTGTGCATCGTGTTGCGCTTGTTGTATGGCCATCATAAAAGTGAGTTGTTCGGGTGGGGTGATGCACCCATAGGCGAAACCTCTTATTCATTCCCTGGCAAGTTTTGATTGGGATTTCTTCCATTGAGAATGTAGACAGGAACAGACCACGATTTCCCAAGACCATTAATGTCAGCAAACCTCTTCACCACAAGACTAAATGGAACCACAGGAACTTCATTGATCAGAACACACACAATAACTCGCGCCTTACGGTGACCAGGATGATGCCAGTAAGTAATATGCCCAAAGCAAGAAACCGCTTTAATGAGATGATATTCGGTCTAATAATCCGGTGGAGAAGTAAGGAGCATGACCCAAGCGTCCCTCTCAATCACTGGATGACGCATGTTTGGCCCCTCATCATGGCGTATCAAGGTAAACTCAGAGAGATTTCCAAGCGCATGCGAACTAGTATTGTAACGCTCCGAGCCTGATGCGCCAGGTGTCTTCCGTTTATTCGTCGTCGTTACCATGTCATTTTCTTGCATGTTGCATTTTGCCATGTCATCATGTGCATTCCATTTGCATTCATGTTCGTCTCTTGCATCTGGTCACGGTCTCCGTTGTCCGTTTCGGAATCCTACACTCTCACACGCACCTGTCGCCCCTCTCAGATCTTGTTTCGTGAGCGGGAGAAAAACCTTCTCGGAATGGGGCGAGATTTGTCGAGTGGCCTTGGTATATCAATGGTAGATCGCCTGCGAAATTTCGTTCCATTTGGAGGTCGTTTGATGCCCCAAAAGTTAACCGCATTAACCGAAACCCTCCTTCTCTTTGCAGCCCAGCACCCCTCCACAATAGCCCACTAGCCCATCTAAGCCCCCTCCATGATCTCCGTGGTTGGATCACGATCGTGTGGGCGAAAACCGCACCTCATTTGTCCTCTCCTAGCTCCCTCTACCTATAAATAAGCCTCCCCCTCCATTTTCGCAAACGAAACCCTAGCTCCCACCTCCTCCGCGCCGCCGGACATGTTCGCCGACGGCCGGACATGTCCGCTCCGCCGCGCCCGAGCCTATCCGGAGTCGCCACGTCGCCTCAGCCACTTCCCCATGCCGCCGGCCCACTGTGGCCCAACCGCGGCCCGCCCGGGCCCGACCATCCATCCCGCTCCTCCCGCTTGATCCCAAGGGGATCGAGAGCGCTCGCCGCCACCCGTCCGCTCCTCTTCCCCGAGGTCGCCGCTGCCGTCTCGCTGTGCTCCGCTGCCCCCAGGTCGCCGACCATCGCGCCCTTCCCCATCTTCTTCTCCTCCTTACCCTAACCTCTCTCTCTCTCTCTATCATCGCCATGAACAGGAGCAGGAGCTCCGAGCTCGCTGCCGACCCCGTTTCACCGCCCCACCGCCCGGATCTGACGGGATCCGCCCCATCATGCGCCCGCCGGCGACCTCCGGCCAGGTCCGTGCCGCGCCACCGCAAGCCCCAGTCGCCGCCGCCTGCCTCCCCTCGTGCGGTCACGAGGAGAACGACGACCAGCGTCGCTAGCCATGTGGGCAACCACGCGCCCGCATGGGCCTTCTTCCTGCATGTGTGGGCTAGCCCACCTCCTCTACCGCTGCAAGGCCCAGCCAGCCTCCTCTTCTTTCCTGGGCCATCCAACTGGTGAGCACACCCCTATTCTTCGCTTCGTGCGCATTATAGCTATATCGCGCTCAGTTTCCGTCCCACAAAAATCACCTAAGTCCCTATTTTGCCCCATCATGTGTGCATCTTGCGATGATCATAACTTCACGCGTATCGCTCCGATTTGTGTGCATGATATGTCAAATTGTTTGTCTCTGAGTGCTCTACATGGTTGTTTAGTTTGCATGCATGTTAGTGTCCATCTTGATGCCTTAATCATTGTTCCAAGGGTCATATATGATGTTAACTACTGGAGATTGTCATAACTTGTTGTTTTGTCTTTTTCATAGCATTTTGTGTGTTGATCTTTTGTGCATCATGTAAGCATGTTTTAGAAACATATTAATGCCATCTTTACAATGGTACAATCCATGTATTTTTATGTGCCTTGTGGTGACTAGCACAAGCTTGTAAAGTGTGCTGCTTGATGTTTGCTGTTTTTTGAGACCGTGATTTTTGCCAAGTCTGTAACTGTTACAGTATGTTGCCATGTTAACTTGATGCTACCATCTATTCCATGCATAATCTGGACATGCCTAGTTGACATGTTTTGATGTCCATGTTATGATCTATCATGCCATGCCATTTGATGCCTCATATATGTCCTGTAGCATATGTTTTCATTGCCATGAACATGACTAAATGATGTTCCAGTTTTTTGTTAACCTCATGACGCCATGTTGTGAGCTTGTTATTGATTAACCTATGCCTCTTTTGGAGATGCTATGACTACTTTTTCCACATGCCAAGTTTGATAATTTTGGACTTCCTATGACCTCTGTTCCAAGCTTGTAAACATGCTATGCTGATGTTGCTGTTTTACACTGGCTGAAACTGTTACAACATATAAACTTGTCATGTTGTTTCCCACAAGTCCATAAGCCACATGTTTATGATATCTTGGTGTTATTTGCTCTTTGTTATGTGTACTTTGATGCCACGCCCTTGGTTGCCATATAACTTGCTGTAGTTTATCCTTTTCTTGCTCTCAAGTTGCCATCATGCTAAATCTGTCATCCTGTTAATAGCATGTTCATGTTTTGAAGCATCATAGTAATTATTCCATGCTTCATATGAATTTGTGCCCATGGACTAAGTTGAATTTTATCATGTCTACTACGTGCACATGTCTTTTTAATAATTATTAAAGTTGCTATGCTTGCTGTTATGTGCCTCCAAAGTCAACATCATAATCTTATTGTTTTGCATTACCAGATTTCCTCTAAGCCTGAGAACCAGCTTATGTCATGTTGCATCTTGTCTTGTTGATTGCCATTGATCTAGGGGTTATATGGAGATGCTTAGTAATCAAGTTTTGCCATGTTTAACCTTTACTTTAATTCCATGCTTTTGTTTGCCATGATCTTGCACTATATCATCATTGTTTCACGCCTCCAACATGTCAACATGTTATTTCTGCTCACATGTATGCCATGTTTTTCACCAAGTCATAATCTGTGTTATTAAGTTGCTTTTTGCATTGATCATATTGGTTTAATCCTGATGCCTATGAAGTTCAACCTTAATGTTATTTGAAGCATGTTGTGTGTACTTTGAGTGCATAGCAAGTTTGTGTCCATGTGTATCCTGTAGCATGTTGTTTCCTCGATTGCAAAGTGCTTAGTTGCTGTTTTGGGCAGATTGTGTTTGAAACTTGTGTTGAGTGTATGTGTTGAACCGTGGCTCCGTTTGGAGTATGCTCTATATGAAACTTGTTTGGTTTTGCATGTAGCTCCATCATGCCTTGTTGCATCCATATTTTGGAGTGATTGTGATGCTGTTTTGCTTGCATTGGCATCAATGCCATGTTTAACTTGTTTTGCTCATACCTTCTAGGCCGTAGCTCCGAATTAAACGAACTTTATATGTAACTTGACTAGAGAACCGTGTAGATCATCTTGGTGCATTTTAACTTGATGTTTAACAACTTTAACATAATGTTTTGTTCAGATCTGGAGCAATTTCGAAATTTGCATATGAGGACTTACCGAAATTGTTATATGTTGTTTCCGGCCTCATTTACACTTTCTTTGATGTGTTGTTCTTGTATGCATCATCTCTTGCCATGAGTAGCATCATGTAGCCTTGTCATGCATCACAATTGGTTGAGCATCATGTCATGTTTATGTGTGGTGTGTTTACCATGTTGTTTGCTTCTTTCCGGTTGTGCTCCTTCTCGATAGTTCTTGTTTCGTTGCGATTGTGAGGATTCGTTCGACTATGTGGCTTCATCTTCTTCATGGACTCATTTTTCTTCTTAGTGGGATTTCAGGCAAGATGACCGTCACCTTGGATCTCACTGCTATCTTTTCTATGCTAGTTGTCTTGATGCTATCGCTATGTCGTGCTACCTACCACTTGTTTATCAAGCCTCCCAAATTGCGATGTTAGCCTCTAACCTTTTTACCCTTGCTAGCAAACCGTTGTTTGGCTATGTTACCGCTTTGCTTAGCCCCTCTTATAGCGTTGCTAGTTGCAGGTGCAGTTGCAGGTTGTTCCATGTTGGGGCATGGATATCATGGGAGATCACAATATCTCTTATTTAATTTAATGTGTTGGGGAACACAGTAATTTCAAAAAAATTCCTACGCACACGCAAGATCTATCTAGGTGATGCATAGAAACGAGAGGGGGGAGTGTTGTCCACATACCGTCATAGACTGAAAGCGGAAGCGTTATGACAACATGGTTGATGTAGTCGTACGTCTTCACGATCCGACTTATCATAGCACCAAAGGTTCGACACCTCCGTGATCTGCACACGTTCAGCTCGGTGACCTCCAATGAACTCTAGATCCAGCTGAGGTCGAGGGAGATTTTTGTGAGCACGATGGCATGATGACGGTGATGATGAAGTTACGACGCAAGGCTTCGCCTAAGCACTACAATGATATGACTGAGGTGGAATTTTGTGGATGGTGCACCGCACACGGCTAAACAATCAACTTGTGTGTCTATGGGGTGCCCCCCTCCCCCATATATAAAGGAGTGGAGGAGGGGAGGGCCGGCCCTCTCATGGCGCGCCCAGGGGGGTCCTATTCCTATTAGGAGTAGGTTTCCCCCTTTCCCTAGTTGGAGTAGGAGAAGAAGGAAGAGGGAGAGGGAGAGAACGAAAGGAGGGGCGGCCCCCGTCCTAATTCGGATTGGGCTTGGGGGGGGTTGGCGCCCCCACCTTGGCTGCCTCGTCTTCTCTCCCACTAAGGCCCAATAAGGCCCATTGACTCAGGGGGGGGGGGGTTCCAGTAACCCCCCGGTACTCCGGTAAATGCCCGAACTCATCCGACACCATTCCGATGTCCAAACATAGCCTTCCAATATATCGATCTTTATGTCTCAACCATTTTGAGACTCCTCGTCATGTCCGTGATCACATATGGGACTCCAAACTACCTTCGGTACATCAAAACACATAAACTCATAATACCGATCGTCATCGAACGTTAAGCGTGCGGACCCTACGGGTTCGAGAACTATGCAGACATGACCGAGACTCACTTCCGGTCAATAACCAATAGCGGAACCTGGATGCTCATATTGGTTCCTACATATTCTACGAAGATCTTTATCAGTCAAACTGCATAACAACATATACTGTTCCCTTTGTCATCGGTATGTTACTTGCCCGAGATTCGATCGTCGGTATCTCAATACCTAGTTTAATCTCATTACCGGCAAGTCTCTTTACTCGTTCCGTAATGCATCATCCTGCAACTAACTCATTAGTCACATTGCTTGCAAGGCTTATAGTGATGCGCATTACCAAGAGGGCCCAGAGATACCTCTTTGATACACGGAGTGACAAATCCTAATCTCGATCTATGCCAACTCAACAAACACCATTGGAGATACCTGTAGATCATCTTTATAGTCACCCAGTTATGTTGTGATGTTTGATAGCACACAAGGTGTTCCTCCGGTATTCGCGAGTTGCATAATCTCATAGTTAGAGGAACATGTACAAGTCATGATGAAAGCAATAGCAATAAAACTAAACGATCATTTATGCTAAGCTAACGGAAAGGTCTTGTCCATCACATCATTCTCTAATGATGTGATCCCGTTCATCAAATGACAACACATGTCTATGGTCAGGAAACTTAAACATCTTTAATTAACGAGCCAGTCAAGTAGAGGCATACTAGGGACACTCTGTTTTGTCTATGTATTCACACATATACTAAGTTTCCGGTTAATACAATTCTAACATGAATAATAAACATTTATCATGATATAAGGAAATATAAATAACAACTTTATTATTGCCCCTAGGGCATATTTCCTTCAGTCTCCCACTTGCACTAGAGTCAATAATCTAGTTCACATCGCCATGTGATTTAACACCAATAGTTCACATCTTTATGTGATTAGTTCACATCTCCATGTGACTAATACTGTAGCGACCCGACCCGAATGGATCAAGTCTCTGTGCTTAAGTGTCATCCCTGGATCGGTATGCCGACACACACAGTACTCGAGGATTTATAACAGAGGTAAATCACATGTATAATGTAACGTAAATACTATTACCTCAATCCATATAGCGGAAGTAACAACAAGGTTGCGGATTCCCATCAACACCAACGGCAAAGTTGGGCGTAGAAATCGTAACCCTAACGTATCACTTACTCGTCGTAAGAATCCTGCAACATGAGACGTTGCAGCCATGTAGGTCAGTACATTGAATGTACTGGCAATTTCACACTGTAGAGCAATGCTGAATAATGGCTATCACTACATGCATATTTGGCTGGTGGAGGCTCAAAGTTTAATTTTGCATAAAGCTAATTTTCCCTACAACAAAGGAATATATTTTATTTAACTACAAAGTTTGTTGACAAACATTGAGAAGGTAACCCCTACTCAATCCCAATTAAAAGTTAACAACCCAACAAATTAATTAAGTAGAATGATGGGATCAACATAATAATTCAAGTACCAGATACTCAAGATGTCCATAACCGAGGACTCGGCTAATCATGATTAGTTTGTACACTCTGCGGAGGGTTGTGCTCTTTTCCCCACATGACTCGATCTCCTCTGTGGTATTTCTCGCACTGCATGATGTTTGAGAAACGGATGACCGAGACACAGTCTTTCCGAAGAGGTCCCCTTAACTGATAGATAGGCCGGTACACCTACAATCCCCTACATCTTCTAGCCCATCACGGAAAGGATTCCCACAATTTACTCAACTATGCCAGAGCCCACAATGGCTTGTGGCTACACACGGAAGTTTCTAGCATGAATAATCTTATGATCCCTTTGAGCCTAGGTGGCATTCCGTAGGATGATCACAGGAATACCCCGGGATCTCCTTGGACAACACTGGATTCCCCAAGTGCCCGGGCAAGCCACTGCTATCCCCAGGGTGTCCCAACCAATCCACTCAGATGTGTATTAAAGTAGCCACCTTAGGTTTCCCTTAGTTAATATAACTCTCACATCTTCCATGAAATCTCACATACCAATCCACGTCTACGAGCATAGCAAAGTAGTGCAAGCATGACACAATAATACCCTGGGTTTGAATGCAAGACAATAGGTTCCTACCTCATCAACTACTTCCCAATGCCCACATGTTATCAAATCCTACTCATGCAATGTTTGAGGGTTGAAACTAATGCATAAAACTGGGTAAAAGGGATATGATCAAAGTGTGAACTTGCCTTGTGCTGTTGATGAAGATGATTCGCACTCATAACTCCTGATAGTTCTACTAGTCACACTCCGTTCAATCTATCGTTAGAAAGCAATTGCATACATAAGCACTCATGCAAAAGAATCAAATAAAAGACTTCGAAAAACATTGAAAACAAGCAATTAACTATTGCAACAGAAAACAATTTATAAGAGTACCAAAATTGGGTGGATTTGGTCTTATCAGAAAGTTCAGGTCAAGAGCTTCGATTTGCAAAAAGAATCAACTGAATTGGAGTTACGAAACTCAAGTTATGATCAAAAGAAGTTTGAATCTGAATCTGAACAAATTTCAAAATTTCAAAATTTCAAAAAAGTTGATGTGACAGGTTCACTGGATAGGTGAAAACAAGACAAAACTATAGACCCTGGTTTCATCTAATTTGGAAGAACGAGTAAAAAGTTATGGCTATTTCAAATATCAGGGCCAAGCTCTTTTACGGAACAAAAATAGTTACGGCTAAAAGAATTCTAGGTCTAATGTATAAATACAGAGATTAATTGATAATCTAATTATTCGACCATATTAGTATAGAAATAATAAACTACGGAAGTATAAAAAGAAAAAAAACGAAGAAAGATACCTTTATAAGGTAGAGAAAAGACGACTTCGGAGAGAGGAGACAATTTCCAGAAGTCCCGCCGGGAGGAAAAAATATTTTTCTTTAATGAATCTAGTCAAACCAAAATATTGATTTAACCCGAATCGGATGATTTTTGGAGGCTCTATGGGTCTATATTTATAGATGAAAAGGAGACTTAAAGATCTATAGATAGGCAATGTGGGACTAAACATATACGAAAAGAGGAGAAAGAAAAAGAAATGCGGCCTAAAGTGTTCGGCCGGTCGACGCATGCGCGCATATATATTTAGCCAAAGTCAACAAAAGAGAAAAAAAATAATAGCTGACTGGGCTTGGCCCATGTAGAAAGAAGGAAAAAATGGGGCGCCACTGCCACTATGCTGCACATGTGGGTGACATATAGTTAGCACCCGCACGTACAGTTTTTTTCTTTTTTTAAATAGAAACAGAAAGGAAAACTGAATAACGAAAAATGAAGTAAAATTTTATATAGGAATATTATATATCAAAATTTTCAGAAAAAGATTTCCTAAAACATGAACATATTTTTAGAGGAAAATAAATTCCTCAAAAATATAAGTAAAGCAAAGAGTGCTTTTGGTTCAATAAAACGCAATAAAAACATTTTAAAAAATACAAAAATAATTTCAAATTATTTCTCTCCAATTTTCTAATCTAGGGAATCATTTTACCCTATTTTCCATATATTTTATTTTTGGAGAAAAATAATTTGAATAAAATCCAAATAACTCCAAATTGAAAATAATTTCATAGGGACTTTAAAATTTGATTCTTTGAAACTCCCAACTCATATTTCATATGATTTGAAGAATTCATTTTATCTTCTCTCATGAAAATCATTGAGTTGCATAAAGTTTCTGAATTTGAAATATTTCCAAATGAAATTCAAATATTTTCAGAACCCTTTTCATTTTAAATGGAAGAAGTCATGTCATCTTCTCTCTAGGGTTTTGTATCTCAAAAGAATTTGATTTCATGGAGATCAGAAAGCGAAGGTGAAAGTTTGGGAAAGTCATTTCATTCCCTCTCATTTAACTTTCAAAAAGTTTCAAATTTCACTCAATTTCACACAAGCAATCAAGCAAACAATCAAAACTATCTATTTAATATAACATTTCAAAATTTAGAATTTTAGGATGTTACATACCTACCACCCTTAAAATGAATCTCGCCCTCGAGATTCGGAGAGGCTAGAAAGAAATAGGTTAGGTTCGGGGCTTCTAAAAATCCATCGATCGTCACAGGGGGTCTGGGGTGCTACCACCCTTAGAAGCATGGTTACGGTTCCAACAAAACTCATATACTCCATCATTATTGTTGGCAGTGTCAGTCTTCTCAGATCTTCAGGATAATTCCTTCTCTGGCTCTTCCGGTAGTGGAATAACCTTTTCCTCAATTCTTCTATCCTTTCATCTCGGTAAGGTTCTTCCAAGACTGGGTCTTCTTAGCTAACGGGTCTGGCGCTAATACTAAACAACTATTGATATGTCATGGTGGTCATAAAACAATTTGACTGGGTCCCTGCAGAAAACGGGTCTGGGCTTGAACCTCACCGTATGACCTACGGTTGGCAACAGCTGGCTTGTACAAGGGAAAATTGTCATACCATTCTAAGGTTCAAATAAGGTTTTGATCGTCGTCTCTCTACTATAGGCAAGTCACTCAGATTTACCATCCCATATAGCAAGGCGAATAATAAGAGTAAGTCGGTATGGTGATCAATCCATCCCGCACCCAAATAATTACCTTGTATATGGTCTAGAGAATCTCGCATTCTAACACTCGGTCATCCTCACAAGCATTGCAGAATTTCTCTTGTCGACAAACTAAGTTCGGATAAATCCACGGTTTCTGCAAGCCAAACAAACATATATCATTCCATCACAACTCTCAGGTTTTGCATTACTCCTATAAGATCGTCTGTTGATAAAGGCATATCCTCTTCCAGGGGTTTTCCTTCAGCAAGAGTGTGCTTGCTTCTTGGCAGGTCCTGGGGCCTGTGGGTTATGGCCCATCTCATCACTTGCAAACCTTGAAATCATCATCGGGGGCAACTGGTCCTTATTCCAACATCCAACTTCCTAGCATTCCATCCAATTATATTGTCTCTCTTACTTCTATTGGTACCAAATTAAGACGTGATTACTCAGACTCATCGTGGGGTTACACTTGCTCCATATTACCAACATTATACCCCCTTTATATCCAATAGTACTTCATCCCTTCATACTCCTGGGGTATCCCACATATCGAGATAAAACTCGTACCTACTTTGTCCGAAGTCCACTCCGTGGAATATCATTATCTTCTCCAGGGGTCAAGTGTCCTCATAGGGTACTACCACCCTTAAAATGCACAAATCTTCCATAGACCATATTTCTCATATCCTAGAAAATGGTCAAAATCTTTCTTCTTAGAGTAACTACTCATAAAATCCAAATCAGTACCAACGGTGCTAACTTTATGATTCTCAAATTATTACAATCTCCTGCACTTCCACTACATGCCTCAACTCAACGCCTCAATATAAAAAGAGATGTTCCCACTACTACTACAACTATATTTCTCACAAACTCAAATATTTAGCACAAGCCTCCTTCTCTTTGGGACAATCTCTGGCAAAGTGCCCTACTTCATTACAACGAAAACATATTACTTCTGAAAAGTCTCTAGGTTTCCTTGTGATTTCAAAGCCTCCTTGGGTCCTCGGCTTCCTTTTTGGGCAACCGCTAAAGTAGTGCCCTGACTCCTTGCACCTAAAACAGGTGATATGACTCAAGTCCTTCCTGGAATCCAATCTATTTCTCTTCCAGGATTTTTCCGTTCCAATCAGGGCTTCTATTTCCTATGGGTCATACTCTACTTCCTCTGTCAGGAATTCTACCAGATCCCCATTCAGACAATTCTGGGAGATGTGTCCTTCTCCACATGACTAGCACGACTTGGTGCAGGGTTTATTTGGGTATTCTTCGATTGTGTCCTCCACCTCTTCCTTCATCAACAGTTCATCTAAAATTTCCATCAGGGCTCCTTTCATTGCTTCTTTCTTCTTCTGGACGGTTCTTTGTACCATGGGGTAAATGTGACACTGGGCAGGGTAGTGGGTAGTCCCTTCACACAAGAAACAAGTAATCTGCCTAGTTGGGCATTCTTCAGCTGAGTGAATTTCTTCACAATGAGGGCATTCATCCTTGTGTTCTTTATGGTTGTGTCCTATTTCTCCACAAATCTTTCATGCATAGGGTTTCTTCATATCATTTCCATAAGGCTTCAAATTTGGGGACACAAGAGACCTTTGCAGAGTCAACTTAAATTCTTCCCAAGTGGTTACTCTTTGCCACCCATTGATGGTTTGGTACATCCTCCCCCAAGTAGCAGCACCTCTTTCAAAGCACTCAAGAGCATGCTGGGTCATATCCTTTCCAGCTATAGGGTTATTCTTCATGTGACCTTCCATGTTCTGAATCCATCGGTCCGTCTCCAATTGAGTTATTAGTCCAGAAAATATGAGTTCATCTCCATTCATCCTCTATTGGGTCCATGGGTTTTGGGGTGAGATAAGAGAGATAGAGAGGGATACACACAATAAAAACAATAGTTTTGAAGAGACAGATGTTTTTTGTGGCTGTCGGGAAAACATCAAACAAATGACAGCTCACAATGTCGCATCTAAAGTATGTATATAATAGGGGTTTGGTCTTCTAAAGGTCAATAAATCTTCAAAGTCATCAAACTCTTCCAGTTGTGTTCATGTCTCTGATGTCTTCTTCCGATCGTGCTTGTCCTTCTTAAGTTCTTTTGCCAGATCATTTCTGTTGACGCGAAGTCTCTCATGACGTCCTTTAATATTCTGGAGTTGTGTTCCAAACTTCTGGGTTTCAACATCCTTGGCCTGAACCTTGGTCCTACTGTCCTTCAGTTACTGACGAATCTCCGGTATCTCGAGGTTTTGCTCCTCCATCTTGGCTACTTTCAGCTTCTGGGTCCTGAGTTCTTCACGAACTGTTTCCTTATCAAATACAGCTTCCTGAAGGTCCATCTTAAAATTCTTGATGTAATACTCTAGATCCTGGTGATGCACCAGCTAAGGTTAAACATTGACTTTTGCTTATAGGTGCTCCATTAGCCCTTTTGTCATCCAATCCTTCCGAAGAAATCCTTTCTTAACTCAGCACGGTGACAATAGCATAAGCGGGCGTCAACATCATGGATATTCATGTTTATGCTCATGTCTCTGTCATGAGCTATCATTCCATAGTTGATATCTCCTGTCCTGGGGTTTTCTTGATGGCCAACATCTTGAGTCTTGACGCTCCATGTTCCGGTACTTCTGTAACACACCTACATCTTAGGTATCGGCAACTTCAATAGCCTGACAAATTCCATAAGGCTGGATCATAGGTAAAGTCTTCGTAGTGTTGTCTTTGGTTCAGGGTGAAGCTCTTCATTTAAAATATGTAGGCCAGGGGTTCTTCAGTAACGAACTTCAGAAGGGTACGAGAATACATAAGTAGATCCTATTCCGAGCATTCCAAGTCACTTCACTCTGGGATTCATCAGAGCCTCCAAATTCTCCTAGTCTTCGGAGTCTTCAACCATTGTAGTTTCCATTTTTATAATGCACTAAAATCCTCTTCATTTCAAAGTGGTCTTAGTTGTCCGATATCTTGTACTTATTGGAGTGGTCTCTGATAGTCCCCAAGTGTAGGGAATCATCATAGTAATTCCCAATGGTGGAAGTGATAAGTATGGAGTGTCGAACCCACAAGGAGCTAAAGGTAAGATCAATATTCTCTCAATCCCTATCTACCACTGATATGACTCTAAGCACACTGAACATTTGCTTCCAACTAGAAACGAGAAAGAAAACTACGTTGTGGGTATGAAGAGGATAACTTTGCATGATATCAGAGAGCTAAAATATAAAATTAGGTGATGTTATCATAAAGTTAGAATATATTACTAAATATTATAAATAGCGAGTGTGGAATAATGATTGGTCGGTGTGCGGAATTGTCCTAGGCAAATGTAAACAAAACCGATAGTCGTCATTGCAATTTCATATGAGGGAGAGGCATAAGCAAATATACTTTCTCTTCTTGGATCATATGCACTTATGATTGGAACTCTAGCAAGCATCCGCAACTACTAAAGATCATTAAGGTAAAACCAAACCATAGCATTAAAGCATCAAGTCCCCTTTATCCCATACGCAACAACCCCCTTACTTGGGTTTATGCTTCTGTCACTCAAGCAACCCACTATAAGCGAATCATACATGTATTGCAACACCCTACAACGGGAATCCCTCACGCTTGCATGACATGGAGGGCACAATAGGACAACACCAAAATAAAACATACAACTCGTACCAATATAGATCAGCAATCAACCCAAAGACAAAGGATATCTACTCAAAACATCATAGGATGGCAACACATCATTGGATCATAATATGTGGCATAAAGCACCATGTTCAAGTAGGGATTACAGCGGGGTGCGGGAGAGTGGACCACGTAAAAGAGATGAGGATAGTGATGTTGATGAAGACGATCACCGCGGCGATGATTCTCCTCCCGATGGCACTCCGGTGCCACCGAGAGAGAGGAGGAGAGGTTCTCCCCCTTGTGCTTCCTCCTCCATGGCCCCCTGGATGGGGAGAGGTTCTCCCTCTGGATCTTGGCCTTCATGGCAATGATGGCCTCCGGGATTCTCCTCCATAGCCTCCGGTGATGATGGCCCCCTCTGGCAGGGTGCCAGAGAGGGCCTAGATTGATTTCTCATGGCTACAGAGGCTTGCGGCGGCGGAACTTCCGATCTAGGTTAATTTATGGAGGTTTGGGTATTTATAGGAGAGGTTGGCATCGAGAACAAGCCAGGGGGCGCCACGGGTAGTCCACGAGGCACAGGGGCGCGCCCAGGGGGGTGGGCGCGCTCCCACCCTCGTGGGGCCCATGGGACTCCCCTCCGGTAGATCTTTGTTCCAGTATTTTTTATATTTTCCAGAAAAAATCTCTGTTGATTTTCATCGCATTCCAAGAACTTTTATTTTTGCACAAAAACAACACCATGGTAGTTCTGCTGAAAACAGCATCAGTCCGGGTTAGTTCTAATCAAATCATACCAAAATCATATAAAACTATTGTAAACATGGCATGAATACTTCATAAATTATAGATACATTGGAGACGTATCGGTATCCCCAAGCTTAATTCCTGCTCGTCCTCGAGTAGGTAAATGATAAAAGAAATAATTTATGAAGTGTGAATGCTAGCAAGTGCTTAAGTGTGATCAATGATAGTTTCAGTCACTTTTTATAGCATCATTATATATCATAGTAGTAGCTCAACTCATGATCAAGCTTCTCATGATCAAGTAACAAGCTATTCACATGTTAAAGTATAGATCATAAACTTTCTTGAAAACTAACAAACCGTGCTCTTAGTCATCAAACAATTGCAATTCATCTTATTTTCGGGAAGGGTCTATGTAAGAGCTTTGATTCAGCAAACTCCACATACTCAACTAACATTTAATCTATCACAACTCCTAAAACTCATGTGATATTTATGGGTTCAAAGTTTTAATCGGACACAGAGAAATATAGGGGCTTATAGTTTTGCCTCTGTGACGCCCCCGATTCGATCGTACACTAATCATACACGCAAACGTGTACGATCAAGATCAGGGACTCACGGGAAGATATCACAACACAACTCTACAAATAAAATAAGTCATACAAGCATCATATTACAAGCCAGGGGCCTCGAGGGCTCGAATACAAGAGCTCGATCATAAACGAGTCAGCGGAAGCAACAATATCTGAGTACAGACATAAGTTAAACAAGTTCGCCTTAAGAAGGCTAGCACAAACTGGGATACCGATCAAAAGAGGCGCAGTCCTCCTACTTGGGATCCTCCTAACTACTCCTGGTCGTCGTCAGCGGGCTGCACGTAGTAGTAGGCACCTCCGGTGTAGTAGGAGTCGTCGTCGACGGTGGCGTCTGGCTCCTGGACTCCAGCATCTGGTTGCGACAACCAGGTAGAAGGGAAAGGGGGAAAAGAAGGAGAAAGCAACCGTGAGTACTCATCCAAAGTACTCGCAAGCAAGGAGCTACACTACATATGCATGGGTATATGTGTAATGGCCATATCGGTGGACTGAACTGCAGAATGCCAGAATAAGAGGGGATAGCTAATCCCGTCGAAGACTAAGCTTCTGGCAGCCTCCGTCTTGCAGCATGTAGAAGAGAGTAGACTGAAGTCCTCCAAGTAGCATCGCATAGCATAACCCTAACCGACGATCCTCCCCTCATCGCCCTATGAGAGAGCGATCACCGGTTGTATCTGGCACTTGGAAGGGTGTGTTTTATTAAGTATCCGGTTCTAGTTGTCATAAGGTCAAGGTACAACTCCAAGTCGTCCTGTTACCGAAGATCACGGCTATTCAAATAGATTAACTTCCCTGCAGGGGTGCACCACATAACCCAACACGCTCGATCCCATTTGGCCGGACACACTTTTCTGGGTCATGCCCGACCTTGGAAGATCAACATGTCGCAGCCCCACCTAGACCAACAGAGAGGTCAGCACGGCGGTCTAAACCTAAGCGCCCAGGGGTCTGGGCCCATCGCCCTTAGCACACCTGCACGTTGCGTGGGCGGCCGAAAGCAGACCTAGCCTAGTAGGCGTTCCAGTCCAATCCAGCGCGCGTCGCTCCGTTGTTGACATCACGAAGGCTTCGGCTGATACCACGACGTCGAGTGCCCATAACTGTCCCCGCGTAGATGGTTAGTGCGTATAGGCCAGTAGCCAGACTCAGATCAAATACCAAGATCTCGTTAAACGTGTTAAGTATCTGTGAACACCGACCAAGGCCAGGCCCACCTCTCTCCTAGGTGGTCTCAACCTGCCCTGTCGCTCCGCCTCAAAGTAACAGTCGGGGGCCGTCGGGAACCCAGGCCCACCTCTACCGGGATGGAGCCACCTGCCCCTTCAGCCCCCATCTCCGAACAGTATCACCGGTAATGTAACAGTGTAAAGTATATAGTATATGCCCGTGATCACCTCCCAAAGTGATCACGGCCCAGTAGTATAGCATGGCAGACGGACAAGAGTGTAGGGCCACTGATGGAACACTAGCATCCTATACTAAGCATTAGGATTGCAGGTAAAGGTAACAACAGTAGTAGCAAGGACAGGCTATGCATCAGAATAGGATTAACGGAAAGCAGTAACATGCTACACTACTCTAATGCAAGCAGTAGAGAGAAGAATAGGCGATATCTGGTGATCAAAAGGGGGGGCTTGCCTGGTTGCTCTGGCAAGAAGGGGTCGTCAACACCGTAGTCGTACTGGGTAGCAGCGGTGTCAGTCTCGGTGTCTAAGAGAGAAGAGCGGGAAGAAACAATAAATATAATGCAAACATAAGCATGACAATGGAAGACATGACAATGTGGGGTGCTAGGTGTGCCCTAACGCGGTAGGAGGTGGTACCAACGAAGGGGGGAAACATCCGGGAAAGTATTCCCGGTGTTTTGCGTTTTCGGACAAATGAACCGAAGGAGAAAAGTTGCGTGTTTGATATGCTAGGGATGTGCGGCGGACGAACAGGCTGCGTATCCGGATTCGTCCCGTTGATCTGAGCAACTTTCATGTACAAAGTATTTTCATCCGAGTTACGGATTATTTTATATGATTTTTCAAAGTTTTAATAAAATTTTAGATTTTCTAAATTACTTTTAATTCAAGTCGACCAAGTCAATTTGACTAGTCAAAAGGAGAGCTGCGACCCACCCGTCATGGACTATTTACCTAAAAATTAAATAAACCTAACTTATTTAATTGGGGCCTACATGTCATCTACTATTAGACTAACTTAGCACTAATTAATACTACTAGCTCAACCTAGTACTAACAAGGGATGGCGACAGCCCATCCAGCCACACGCACGACACACACACAACATGCAACACACGGTGCTTGAGGTTATAGCTGTTTTCTGCTAACAAAAGATAGCATTTTGTGATTTTCATAGTACTTAATACATGCATCAAATGGATTTGGTCCAATGGGATAAAATGGAGTTTGTCAAGTATACTACCTTCAAAAAATATTTTTGCTTCTGTTAATAGTCGTTTAGGCGCTGTTTAGGGGCTGTCTAGAGGGTTAGTTATTGTAGAAATTGAAAAGCTAGCTAGCAGCTATAGTAGCTAGCAGGAGTAGTACAGACGGAGCAATGGCAGTGGTGTGGCGCGGGAGATGCAGTGGCGGGGAGCGCGTTGGGAAGGCGCGGGCGCGCGCGTCGCCGCGGCCAGAGAGTGGCCTGAGGCGCGGCCGAGCGCGGCGTGCAGCAGCAGTGGGGGCAGCCAGAAAGGGAGGCAACAGTAGCATCGGCAAGCAGCAGGCGATGCAGCGTAGCAAGGGAAGGAGCGCAGCAGCAATAGAGCAAGCAGCGGCAGGCAGAGGAGTGTAGCAGCCGCGGCAAGGCAGCACGCAGTAGCAGTGGCAGCTAGCAGGAGCAGGCGCGCGGACCGGGCAGACGCGAGCGCGCGGCCTGGGACGGACAGTGGCGCAGGGGAGCACGGCTACGGGCGCAGCGAGCACGCGCGGTAACTCGGCCGGACGCAGGGTATGGCGCGGGCGGAGTGGCCAAGGGCGACAGGAGCAGAGTTTTAGACGCGATGACGGCAAGCGCGGCACTGGCACTCTGGTGGCCAGTTGGCCCGGGGGTTTGGTCCTACAAGACAAGCGCGACGCGCCACGTCCGAAGGTGCAAGAAGCACGAGCACCTACGGCCGGTGACGGCGGCGGCAGCGAAGCCGAGCGGAGGTCGGAGCACGGCTACGATGGTTGTTCGCTACGGGGCACATGCGGTAGCAGGGAGATGGGGAAAACATGGTGATGATCACAGTGATGACGGGGGCAAGCTCGGGGAGGTGCAAGGGTGGTCGGAAAGGAGCTGACGGCGACGAATCCGGCGATGATGCGGCGGTGGCTAAAGGCGGAGAAGAACTCGATCCCGACGGTGTGACGGAGTTGAGGTCGAGATGGTTCGCGTAGAGGACGTAGATGACGGAGGCGGAGCTCCCGAGCAACTCTAGGGGGCGGGGGTACGATGGTGGCCACGTGATTTGACGACGGCGCACACCAGCTCCTCACATGTGAGCTCCAGATCGAGGGGAAATGAGGCGAGGTGGAGGAGGGGGATTGTGGCTAGGGTTTACCACTGAGTGGTCGGGCAGGACTTGTAGGCGACGGGGAGGAGCTGGATGGCCAGCACGTGGCCGATCCGACCATGGACGCCGCGGGCGCGTCCAGCGCGTCTCCTGTGAACAGGAGGTAGGAGGAAACCTCCTGGTGGGCTGGGCTAGCTACAGGCCTTTGGGCCTTAAGTGTACAGTAGTTAGGTTTCTTTCTCCTTTTCTTTTTTGTTTGCCCTTTTTCTTTTCTGTTTCTTTTAATTAGCTGCTGTTTTCCACTTAAAACTTGATCCAAATGAATTTTGTAAAAAGTGGAGCCTTGGCACATAAATACTATGCAATAAGCTGCACTGCCACCAAAAGTCTAGTCCCCAAATAATCTAGTTTGATATTTTATTAATTAGTAAAGGCATTTAGATAATTATGTTTTCTACAATTTTATTTATATTAGAGCATTTAAACACTTTATAAAAATGTGTTTTCTTCACCTTTATTACTTAGGATTTATTTGTCCCAGCTTGAACATTTTAGTTTTAATGTTTGAAAACTTTTATTGTTTGCTTGACTTTGAATTTGAATTTGAATCGGTTTCGAACTAACTCGAGTTTATCAACAGTAACCGAGGTGACATGGCACCATTAGCAGAGTTTTATTGTAGCTTGATTATCCGGGTGTCACAATTCTCCTCCACTACAAGAAATCTCGTCCCGAGATTTAAGAGGGCGGTAAAGGGGGAAGGTTCGGGTTACGAAATTCCAGGGAGTGTTCTTGGTCTTGGTTGTTCTTCTCGAAGAGGTTGATCCATTACATTGATGTCTTCATTTCGCTGTTTCAGGTCATCATGATGAAGTTGTCATCCTTTCTTTGGGATCTCCATCATACTTACGAATAGGTAAGGGGCAGCTTTACAACAATTGAATGTTATAAAGGAAAATCATCTGGGCGGGGGTATCCCAAGAATGATCATAAGAGTATCTCTCGAGTTGAACAAATGAAACACATCGAGAGCAAAGTAAGAAGGTGCCATAAGAAGTTTGAAGCGGATAGACAATCGTCGTTGCCTGAAACAAGGCAACGGGCATAGGTATTGTGTTTAATACCAGAATTGATGATCACACGGAAGGTGGCTCATGAATTACATATGAAGCCAAGCATGACGAATAAATTTAGAAATAGGGTTGTATAGGAGAGTCAGGTTTCGATCCTGTGGAACTGTTGGTTATGGGCCCACAGTGTGGGTTAAAAGTAGGAAGGCGGTGACGATTTTCATGATCATGTAAGCAAGGCATGTCAGAGGATAGCCCGTTAGCTATGTTGGCAACAACATTGATACCAAGGGCGAGGGACGAAGAGAACGAATTTCCTGCTCGTTGAAACGAGGCGGACCAATAGGCAAAGTTCTCGTCCATCGGTGGCTATCGGGATGTCATCAACAATAGTAACAGGGTCTTGCTGGCAGAATTGCACACCTGGGTGTTTACATAAGCAGGAGAATATTACTGCTTAGATCATATAGACCTCAAGAAGGTTAAACAGAACAATGGAAAGGAAAATATGATTATCAGATTAAACAGAACAATGGAAAGGAAAATGTGTTTAAACACATATTGCAGGGGTATATCCTTCCCAAGGACAACCAGAGCATGATATCCATGTCAAGATATAATGTAGTAAACTCTTTAGGTAAGGTGAGCGAAATTTCATGACTTTACCCATACCGCGGTGTTTGGATATTTGAGCAGGAAACATTTATCATCTGGGCTTCAAATGTTCTTGTTGAAAATCGGAGTACCACCGACATGCTTCGAGATAGCATTGACATGGTCAACAGGTGAAGATCAGACTTTGGAAACACAAAGGATCCATCAGGAATAACTTATAGATTAAGTGTTACAATTTCCTCATGGAAGAATGGTTAACCTTGTTAAACAGGAAACTATAACCACAAGTCCTCCGGCCAGGTGTGATGGGCATGACATCACCTTACCGATATATAAGGAACAGTGTTATAACTCTTGGAAATATGTCCCAACCATCATATTTGACCAAGATTCAGGTCTGATTGGTGTTAGGATACCTCTGACTCAGGATGCCTGAGAAGAAAAGGTGCAACACAATTGTCGAGATGACCTTGTAAGATTCTCGGGAAATGAGCTATGGAGCGAGTTCCGACACACAAGTTCATCATTTAATCAAGGAGAGGTGAGGAGGTGGTTGATTGACTCAGCGACAATCCATTGACATTTCCAAAAAGGATGGATTTCCACAACTATGTGAACAAGGAGATAACATTTGTCAAATCAAATGATATAATGAGGTATGCTGGAGGAAAACATACACAGTTAAACATTGGTAGAAAGATGCGCCCGAAATATGGTTGGGCTGCACGACCAATGTCAGAATGGTGATTCAATAATCAATAGTCTAAGAATGCATGGCCGGCCATTAACTTCAAAGCAATAGGGTTGCTAGAAAGGCAGAATCCAAACAGCACCATTCACTTGTTGGTACCCCGGTTGGAATCAACGCGAGGACCAAGAAAGAATGGTGATGATGAGAAGTATCACTATACCAAGAATTCTTAAGAGGTGGAGAAATCCTCACAACATCCTTGATATTAAAAGATGGTAATACTCCAAGGTAAAGAAGATCAAATGCTGGATAGCAGGGAACTCAAGGTATAACAGAAAACACGAACACGTTTGTGTTGACCGGAAGGCAATAAAGTGGTCAAAAGTAACACAAATCATCGGGGGCAAGGATAGTATTTCTCATCATGAACTCAATTGATATCCTGGAAGAGCTCATAAGGTCGATGATGATCACGACACATTTGTCGAGGGATTTCATGAATATGTAATCAATCAGCGATGACATCAGGTCAAAGGAATGATGGAGCGGAAGGTTATTGGAACCATGGGTAGGACACAAACTTGAAATCAAGCTTGTTGTTCAAGGTGAACTGATATGACGAGCATGATCGTCGTAAGCTTAGCTCATCATCGAAAGTTGTGCTCCGGGATTAAGGACCAGGTAGCACAATTAAAGTTTAGCATGATAATGATATAGCTGAGCAGGCCAGTACTTACGTGATCGAGTTCAAATTCGTAAGTAATGAAGGTTACCAAGAGTTGTTTAATCGCGGTGCGATCTCGATTCAGTTATCGGTGTCTTTGAGTGTCTATTAACTCCAGCCCGTGGAAAATTGGAATCAGTGAGAATGTAGCACTTGATGAAGAACTCATAAGAAGTTATGCAGTTCCATGATTATCTCAAGATACCAGGGGGTAATACTCGACGACAGATCAAGGTAGAGGTTGGACTAGGGTATTGCTCTGCAGAAGATAAGGGCTCAAACTTGCACGAGAAACGGAATCAAGGAGGAACATGGTCGGAACCACGTCCATGGATACAAGATGAACTTATAACAAGGGGATAATTATTTTAAGAGAAGCTTCCATGATAAGGTATACATCGTGTCCATGGGCATGAACACAGGGTTCAAGGTCGACTCCCACTTGTTCAACGCATAACCTTTCATTCACCTCCCGTATTTCGAAAATGACATTAGTTGTTGAAAGTTTTTACCTGGTGCAATACCAGATAAGTATGACCCGTGTAATATTTCGGGTTCACGCGGATTAGGGAAGGCGTAGGTCCAACCCATTAGGGCATCTTAGGAACATATACCACAAACTTCGGAGTAAATAATACAAGCTCGAAAGTAGAGCATTGTTCAAAAGCAGATGACACAATTTACCAAAGGCATTATATACCCATGCAAAGGCTCACAAGGTTATTCAATATGAAGCACACTGTCGGATAAAATCCAACAAAGGAACCGATGGTCCACAAGGGATATGATGTGAGCGTCGATACTCAACCAGAGGAAGAAGAATGCAAGGAGATCTCATTATAGAAACACCTGACTAATTCAAAGTTCAAATGCAAAAGGATTATGATTTCCAATCGAGGGATCGGAAGCAAATGCTCTGACTTAAGGATGGATAAGTTGCATAGACTTAGGAGTACAATCAATGGCAATCCGACTGGTCGGGAACCAGCTCATGTTTAAAAGGATGTCTGAGCCGGAAAGATAATTTAGAAGGGTCGATAGATGATTGTGTGCATTTGCACACATGTTGAATCAATAGGATCAAAATGACGGTGTCAAAAGATACTAGTGAATATTGCTAGTGATATGGGAGCATCCATAATATAAGCATACAAGTATTTGCAGAGCATTAGTTGCTAAGGATTTTCAGAGGATTGAATAGTATTTCAAAGACTTTTTTGAAACACCTGAACAACTGGGGATGAGCGGATACTCGGAAAGTGCGAGAAATTATTCTTAGGGGTAATCAGGTGGCAAAGAACTGCAAGGCAGTAGGCACAAAATATTCTCGGGGTATCTTGTAATAACAAGATCGATTGGGAATAACAGTAAGCATGACAGGTGTAAGTATTTATCCATAGGGATATTTCGGTGGAAGGGAATTGCAAAAGAAACGGCACAAGGTCTCGAGAGAATATTGGAGAGTATCTTTGAAATCTTCTGGTGCAGCCGACGATCATCTGGACTGAAGGGGCTCTCTGGGAGAAAGTAATTTCGAGAACCTAAAGTTAGATTTTAGTAAAAATCGTTTAACCCGAATAGAAGAGAGTTCAGAATCCCGGAGTAAAGATCGAGGAGTAAAAGATTCTAATACCACCCAAATGGCGACGTGGGCCCGTAAGGCACATGGCCATGTTAGTAAAAGTTTTTGTAATGTCTAGACTCAACTTCGACCAAAGAGTGTGGAAGGGGGGGTTCCTACAGGCAGTCGGCTCTGATACCAACTTGTGACGCCCCCGATTCGATCGTACACTAATCATACACACAAACGTGTACGATCAAGATCAGGGACTCACGGGAAGATATCACAACACAACTCTACAAATAAAATAAGTCATACAAGCATCATATTACAAGCCAGGGGCCTCGAGGGCTCGAATACAAGAGCTCGATCATAGACAAGTCAGCGGAAGCAACAATATCTGAGTACAAACATAAGTTAAACAAGTTTGCCTTAAGAAGGCTAGCACAAACTGGGATACCGATCGAAAGAGGCGCAGGCCTCCTGCCTGGGATCCTCCTAACTACTCCTAGTCGTCGTCAGCGGGCTGCACGTAGTAGTAGGCACCTCCGGTGTAGTAGGAGTCGTCGTCGATGGTGGCGTCTGGCTCCTGGACTCCAGCATCTGGTTGCGACAACCAGGTAGAAGGGAAAGGGGGAAAAGAAGGAGAAAGAAACCGTGATTACTCATCCAAAGTACTCGCAAGCAAGGAGCTACACTACATATGCATGGGTATATGTGTAAAGGCCATATCGGTGGACTGAACTGCAGAATGCCAGAATAAGAGGGGATAGCTAATCCTGTCGAAGACTACGCTTCTGGCAGCCTCCGTCTTGCAGCATGTAGAAGAGAGTAGACTGAAGTCCTCCAAGTAGCATCGCATAGCATAACCCTAACCGATGATCCTCCCCTCGTCGCCCTGTGAGAGAGCGATCACCGGTTGTATCTGGCACTTGGAAGGGTGTGTTTTATTAAGTATCCGGTTCTAGTTGTCATAAGGTCAAGGTACAACTCCAAGTCGTCCTGTTACCGAAGATCACGGCTATTCGAATAGATTAACTTCCCTGCAGGGGTGCACCACATAACCCAACACGCTCGATCCCATTTGGCCGGACACACTTTTCTGGGTCATGCCCGGCCTCGGAAGATCAACATGTCGCTGCCTCCCAACCTTTTACCTCAAGGGTAATGTTAACAATAATAATTTATGAAAACCTACATCCAAGTTATATATATATGCGGATCGCTCCAACAAAAAGTTCTTGCCAAAGGAAAAAGTGTAAAAAGGGAAAGGTGATGATCACCAGACTCTTGTATAAGGGTAGAAGATAAAAGTAAAGGATAGGCCCCTCACAGAGGGAAGCAGAGGTTGTTATGTGCTTTTATGGTTGGATGCACAAAATCTTAATGCAAAAGAACGTCACTTTATATTGCCACTTGTGATATGGACCTTTATTATGTAGTCTATCGCTTTTATTTCTTCCACATCACAAGATCGTATAAAGCTTATTTTCTCCACACTAATAAATCATACATATTTAGAGAGCAATTTTTATTGCTTGCAACAATGACAACTTACTTGAAGGATCTTACTCAATCCATAGGTAGATATGGTGGACTCTCATGGAAAAACTGGGTTTAAGGAAATTTGGAAGCACAAGTAGTATCTCTACTTGGTGCAAAGAATTTGGCTAGCATGAGAGGGAAAGGTAAGCTCAACATGTTGGATGATCCAAGACAATATAACGTTTCCGATATAGGAAAACATAACCCATAAAGTTGTCTTCCTTGTCCAACATCAACCTTTTAGCATGTCATATTTAAATGAGTTCTCACAATTGCAAAAGATGTCCAAGATAGTATATTTATATGTGAAATCTCTCTTCCTTCAATATTCTTTCATCAATTGTTTAAGTGACCAATTCTGCGTTTGCTAGCTTCCAATAAATTTACTACCTATACTTATTATGTGTGAAGTCATTACTCCCCATGCTGTAAGCATATGAAACGTATATAAATTCAGATTTATAATATTCAATTCATTCAACAATTTACTCATAGGATATATGCGAGGCAGATGAGTAAATGACAAATGACTCCAAAAAGATATAAGTGAGTCAAATAATTAACTAGCCATGGGAGGATTATTTTTCATTCAAGATTTCAGATCCAATGATTTTATTCAAACAGAAAGTAAAATTGAAAATACGCTCCAAGCAAAACACATGTCATGTGACGAATAAAAATATAGCTCTGAGTAAGGTATACCGATAGTTTTGAGGACGAAAGAGGGGATGCCTTCCGGGGCATCCCCAAGCTTAGGTGCTTGAGTCTTCCTTGAATATTACCTTGGGGTGCCTTGGGCATCCCCAAGCTTAGGGTCCTTCCACTCCTTATTCTCCTCATATCGATATCTCACGCAAAGCTTGAAAACTTCAATCACACAAAACTTAACGGAACTTCATGAGATAGGTTAGTATGATAAAGAGTAAACCAGTCACTTTGGTACTGTCAAAGACAAGGTTCATAATTATTATGACACAATGTCTACTGTACCAAATCATTTCTACAATTTATATTGAGAAATATAAGCCATAGAAACTGGAAAACAAGCAGACTATGCAATGAAAACATAAGCTGTCAGAAACAGAACAGTCTGTAATGATCTGAACACCAACCATACTTATGCTACTCCAAAAATTCTGAAATAAATTTGTGGACATGAGTAATTTGTCTATTAATCTTCTGAAAAAAGAATCAACTCAATCACACTCCTCTGTAAAAAATGACATCTAATCTCGTGAGCGCAAAGTTTCTGTTTTTTACAGCAAGATCACATTAACTTTCACCCAAGTCTTCCCAAAGGTCTTACTTGGCACTTTATTTAAACAAAAGCTATAATGAATTATTACTACAGTAGCTTAATCATGAGAACACACAAAAACAAATTGGGTTGACTCCCAACAAGCACTTTTCTTTAATGCCTTTTAGCTAGGCATGATGATTTCAATGATGCTCACATAAAAGATAAGAATTGAAACATAAAGAGAGCATCATGAAGAATATGACTAGCACATTTGAACCTAACTCACTTACTATGCCTAGGGATTTTGTGAGCACACAATTTATGGGAACAAGAATCAACTAGCATAGGAAGGCAAAACAAGTATAACTCCAAAACTTTAAGCACATAGAGAGGAAACTTGATATTATTGCAACTCCTACAAGCATGTATTCCTCCCTCATAATAATTCTCAGTAGAATCATGAATGAGTTCAACAATATAACTAGCACATAAAGCATTATGTTCATGATCTACAAGCATACAAATTTTACTAGTCTTCACATAAGCAAAAAATTTCTCATTCGAGATAGTGGGAGCAAACTTCTTCTAAATCCACTTTAGATGATAGTATTATTCATACTCCAAAATATGTAAGTGAATCTCATGGAGCATTCTACAATTAATATAGACTAACCAATATCCAAGCTCAAAATATATAAGTGAAGCACACGAAGCATTCTATAAAACCATACTCAAAAGATTTAAGTGAAGCACAAAGAGCAAATCTATAAGATCATACTTAAAAGATATAAGTGAAGCACATGAAGCATTCTATAAACAAATGAAGGGCTATATCATACTAGTATGGTTCTTAAAGGAAAAATAAAAAAACACAAAGGACACAAATCATGTTAACAAAACAAAAACTGAGGTATACCGATAATTGTTGAAGAAGAAAGATGCGATGCCAACCGGGGCATCCCCAAGCTTAGATTCTTTAGTATCCTTAGAATATTTACTTGGGGTGCCTTGGGCATCCCCAAGCTTTAGCTCTTGCCTCTCTTTATTCTTCTCACATCGTTAACTCCTCGTTCTTTGAACACTTCATCAGCACAAAACTTTAACAAAAAATTTGTGAGATCCGTTAGTATAATAAAGCAATTCACTACCTTTAGGTACTGTTGCAAACTTATTCCAATTTCATATTAGAACTATATCTACTGTATTCCAACTTCACCATGGTTCATACCCCCCGATACTACCCATAGATTCATCAAAATAAGTGAACAACTCATAGAAAACAGAATCTGTCAAAAACAGGATAGTCTGTAGTAATCTGGAAGTTTAGTGAACTTCTGTAACTCCAACAAATTCTAAAAAACTATGACAATTTAAAAAAATTGTACATAAGTAATGTGCAAAAAGTTTCATACCCATTTTACTTTCCAGTAAAAAATGTAAAATCACGCGCTACAGCCAAAGTTTCTGTTTTTGTACTGCACAAAGTAAACAAGCAATCTAATCATCCTAAAACCAAGGCTTGGCACATTATTTTATAATACAATGGATATATACAAGGGGATAATTATTTTCAGAGAAGCTTCCATGAATTTTTTTACATTGTTTCCATGAGCATGAACACAAGTGTTAAAGGTCGACCCTCACTTCTCCAATGCATAACCTTCCAATCACTTCTCTTATTGAAAACTTTTTAGGTATGAGAGGCAAGTAATTTTTTTGTATTTTCATTCTTTAAATTTTTTTTGTATGTTTCACCCACAACTAAACAGAAACAAAAAAGGAAAAACAAAATCTACTTAGTGAAGAAAGAAAACAAGCACACACGAGAATATCAACCCCACGCTATTGCTCCCCGGCAACGGCGCCAGAAAAGAGCTTGATAATCCCCAAGTGTAGGGAATCATCGAAGCAATTCCCAATGGTGGAAGTGATAATTATGGAGTTTCGAACCCACAAGGAGCTAAAGGTAAGATCAATATTCTCTCAAGCCCTATCTTCCACTGATACGACTATACGCACACCGAACGTTTGCTTCCAACTACAAACGAGAAAGAAAACTACGTTGTGGATATGATGAGGATAACTTTGCATGATATCAAAGAGCTAAAATATAAAAGTAGGTGATGTTATCATAAAGTTAGAACATATTACTAAATATTATAAATAGCGAGTGTGTAATAATGATGGGTCGGTGTGCGGAATTGTCCTAGGCAAATGTTAACAAAACCGATAGTCGTCATTGCAATTTCATATGAGGGAGATGCATAAGCTAACATACTTTCTCTTCTTGGATCATACGCACTTATGATTGGAACTCTAGCAAGCATCCGCAACTACTAGAGATCATTAAGGTAAAACCCAACCATAGCATTAAAGCATCAAGTCCTCTTTATCCCATACGCAACAACCCCCTTACTCGGGTTTATGCTTCTGTCACACAAGACACCCACTATAAGCGAATCATGAACGTATTGCAACACCCTACAGCGAGAATCCCTCACGCTTGCGCAACACGGAGGGCACAATAGGACAGCACCAAAATCAAACATACAACTCGTACCAATCTAGATCATCAATCAACCCAAAGACAAAGGATATCTACTCAAAACATCATAGGATGGAAACACATCACTGGATCATAATATGTGGCATAAAGCACCATGTTCAAGTAGGGGTTATAGTGGGGTGCGGGATAGTGGACCGCATAAAAGAGATGAGGATGGTGATGATGATGGTGATGTTGATGAAGACGATCACCACGGCGATGATTCCCCTCCCGATGGCACTCCGGTGCCACCGAGAGAGAGGAGGAGAGGTTCACCCCCTTGTGCTTCCTCCTCCATGGCCTCCCCCTGGATGGGGAGAGGTTCTCCCTCTGGGCCTTGGCCTTCATGGCGATGATGGCCCCTCCGAGATCCTCCTCCATAGCCTCAAGTGATGATGGCCCCCTCCGGCAGGGTGCCAGAGAGGGCCTAGATTGATTTCTCGTGGCTACAGAGGCTTGCAGCGGCGGAACTTCTGATCTAGGTTAATTTCTGGAGGTTTGGCTATTTATAGGAGAGGTTGGTGTCGAGAACAAGTCAGGGGGCCCCATGGGTAGTCCACGAGGCATTGGGGCGCGCCCAGGAGGGTGGGCGCGCCCCCACCCTTGTGGGGGCCACGGGACTCCCCTCCGGTAGATTTTTGTTCCAGTATTTTTTATATTTTCCAGAAAAATTCTCTGTTGATTTTCATCGCATTCCGAGAACTTTTATTTCTGCACAAAAACAACACCATGGTAGTTCTGCTGAAAATAGTGTCAGTCCCGGTTAGTTCTAATCAAATCATACCAAAATCATATAAAACTATTGTAAACATGGCATGCATACTTCATAAATTATAGATACATTGGAGACGTAACAGTCTCATCAGTCGAATATTCGTGTGTTTAAAAGGGGAAAGGGGTATAGTCTAACTAAAAGGGAATATTTTGATAAAGCTTAGAAAAGAACAGAGCTAAAAGATCTTTTTGAAAGTGAAGTTGTAGAGAAAATCTTCCCTATGGGCTTGCCAGTTTCTAGGGGTCACGTCCTACAGTCAACATGTGCTCTGGTACCATCTTGTAGCGACCCGGCCCGAATGGATCAAGTCTCTGTGCTTAAGTGTCATCCCTGGATCGGTATACTAACACACAGTACTCGAGGATTTATAACAGAGGTAAATACCATGTATGAAGTAACGTAAATACTATTACCTCAATCAATATAGCGGAAGTAACAACAAGGTTGTGGATTCCCATCAACACCAATGACAAAGTTGAGTGTAGAAATCGTAACCCTAACATATCACTTACTTGTCGTAAGAATCCTGCAACATGAGACCTTGCAGCCATGTAGGTCAGTACATTGAATGTACTTGCAATTTCACACTGCAGAGCAATGCTGAATAATGACTATCACTACATGCATATTTGGCTGGTCGAGGCTCAAAGTTTAATTTTGCATAAAGCTAATTTTTTCCTACAACAAAGGAATATATTTTATTTAACTACAAAGTTTGTTGACGATCATTGAGAAGGTAACCCCAACCAATCCTAATTAAAAGTTAGCAACCCAACAAATTAATTAAGTAGAATGATGAGATCAACATGATAATTCAAGTACCAGATACTCAAGATGTCCATAACTGAGGACACGGCTAATCATGATTAGTTTGTACACTCTGCAGAGGTTGGCGCACTTTTCCCAACAAGGCTCGATCTCCTCCGTGGTATTTATCGCACTACATGATGTTTGAGAAATGGATGAACGAGACACAGTCTTTCCGAAGAGGTCCCCTTAACCGATACATAGGCTAGTACACCTACAATCCCCTACATCTGCTAGCCCATCATGGAAAGGATTCCCACAACTTTCTCAACTATGCCAGAGCCCATAATGGCTTGTGGCTGCACATGGAAGTTTCTAGGATGAATAATCTTATGATCCCTTTGAGCCTCGGTGGCATTCCATAGGATGATCACACGAATACCCCGGGATCTCCTTGGACAACACTGGATTCCCCAGGTGCCCGGGCAAGCCACTGGTATCCCTAGGGTGCCCCAACCAATCCATCCAGA
The DNA here is from genome assembly GCF_056163025.1 of Triticum urartu. Classification (NCBI taxonomy): domain Eukaryota; kingdom Viridiplantae; phylum Streptophyta; class Magnoliopsida; order Poales; family Poaceae; genus Triticum; species Triticum urartu. Next base: position 240,847,634 of record NC_141876.1, read on the forward strand.
TGTGTATTAAAGTAGCCACCTTAAGTTTCCCTTAGTTAATATTACTCTCACATCTTCCATGAAATCTCACATACCAATCCATGTCTATGAGCATAGCAAAGTAGTGCAAGCATAACGCAATAATACCCTGGGTTTGAATGCAAGACAATAGGTTCCTACCTCATCAACTACTGCCCAATACCCACATGTTATCAAATCCGACTCATGCAATGTTTGAGGGGTGAAACTAATGCATACAAACTGGGTAAAAGGGATATGATCAAAGTGTGAACTTGCCTTGTACTGTTGATGAAGATGATTCACACTCATAACTCCTGATAGTTCTACTTGTCACACTCCCTTCAATCTATCATGAGAAAGCAATTGCATACATAATCACTCATGCCAAAGAATTGAAGTAAAGACTTCGAAAACAAGCAATTAACTCTTGAAACAGAAAACAATTTCTAATAGTACAGAAATTGGGTGGATTTGGTCTTATCAGAAAGTTTAGGTCAAGAGCTTCGATTTGCAAAAAGAATCAACTAAATCGTAGTTACGAAACTCAAGTTATGATCAAAAGAAGTTTGAATATGAATCTGAACAAATTTTAAAATTTGAAAATTTCAAAAAAGTTGATGTGACAGGTTCACTGGCTAGGTGAAAACAAGACAAAACTATATGCGCTGGTTTCATCTAATTTGGATGAACGCGTAAAAAGTTATGGCTATTTGAAAAATCAGGGCCAAACTGTTTAACGGAAGAAAAATAGTTAGGGCTAAAAGAATTCTAGGTCTAAGGTATAAATACAGATACTAACTGATAATCTAATTATTCTACCGTACTAGTCTAGAAATAATAAACTACGGAAGTATAAAAGGAAAAAAAACGTAGAAAGATACCTTTATAAGGTAGAGAAAAGACGACTTCGGAGAGAGGAGACAATTTCCAGAAGTCCCGCTGGATAGGAGAAAAATATTTTTCTTTAATGAATCTAGTAAAACCAAAATATTGATTTAACCCGAATCGGATGATTTTTGACGGTTCTGTAGGTCTATATTAATAGATGAAAAGGAGGCTTAGAGATCTATAGATAGGCAATGTGGAACTAAACATATACGAAAAGAGGAGAAAGAAAAAGAAATGCGGCCTAAAGTGTTCGGCCGGTCGGCGCGTGCGCGCATGTTTTTTTGCCCAAGTGAACAAAAGAGAAAAAAATAATAGCTGACTTGGCCTAGCCCATGTAGAAAGAAGAAAAAAAGGGGTGCCGCAGGTACTGTGCTGCGCATGTGGGCGACATATAGTTATCTGCAGCACGTATATTTTTTCTTTTTTTAAGTATAAACACAAAGGAAAACTGAATAACGAAAAATAAAGTAAAATTTTATATAGGCATATTATAAACCAAAAATTTCAGAAAAATATTTCCTAAAACGTGAACATATTTTCAGCGGCAAATAAATTCCTCAAAAATATAAGTATAGCAAAGAGTGCTTCTGGTTCAATAAAACCCAATAAAAACATTTTAAAAAAATACCAAAATAATTTCAAATTTATTTCCGTCCAATTTTCTAATGTAAGGAATCATTTTACCCTATTTTCCATATATTTTATTTTTGGAGAAAAATATTTTGAATAAAATCCAAATAACTCCAAATTGAGAATAATTTCATAGGGACTTTAAAATTTGATTCTTTGAAACTCCCAACTCATATTTCAAATGATTTGAAGAAGTCATTTTATTTTCTCTCATGAAAATCATTGAGTTGCATAAAGTTTCTGAATTTGAAATATTTCTAAATGAAATTAAAATATTTTCAGAACCATTTTCATTTTAAATGGAAGAAGTCATGTCATCTTCTCTCTAGGGTTTTGTATCTGAAAAGAATTTGAATTCATGGAGATCAGAAAGCGAAGGTGATAGTTTGGGAAATTCATTTCATTCCCTCTCATTTAACTTTCAATAAGTTTCAAATTTCACTCAATTTTACACAAGCAATCAATCAAAAAAGCAAGCACTCAATTTCACACAAGCAATCAAGCAAACAATCAAAACTATCTATTTAGGGATGTTAGAAATACTCAAATGGTTCAATAGAGTTTCACATCGCTATGTGATTAACACCCAAAGAGTGATCATGTTTTGCTTGTGAGAGAATTGTAGTCATCGGCTCTGCCACATTCAGAGTCGTATGTATTTTGCAAATTTTCTATGTCTACAGTGCTCTGCACCCAGCTACTCTAGCTAATTGCTCCCACTTTCAATATGTGTCTAGATCGAGACTTTAGAGTCATCTAGATCAGCGTCAAAGCTTTCATCGACGTAACTCTTTACGATGAACTCTTTGTCACCTCCATAACCGAGAAAAATTTCCTTATTCCACTAAGGATAATTTTGACCGCTGTTTAGTGATCCACTCCTGGATCACTATTGTACTCTCTTGCCAAACTCATGGTGTGGTACACAATAGGTCTGGTACGCAGCATAGCATACTTTATATAACCTATGATTGAGGCATGGGGAATGACTGTTCATTCTCTTTCTATTTTTTGCGGTGGTCGGGTTTTGAGTGTTTACTTGACTTCACACCTTGCAACACAGGCAAGAACTCCTTCTTTGACTGTTCCATTTTGATCTACTTCAAAAACTTGTCAAGGTATGTACTCATTGAAAAAAATTATCAAGCGACTTGTTCTATCTCTATAGATCTTGATGCTCAATATGTAAGCAGCTTCACTGAGGTCTTTCATTGAAAAACTCCTTTCAAACACTCCTTTATCCTTTCCAAAAAAATCTACATTATTTCCGATCAACAATATGTCATTCACATATACTTATCAGAAATGCTATAGTGCTCCCACTCACTTTCTTGTAAATACATGCTTCACCACAAGTCTGTATAAAACTATATGCTTTGATCAACTCATCAAAGCGTATATTCCAACTCCGAGATGTTTGCACCAGTCCATAGATGGATCGCTGGAACTTGCACACTTTGTTAGCACCGTTAGGATTGACAAGAATTTCTTGTTGTATCATATAAAACTCTTCTTTAAGAAATCCATTAAGGAATGCAATTTTGACATCCATTTTCCAGATTTCATAAAATGTGGCAATTGCTAACATGATTCAGACAGACTTAAGCATCGATACGAGTGAGAAAATCCCATCGTAGTCAACATCTTGAACTTGTTGAAAACTTTTTTTCAACAATTTGAGCTTTGTAGATAGTAACACTACTATCAGCGTCCATCTTCCTCTTGAAGATCCATTTATTCTCAATGGCTTGCCAATCAACGGGAAAATACACCAAAGTTCGCACTTTGTTCTCATACATGGATTCTATCTCAGATTTCATGGCATCAAGCCATTTTGTGGAATCTAGGCTCATCACTTGTAACGCCCTCGATGCGGATATTTCTCCCACGTGTCGAAGCACGATTTAGAGGCATAACCGCATTGAAAGCAATGTCGCAAGTGAGGTAATCTTCACACAACCCATGTAATACATAAGGGAAAGAGATACATAGTTGGCTTACAATCGCCACTTCACACAATTACATGAATAAAGCATTACATCAATCAGATACAATCAAGGTCCGACTACGGAACCAAAATAAAAGAAGAACCCCAAAAGCGACAAGGTCCCCCGATTGACCCCAACTGGGCTCCACTACTGATCAACTAGAACGAAACAACACAAAGGACAAGATCTTCAACGAGCTCCTCCTGAGCTTGGTTGCATCATCTGCACGGTCTCATCGACACCTGCAAGCTGGTTTTGGAAGTATCTGTGAGCCACGGGGACTCAGCAATCTCGCACCCTCGCGATCAAGACTATTTAAGCTTATGGGTAAGGTAAAAGTATGAGGTGGAGCTGCAGCAAGCGACTAGCATATATGGTGGCTAACATACGCAAATGAGAGCGAGAAGAGAAGGCAAAGCACGATCGAGAAACTATGATCAAGAAGTGATCCTAGAACAACCTACGTCAAGCATAACACCAACACCGTGTTCACTTCCCAGACCCCACCGAGAAGAGACCATCATGGTTACACACGCGGTTGATGTATTTTAGTTAAGGTCAACTTCAGGTTTTCTACAACCGGACGTTAACAAATTCCCATCTGCCCATAACCGTTGGCACGGCTTTCGAAAGTTCAAATCCCTACAGGGGTGTCCCAACTTAGCCCATCACAAGCTCTCACGGTCAACGAAGGATATTCCTTCTCCCAAGACATTCCGATCAGACTCGGCATCCAGGTTACAAGACATTCCGACAATGGTAAAACAAGTCCAGCAACACCGCCCGAATGTGCCGACAAATCCCGATAGAAGCTGCACATATCTCGTTCTCAGGGCACACTCAGATGAGACATCCTACGAGTAAAACCAAACCTCAAGTTGCCCCGAGGTGGCCCCGCAGTCTGCTCGGTCGGACCAACACTCAGAGGAGCACTGGCCCGGGGGGGGGATTAAAATAAAGATGACCCTCGAGAGAGCGACTCCCAAGGGAAAAGTAGGTGGTGGTGAGGCAAATGGTAAAACCAAGTTTGGGCATTGCTGGAGGAGTTTTATTCAAGGCGAACTGTCAAGGGGTTCCCATTATAGCCCAACCGCGTAAGGAACGCAAAATCCAGGAACATAACACCAATATGACGGAAACTAGGGAGGCAAGAGTGGAACAAAACACCAGGCATAAGGCCGAGCCTTCCACCCTTTACCAAGTATATAGATGCATTAATTAAATAAGATATATTGTGATATCCCAACGAGTAAACATGTCCCAACAAGGAACAACATCTCCATGTTCCAACAAGGAACAAACTTCAATCTTCACCTGCAACTAACAAAGCTATAAGAGAGGCTGAGCAAAGGGGTAACATAGCCAAACAACGGTTTGCTAGGACAAGGTGGGTTAGAGGCTTGGTTCAACAATATGGGAGGCATGATAAGCAAGTGGTAGGTATCGTAGCGTAGGCATAGCAAAAGAGCGAGCAACTAGCAAGCAAAGATAGAAGTGATTTCGAGGGTATGGTCATCTTGCCTGGAATCCCGCAGGGAAGAAGAACGAGTCCATGAAGAAGATAAACGGACGTAGTCAAATGAGTCCTCACAAACGCGATGTTACCGGATTACCGAGAAGTACACCGGAAAGAAAGCAAACAACATAGTAAACAACCACTACAACAACGTGGCATGATGCGCAAACAAGTATGATGCATGTCCGGTTTAATGAGGCATGGCATGACAAAGTGCACAAACAATCCTACAAATTAAGTGGAGCTCATTATGCGACGGAGTTGCATATTGAAGAAAACACCACATGACTTATTTAGTTCTCTCTCATTTATTTACCCAACAAGATTAAATGTTGATTAACATGGCAAGAGGTGAAGCACAACAAAACTACCTATCTAGGCAAGTTTAAATGAGGCCGGAAGCAACGAACAACAATTCCGGTAAATCCCCATATGCATATATTAGGTTTGGTGCTGTTCTGCCCTAAACCAAATTTTATAGTTGTTAAACATGCAAAGTGATGCCACCATGTTAAACTAGACAAAATTCTACCCCCATTTACATATAAAGATTATTAAAAACAGAGCTATGGTTATTTAGTTATGAAATAAAACATTTTAACATGACATAGGACCAAATTTAACCAAACAGCATTTTAAACATTTTAAACATGGTGAAAAAGGCATATTATGAAACTAGACGAAAAACTAAGCAAGTTTCATATTAAGTTTGTTTTAATCCGATGCACGGTTGGAGAGTTATAAAATGCATGAACATGGAGGGTTTTTCTGCAAATCTGCCAAACCCTGGTTAATTAGCAAATTCGGTCACGGAAAAAAAACAAGCGCTCGGGCCGAAACTGCTGGGCGCTGGGGCGCTCACCATGGGCCAAAACTGGTTGTTGGAGGGGAAATAGCCCACGCGGGCCAGAGGCGTGGAGCAGGCCGGCGTGGGAAGGCGGCCCAAGGCCTGGCTTGGAGGTAGATCGGGCGCATGCGGTCGAGTGTGCATGACCGTTGACCCAAGCGGCAGCTGCAGTTCGTCAGGAACGAACGGGACGGCGGCGCGGCGTGAAGCAGAACGGTGGCGAGCAGGCGATGGAGGCGGCAGCGGGTCTCGGCGTGGGATGGCGAAGGGACTCGGCGGGACGCACACCGGCGATCGATGCGGGTCGAACAGAGGGACTTGGCGGGGCGAAGACTCCTTGGTGTCTTCATACAGCTGTAGACGGCGCCGGGCGCAGGGAAACGGGCGGAGGCAGGTGGGGACGACGGCTCCGTGGCGACGAGGTTCTGCAGAAGGGCAACAGCCATGGCAGGGACTTGAAGCGGGGCTCCCGGCGACGAGGCGTTAGCAGGGGAGGCAGACGAGGCGCTAGCGTTGCGCCTCCTTCGTGCGGAGAACGAGCGGGCCAGGCAGGGGACCAGGTGCCCGAAGGCTTGAAGGTGGCGCGGCGGCGGACTGCTGCCAAAGGGGATCGGGGCGGCGTGGTCCGTCTCTGCTCGATGTAGAGGCTGGTGCGGGACTAGAAGTTGCGGACGAACAGGGGCGCGGGCGCTCGGTCCAGATCGAGGCAGGGAGGAGGATTTGTAGGCGATAGGTGGCGAGCGATGGTTGGGGATGGGTGGATCCCGAGGGGGATTGACACCGGGTGGCGGCGGCGACAGGGACAAAAGTCCTAGAATTTAGGGTTTGGCAAAATAGTCTAGTGGTTGATCTATATATAGTAAGCCGGATAGGTTTAGGGGGTATAAGGTCCCTCCAATCGTAATCGGACGGACGGGAAAAATAGCTTAGGTAGCCCAAATATGTAAATGGTGATATTTTGTAGATGTTTGGGGATGATCCGGACACAACGGTGACGACTCGCCGGGTCGGGTCCGGGACAATTTTCGGACGCGCGCGCGAGGAGGGCCGCGGGCTGACGATAGAGGTTAGGTTGGACCTGGCGGTAGGTAGTGAGCTGTGTAGACGGTCTCGAGCTGAGAGAAAGAGAAGAGAGGGAGGCCGAGCGACTGTTTCCGGAGACCGAAAACGTCTGACGTTAGACCAGCTATGTTGCCGCTATAGTTTAATGGTTGGGCTATCAAACGAGCTCCGAATGCGATGAAACTTGGCGGGCGACCTACTAACAACATAACAACACCGCATGCCAACTTTCAACCCATTCCGAGAACATTTTCCGGCCACTTATAAAATAATATTTCGGACGTGCCGCGGGCGCGTGCAAGTGTGGTTGGGCTCAGAACGGACAACGGAGAGAACGGGGAGGCCGGGACAGATGCAAGATTTGAAAACATGATGATGCAATGCACATGATGACATGATATGAGATGCATGACACACAAGCAATGACAAGGCAACAACAGCGAATAACTGGAAGACACCTGGCACATCGGTCTCGGGGTGTCACATCATCGCTTTGTCATAGTTCATAGGTTCGTCATGGTCAAGTAACATGACCTCCAGAACAGGATTACCGTACCACTCTGGTGCGGATCTTTCTCTGGTTGACCTACGAGGTTTTGTAGTAACTTGATCTGAAGTTTCATGATCATCATCATTAACTTCCTCAGTAATTGGTGTAGGCATCACTGGAACTGATTTCAGTGATGAGCTACTTTCCAATTCGAGAGAAGGTACAATTACCTCATCAAGTACTTTCCTCCCACTCACTTCTTTCTAGAGAAACTCCTTCTCTAGAAAGAATCCACTTTCAGCAACAAAGATCTTGCGTTCGGATCTGTGATAGAAGGTGTACCCAACAGTTTCTTTTGGTTATCCTATGAAGACGCACTTATCCCATTTGGGTTTGAGCTTATCAGGCTGAAACTTTTTCACATAAGCATTGCAACCCCAAACTTTGAGAAACGACAGCTTAGGTTTCTTGCTAAACCATAGTTCATACGGTGTCATTGAGGGAGTCCTGGACAAAGGGGTCCTCGGATGTTCGGCCTGTTATCTATGGGACGGACTGATGGGTTGTGAAGACATGAAGACCGAAGACTGCCCCGTGTCCGGATTGGACTCTACTTGGCGTGGAAGGCAAGCTTGGCGATCAAAGATTCCTTCTTATGTGGAGACCCTAGATCCCCTCGGTGTTTATATAAACCGAAGGGGATAGTCCGGAAAGGACAATGCATATACTCATTACCATACCCCCCATAGGCTAGGCTTCTAGGGTTTAGCCATTACGATCTCGTGATAGATCAACTCTTGTAATACTCATAATCATCAAGATCAATCAAGCAGGAAGTAGGGTATTACCTCCATAGAGAGGGCCCGAACCTGGGTAAACATCGTGTCCCCCGTCTCCTGTTACCATCGATCCTAGACGCATAGCTTGGGACCCCCTACCCGAGATCCGCCAGTTTTGACACCGACATTAGTGCTTTCATTGAGAGTTCCACAGTGTCGTCGACAAAAGGTTCGATGGCCCCCTCAATCGTCAATAATGACGCTGTCCAAGGAGGAACCTTCCTCCCCGGACAGATCCTCGTATTTGGCGGCTTTCTACTGCAGGCCAACTTGCTTGGCCATCTGGAGCAGATCGACAGCTATGCCCCCGGCCATCAGGTCGGATTCGAAAGCTTGAAATACTTCGCGGATATCCCTGGAGATTTGATCTTCGAAGGACTTGAGCCTGCGGCGATCGCTCCCCCTCATCTCGATGAACATGACTTAAATCTGTCATCGGATCACACTGAGGAGATGGTTCCTGCGGCTGCAATGACCTTAGAGCCAAAGAAGACCGAGCCATCCGAGGCCTCAGAGTCCGCGGCGTTGAAGCCGCACGTGGACTCGACGCCCTACAATATTCTCTTTAACGAAACTTTAGACTCGTCTCTGGCTACAAGTTCCGGACTGTGTACGCCCACGGACACCGAGTTAGATCGTTTATCGATCCTCAAGTTCAGCACTGTTGACGTGTTCCAACACTCGCCTTGGGGTGACGTGCTAAAATCTTTAAAGAACTTGTCCTTGGAAAAGGACTCACAGCCGAACTATATCCGGTTCGAGCTCGAGACGGATGATGAGGAATTTCGCTTCCCACCCGCCACCCACTTCATAGCCACCGTCGATGACTTAACCAACATGCTTGACTATGGCTCAGAAGACATCGATGGTATGGACGATGATGCCGACAAGGAGCAAGGCCAAGACCCGCCACTCACTGGATGATGGACGACCACCTCTTCATACAACGTGTACATGGTTGATACACCTAAAGGATCTGGCGACGACAAAGAAGAGCCGGATACGAACAAAACCTCCGAGACACCGTCCAAGCGCCGGCGGCTGAAATGCCGCCCAAAGCCCCGCCACTCAAAGGACGACAACACTGGAAACAGAGAAAATAGCACTCCGGGCGATGCCGAAAACAGTAAAAACCCCGCCGGGGCTACATCCGAACGGCTAATACGCTCTGGTACGGCCAATACGCCAGGGGCTTAAGCATACCCCATAATATGGCGTGAGAAGTCCAAATAGTTTCGACAGTGCGGCACCCCGAACTTATAGCATTATATGCATCAGCTCCGAATCATGTCTTGGGTCAATAGTTGGGTTTACCCGGCTCCCATGTTTTGGTACCTTACGTTCTGCTATATCGACTAAGGTAGCACTGGGAGAACTACTGCGATTGTGCCCCGTTTCATCTGGGCAAGCACCTCAGTAGAGAAAGCTAAAACTGACTGTCATGATAAGGCAAGAGCTGGTCGCTGTTCGAGAGGTCTCGAGTCCCTAAAGACTTATGCCGCTTAGGGCGAGGAGTCGGCTTTGTCCGTCTTAGGCGTGTATAGCGCCCCGAATTCGGCCTTCCGAATACTAGGGGCTTCCTCAAAATTTAAAATTGTAGAATTCTATGGCTAAGTGAGAGTGATAAAGCATTATAGTCCGATTGTTTTGTTCGTTGCGCTGAGCACCTCCCTTGAAGGACCCAACAATGGGAAAAGAGTGCTCAGGTTTATCCCGAACACCCCAGCACTCGTGGCATGGGGCAGAAGCCGACGACTGGCCATCTCTCAGATTTGATAAATAGTCGCACAGAAGGTAATATTTTAAATTCAAACAAGCGTTGCATAGCAAACATGAACAAGTTTTCATAACACAGGATCACACGAGCAAGTTCATTCAAAAATTACATCCTTCGCACACTCCTCCACCACAAGACGGGCACCCTTCAAGAAACCGTCATAATACATTTCAGGGTGGCGATGCTCCTTGCCCTGCGGCGGCCCCTCCTTCACCAGCTTCTCGGCGTCCATTTTGACCCAGTGCACCTTCGCACGGGCTAAAGCCCGGCGTGCACCTTCGATGCAGACAGACCGCTTTATGACTTCCAGCCGTGGGCAGGCCTCCACAAGCCGCCTCACCAGGCCGAAGTAGCTGTTGGGAAGGGAGTCACCAGGCCACATCCGGACTATAAGGCCCCTCATGGCCTGTTTGGCCACCTTGTGCAGCTCGACCAGTTGCTTCAGCTGGTCGCTCACAGGCATCGGGTGTTCGGTCCCAGTATACTGAGACCAGAACAACTTCTCCGTCGAGCTTCCCTCCTCGTCCTGGTAGTACTTTGCGGCATCCGACACGCTGCGGGGCAAATCTGCGAATGCTCCTGGAGAGCTCCGGACTCGGGTAAGTAACAAGTATTTTACTTTCACATGCTTGCTTTGCATAATGAATGCCTTACCCGCCGCTATCTTCCTCATGGCCTCAATTTCCTAGAGGGACTTTAGGGCTTCAGCCTTGGCATGCTTTGTGCTCTCGAGGGCTGCGGCAAGCTCGGACTCTCGGGTCTTCGAGTCAAGCTCCAAATTCTCGTGCTTCTTCACGAGACCCTAGAGCTCTTGTTGCACCTCGCCACCCGTGCCTCTTTTTTCTCCCGCTCAGTACGCTCCTCGGCCGCTTTGTTTTCGGCCTCGGACAGCGCTTGCTTTAGGGTCGCCACTTCGGTCATGGCCCTTGGCACATAAACACTATTCTAATCACGGGATCAGAATAATATTCTGATCACAACCTGACCTGCCCCGCTAGTAGTACGTTGAACTTCTCTGTGAACTAGGTTGAACTTCCGCCAACATTGCCCAAATGGGGCATGCGATATATCGTTGGAAAGCTATGGACCTCAATATCATGACCCAATTTAAAATTTTGGCAAAATATAAGCGGGTTAAGAGCAGTTTTGAAAACCGTTTTTTCTTCGAACAAAAAACGTGAATCGTATTTTCGATCGCATTTCTAAACCGTTTATCGGAATGAGGCATATAATATGGCGTTGGAAAGCTGCTGCAAAACCGCTCCTTCCACGTGTTGAAAGTTTTCTCTAATTCCCTATGGTTAAAGAGTAATTTGAAAAAATGTAAAATTTCGTAAACCAAACAGCTGAGTTCGTTTTTTTGATGTCATTTCTAAACGGCTAATCCAATGGAGGCATATGATACGGCGTTGGAAAGCTTATGAACATGCACTACTTTTTCAGCTTGATAGTTTTTTTTTCTAATTTTGAATGGTTTAAGAGTAATTTAGAAAATGGTGAAAGTCCTACTGAGTTCGTATTTTCGAGCTAATTTTTTAACCGTGTGCCTGAATGCTACAAATGATATGGCGTTGGAAAGCTTGAACAAGTGCGAAACTTTTTGGTATGTATTGTTTCTCCCAATTCTTTACGGTTTTAACTCAGTTTCGAAAATGGCGAAAAATGTATTTTTGCCGTAATTTCTACAAACTTTATCGGAATGGGGCAAATAATATACCGCTGAAAAGCTACGGAAAATGCGAAACTTTTTCATGTTGATGGTTTTCTCTGATTACTAGCCATTTTCAAGTAATTTGGAAAACGGCAGGATCATGTGTTATGCCTTTATCGCGAAACAGATTCTTCGAAAATGCACCGCCTGAAGAACCTGAACTTCTCGTCGCGTGTACCTGAACTTCACTCTGCTTTTTCACGTGCATTTTTTGCTCGTAGGTCTCCATCCATTGCTCATAACTCTCTATCCACTCACTAGAATTGAGCAAGTGATATACCAGTGGAAAGCTGCTGTAAGCACATAACTTTCCCGTGTTGATCATTTTTTCATACTCGTGATGATTTTAAAAGTTTTTCATCTAAAATTCATTCAGCGTAGTAGTTGAACTTCATGCTGTTTTCACGTTGAACTTCTGTGACGTATTTTCGTTTGTAATTTTGTTATCCATTCGTCAGTGTTACACAAATGATATTCTCGTTGTACAAACCTCTCTCACAATGAGTACTTGAACTTATAACGACAACAAATTTAACCTTTGCATTTTTATTCTTTTTTAATACAAAATGCACACCGTGTAGAACGTGAACTTCTGGTAGTTTATCAACCTGAACTTCTCTCGGTTACGTGAAAATATCTATGTTTTTTATAAATATTAATCTGAATTCCTTAATCCTTTTTTGTGAATTTTGAAGCGCTCCATTTTTAAAAGTTGAACTTCTTATTATTTTATTTTTGAACTTCTTATTTCCATTCTTTAATAACGAGGAAAATATGAGTTTTTTATAATTATCGAACTTCTCCATCTTTTTAGTATGGACTTCCTGGTTTTATTTCTTAATATTTTTTTTAATTTGAACATGGTTGATTCTTCAATACTAAGGGATATTTGAGTATTTTAATAACGATAAAATGTTAGTTTCTAAATAAACATCAAACCACTTCGTTATTTTCGCTTGAACTTCTAGTTTTTTTAGAAATGGGGAAAATCTATTTTTAAACATTTTTAGTTGTTCCTTTTTTAATTTGAACTTCTTCGTTTTATACTTTAGTAACGTGAAAAATCTGAGTTTTTCATAATCTTTGGACTTCTCTTTTATTTTAATTTGAACTTCCTAGTTTTATTCTTAGAAAAAATATGTTTTTAAATAAGCACCAATTTTTTTTAAAAAATAAACTTTATACTTTTTTTGAAGAAACGGAAAGAATTTGAGTTTTTGTATATCCATCGAACTTTTTTTTTTAATTTGAACTTCTTCATTTTATTTTTCAGTAACAAGGAAAATATGACTTTTTTCATAAATATGAAACTTCTCTATTTTTGTAACTTGGACTTCTTGATTTATTTCTTTTAGTAAAGACAATATCCTAATTTTGTAATAAATATTGAATTGTCCATTATTTCAATTTCAACTTCTAGAGTTTTCTTTTAATTTTAGAAACAATGAAAGTCCTTTTTTTATTTTCTGTAACACCCTCGATGCGACTATAGCACCCACGTGTCGAGGCACGACTTAGAGACATAATCGCATTGAAGGCATATGTTGCAAGTTAGACAATCTTCACAACATCCCATGTAATATATAGATAATAAAAGGGGAGATAACATAGTTGGCTTACACTCGCCATGTCAATCAAGTACATAAATAACATTACATCATCCAAACACTCATGGCCCGACTACGGCGCCAAAATAAAAGAAAACCCAACATGCGACACGGTCCTGATCACCCCCAACTGGGCTCCACTACTGATCATCAGGAAAGGAAACATAGTATCGTTGAGAGTCCTCGTCGAACTCCCACTTGAGCTCGAGCGCGTCACCTGGAGCGGAATCATCAGGCCCTGCATCTGGTGTAATAGTAATCTGTGAGCCACGGGGACTCAGCAATCTCGCACCCTCGTGATCAAGACTATTTAAGCTTATAGGTAAGGCAAGGTAAAAATATATGTGGAGCTGCAGCAAGCGACTAGCAATTATGGTGGCTATCCTGTTCGCAAAAGATAGCGAGAAGAGGAGGAAAAGCACGAGCGAGAAACTAGAGAGCAACCTCCGCAAACATTGCTCCAACACCGTGTCCACTTCCCGGACTCCACCGAGAAGAGGCCATCACGGTAACTCACACGGTTGATTCATTTTAGTTAAGTTAAGGTTCAAGTTATCTACAACCGGACATTAACAAATTCCCATCTGCCCATAACCGCGGGCACGACTTTCAAAAGTTCAAATCCCTGCAGGGGAGTCCCAACTTAGCCCATGACAAGCTCTCACGGTCAACGAAGGAATAGACCTCCTCCCGAGACGTTCCGATCAGACTCGGTATCTCGGTTCTTCAAGACACTTCGACAGGTTAAAACAAGACCAGCAACACCGCCCGAATGTGCTGACAAATCCCGATAGGAGCTGCACATATCTCGTTCTCAGGGCACACTCAGATGAGCGCTCCATACAAATAAAACCAAACCTCAAGTTTCCCCGAGGGGGCGCTGCACAGGACTCTAGTTCGGACCAAAACTAAGAGGAGCACTGGCGGGGGGGGGGGGGGGGGGGCTAAAATAAGATGACCCTCGGGCTCCGGAAACCCAAGGGAAAAAGAGGCTAGGTGGCAAATGGTAAAACCAAGGTTGGGCATTGCTGGAAAAGCTTTAATCAAGGCGAACTATCAGGGGGTTCCCATTATAACCCAACCGCGTAAGGAACGCAAAATCCGGGAACATAACACCGATATGACGGAAACTAGGGCGGCAAGAGTGGAACAAAACACTAGGCGAGAGGCCGAGCCTTCCACCCTTTACCAAGTATATAGATGCATTAAGATAACATGGAAATATAATGATATCCCAACAAGTAAGTAATGTTCCAACAAGGAACGGTCTCCAATCTTCACCTGCAACTAGCAACGCTATAAGAGGGGCTGAGCAAAGCGGTAACATAGCCAATCAACGGTTTGCTAGGACATGGTGGGTTAGAGGTTTGACATGGCTATTTGGGAGGCTTGAAAGCCAGGGGTAGGCATCGTAGCATTGGCATAGCAAAAGAGCGAGGATCTAGCAAAGCAAAGATAGTAGTGATTTCGAGGGTATGATCATCTTGCCTGCAAAGTTGTCAGAGTTGACTGGATCCTCGAAAGCAAACTCAACGGGCTCCTCGTTAGCGAACTCGTCTCCCGACTCTACCCAAACAAGACAAACAAGCAAGCGGAACACAATCAACCAAGTGCAAAGCTTAAACAATATGATGCAAGGATGGTATGCTATGCGGGATGCGATGCGGGATGCATATGCAAGATTTGACAAGGGATGCATGAACCTGGCCTCAACTTGGGAATCCAAGTGTGCCACTGGAAAGATGAGATGAAATCGCTTGAAAACGATATAAAGAACGCCGGAATCGGAGTTACGGTTTGGAAATGGCAAGCAATTCAAATATGAAACCGGTCTGCGATTTACAGCAAGTAGCCATCTAAATGCAATGAGATGAACATGATACAGCACCCAAACATGGAAAAAAATTACATGGCAGGGATGCATTCAAGATTCTTAACAAAAGTCTAGCACTGAGCTACGGCCAAATCATCCATTAACAGGTTCAAACGAGCATGGCAAAAATGCATATGGTAAACAGATCTCAGACTTAGTGAGATTAACACGTCTGGAATTTCAGATCAGATAGCACTCTTTGGAGCAACAAAACTACATTCTACAAGACCTGAACATGGTAAAGTAAAATATGGCATGGAGCTACTCAAAAAGCTTAACAAAAGTCCCTTAGTGACCTTGAGCCAAACGGGATCAGAAAACACTATTGCAAGCATGTGAACATAGCAAAAGCATAATCAGTTCTCAGACTTAGTGAAAACTGGAGCATGCTGAAAACAGACATCAAGTAGGCATGTTTACAAGCTCGATGCACTCACTACGGAGCAAGTCATGACAATATAAGCATACACCCATCAAGAATACACAAAATGCAATCTAGACATGGCAATAACAATAGCATAGCATGCACGGATCAACTACAACATCCTCGGCGAAATCGCTAACAAGTAGACAATCTGCCCAGATTCACGAAGTAGCAAAAGTAGAGCTCGATTGACTCAAGCTAGGGTGCTCCATAAATGCAAACAAAGACATGGATGGATAGAGCACTACAAGATTAACAAAACATCCTTACTGATCATCCTCAAAAGAGGCACGGACCACTAGGAAACAACATGAACATATGGCATCATGAGATAAACAGGTCAAGGACTTAGTGGAAATGCTAAGTCCCTGAAAACAGAATTACCAAGTGCCTCACTTTGCAAGCTCGTGCTAGTCACCACACACATCACAAAAATACATGGGTTGCACCTCTGGAAAGATGGCAAAATCCTTAACAAAACATATGTAGAGCTCATTGGCATATCATGCACACAATAATCATGGCAAAAATGACAAATATCTAAATGGAGTAGCAGATCTGACAATTATCTCAAGTAGCACTCTTCTAACAGAATTTCGGGCATAAAGATGAACTCAAATGAAAATTATGCAGTGGAAGCAAATGATGTACTCTCTGAGACGAACATTTTGATATGCTATATGCCAAAAACGGAGTTACGGATGCAAAGTTACGATGCGATGAACAGGAGCATATGAGCTAGGGTTTTGGGCAAAAAGTCAACAATCTCCGGATCTAGATTTGGCGGGTTTCCCGAGGTTGGCCGGAGTGAGTTTGCCGGAGTTCCTGTTCACCGGGGAGGAGAGGACGCCGGACTTGGGGCTTGCCGTGGCGAGGAGAGACCGGGGTGCTGGAGAGGCCGGAGGAGCTCGGAGGAGGCGCGGGCCGGCGAGGCGAGGTCTTGCCGCGGCGGAGCTTGCTCCGGCCGGCGAGCTGCATGGCGGCCGCCGGCGATGGATCGGGGAGGCACGGTGGCCGGGCGCGAGCGAGAGGCGGCGCGAGGAGGCGGGCGCCCGCGGCCACGGTCGGGCGGCGATGCGGGCCGGGGGGGCCGGCCTCGGCTACGGCGGGCCGGCGCGGGTGGCGGCGCGAGGACGGCGGCAAATGGAGGGTTGACGCGTGGCGGCGGTGCTCGGGTCGGACACGTCCGGCCCGGCAGTTTTCGTCCGGCGGCGTGAGGGGATGGGGAGGTTAGGGTTTCATCCGGATTTCAAAAGGGGGAGATATTTATAGGCATGGAGGGAGCTAGGAGAGTCCAAATGAGGTGCGGTTTTCGGCCACGCGATCATGATCGAGCGCTCTAGATGATGGAGAAGGTTTTGGTGGGTTTTGGGCCAAAATGGAAGGGTGTTGGGCTGCAACACACACGAGGCCTTTTCGGTCCCTCGGTTAACCGTTGGAGTATCAAACAAAGTCCAAATGGTACGAAACTTGACAGGCGGTCTACCGGTAGTAAACCAAGTCCGCTTGGCAAGTCTCGGTCCAATCCGGAAATGTTTAATCCCCACACATGAAAGAAAGTTAGAAATGACCACCGGAGGAGAACGAAGCGCCGGAAAGCAAAACGGACAACGGGGAAAATGCTCGAATGCAAGAGATGAACACATATGCAAATGCAATGCACATGATGACATGATATGAGATGCATGACAACGACAAAAACACACGGAGACAAAAACCCGAACCCGAGAAAATAAAATAACTGAACACCGGAAACGGCAAGAGTTGGAATACATATTGGGAAAGTCATATCCGGGGTGTTACAACACTCCACCACTACGAAAGGATCTCGTCCCGAGATCTAGCACTGAAAGAATGCCGGGTACTCAGAGCGGAGGTGATCCTCGCGTTCCCAGGTAGCTTCACGGTCGGAATGGTGTGACCACTTGACTTTGAGAAATTTGATTGACTTGTTGCGAGTCTTGCGTTCAGTCTCTTCGAGAATAGCATCGGGGTGCTCATGATAGGAGAGATCTTCTTGGAGCTCAATGTCCTCGAAGTTGACGGTGCGGTCAGGAGTCTTGAAGCACTTTCAGAGCTGAGAGGCATGGAACACATCATGAACATTTTCAAAGTTTGAAGGAAGCTCGAGTTGATAGGAGAGATCGCCTCTCTTGCTGACATTCTTGAAAGGTCCCACGCATCTGGGGGCAAGCTTCCCTTTGATATCGAAGCGACGAGTACCTTTCATAGGAGAGACGCGGAGGTAAACATGATCTCCGATCTCGAAAGCCAAATCACGGTGCTTGCTATCATAGTAGCTCTTGTGACGGGATTGGGCTGCTTTGAGGTTATCTCGAATGACTTTGCACATTTCCTCTGCCTCTGTAATTAAGTCATTAACCAAAAGCCGACGTTCACCGGTTTCAGACCAGTTGAGAGGGGTACGGCACTTCTTGCCATACAGAATTTCAAATGGGGCCTTGCCCGAACTTGCTTGAAAATTGTTGTTGTAGGAGAATTCAGCATAAGGAAGACAATCCTCCCACTTCCTGCCGAAGGAGATCACACAAGCCCTGAGCCTATCTTCAAGAATCTGGTTGACACGCTCGACTTGACCGCTAGTTTGAGGATGGAAAGCTGTGCTGAAGCGGATGTTGGTGCCCATGGCCTTCTGAAAAGAATCCCAAAACTTGGAGGTAAAGATGCTGCCATGGTCTGAAGAGATCACATGTGGAATACCGTGCAGAGAGACAATCCGAGAGGTATAGAGTTCCGCCAATTAAGCTGCAGTGATCGACTCTTTGATAGGCAGAAAGTGAGCCACTTTAGTGAGTTTGTCGATGACAACGAATATAGCATCATTGCCACGCTTGGACTTTGGAAATCCAGTCACGAAGTCCATCTCAATGTGGTTAAACTTCCATTCTGGAATGGCAAGAGGTTGGAGGAGACCCGCTGGCCTTTGATGTTCTGCCTTCAATCTTCTGCAGACATCACATTCATTCACGAATTGAGCAATCTCGCGCTTCATTCGAGTCCACCAATAAGCCTGCTTGAGGTCCTGATACATCTTCGTGCTCCCAGGGTGGATGGAGAGGAGAGAATTGTGAGCCTCGTTCCTGATCACTTTACGGAGGTCACCTTTGGGTACAACAATACGATCCTCGAAGAAGAGAGTATCCTTGTCATCAAGGCAGTAATACTTGTACTTGGGTTAACTCTTGGCAATCCCAATCTTCACCTTTTTCACCATAGCATCAAGAAGCTAGGCTTGGCGAATCTGGTCTTCCAAGGTAGGAGAGACTTGAAGGTTGGCGAGGAAACCTTGAGGAACAACTTGCAGATTAAGTTTGCGGAAAGCTTCACAAATCTCGGGTTGATAAGGCTTGAGAATAAGACTGTTGCAATAAGCCTTTCTTCTCAATGCGTCAGCAATCACATTGGCCTTGCCTGGAGTATACACGATACTCGGATTATACTCTTGAATCATTTCGACCCATCGAGTTTTCCTGAGGTTGAGATTAGGCTGAGTGAAGATGTACTTGAGACTCTTGTGATCAGTGAAAATGTCCACTTTTCTTCCCAATAAGAGATGTCTCCAAGTCAAAAGAGCATGCACAACTACCGCCAACTCGAGATCATGAGTGGGTTAGTTCTTCTCATTGGGCTTCAACTGGCGAGAGGTATAAGCAACAACTTTCTTCTCTTGCATCAATACTGCACCAAGACCTTGGAGAGAGGCATCACAAAAGACCTCGTACGGCTTGGATTCATCAGGCGGAGTCAGAACTGGAGCAGTGATCAATTTCTCTTTCAAAGTATTGAAAGCAATGTCACACTCCGGAGACCAAACGTACTTGACGTGCTTCTGGAGAAGATTTGAGAGAGGCCTCGCGATCTTAGAAAAGTTTTCAATGAATCTTCGACAATAGCTTGCGAGACCGAGGAAGCTACGGAGTTGCTTCACGTTCTGAGGAGGTTCCCAATTCACAATTGCAGACACCTTCTCAGGATTCACCGCGATGCCCTTGGTAGAGATGATATGACCAAGATAAAGAACCTCATCGAGCCAAAATTCGCACTTGGAGAACTTGGCGTAGAACTTGTGTTCCCTCAGCTTATCAAGCACCAAATGCAAGTGCTCGGCATGATCTTCCTTGTTCTTCGAGAAAACCAGAATGTCATCGAGATAGACCAAAACAAAGTCATTGGTGTAGGCATTGAAGATGAAGTTCATCATGCGAGGGAAAGTCGGAGGAGCGTTGACGAGGCCGAAAGACATGACAGTGTATTCATATGAACCATAGCTTGTCCTGAAAGCCGTCTTGGGAATATCTTGCTCACGGATACGAATCTGATGATAACCCATACGGAGATCAAGCTTGGAGAATACTTGGGCACCTTTGAGTTGTTCGAACAGCTCGTTGATGTTGGGAAGTGGGTATTTGTTCTTGATGGTCTTCTTGTTCAATGGACGGTAATCAACACAAAGTCGGTCCGTTCCATCCTTCTTCTTCACAAAAAGAACACCACAACCCCACGGAGAAGAACTAGGCCGGATGAGACCCATTCTCTCTTGAATATCGAGTTGCTTCTTCAGCTCCTTCAACTCTTCAGGTCCGAGCTTGTAAGGACGCTTGCACACAGGTTCCGTACCGGGCTCAAGATCAATAACGAATTCAACTGGCCAGTGCGGAGGCATTCCTGGAAGCTCTTCTGGAAAGACGTCTTGATATTCGCAAACGACTGGAATCTGCGAGATGGCATCGAGTTCACCCTTCTCATTGAGAGAAAATATACGGATGGTATTATCCCGAGCGGCAAAGACAATTACATCCTCAGACGAATGAGTCAACTGAATCTGCCTGGCAGCACAATCAAGATGTGCCTTGTGCTTAGAAAGCCAATCCATTCCGAGAATAAGATCAATATCCGAGTTACCAAGAACAATTGGGGAAGAAAGGAACTTGTAGTCGCCCAAGGTGATAGTAACCTCCGGGACGCAGGTGTTTGCTATCATCTGCTTGCCCGGTGAGACAATTTGCAAGGAACTTTGCAGATACTGATAATCGCACTCATACTTCGATGCAAAAGGTTTGGAAATGAAGCAATGCGATGCACCAGTGTCAAAAAGAACTCTTGCGGGAATATCGTTAATAGGAAGGTTACCCATGATGACATCTGACGAATCCTCTGCCTGAGCTGCATTCATCAAGTTGACCTTGGCGTGCTTGGGGTTATGCTTGACCACAGCTGTACTTGCCAATCTGACATGAGGAGGAGGAGGAAGACGCCTCTTGTTGAAACACTTGTTGGCATAGTGACCCTTCTGTTGGCACTTATTGCACGTGACCTCTCAAAGCGGATAGTGATACGGAGCACTCGATCTTGGAGGTTGAAGCGAAGTCTTGTTCTGAAAGCCAGGGTTGGCTGGGTGGGAAGATCCACTGCCACCTTTGCTCTTCTGCTGATACGGATGACGGAACGGAGGAGGAGGAAGCCAATACTTCTGCTGCTTTGCCACTTGAGTAGAGGAAGAAGGAGTAACATCTCTGACTCGCTTCTTGGAAGCATCACACCTCAATTGAGCAACCTCTTGCTTCAATGCCATGTTGTAGAACTCATCGTACCTCAAGGGCTCAAAGAGAACAAGAGCTAGCTGAATTTCTTCTCTGAGACCACCCCTGAACTGGTATATCATGCTCTTCTCATCAGGGACGTCCTGCTTAGAAAAGCGGGCAAGCTTCTGAAACAACTTGTTGTAGTCATAGACAGACAAAGAGCCTTGCTTCAGGTTGCGGAATTCCTCACGCTTGCTTTCAACCACGCTCTGAGGAATATGGTGAGCTTTGAAATCTTGACGGAATTCATCCCAGGTAATAACACGTCCACCTCTGGAATCCTTGTACTGCTGGAACCATTCTGCAGCTTGATCTTTGAGTTGGAAGGAAGCGAACTTGACGAAGTCCTCAGGCCTGTCGTTACTGCACTCGAAATGCTTGCACAAATCCACAAGCCAATCGTCAGCATTAGTTGCCTCAACACAATTGCTGAAAGTCTTTGGCCCGTTAGCAAGGAACTGGTTGAGTGTAGCAAAGTGATTTTGATTGTTGCCTTGGTTCCCTTGGTTGCCTTGATTGTGCTCTTGAAGAATTTGCATGATCAACTATGTGTTTGCATTGGTTGCGGCCATCACAGCTTGCCATGCCTCCGGAGGAGGTGGAGGTGGTGGCGGATCAGGATTCGGAGTCGTGCGTGTTGGAGGAGCCATCCTGAAGAGGTTGACATCCATTAGCACATTGATAGATAAATATTGAAGCTGAATCCAACGGAATGAAAATTGCAACATATAGCCTTCACATCCGAACAAAATGAACGAATGCATTCCTCTTGAAATGGTCACATATCCATAAATTGAGAAGCCACTTAGAATTAAGGTAGAGAAATAAATCAACAAGGTACGGATCAAGAACGAATAATCGGTAAGAAATCCCAATCTCAAACCAATATCCGTGGAAGAAGAACTAGAGCTACGAGAATTCCCACCTATGAAACTCCTGAACCTTTCCGGTTATGCAATCAGGTGTTGGGGGAAGCATAATATCTCACCCAAATCTAGCAAATCCTACATCCAGCTGTATCCATCCTTCAACACATAACCGAGAAAAACTCCGGAAACCATCTACCTCAACCTTCGAAAAAGCATCCGTTATACAAGTTATGGCGATACTCCCGAACTCCCGCCCCAGTACTGGGTGGCGTCGAGGTTATCTCACCAACGAAGTGCATAAAAGAGATTCTCGATGTCGGCGTACTAAACTCAGGTATTCCAGAACTGCAACGATAAAATTATGACGACAACACCTCAGAGCTCAACTCCCCGGGACACTTCCACAAAACCCCTGACAGGAGGCACCAAGACAATGTTCTCGTCCTAAAACCATCGGAACGATTCCAAGATACCCGCGTGATCCTAAATTTTTTTAGTGAAATTTGAGAAGAGAAGAGTCAAAACTCTATGTCAGGATGCCTTACCAGAGCGATGAGGAGACTGGGGAGTAAAAAGAATTCCTAAACTCTCCGATATATAATTCCTAAATGACTCAAAACATTTTTTCTAGACACAACTCGGCCGCTAATAACGATCAAGCAATGGGGCTCCTAAGGTCGGGGAAGGCTCTGATTACCAACTTGTAACACCCTCGATGCGACTATAGCTCCCACGTGTCGAGGCACGACTTAGAGACATAATCGCATTGAAGGCATATGTCGCAAGTTAGACAATCTTCACAACATCCCATGTAATATATAGATAATAGAAGGGGAGATAACATAGTTGGCTTACACTCGCCACGTCAATCAAGTACATAAATAACATTACATCATCCAAACACTCATGGCCCGACTACGGCGCCAAAATAAAAGATAACCCAACATGCGACACGGTCCCGATCACCCACAATTGGGATCCACTACTAATCATCAGGAAAGGAAACATAGTATCGTTGAGAGTCCTCGTCGAACTCCCACTTGAGCTCGAGCGCGTCACCTGGAGCGGAATCATCAGGCCCTGCATCTGGTGTAATAGTGATCTGTGAGCCACAGGGACTCAGCAATCTCGCATCCTCGCGATCAAGACTATTTAAGCTTATAGGTAAGGCAAGGTAAAAATATATGTGGAGCTGCAGCAAGCGACTAGCAAATATGGTGGCTATCCTGTTCGCAAAAGAGAGCGAGAAGAGGAGGCAAAGCGCGAGCGAGAAACTAGAGAGCAACCTGCGCAAACATTACTCCAACACCGTGTCCACTTCCCGGACTCCGCCGAGAAGAGGCCATCACGGTAACTCACACGGTTGATTCATTTTAGTTAAGTTAAGGTTCAAGTTATCTACAACCAGACATTAACAAATTCCCATCTGCCCATAACCGCGGGAACGGCTTTCGAAAGTTCAAATCCCTGCAGGGGAGTCCCAACTTAGCCCATGACAAGCTCTCACGGTCAACGAAGGAATAGACCTCCTCCCGAGATGTTCCGATCAGACTCGGTAACTCGGTTCTTCAAGACACTTCGACAGGTTAAAACAAGACCAGCAACACCACCCGAATGTGCTGACAAATCCCGATAGGAGCTGCACATATCTCGTTCTCAGGGCACACTCAGATGAGCGCTCCATACAACTAAAACCAAACCTCGAGTTTCCCCGAGGGGGTGCTGCACAGGACTCTAGTTCGGACCAACACTCAGAGGAGCACTAGCCCGGGGGGGGGGGCTAAAATAAGATGACCCTCGGGCTCCGGAAACCCAAGGGAAAAAGAGGCTAGGTGGCAAATGGTAAAACCAAGGTTGGGCATTGCTGGAAAAGCTTTAATCAAGGCGAACTATCAGGGGGTTCCCATTATAACCCAACCGCGTAAGGAACGCAAAATCCGGGAACATAACACCGATATGACGGAAACTAGGGCGACAAGAGTGGAACAAAACACTAGGCGAGAGGCCGAGCCTTCCACCCTTTACCAAGTATATAGATGCATTAAGATAACATGGCAATATAATGATATCCCAACAAGTAAGTAATGTTCCAACAAGGAACGGTCTCCAATCTTCACCTGCAACTAGCAACGCTATAAGAGGGGATAAGAGGGGCTGAGCAAAGCGGTAACATAGCCAATCAACGGTTTGCTAGGACATGGTGGGTTAGAGGTTTGACATGGCTATTTGGGAGGCTTGAAAGCAAGTGGTAGGCATCTAGCATTGGCATAGCAAAAGAGCGAGGATCTAGCAAAGCAAAGATAGTAGTGATTACGAGGGTATGAACATCTTGCCTGCAAAGTTGTCAGAGTTGACTGGATCCTCAAAAGCAAACTCAACATGCTCCTCATTAGCGAACTCGTCTCCCGACTCTACCCAAACAAGACAAACAAGCAAACGGAACACAATCAACCACGTGCAAAGCTTAAACAATATGATGCAAGGATGGTATGCTATGCGGGATGCGATGCGGGATGCATATGCAAGATTTGACAAGGGATGCATGAACCTGGCCTCAACATGGGAATCCAAGTTTGCCACTGGAAAGATGAGATGAAATCGCTTGAAAACGATATAAAGAACGCCGGAATCGGAGTTACGGTTTGGAAATGGCAAGCAATTCAAATATGAAACCAGTCTGCGATTTACAGCAAGTAGCCATCTAAATGCAATGAGATGAACATGATACAGCACCCAAACATGGCAACAAATTACATGGCAGGGATGCATTCAAGATTCTTAACAAAAGTCTAGCACTGAGCTACGGCGAAATCATCCATTAACAGGTTCAAACGAGCATGGCAAAAATGCATATGGTAAATAGATCTCAGACTTAGTGAAATTAACACGTCTAGAATTTTAGATCAGATAGCACTCTTTGGAGCAACAAAACTACATTCTACAGGACCTGAACATGGTAAAGTAAAATATGGCATGGAGCTACTCAAAAAGCTTAACAAAAGTCCCTTAGTGACCTTGAGCCAAACGGGATCAGAAAACACTATTGCAAGCATGTGAACATAGCAAAAGCATAATCAGTTCTCAGACTTAGTGAAAACTGGAGCATGCTGAAAACAGACATCAAGTAGGCATGTTTACAAGCTCGATGCACTCACTACGGAGCAAGTCATGACAATATAAGCATACACCCATCAAGAATACACAAAATGCAATCTAGACATGGCAATAACAATAGCATAGCATGCACGGATCAACTACAACATCCTCGGCGAAATCGCTAACAAGTAGACAATCTGCCCAGATTCACGAAGTAGCAAAAGTAGAGCTCGATTGACTCAAGCTAGGGTGCTCCATAAATGCAAACAAAGACATGGATGGATAGAGCACTACAAGATTAACAAAACATCCTTACTGATCATCCTCAAAAGAGGCACGGACCACTAGGAAACAACATGAACATATGGCATCATGAGATAAACAGGTCAAGGACTTAGTGGAAATGCTAAGTCCCTGAAAACAGAATTACCAAGTGCCTCACTTTGCAAGCTCGTGCTAGTCACCACACACATCACAAAAATACATGGGTTGCACCTCTGGAAAGATGGCAAAATCCTTAACAAAACATATGTAGAGCTCATTGGCATATCATGCACACAATAATCATGGCAAAAATGACAAATATCTAAATGGAGTAGCAGATCTGACAATTATCTTAAGTAGCACTCTTCTAACAGCATTTCGGGCATCAAGATGAACTCAAATGAAAATTATGCAGTGGAAGCAAATGATGTACTCTCTGAGACGAACATTTTGATATGCTATATGCCAAAAACGGAGTTACGGATGCAAAGTTACGATGCGATGAACAGGAGCATATGAGCTAGGGTTTTGGGCAAAAAGTCAACAATCTCCGGATCTAGATTTGGCGGGTTTCCCGAGGTTGGCCGGAGTGAGTTCGCCGGAGTTCCTGTTCACCGAGGAGGAGAGGACGCCGGACTTGGGGCTTGCCGGGGCGAGGAGAGACCGGGGCGCTGGAGAGGCCGGAGGAGCTCGGAGGAGGCGCGGGCCGGCGAGGCGAGGTCTTGCCGCGGCGGAGCTTGCTCCGGCCGGCGAGCTGCATGGCGGCCGCCGGCGATGGATCGGGGAGGCACGGTGGCCGGGCGCGAGCGAGAGGCGGCGCGAGGAGGCGGGCGCCCGCGGCCACGGTCGGGCGGCGATGCGGGCCGGGGGGGCCGGCCTCGGCTACGGCGGGCCGGCGCGGGTGGCGGCGCGAGGACGGCGGCAAATGGAGGGTTGACGCGTGGCGGCGGTGCTCGGGTCGGACACGTCCGGCCCGGCAGTTTTCGTCCGGCGGCGTGAGGGGATGGGGAGGTTAGGGTTTCATCCGGATTTCAAAAGGGGGAGATATTTATAGGCATGGAGGGAGCTAGGAGAGTCCAAATGAGGTGCGGTTTTCGGCCACGCGATCATGATCGAGCGCTCTAGATGATGGAGAAGGTTTTGGTGGGTTTTGGGCCAAAATGGAAGGGTGTTGGGCTGCAACACACACGAGGCCTTTTCGGTCCCTCGGTTAACCGTTGGAGTATCAAACAAAGTCCAAATGGTACGAAACTTGACAGGCGGTCTACCGGTAGTAAACCAAGTCCGCTTGGCAAGTCTCGGTCCAATCCGGAAATGTTTAATCCCCACACATGAAAGAAAGTTAGAAATGACCACCGGAGGAGAACGAAGCGCCGGAAAGCAAAACGGACAACGGGGAAAATGCTCGAATGCAAGAGATGAACACATATGCAAATGCAATGCACATGATGACATGATATGAGATGCATGACAACGACAAAAACACACGGAGACAAAAACCCGAACCCGAGAAAATAAAATAACTGAACACCGGAAACGGCAAGAGTTGGAATACATATTGGGAAAGTCATATCTGGGGTGTTACATTTTTGAACTTCTCTATTTTTAAAATTTGAACTCCTTGTTTATTATTTTAGAAATGGTGAAACATCCTCTTCTAAGTTTCTTTTACTTTTGAACTGCTTTATTATTTCTGTTTGAACTTCCTATGATCTTCTTGATTGTCCTTAGTGATTGAAAATTTTTGAGGTTTTAGTAAACATTGAACCGCTCCGCTTCTAGGTTTTTTAAGGTGTGTTGTGAGCTTATGCGATATTAGTGAAAAAATAGAGCCAATTTGCGCATTTTTTGAATCTTTTCTAAATGGTTAACCTTGAACTTCTCGACATTTTTCACTATAGACACCTTTTTTGTATGTAATAACTTTTCTATGTCAAATGTCTCCCTGAATGTATATGAGCTTACATAAAAAAATGTACGTGAGCTTCTTTTTTCAATGGTGTTTTCTTGCTAACATGGCACCACATAGATCCCTTAATTTCCCTTTTGGCTTCATACGTTCTAATGCAATGGTTTTGCATGACATGCATGTTTCTGAAATTACAGAAGTTAATTGGTTCGAGGTAAAAGGAAACACTAAAATAATTTATTTCCCTTTCTGGCATAACCACCGGCACCTTAGGAACGTATCCATTTTTTATCTGCACTTTCTCCTTTTCTTGGAGGCTCCACTGCTCTCTGCTGTAATTTCACAGCACGAGACTATACATTTTTTTTGAATTACTACAATCTTCAACCTAGAGTCAACCTTGGACCGCACAATCACGTGCAATCAGATAAGAAGTTTTATGCATTCGTAGTTGGATATAATGTACAACAATCACGTATAATATGCATCAAGCTTCAACCTGGAGTCACATTGGACTGCAAGACCAAATTTTAGAAACAATGAAGTAAGTAGAGAGGGGGTGGAAGGGAGATTCGTGCGGTCCTTTATTCGCTCCAGCGGGACAACCAACGTTGTTGCACGAGACCAGAGAAAACATCTCAGGCGAGGTTGATATTAGATAAACAAACTAACTGATATTAAGATAAACTCCACTGCATAAATTATTGCCAATGACGATTTGGATCATTGATTGCTCTGTTGCTTCCCAGCTCCTCCAGACTGTAGTCCATCATTCCGTGCGTGGGATGGATGACCGAACCAAATAAAACTTAAATGATAGTTGGAGGCAATGTCAGGTCGCCTCTTAGACCCCCAAGCTTGCCGGTGAGAAAATTGTGCACTGCAGCACTAGTACCTGCGGCCTAACTTCCGAAAAGCGCGCGCATGCAAACAAAGACCTACTAAGGCCTCCTTTGATTTACAGGGTTTGCATAGGAATTTTACAGGATTGAGACCCTCTGGAATTTTCCCTTTACATGTTGTTTGATTCTTAGGATTGCATTCCTTAGGAACCAATCCTATAGGAACTTCGTAGTTCATTTTTACAGGAAAACAAGCATGAGGTTGGACTTCTTGGAAAAAATCCTCTGTTTTGCAACCCATTATAGGATTTCAGTGGACGGTACATCCTATTCCTGTATGTTTCCTATTCTTGCACTTCCTAAACCCTGTGAATCAATGGAGCCCTAAAAAGCAAAGCAAAAAGAGCGCGCATGCGATGGCAACGTCTCGAACGATGCTGGTCACGGTTCTGCTACGGCCGTTACTTCCAGAGAGCTTGATCTCTAGCTCGTAGGAAATCTTCATCTGATCCATCGATCTCTCGGAAGACCCGGAGACAAGCCCGACACTGATGTCGCACAACATGTTGCGCTTTGCCTCTGGCGGCGCACGGCCAGGCGGAATGCTGCATGCTCGATCGATTGGTGGTTTGGTCCCACGATAAACTCCACTGGCAATTGACAGTTTGACACCCTCGACCAGTCGACCGACGCGACCGTCAGAGAACACAAGAGGCACCGGGTCAGGGGAACCCATGTGGAGACACAAAATTTCTTGAACGACATCGACGAGCCATGCTACACCATGTTCGCAGTAGCATAGAATGACAAGCATCATTTGGCATCTCTCTGAATAAACTGGGTGCAAAATTATGAACAAATGCAGAAGTGGGAACCGGGCGGCTGAGGCGGTGGACATCTTGGGGCTACATAGTTGAATGGTCGGAGGTAGCAGCGGCAAACGGCTTGAGTGCTGTTGCGGCCGGAGGTAAGTAGGCTCGCATAACGGAGGCTGGAGAAGAAGATCGAGCCCGGCGAGGAAGCTGTCCATGGTGAGTTGGAGATGCATCGGCGAGGGACGCATGCAGGCGGGATACGGCGTGACCTCCCAAGGCGTCTGACCCCTGGACGACAGCTTGGCCGGAGACCGGGGCCTGTAACCCGGTCCTTGAGGCGGCGGAGCGGGGGGCACGCGGCCAGCCTCTGCGCCCGTGTAGCCGGCGGGGGGCACGACACCGGCGACGAGGAGGGAGACGCTCGCCGACGGGGGGCTCGCGGGATGCGAAGGCTCTCGTTGGGAGTTGGTAGGGGCGCCTTGGGTAGGTCAGCCGGCTGGAGGAGGAACGCGGGACGGCGAGATCCAGGAGGGTGGCGGCGCTCGGGGAAGGGGATCGAGGGATGTCAGGGTGGGGATCGGGGGAAGTGGGTGGGGTGGGGTGTTTTTTTTTCTGTAATCGGTCCAGTGGGGTTTTCGGGAGTTCGGAAATAGCTCGTCGCTCCTATATATAGGGCCTGGCTGTGATCCAAATAGTTATTCTAATCCTGGGATTAGAATAGTGTTGTCCTATATATATATATAGACAAGGTATTACTTACCTTTGTTCTCCTCGAGCTGCCTCTTGGCAAGGCCGAGCTCTAATTCGGACCCCTCAAGGTTCTACTTCAGTGCGGCGACCTCCGCAGTCAGTGCGGCCGAGGTCAGCAGTGAAGCCTGCATACGCATATAGACATACTTGTATTAGACTCCTGCAGATATTATTTGATCCTCTATTCGGGTTTTCTTTGTGAACACCAAACAGTGCATCAGGGGCTACTATCTATGCGGTAATATTTTCCTATATTTTAAATACTTACCTCAAAGCCTGTTAGAAGGCTGGCACAGGCTTCAGTCAGTCCGCTCTTGGCGGACTGATCCTTCTTGATCACCGCACTCATAATAGTGTGGTGCTCTTCGTCGATGGAAGTGCCGCAAAGCGCTCCCAGCAGGTTGTCCGGTGCCTCTGGATAGACAGAGGTCACCGGCACGGGCGGCTTGCCCCTCTTAGCAGGGGCCGCCTGCCGGAGTCTGGAACCACTAGAGGTTCTGGCGCGGTGATCAGCTGAGGGCCGAACTTGGAGCCCTTGGGAGTCTTGCTCCCTTTGCGCCTGGAGTCCGGAAGGTCGCCTTGAGGCACCTCCAGGACTACCTCCCCTCGGTTCGGTGCCCCTTGAGACAATAAATCAACATTGTCCGTAGGGCGAGGAGAGGAGGTGGTTGGAAGTGATTCGCTATTCATATCCGACGAGTTCAAGGAACCGTCCCACGAGGATACATCGATACGGTCTCGGGGCAGACTGCATAATCATATTCGATGTTAGGAGAAGTAGTGCGACAAAAGTATGCTATGAGTTACTCTGGTATCCGAATACTTACGACTTCACCAGGGGCTTGGCCCTGAGTAACCACTCGTCTTCGCTGTCGGCGGCAGTGGTGGAATAGTCCGGAAGGAGAGTCCTTCCCTTCTTGGACCCTCTGGCCTCCCCGGCTGGGGCGGCCTTCCTTTTCTTGTCTCCCCCGGCTGGAGGGGGAGAATCTTCATCTTCCTCCTCCTCGTTTTCATGGAAGGAGTGCGTCTCAGAGTTATCGGACGATGAGTCCGATACCACCTGGCACCGGGAACTCTTTCGGGTTCCCGTGGCCTTCTTCTTGATCTTCTTCTCCGGTACCTCATAAGGAGCCGGGGTCCGCATCTCCGTCAGGAGAGCGTCTGCAGGGTCTTCAGGCAGAGGGGCCGGGCAGTCAATCTGCTCTAATGTCTCCACCCAGTCCTGTTAAATGCATGGGAGCTCAGACCCCACACATGGTTAAACCATGGAAAATAAATACCCTACGAGGTGTACAGAACTTACCGGATTCGCAGGGCGCGTCGTGCTTAGCCCGCGGTCCTCGGTAAGGGGAGGGGGGACCTCGGCGCCCTTGAACAGCACCTTCCAGACGTCCTTATGCATCGTGTCAAAGAGCTCGCGTAGAGTCTGGTGCTGGGCCGAGTCGAACTCCCATAAGTTGAAAGCCCATCATTGACACGGGAGGATCCGGCGGAAGAGCATGACCTGGAGTATGTTGAAAAGCTTGAGTTTCTTGTATATCATGTTCCGGATACACTTCTGGAGTCTGTCCAGCTCCACCAATGAGCCCCAGGACAGGCCCTTCTCCTTCCATGAAGTGAGCCGCGTGGGGATTCTGGATCGAAACTCGGGGGCCGCCAACCAGTTGGTGTCGCACGGCTCGGTGATGTAGAACCACCCCGATTGCCACCCCTTTATGGTCTCCACGTAGGAGCCCTCGAGCCATGTAACGTTGGGCATTTTGCCCACCATGGCTCCGCCGCATTCCGCTTGTTGGCCGCCTACTACCTTCGGTTTGACATTGAAGGTCTTCAGCCACAGGCCGAAGTGGGGCCGGACACGGAGGAAAGCCTCGCACACGATGATGAACGCCGAGATGTTGAGGATGAAATTCGGAGCTAGATCATGGAAGTCCAGCCCATAATAGAACATAAGGCCGTAGACGAATGGATGGAGGGGAAACCCCAGTCCACGGATGAAGTGGGTGAGGAAAACCACCCTTTCGTAAGGTTCCGGGGTAGGGACGATCTGCCCCGCGGCTGGCAGCCGGTGCACAATATCCGCGGCTAAGTATCCGGCCCTGCGCAGCTTTTTGATGTCTCCCTCCGTAACGGAGGAGACCATCCACTTGCCTCCCAGTCTGGACATGTTTGGAGAGTGTTGAGGAGAAGGATGTGGACTTGGGCGCTAGAGCTCGAGTGCGCGAGAATGGATGAGCAAGGAGGAAGAAGGAGTGGGTAGAAAAAGGGGGCGGACGGAACTATGCGCCCCCACCAGCCTGGTAAAACTCGCTTATCCCCCAAGCGCCGTAATTGATGGCGCGGTTGGGTTACCCATGTCCATATTGATGGGAATCCCGTAAGAAGGGGACATGATATCTGCTTCGACAAGACGTGCCAAGGAAACCGCCTCGCGAAACACGCTGAGGTTGGTTGTGAAAAACGATTCGAATGGTGACCTGGCTGTGGTGCGATGTCACACTGCGGAATGTGTCGGCATATCAGATTTGTGAAAATATTATTCTCTCTACGTTTGTATGTGGTACTTGTTTCGCAGAGTCAGACACGATCCTCGTGTTCAAAATCTTCTATGAAGTATTCTGAGGAGGAACCTGCCTTGCAATGCCGAAGACAATCTGCGCGCCGGACGCATCGTCATTGAAGCTTGGTTCAGGGGCTACTGAGGGAGTCCTGGATTAGGTGGTATCCAGATAGCCGGATTATATCCTTTGGCCGGACTGTTGGACTATGAAGATAAAAGATTGAAGACTTTGTCCCATATCCGGATGGCACTCTCCTTGGCGTGGAAGGCATGCTTGGCAGTACGGATATGTAGACCTCCTTCCTTCTAACCGACTCTGTGTAACCCTAGCCCCCTCCGGTGTCTATATAAACCGGAGGGTTTAGTCCATAGGACCAACAACAAAAATCATACCATAGACTAGCTTCTAGGGTTTAGCCTCTTCGATCTTGTGGTAGATCAAATCTTGTAATACTCATATCATCAAGAACAATCAAGCAGGATGTAGGGTATTACATCCATCAAGAGGGCCCGAACCTGGGTAAACATCGTGTCACCTCCTGTTACCATCCGCCTAGACGCACAGTTCGGGACCCCCTACCCGAGATCTGCCGGTTTTGACACCGACAGTTAGTATAAACACTAGTATAGTACACATCAATAACATGCATATCAAATATACCTTTGTTCACTTTGCCATCCTTCTTATCCGCCAAGTATCTAGGAAGTTCCACTTCCAGTGACCATTTCCTTTGAAGTAGAAGCACTCAGTTTCAGGCTTGGGTCTAGCTTTGGGCTTCTTCATGGGAGTGGCAACTTGCTTGCCATTCTTCTTGAAGTTCCCTTTATTTTCCTTTCCCTTTTACTTGAAACTAGTAGTATTGTCAACCATCAACACCTGATGCTTTTCTTGATTTCTACCTTCGCTGATTTCAGCATCGCGAAGAGCTCGGGAATCGTTTTCGTCATCCTTTACATATTATAGTTCATCACGAAGTTCTAGTAACTTGGCAATAGTGACTAGAGAACTCTGTCAATCACTATCTTATCTGGAAGATTAACTCCCAATTGATTCAAGCGATTGTAGTACTCAGACATTCTGACACATGCCCACTGGTTGAGCTATTCTCCTCCATCTTGTAGGCAAAGTACTTGTCAGAGGTCTCATACCTCTCGACTTGGGCATGAGTCCGAAATACCAAATTCAGCTCTTGGAACATCTTATATGCTCAGTGGCATTCAAAAAGTTTTTGAATTCCCGGTTCTAGGCAGTAAAGCATGGTGCACTAAACTATCAAGTAGTCATCATACCGAGCTTTGCCAAACGTTCATAACGTCTGCATCTGCTCCTGCAATAGGTCCGTCACCTAGCGGTGCATCAAGGACATAATTCTTCTGTGCAGCAATGAGGATAATCCTCAAATCACGGACCTAGTCTGCATCATTGCTATTATCATCTTTCAACATAGTTTTTCTCTAGGAACATATCAAAAATAAATGGGGAGCAACATCGCGAGCTATTGATCTACAACATAGATATGCCAAAACTACCAGGACTAAGTCCATGAAAATTAAAGTTCAATTAATCATATTACTTAAGAACTCCCACTTAGATAGACATCCCTCTAATCATCTAAGTGATCATGTGACCCATATCAACTAAACCATGTCTGATCATCACGTGAGATGGAGTAGTTTTCAATGGTGAACATCACTATGTTGATCATATATTCTATATGATTCACGCTCGACCTTTCGGTCTCAGTGTTCCGAGGCCATATCTGCATATGCTAGGCTCGTCAAGTTTAACCTGAGTATTCCGCGTGTGCAAAACTGTCTTGCACCCCTTGTATGTGAACGTAGAGCTTATCGCACCCAATCATCATGTGGTATCTCGGCACGACGAACTGTCGCAACGGTGCATACTCAGGGAGAACACTTATACCTTGAAATTTAGTGAGGGGTCATCTTATAATGCTACCGCCGTACTAAGCAAAATAAGATGCATAAAGGATAAACATCACATGCAATCAATATAAGTGATATGATATGGCCATCATCATCTTGAGGTTTTGATCTCCATCTCCAAAGCACCGTCATGATCACCATTGTGACCGGCTTGACACCTTGATCTCCATCGTAGTATCATTATCGTCTCGCCAACTATTGCTTCTACGACTATCACTACCACTTAGTGATAAAGTAAAGCAATTACATGGAGATTGCATTTCATACAATAAAGCGACAACCATATGGCTCCTGCCAGTTGCCGATAACCGTGTTACAAAACATGATCATCTCATACAAAAATTTATATAATCATGTCTTGACCATATCACATCACAACATGCCCCGCAAAAACAAGTTTGACATCCTCTACTTTGTTGTTGCAAGTTTTACGTAGCTGCTACGGGCTTAGCAACAACCGTTCTTACCTATGCATCAAAAACCACAACGTAGTATAGCGATTGCTTTTTGATCTTCAGAAAGAACCCTGTTCATTGAATCCGATTCAACTAAAGTTGGAGAAACTGACACCCACCAGCCACCTGTGTGCAAGGTACGTCGGTAGAACAAGTCTCATCAACACGGTCATGTAATGTCGGTTCAGGCCGCTTCATCCAACAATACCGCCAAATCAAGAAATAACTAGTGACATCAAGCAATATGTATATACCCACGCCCACAACTCCTTTGTGTTCTACTCGTGCATATAACATCTATGCATAGACCTAGCTCGGATGCCACTTTTGGGGAACACAGTAATTTCAAAAAAATTCCTCGCACACGCAAGATCTATTTAGGTGATGCAAAGTGACGAGAGGGGAGAGTGTTGTCCATGTACCCTCGTAGACCAAAAGCGGAAGCGTTATGACAACGCGGTTGATGTAGTCGTACGTATTCACGATCCGACCGATCCTAGCACCGAAGGTATGGCACCTCCGCGATCTGCACACGTTCAGCTTGGTGACGTCCCACGAACTCTAGATCCAGCTGAGGTCGAGGGAGAGTTTCGTCAGCATGACGGCGTGATGATGGTGATGCTGAAGTTACCGACGCAGGGCTTCACCTAAGCACTACAACGATATGACCAAGGTGGAATTCTGCGGAGGGGGGCTTTGCACACGGCTAAACAATCAACTTGTGTGTCTATGGGGTGCCCCCCTTCCCCGTATATAAAGGAGTGGAGGAGGGGAGGGCCGGCCCTCTCATGGCGCGCCCAAGGGGGGACCTACTCCTAGTAGGAGTAGGTTTCCCCCTTTCCCTAGTTGGAGTAGGAGAAGGAAGAGGGAGAATGAGAGAAGGAAAGGGGGGCGGGCCCCCTCTCAATTCGGATTGGGCTTGGGGAGGGGGGCGCTCCCACCTTGGCCGCCTCCTCCTCTCTCCCACTAAGGCCCAATAAGGCCCATTGATTCCTCGGGGGGTTCAGGTTACCCCCGGTACTCCGGTAAATGCCCGAAATCATCTGGAACCATTCCTATATCCAAACATAGCCTTCCAATATATCGATCTTTATGTCTCAACCATTTCGAGACTCCTCATCATGTCCGTGATCACATCCGGGACTCCGAACTACCTTCGGTACATCAAAACACATAAACTCATAGTACCGATCATCATCAAAAGTTAAGCGTGCGGACCCTATAGGTTCGAGAACTATGTAGACATGACCGATACTCACTTCCGGTCAATAACCAATAGCGGAACCTGGATGCTCATACTGGTTCCTACAGAATCTACGAAGATCTTTATCAGTGAAACCGCATAACAACATATGTTCTTCCCTTTGTCATCTGTATGTTACTTGCCCGAGTTTTGATCCTCGGGATCTCAATACCTAGTTCAATCTCGTTACCGGCAAGTCTCTTTACTTGTTCCGTAATGCATCATCCTGCAACTAACTCATTAGTCACAGTGCATTATCGAGAGGGCCCAGAGATACCTCTCCGATACACGGGGTGACAAATCCTAATCTCGATATATGCCAACTCAACAAACACGATCGGAGACACTTGTAGAGCATCTTTATAGTCACCCAGTTATGTTGTGACGTCTGATAGCACACAAGGTGTTCCTCCGGTATTCGGGAGTTGCATAATCTCATGGTCAGAGGAAGATTTATAAGTCATGATGAAAGCAATAGCAATAAAACTAAACGATCATTTATGATAAGGTAACGGATGGGTCTTGTCCATCACATCATTCTCTAATGATGTGATCCTGTTCATCAAATGACAACACATGTCTATGGTCAGGAAACTTAACCATCTTTGAAAAACGAGCTAGTCAAGAAGGGGCATACTAGGGACACTCTGTTTTGTCTATGTATTCACACATATACTAAGTTTCTGGTTAATACAATACTAGCATGAATAATAAACATTTATCATGATATAAGGAAATATAAGTAACAACTTTATTATTGCCTCTAGGGCATATTTCCTTCATAATGCACATATATACTTGGTAAAGGGTGGAAGGCTCGACCTCTTGCCTAGTGTTTTGTTCCACTCTTGCTGCCCTAGTTTCCGTCATACCGGTGTTATGTTCCTTGATTTTTTGTCCCTAAAACGATGAGGGTTTATGGGCCCCTCTTGACAGTTCGCTTTGAATAAAACTCTTCCAGCATGGCCTAACATCGGTTTTAACATTTTCCATAATAATACTTGAACCTAATAATTAATTGGCATAGGGCGTCATGAACCAGGGGATTTTCTACATAGCAGGGGGGCAGTGCTGATGGTGTTGGTCCCAAACTAGAGATTCGTGCGGGACCGCCCTAGGAAACTTGGGGTATCTGGATCCAGTACGCTTCGCTCATCCGTCGTGGCTAGAGACTAGATATGTGCGGCTATTATCAGGGTGTTAGCATGTTGGGAGGTCTTCCTGCATTAGTTTTACCATTGTCGAAATGTCTTGTGCACCAGGATTCCGAGTCTGATCGGAGGGTCTCGCGATGGAGGATTGTCTCCGTGGATCGTGAGCTTATCATGGGCTAAGTTGGGACACCCCTGCAGGGTTTGAACTTTCGAGAGTTGTGCCCGCGGTTATGTGGCAGATGGGAATTTGTTAATATCCGGTTGTAGTGAACTTGAAGTAAACTCAACTAAAATACACCAACTGCGTGCATAGCCATGATCGTCTCTTTTCAAGTGAGTTCGAGAACAGAACACAGTTGGGTTATGTTTGAATGTAAGTAGTTCAGGATCATCTCTTGATCATTACTATCTTGCGACCGTTTGCGTAGTTTCTCATCTTACTCTTGTACTTGTAAGTTAGCCACCATACTTTGCTTAGTCGCTACTGCAACCTCACCACTTATCCTTTCCATACCCATTAAGCTTTGCTAGTCTTGATACCCATGGTAGTGGGATTGCTGAGTCCTCGTGGCTCATAGATTACTACAACAACAATTGCAGGTACAGTAATGCGATGTTCATGACGTGAGAACGACATTTGCTTGTGTTGGAGTTCTGCTTCTATTTCTTCTTTGCTCAGGGGATAGGTTCCTGGTCGGCAGCCTGAGCTAGCAGGGTGGATGTCGTTTGAGTTTCTGTTTGTGATTCCTCCGCAGTTGGATGTTGTTCTCTTGTATGATGTATTGATGTATTCTTGCAGCATTTGTATGCTTTGTATGTATCCCCAACTATTATGTAATGGTACGATGTGATGATATCCACCTTGCAAAAGCGTGTCAATATGCGTTTCTATCCTTGGTGGGACCTTTGAGTTCCTTTAGGATAGAGTCGCATATTGGGCGTGACAAGTTGGTATCAGGGCCTCGACCGACCATAGGAGCCCCATTGTTTGACCGTGGTTGGCCATTGTCGAGTCTAGAAGAAAACTTTTTCGGAGTCTAGTTATATCGGAGAGTAGGAATTCTTTTTACTCCTCAGCCCCTTCGTCGCTCTGGTGAGAAATCTTGACGTAGGTGTTTTGACTTACTACTCTTCCCCTTCAATTTTTTTAGGATCACGCAGTTAGTTTTTGTTCATTGCGATGTCAGCTATTTTCATCCGGTGCTTTTCTCGTCAAGTTGATTCGATCCTCTTTGTCTTTTGCGAGGCCGATCCTCAGTTCTGTCTCAATGATGTTGTTCCCCCATGTGAAGTTTTTTTCTTTTCCTACCCACCCACCCTTTTATTTCTCGGAACCAGAGCCCATAATCAAGTATCCATCCTACTCGTGTGAAGCCTTTGCATTCTTTCCTCAATTAATTCAACCGGTTTTATTCTCTTCAAGTTATTCATCGGTTCCTTGTTTGAAGTTGCCTTTGTTTTCCCACCCTCCCACCCCTTTTCTCCCCGGAGTCTGAACCTCTATTCGAACATCAATTTCATTCGTGTAGAGCCTTTTCAGTATTTTCTCAATTGTCTCAACCGGCGAATTCTCGTCAAGTTCATCCTTGTGCGTCTCACTTTCCTTTCCGGTGGATTCAATTCAAGTTTTTGGGTTGATCATATTCCTTTCTTTGGTTCAAGTGTTTTCCTTTGCTCGTTCGCCTCTCACCATTTAATCGTTCCGGAGTGATGAAGACATCTTAGAAGATTCATGTTTGCATTCAATTAATTCGAGGTTGTCACCTCATTCGAGTCTTTGAATCGTTCCGGTGCATCATTTCTCATTCAAACAATCCTTTCCAATGGTGCTTCTTTTCAGTGGGACCTAACCCACAGGTTTATTCCTAGGATATTACCTCACTCTTCTAATTTTCCTGGAGTATTGTCAAATTCCTTTCGAAGTTTGATGTAAGAATGAATTTCATCAGTCAGATGCTTTTCCAAGATCGATTTCAAATTATTTTCATTGTTGGTTGAACCTCTTTGCTCTTCATTCTCCCGGAGTATCTCAACAATTTTTGGGGGTGTTCCTTGATAACCCACAAGTATAGGGGATCGCAACAGTTTTCGAGGGAAGAGTATTCAACCCAAATTTATTGATTCGACACAAGGGGAGCCAAAGAATATTCTCAAGTATTAGCAGATGAGTTGTCAATTCAACCACACGTGGAAACATAATATCTGCAGCAAAGTATTTAGTAGCAAAGTAATATGATAGTAGTGGTAACGATAGAAAAAGTAACGGTAGCCAAAGTAATATTTTTGGGTTTTGTAGTGATTGTACAAGTAGCAGCGGCAAAGTAAATAAGCGAAGAACAATATATGAAAAGCTCATAGGCATTGGATCGGTGATGGAGAATTATGCCGGATGCGATCGATCATGTAACAGTCATAACCTAGGGTGACACAGAACTAGCTCCAGTTCATCAATGTAATGTAGGCATGTATTCCGAATATAGTCATACGTGCTTATGGAAAAGAACTTGCACGGCATCTTTTGTCCTACCCTCCTCTGGCAGCGGGGTCCTATTGGAAACTAAGGGATATTAAGGCCTCCTTTTAATAGAGTACCGAACCAAAGCATTAACACATAGTGAATACATGAACTCCTCAAACTACGGTCATCACCGGTAAGTATCCCAATTATTGTCACTTCGGGGTTAACGGATCATAACACATAATAGGTGAATAGACTTGCAAGATAGGATCAAGAACTCTCATATATTGATGAAAACATAATAGGTTCAGATCTGAAATCATGGCACTCGAGACCTAGAGACAAGCATTAAGCATAGCAAAGTCATAGCAACATCAATCTCAGAACATAGTGGATACTAAGGATCAAACCCTAACAAAACTAACTCAATTACATGAAATCTCATCCAACCCATCACCGTCCAGCAAGCCTACGATGGAATTACTCACGCACGTCGGTGAGCATCATGAAATTGGTGATGGAGGAAAGTTGATGATGACGATGGCGACGGATTCCCCTCTCCGGAGCCCCGAACGGACTCCATATCAGCCCTCCCGAGAGAGTTTAGGGCTTGGCAGCGGATCCGTATCGTAAAACACGATGAATCCTTCTCTCTGGTTTTTTCTCCCGAAAGTGAATATATGGAGTCAAGGTTGAGGTCGGTGGAGCATCAGGGGGCCCACGAGGCAGGGGGCCGCGCCCTGGGGTGTAGGGCGTGCCCCCTACCTCGTGGACAAGGTGTGGGCCCCCTGACGTGGATCTTTCTTCCGGTATTTTTTATATATTCCAAACTAATTCTTCGTTGATTTTCAGGTCATTCCGAGAACTTTTATTTCTGCACAAAAATAACACCATGGCAATTCTGTTGAAAACAGCGTCAGTCCAGGTTAGTTCCATTCAAATCATGCAAGTTAGAGTCCAAAACAAGGGCAAAAGTGTTTGGAAAATTAGATACGACGGAGACATATCAACTCCCCCAAGCTTAAACCTTTGCTTGTCCTCAAGCAATTCAGTTGATAAACTGAAAGTGATAAAGAAAAACTTTTACAAACTCTATTTGCTCTTGTTGTTGTAAATATGTGAAGCCAGCATTCAAGTTTTCAGCAAAGATTATGAACTAACCACATTCACAATAACACTTAGGTCTCATGTTTACTCATATCAATAGCATAATCAACTAGCGAGCAATAATAATAAATCTCGGATGACAACACTTTCACAAAATAATCATAATATGATATAACATGATGGTATCTCGCTAGCCCTTTCTGAGACCACAAAACATAAATGCAGAGCATCTTTAAAGATCAAGGGCTGACTAGACATTGTAATTCATGGTAAAAGAGATCTAGTCAAGTCATACTCAATGTAAACTAACAGTAGTGGATGCAAATGACAGCGGTGCTCTCCAACTGGTGCTTTTTAATAAGAGGATGGTGACTCGACATAAAAGTAAATAGATAGGCCCTTCGTAGAGGGAAGCAGGGATTTGTAGACGTGCCAGAGCTCGGTTTTGAAATAGATATGAATAAAATTTTGAGCGGTATACTTTCATTGTCAACATAACAACCGAGAGATCTCGATATCTTCCATGCTACACATATTATAGGTGGTTCACAAACAGAATGGTAAAGTTTATACTCCCCCTCCACCAACAAGCATCAATCCATGGCTTGCTCAAAACAACGAGTGCCTCCAACTAACAAGAGTCCTAGGGGAGTTTTGTTTGCAGTTATTTTGATTTGATTTGCATAAAGCATGGGACTGGGCATCATGGTGACCAGCCATTTTCTCGTGAGTGAGGAGCGGAGTCCACTCCTCTTGAGAATAACCCGCCTTGCATGGAAGATACAGACAGCCCTAGTTGAGACATGAGCTATTTGAGCATACAAAATCGAATGTTTATTTGAAGTTTTAGAGTTTGGCAGGTACAAATTTACTTGGAACGGTAGGTAGATACCGTATATAGGTAGGTATGGTGGACTCATATGGAATAACTTTGGGGTTTATGGAATTGGATGCACAAGCAGTATTCCCGCTTAGTACAAGTGAATGCTCAAAAAGACTGGGAAGCGACCAGCTAGAGAGCGACAACAGTCATGAACATGCATTAAAATTAATCAACACCGAATGCAAGCATGAGTAGGATATAATGCACCATGAACATAAATATCGTAGAGGCTATGTTGATTTTGTTTCAGCTACATGCATGAACATGTGCCAAGTCAAGCCACTCGAATCGTTCAAAGGAGGATACCACCCTATCATACCACATCATAATCATTTTAATAGCACGTTGGGACGCAAGGTAAACCATTATAAGCTCCTAGCTAATTAAGCATGGCATAAGCAACTACAATCTCTAATTGTCATTGCAAACATGTTTCTTTCATAATAGGCTAAATCAGGAACGATAAACTAATCATATTTAGAAAAACAAGAGAGGTCGCGTTCATACCAGCTTTTCTCATCTTAATAAGTTCATCATATAATCATCATTATTGCCTTTCACTTGCATGACTGAATAGTGTGGATAATAATAATAGTGCACGTGCATTGGACTAAGCTGGAATCTGCAAGCATTCAATTCAAGAGAGAAGACAAGGTAATATGGGATCTTTCTTAGATCAACAATAATGCATATGAGAGCCACTCAACATTTTCATTATGGTCTTCTCCTCTCGACCCCCAAAGAACAAGAAAAGAAACAAAACTATTTACACGGGAAAGCTCCCAACAAGCAAAAGAAGAACGAGAAATCTTTTTG
The DNA here is from genome assembly GCF_056163025.1 of Triticum urartu. Lineage (NCBI taxonomy): Eukaryota > Viridiplantae > Streptophyta > Magnoliopsida > Poales > Poaceae > Triticum > Triticum urartu. The sequence continues at coordinate 240,890,057 of NC_141876.1, forward strand.
GGTTTTCTTTTTAATTACTTCTACTAAAACATGAAAAGTAACTAACTAAAAGCTGCAACTAACTTTTTTTGGTTTTTCTTAAGGTTTATCAAACACACAAGAAGAAAGCATAAAAAGGCAAATAGATTAGCATGGATATTACAATGAAAAAGTATGAGCACCGATAACTAGCATGAGTGTGTGAGCATGAATGTAATGTCAGTGAGAGATACGTACTCCCACAAGCTTAGGCTTTGGGCCTAAGTTGGTCTATGGCCACGGGTGGCCTGGCGGATATCCAAAGTTGTAGCTGGGGTCGTACTGAGATGCGACGGCAATTGCATGATGAGCTGCAGCTTGGAGGCGAGCTGTCTCTGCCCTCCTCTCGTACTCGGTCGCCTCCCCTGGTTATAACATATCTCCCCTTTGCCTGAAAGTCAAAGAAAGTAGGGGCAGGGAGAGCGACGTGATAGGTTCGTCGTCTGTCAAAGATTAGTCGGTACTGGAGGAACTGATCGTTCCTCTCAACAAACTGGCGACGAACCATAGCATCATAATCTAGATAAGAAGGAGGCAACTCAATATCATCTCCACGTATGGGTATCTCAAGAAAGTTAGCTATACGAGTTGCATAAATTCGACCTAAGAAATCTCCATGAATATGATTATTATGCAACCTACGTGCAACAATAGCCCCCAAGTTGTATTGTTTATCTCCTAAAACAGCGCTCCTGAGAATGTTGAGATCAGGTACACACATGTGACATGCTTCGTCTTTACCATTTATGCACCTTCCTACGAAGAGAGCAAAATAATGTATAGCAGGAAAATGAATGCTCCCTATGGTGGCTTGTGTTACATCCCTAGATTCCCCCACTGTAATACCAACAAGAAAATCTCTAAATTCAGATTTGCGAGGTTCACTAACATTACCCCACCGTGGGAGTTTACAAGCAGTGTTAAAATCTTCTAAGTCCATGGTATAAGATTTATCATAAAGATCAAATAGGACAGTTTGAGAATTGCGTGATGATGAAAATTTAAACCTTCTCACAAATGAATCAGTTAAATAGAAGTATTGACGGCACTTATCTGCCTCGAAGCTCTCAAGATCGGCATTGTGCACATATGCTTCAAATTCCTCCTTGATTCCTGCTTGGACCATGAAATCCTCTGACGGCCATTCACAAGGCCGCACTTGAGCTTCTCTTGGTGGTTCCTTGTATGCATCACGTATTGCGGGTCTGGGTCCTTGCTTCCTTGAAGAACCACCTTGGTACATTTTCCTAAAAATATGTCTTCCTCTGAAAATTTTTCTGAAATTTTTAGTAACTCAAAATAAAATTGAACCAAACTCAACAAAATTGATAGCAACTACTCCTACAAGTGCCTAGAGGCAATATCATGCATTAAAACTACCTTTGACCATATAAATTTGACATGCAAGCTCAAGAACAAGGTCACCTAAGCAGCAAAAATTTGCAATGAATAAAGCACTAGAACAAAAACTAAAATTTGCAATGAATAAAGCACTAGAACAAAAACTAATTGGACCATTGGAGGAGTCACATACCAAAGAACAATCCCCCAAAGCAGTTTTGTGAATGGAGCCTTGAGCTAGGAGATCGAAAATGGCAACAAGATGAGCTAGAACTCGTGCTTGAGCTGGTTGATGATTTTTTTGGGAGGCAGAAGGAGTGTGTGGTAGCTGTAATAAGTGGAGGGGAGCCACCATGGGCCCATGAAGCAGGGGGAGCGCCCAGAGGGGTGGGCGCACCCTGGACCCTCGTGGCCAGGTGCTTACTCCCCCTGGTGTGTTCTCAGTGCCAGATATTCTCAAATATTCTAGAAAAAATCATATTTAAATTTCAGGGCATTTGGAGAACTTCTATTTTCGGGGTATTTTTCATTGCATGGATAATTTAGAAAACTGACAGAAATTAATATTTTTTGCTTTATTTAATATAAATAAGAGAAAGTAAAAGGAGGGTACAGAAAGTTGTGTTTTCTAACTTCATCCATCTCATGCTCATCAAAAGGAATCCGCTAACAAGGTTGATCAAGTCTTGTTAACAAACTCATTCCGAATAACATGGAACCGGAGAAATTTGGAATAACACTATGTTACCTTAATGGGGATATGCATGTCCCCAACAATAAGAATATCATATTTCTTCTTGATAGTACGAAGAGGAAATTCAAAACCTCCAATAGTGATTGTTGAAATTTTCCCAATAGAATTGATACTGTGTACTTGAGGTTGTTTCCTCGGAAAGTGTACCGTATGCTCATTACCATTATCATGAAAAGTGACATTGCCTTTGGTGCAATCAATAACAGCCCGTGTAGTATTTAAAAAGGGTCTTCCAAGAATAATAGACATACTAACGTCCTCGGGAATATCAAGAATAACAAAGTCCGTTAAAATAGTAACGTTTGCAACCACAACAGGCACATCCTCACAAATACCGACAGGTATAGCAGTTGATTTATCAGCCATTTGCAAATATATTTCAGTAGGTGTCAACTTATTCAAATCAAGTCTACGATATAAAGAGAGAGGCATAACACTAACACCAGCTCGAAGATCACATAAAGCAGTTTTAACATAGTTTCTTTTAATGGAGCATGGTATAGTTGGTACTCCGGGATCTCCTAGTTTCTTTGGTATTCCACCCATGGTTCTCTTTCTTTACCGTGGTTCCTAGCAACAAAGTCTCTCTTATCATAATGTTGATTCTTTGATTGTGGGTTATCAAGATCAACAGCAGGTTCAATCTCTACATCATTACCATTACTAGGTTGAGCATCAACGTGAACATCACCATTAACATTATCACTAGGTTCATGTTCATTACCAGATTGTGTTTTAGCATCAGAAATAGAGATATTATTGGGATTCTCAGGTGTGTCAATAACAGGTTCACTAGAAGCATGCAAAGTCCTATCATTTTTTCTTCTTCCTTTTAGAAGGACTAGGTGCATCAATATTAATTCTCTGAGAATATTTCTCAATTCCCTTAGGGTGGCCCTCAGGATACAATGGTTCCTGAGTCACCTTACCTCCTCTAGTTGCAACTCTAACAGAAAAGTCATTATTTTTACTATTCAATTCATTGAGCAAATCATTCTGAGCTTTAAGTACTTGTTCTACTTGAGTGGTAACCATAGAAGCATGTTTACTAATAAGTTTAAGTTCACCTTTAACACTAGCCATATAATCACTCAAGTGTTCAATCATGTAAGCATTATGTTTCAATTGTCTACCAACATAAGCATTAAAATTTTCTTGTTTAACAATAAAATTATCAAAATCATCTAAGCATTGGCTACCAGACTTATTACGAGGAATATCACCTTCATCAAATCTATAGAGAGAATTTACCTTTACTACCTGTGTCAGGTTATCAAGACCATGTGTTTCTTCAATAGGTGATGAATTAATACCATGTATTTCTTCAACAGGAGGTAAATTCTTAACATCTTCAACTTTAATACCTTTTTCTTTCATAGATTTCTTTGCCTCTTGCATATCTTCAGGACTGAGAAATAGAATACCCCTTTTCTTTGGAGTTGGCTTTGGGGTTGGTTCAGGAAGTGTCCAATTATTTTCATTGGCCAACATATTATTCAATAGAATTTTAGCTTGATCGACTCTTCTTTCCCTGAAAACACTACCAACACAACTATCCAGGTGGTCTCTGGAAGCATGGGTTAGTCCATTATAAAGATATCAAGTATTTCATTTTTCTTGAGAGGATGATCAGGCAAAGCATTAAGTAATTGGAGAAGCCTCTCCCAAGCTTGTGGGAGACTCTCTTCTTCAATTTGCACAAAATTATATATTTCCCTTAAAGCAGCTTGTTTCTTATGAGCGGGGAAATATTTAGCAGAAAAGTAGTAAATCATATCCTAGGGACTACGCACACCACCAGGATCAAGAGAATTAAACCATATCTTAGCATCACCCTTTAATGAGAACGGAAATAATTTAAGGATATAATAATAGCGAGTTTTCTCATCATTAGTGAACAGGGTATCTATATCATTTAATTTAGTAAGATGTTCCACAATAGTTTCAGATTCATAGCCATAAAACGGACCAGATTCAACTAAAGTAATTATATCAGGATCAACTGAGAAATCATAATCCTTATCAGTAATAAAGATAGGTGAAGTAGCATAAGCAGGATCATATTTCATTCTAGCATTTAGAGATTTTTCTTAAAGCTTAGCTAATAGTTTCTTAAGATCACTTCTATCATTGCAAGCTAAGAAATCTCTAGCAGTTTCTTCATCCATAACATAACCCTCAGGAACAACAGTCAATTTTAGGGGCAGAATCTTCATCATCACTTTCATCAATATTATCAGTTTCAATAATTTCATTCTCTCTAGCCCTAGCAAGTTGTTCATCAAGAAATTCACCAAGTGGCATAGTAGTGTCTAGCATAGAAGTAGTTTCATCATAAGTATCATGCATAGCAGAAGTGGCATCATGAATAACATGCGACATATCAGAATTAATAGCAGAAGCAGGTTTAGGTGTCGCAAGCTTACTCAAAACAGAAGGTGAATCAAGTGCAGAGCTAGTTGGTAGTTCCTTACCCTCCTCGTAGTTGAGGGAAAAATCTTGGTTCTTTGATCTTTCAAGTTCTTCATAATGATAAGCAGATATAAATCCCAACTGACTCAAAGAATAGAGCTATGCTCCCCGGCAACGGCGCTAGAAAATATTCTTGATAACCCACAAGTATAGGGGATCGCAACAGTTTTCGAGGGAAGAGTATTCAACCCAAATTTATTGATTCGACACAAGGGGAGCCAAAGAATATTCTCAAGTATTAGCAGCTGAGTTGTCAATTCAACCACACCTGGAAACATAATATCTACAGCAAAGTATTTAGTAGCAAAGTAATATGATAGTAGTGGTAACGATAGAAAAAGTAATGGTAGCCAAAGTAATATTTTTGGGTTTTGTAGTGATTGTACAAGTAGCAGCGGAAAAGTAAATAAGCGAAGAACAATATATGAAAAGCTCGTAGGCATTGGATCGATGATGGAGAATTATGTCGGATGTGATCGATCATGTAACAGTCATAACCTAGGGTGACACAGAACTAGCTCCAGTTCATAAATGTAATGTAGGCATGTATTCCGAATATAGTCATACATGCTTATGGAAAAGAACTTGCATGACATCTTTTGTCATACCCTCCCGTGGCAGCGGGGTCCTGTTGGAAACTAAGGGATATTAAGGCCTCCTTTTAATAGTGGATACTAGGGACCAAACCCTAACAAAACTAACTCGATTACATGATAAATCTCATCCAACCCATCACCGTCCAGCAAGCCTACGATGGACATACGCACGCACGGCGGTGAGCATCATGAAATTGGTGATGGAGGAAGGTTGATGATGATGATGGCGATGGATTGCCCTCTCCAGAGCCCCGAACGGACTCCAGATCAGCCCTCCTGAGAGAGTTTAGGGCTTGGCGGCGGTGCCGTATCGTAAAACGCGATGGATCCTTCTCTCTGGTTTTTCCCCCCGAAAGTGAATATATGGAGTCAAGGTTGAGATCGTTGGAGTATCAGGGGGCCTACGAGGTTGGGGGGCACGCCCGGGGGGTAGGGCGTGCCCCCACCCTCATGGACAGGGTGTGGGCCCCCTGACGTGGATCTTTCTTCCAGTATTTTTATATATTCCAAAATAATTCTCCGTTGATTTTCAGGTCATTCCGAGAACTTCTATTTCTATAAAAAAATAACACCATGGCAATTCTGCTGAGAACAACATCAGTCCGGGTTAGTTCCATTCAAATCATGCAAGTTAGAGTCCAAAACAAGGGCAAAAGTGTTTGGAAAAGTAGATATGACGGAGACGTATCATTCCTCATCATCATCCTCAACATTTGAAGACCGAAGATGAGTTTCCCCTCAATCTTGACCGTTCTCTCGAAGATTTGTGGTGCTAGCTTGATGTTATCCTCTCAAATTGTTTCCATTTGTGCGATTCTTTTCTTACCCATCCGGAGTATTTCAGGAGTTGTTTTTCATTTCGATTATCCGGAGGACTCCATTTCCGAAGATTCCTTCATTCCAAGCTTTCACCTTCGTTCTTTCCCATATTTGTACCGGTGCTTTGTTCAAGCATTCTTTTATCAGGTCGTGATCTCTTCATTCTCTTGTCTCTAAATTCCTTCAAGTATATTCGTGCGTCTGTAATGCTTTCGGAGAGTCATTGTCTTTTCGTCATTGGTTTCAATTCTTATGGTGGTTCGTTCAAGAATCCTCCTCCTTTGCTAGTATCAATTAATTCGTTCTTTCCATTCCTACCAGTGGTTCATGAAGACCTTCCCAAAGTTATACGCTATATCTCCCTTTAATCTTTTACAAGGTGAATAAGTCGTATGCAATCCATTGCTTCTCATCAATTTAATTGGTGGAGGACGAGCATAACAGAATTCTTATTCTTCTTTCCTCAAGTTGTCTAATCTCTTATTTTTGGAGTTTGTTCGTCATATCACATTCTTGGTTCGAAGTGTTTTCATCTTTTCTTTTCTGGAGTTCCAAGTTTTTCTCGCTTATCTCGTCTGAAACTCAATCTAAATCAGCGTAAGGCTTTAATCTTATTCTTTTCATCCTTCAATTCTTTCTCATCATCCTTTTGTTACCAGAGTTCATCACAGTGGTTCGTAAGGATTTAATTTATCCTTCTAGTGTTCATCAAAGTTCTTGTTGGAGGAGCACAAGTATCTTTTCCGCTTTGCTTCTCGAAGTGCAATTAAGTCTCCGTATTCTTTTGAAGTGGAGTTTTGCATTTCTTCATTCTTCTCAGCTATTCAATCATTTCTGTTTGTGGCCAGTTATCACCTCATAATTTTGAGATGTTTTCCATAAGCCCACAACAAGCTTATTCTTTTCGTTATTAATTTTCTCAACAACTCCGTTCATTCCTTCCTCCTAAGGATGCTTCCAAACTCAACTGTGGTAGAAGATGTCATTTCTGCTTTGTCCTTTTCATTGAACTCTTTCAATTCGTCCGGAGGCCTTGTGTTGTTCCTCTCGTCAAGTACCGTTCCATCTTGACATGTTCATGTTCTATTCCATTCCATGTCCAACCAGGTTGCTAACCAAATTCTTCTATTCTTTTTTCTTTTTTCTATCTTGTTCTAACCAGAGTGGTTCCAGAGTCTATCTTATTCCTTGAGCTTTTGATTCTTGTCATAATCAACATTACTCTTTTCTACCCGAGGGCTCTCGACTTTGTTCATATTCTCTCTTGCATTCTCATTTAACCTTGTCCTCTTTCTCTTCCGTCTCATTCCTAAGATCTCGTGACGAGATCTCTTGTTAGTGGAGGAGATTTGTAATGCCCCAAGACCAATGCGCCAGGTGTCTCCTGTTTATTCGTCATCATTGCCATGTCATTTGCTTGCTTGTTGCATTTTACCATGTCATCATGTGCATTCCATTTGCATTCATGTTCGTCTCTTGCATCCGGTGACTGTCTCCATTGTCCGTTTTGGAATCCGACACTCCCACATGCACCCGTCGCCCCTCTCAGATCTTGTTCCGTGAGCGAGAGAAAAGCCTTCTCGGAATGGGGCGAGATTTGTCGAGTGGCCTTGGTATATCACCGACAGACCGCCTGTCAAATTTCGTTCCATTTGGAGGTCATTTGATGCCCCAACGGTTAACCGCATTAACCGAAACCCTCCCTCTCTTTGCAGCCCAGCACCCCTCCACAACAGCCCACTAGCCCAGCTAAACCCCCTCCATGCTCTCCATGGTTGGATCATGATCATGTGGGCGAAAACTACACCTCATTTGGCCTCTCCTAGCTCCCTCTACCTATGAATAATCCCCCCCATTTTCGCGGACGAAACCCTAGCTCCCACCTCCTCCGCGCCGCCGAACATGTCTGCCGACGGCCTGACACATACGCTCCGCCGCGCCTGAGCCTATCCGGAGCCGCCACGTCACCTTAGCCGCTTCCCCGCGCCGCCGTCCTACTATGGCCCAACCGCGGCCTGCCCGGGCCCGACCGCATCCGCAGGCGCCCGACCTAGCCATCCCGCTCCTCCCGCTCGATCCCGAGGGGATCGAGAGCGCTCGCCGCTGCCCGTCCGCTCCTCTTCCCAGAGGTCGCCGCGACTGTCTGACCGTGCTCCGCCGCCCCCAGGTCACCGAGCACCGCGCCCTTCCCCATCTCCTTCTCCTCCTAACCCTAATCCCTCTCTCTCTCCTCGCCATGAACAAGAGCAGGAGCTCCGAGCTCGCTGCCGACCCTGTTTCGCCACCCCACCGCTCAGATCTGGTGGGATCGGGCGGGATCCGCCCCGTCATGCGCCCGCCAGCGACCTCCGGCCAGGTCCGTGCCGCGCCGCAGCAAGCCCCAGTCGCTGTTGCCTGCCTCCCCTCGTGCGGGCACGAGGAGAACGACGACCAGCGTCGCCGGCCCCGTGGGCCACCACGCACCCGCATGGGGCTTCTTCCCACATGCGTGGGCTAGCCCAACTCCTCTACCGCTGCAAGGCCTAGCCAACCTCCTCTTCCTTCCTGGGCCAGCCCATTGGTGAGCACACCCCTATTCCTCGCTTCGTGCGCATTATAGCTATATCCTCTCAGTTTAGGTCCAACAAAAATCGGCCAAGTCCCTATTTTGCCACATCATGTGTGCATCTTGCGATGATCATAACTTCATGCGTATTGCTCCAATTTGACTGCATGATATGTCAAATTGTTCGTCTCTAAGTGCTCTACATGGTGGTTTAGTTTGCATGCATGTTACTGTCCATCTTGATGCCTTAATCATTGTTGCAAGAGTGCTATATGATGTTAACTGCTGGAGATTGACATAACTTGCTGTTTTGTCTTTTTCATAGCATTTTATGTGTTCATCTTTTGTGCATGATGTAAACATGTTTTAGAAACATATTCATGCCATCTTTACAATGGTAGAGTCCATGTATTTTTATGTGCCTTGTGGTGACTAGAACAAACTTGTAAAGTGTGCTACTTGATGTTTGCTGTTTTTTGAGACTGATCTTTGCCAAGTCTGTAACTGTTACAGTATATTGCCATGTTAACTTGATGTTACCATCTATTCCATGTATAATCTGGAGATACCTAGTTGACATGTTTTGATGTCCATGTTATGCTCTATCATTCCATGCCATTTGATGCCTCATATATGTCATGTAGCATATGTTTTCATTGCCATGAACATGACTAAATGATGTTCCGATTTTCTGTTAACCTCATGATGCCATGTTGTGAGCTTGTTATTGATTAACCTATGTCTCTTTTGGAGATGCTCCAATTACATGATCTGAATTATGCTATGACTACTTTGTCCACATGCCAAGTTTGATAATTTTGGACTTCCTATGACCTCGGTTCCAAGCTTGCAAACATGCTATGCCGATGTTGCTGTTTTCACTTGCTAAAACTGTTACAACATTCAAACTTTTCTTGTTGGTTCCCACTAGTCCATAATCCATATGTTTATGATGCCTTGGTGTTATTTGCTCTTTGTTATGTGTACTTTAATGCCATGCCCTTGGTGCCATATAACATGGTGTAGTTTATCTTTTTCTTGCTCTCAAGTTGCCATCATGCTAAATCTGTCATCCTGTTAACAACATGTTCATTTTTTCAAGCATCATAGTAATTACTCCATTCTTCATATGAATTTATGCCCATGGACTAAGTTGAATTATATCATGTCTACTACGTGCACATGTATTTTTCATAGTTATGAAAGTTGCTATGCTTGCTGTTATGTGCCTCCAAAGTCAGCATCATAATGTTATTATTTTGCATTCCCAGATTTCCTCTAAGTCTGAGAATCAGCTTATGTCACGTTGCATCTTGTCTTGTTGATTTTCATTGATCTAGGGGTTATACGGAGATGCTTACTAATCATTTTTTTCCATGTTTAACCTGTACTTTAATTCCACGCTTTTGTTTGCCATGATCTTTCACTATATCATCACTGTTGCACGCCTCCAACATGTCAACATGTTATTTCTGCTCATATGTATGCCCTGTTTTTCACCAAGTCATAATCTGTGTTATTAAGTTGCTTTTTGCATTGACCATTTTGGTTTAATCCTGATGCCTATGAACTTGAACCTTAATGTTATTTGAAGCATGTTGTCTGTACTTTGAGTGCATATCAAGTTTGTGTCCATGTGTTTGCTGTAGCATGTTGTTTTCTTGATTGCAAAGTGCTTAGTTGCTTTTTTGGGCAAATTGTGTTTGAAACTTGTGTTTAGTGTATCTGTTGAACCATGGCTCCGTTTGGAGTATGCTCTATATGAAACTTGCTTGGTTTTGCATGTAGCTTCATCATGCCTTGTTGCGTCCATGTTTTGGAGTGTTTGTGATGTTGTTTTGCTTGCATTGGCATCAATGCCATGTTTAACTTGTTTTGCTCATACCTTCTAGGCCGTAGCTCCGAATTAAACAAACTTTATATGTAACTTAACTAGAAAACCACGTAGATCATCTTGGTGCATTTTATATTGATGTTTAACAACTTTAACATAATGTTTTGTTCATATCTGGATCAATTTCGAAATTTACATATGAGGACTTACCGAAATTGTTATATGTTGTTTCCGGCCTCATTTAAACTTGCTTTGATGTGTTGTTCTTGTATGCATCATCTCTTGCCATGAGTAGCATCATGTAGCCTTGTCATGCATAATACTTGGTTGAGCGTCATGTCATGTTTATGTGTGGTGTGTTTACCATGTTGTTTGCTTCTTTCCGGTTGTGCTCCTTCTCGATAGTTCCTGTTTCGTTGTGATTGTGAGGATTCATTCGACTACGTGGCTTCGTCTTTTTCATGGACTCGTTCTTCTTCCTAGCGGGATTTCAGGCAAGATGACCATCACCTTGGATCTCACTGCTATCTTTGCTATGCTAGTTGTCTCGATGCTATCACTATGTCGCGCTACCTACCACTTCTTTATCAAGCCTCCCAAATTGCCATGTTAGCCTCTAACCTTTTTACCCTTGCTAGCAAACCGTTGTTTGGCTATGTTACCCCTTTGCTCAGCCCCTCTTATAGCGTTGCTAGTTGCAGGTGCAGTTTCAGGTTGTTCCATGTTGGTACATGGATATCATGGGATATCACAATATCTCTTATTTAATTTAATGCACATATATAGTTGGTAAAGGGTGGAAGGCTCGGCCTTTTGCCTGGTTTTTTGTTCCACTCTTGCTGCCCTAGTTTCCGTCATACCGGTGTTATGTTCCTTGATTTTGCGTCCCTAATACGATGAGGGTTTATTGGCCCCTCTAGACAGTTCGCTTTGAATAAAACTCTTCCAGCAAGGCCCAACATTGGTTTTAACATTTTCCATAATAATACTTGAACCTAATAATTAATTGGCATAGGGCGTCATGAACCCAAAGATTTTCTACATAGCAGGGGGGCCAGTGCTGATGGTGTTGGTCCCAAACTAGAGCTTCGTGCGGGACCGCCCCTAGGCAACTTGGGGTATGTGGATCTTGTACGCTTCGCTCATCCGTCGTGGCCTGAGACTAGATACGCGCGGCAACTATGAGGGTGCCGGCACATTGGGAGGTCTTGCTGGATTAGTTTTACCATTGTCGAAATGTCTTGTGCACTGGGATTCCAAGTATGATCGGAGGGTCCCGCGATGGAGGATTGACTCCACGGATCGTGAGCTTGTCATGGGCTAATTTGGGACACCCCTACAGGGTTTAAACTTTCAAGAGCCGTGCCTGCGGTTATGTGGCAGATGGGAATTTGTTAATATCCGGTTGTAGTGAACTTGAAGTAAACTCAATTAAAATACACAACCATGTGCGTAACCGTGATTTTCTCTATTCAAGTGAGTTCGAGAAGAGAACACAGTTGGGTTATGTTTGAACATAAGTAGTTCAGGATCACTTCTTGATCATTACTAGTTTGTGACCGTTTGTGTAGTTTCTCAGCTTACTCTTATACTCGTAAGTTAGCCACCATACTTTGCTTAGTCGCTGCTGTAACCTCACCACTTATCCTTTCCATACCCATTAAGCTTTGCTAGTCTTGATACCCATGGTAATGGGATTGCTGAGTCCTCATGGCTCACAGATTACTACAACAACTGTTGCAGGTACAAGTAATGCGATGTTCATGCCGTGAGAGCGACGTTTGCTTGTGTTGGAGTTCTGCTTCTGTTTCTTCGCTCGGGGGATAGGTTCCTTGTCGGCAGCCTGGGATAGCAGGGTGGATGTCGTTTGAGTTTCTGTTTGTGATTCCTTCGTAGTCGGATATTGTTCTCTTGTATGATGGATTGATGTATTCTTGCGGCATTTGTATGCTTTGTATGTATCACCAACTATTATGTAATGGTACGATGTGATGATATCCACCTTGCAAAAGCGTGTCAATATGCGGTTCTATCCTTGGTGGGACATTCAAGTTCCTTTAGGATAGAGTCGCATATTGGGTGTGACAAGTGTCTACCAGAGCATCGCGACTCAGCAAGTCCTCAAATCTAACTAATCCAACACTGAAGGGATATATCTCATGCTCATTAGTTCTAGCTCCATGATCTCTATGCAACACCCTACGGAGAACAACTAGCACATGTTCCCTATGTAGATATGACGGAGGAGGATCAACCATGACAAGTGCATACCAGCTATGATCAAGTGGTGGCTCTCCCACCACCACCATATTGCGTTGCAGACAATTTGCAGGACCAAGGTCGATGTTGAGCTCTCCAGGAAGAAACGGGTAGGGGAGCACCGGGAGGTTCACCATTGGCAGGAGAGGTGGCATGGAGGGACGCGGTGACGAGAGCATAATGAGCTATGCCAAAGTTTGGCCAGGAGTATCATCAGAGTCAGAGCACCGAGAAGGTGGAACGGCCGGGAAAAAGTGGGAAAAGATCGAGAGGCAATGATATTATCCCAACTGGTATAATCATCCAAATCCGACCCCCCGCAGATCGGGCCGATCTAACTGTAGACGTACATCGAGGGCCGCACAGAAAATCCAGCCCGAGCCATTTAGCTTTCCAAACCGAAGTGGTGCAAGGCGGCAACCAAATCTTTTTTTGCAAACCATCCTGCCCTTGCTAGGTTTTTCCAAAGTATGACACGAATATGAAACATGTCCCAGTTGACCACATAGCTTGCATCGAAAACATGAGGTTCAACTGGAACGATAATGGCCTAAACGAAGGCATTTAGCACAAAAGATAATCCTGAGGCATTTTGGTCATGATTAGGGCGAACGTAACCCAACTCTAAGCAACCAACGTAGGTAATACCAACACATGCAGTGTATAGATGACCCACTTGAAAGAAAATTGAACATTTGTTTAAAAGAGCATATACCTTCTCATTGTCAGGAATAAATTTCAGCACAAATAAACTAGCAAGGTCCTCATCAGAATATCCTGCTTGTCATGCATATAGAAATGAATGCAAAACCATTTCTGGTAGATGTTGAGTAAATTGCTCCTTAAAAATGAAAGCATTAAATTTCCTGGGTGGGTCGTTCAAGGAAATTTCTCCAGAGATTGGGGCGGTAATCAAACTAAATTTGATAGAATTATCTAGAGATCTCCATGTGATAGGACTAAAAGAGCGAAATCGAATGAAATGATCAACATCCTTGTCCATAACCTCGGGATCCACCTCAGTATCCATAGCCTTGCCCATAACTTTTCCCATACCACGAAAAAGTACCCCAGGTGAAAAATTGAGCGAATCAGAGATAGAGGAAATAACATGGTTCTTGTCAAGCCCTTGAATAAGAAAAATCCAAATTGCTCTTAATAGCTGAAGGAGATATATCAGCAAGTTCTAGTAGATGTTGATCCGCATGCCAATGTGAATCAAACCTCATGAAATTCATGTTATCACAGAACAGATGAAAGTGAACCACAAAATTAGGCCAAATTCGACCATGTAGGCTACAAATGAAATGCCCATTCTTATTGGAGGCCACCAAAAAAGGAAAAGATCTAGAGCTGAGTTGCACAACAATAAAACCATTAGCCAGGCCGCCAATAGAGCATTCCAATTCCAAACTAACTGATTGAATTGAGAGAGGGAAGGAGGTCAAAGAGAAAGAAGCAACTTGGGAAGGCGGTGGTGTCACTTGGGAATTATACCTGATGATCACTATGAAGAATATGAAAGATATAAGAACCAAGATCGTACCCTCTAAGACGAGGGGAGTAAGGAACTGCCATCTAGGTCTACACTTGATTCAACTTCTGTTTTGAGTAGGCTCGTGACACCACCGCCTTCTATAAATTCTGATATGTAGCAAGTAGTTGATGATGCTACTTCTACTATGAATGATGCTATTCACAACTCAGGTGTGGTTGAATTGACAACTCAACAACTAATAGTTGCAAATATTCTTTGGCTCATCTTGTGTCGAATCAATAAATTGGGGTGAAATACTACCCTCGAATATTGTTGTGATGCCCTATACTTGTGGGTTATCAAGACCTTTTTTCTAGCGCTGTTGCCGGGGAGCATAGCTCTATCTGTTGAGTCACTTGGAAATTATATCTGTTGATCACTATGAAGAATCTAAAAGATACAAGAACCAAGATTGTACCCTCTAAGATGAGGGGAGTAAGGAACTTCCATCTAGCTCTGCACTTGATTCACCTTCTATTTTGAGTAGGCTCGTGACACCACCACCTGCTATAAATTCTGATATGTCACAAAGTAATTGAGGATGCTACTTTGATGATGCTATTGATGATGCTAGTACTTTGCTTAATGAAACTATGCCACTAGATGAATTTATTGATGAAGAACTGGCTAAACCTAAATTGAGAATGCTAAAACTGACGAAAATTATGATTTACCTATAATGCCTAGCTCTCCTACTAGAGTTGAAACACTTGAAATACCTTAGGGTTATGTTATGGATGGGGAGATAGCTAGAGACTTTCTTGCTTGCAATTATTTAGACGACGTTAAGTAATTATTGTGTAAGCTGAAAGAAAAATATATGATGGAGAGAATGAAATATGATCCTAAATTTTCTTCATATTTAACTTTGTGCAAATTGAAGAAGAGATTCTCCCTCAAGCTTGGGGGAGGCTTTTTACTTAATGTTGTGCCTGATCATCCTCTTAACAAAAGTGACATACTCTATATCTTTTATAATGGATTAACCAATGCGTCGAGGGACTACCTAGATAGTTGTGTTGGTTGTGTTTTCAGGGAATGAACTGTTGAACAGGATCAAGAACTATTGAATAATATATTGAGAAATGATAATGATTGGACACTTCCTGAACCGCAACCTAAGCCAACTCCGAAGAAGAGAGGTATTCAATTCCTTAGTCCTGAAGATATGTAAGAGGCAAAGAAATCTAAGAAAGAAAAGGATATTAAATCTGAATATGTTAAGGATTTACCACCTATTGAAAAAATAGATAGACTCGACACCCCGACCCAGGTAGTAGATGTAAATTCTCTTATAAGATTTGATAAAGGTGACATCCCTAATAATAAATCTGCTAGTCAATGCCTGGGTGAATTTGATAACTACATTGTTAAGCAAGAACGTTTTAATGTGTATGTTAAGAATCAATTGAAACGAAATGATATCACGATTGATCGTTTGAGTGACTTGATGCTTAGAATTGCTAATGATGTGAAGGGTTTAGGAAAACATGCATCCATGGTTCATACCTAGTTAGAATAAGTTTCCAAGTTTAAAAATGATTTGCTTAATGAGATGAATAATAATATGAATGATCATGTTGTCAGAGTTATGACTAGAGGGGGTAGAATGACTCAGGAGCCACTATATCCTGATGGTCATACTAAAATAATTGAGCAAGATTCTCAGAGAGTTAATATTGACACACCTAGTTCATCTAACAAGAAAAAGAAAGAGAAAAATGATAGAAATTTGCATGCTGCTAGTGAACCTGTGATAGAAAAACCTTTTGAGAATCATAATGATGTTTCTATTTCTGATATTGAGACACAATCTGGTAATCAACATACACATAGTCATAATGATAATGATGTTCATGATGATGCTCAACTGGATAAGGATAAAGAACCTGATAATGATGTAGAATTAGAACCTGCTATTGATCTTGATAACCCACCTCCTAATAATAAAAGATATGATAAAAGAGATTTCATTGCTAGGAAACATGGCAAGGGAAGATAACCTTGGGTTCAGAAACCCATGCCTATTCCAACTAAACCTTTGAAGAATAAGGATGAAGAAGATTTTGAGCACTTTGTTGAAATGCTTAGGCAAGTTTTATTGCGCACTCATTTGACTGATATATTGAAAATGCCAGCATATATGAAATACATGAAAGGTATTGTCACTAATAAAAGAAAGATACCTGGAGTTGAAATTTCCACAATCTTGCAAAATATTCATTTAAGGGTGGAGTACTTAAGAAACTAGGAGATCTAGGAATATCAACTATACCATGCTCCATTAAAAGAAGTTATGTCAAAACTTCTTTATGTGATTTGGGACCCGGTGTTAGTGTTATGCCTATCCCTTTATATAGAAGATTTGATTTGAATAAGCTCACACATACTGAAATATCTTTGCAAATGGCTGATAAATCAACGGCTATACCTATTGGAATTTGTGAGGATGTGCCTATTGTAGTTGCAAATGTTACTATCTTAATAGACTTTATTATACTTGATATGCCCGAGAACGATGCTATATCGATCATCCTTGGTAGACCCTTTTTTAATACCGTAGGGGCTATTATTGACTGCAACAAAGGCAATGTTACTATCTTAATAGACTTCTTTTTTAGGAGCATGTGGTCGATGAATTTAGTAAGCACAACCTACTATACCCACTATTTACTCTCTGTTAGTTAATAAAGTAGAAATGCCATGATTATCTAGTTTTGTGAATTATCCGTGCAATAAAAAATGTCCCAAAAATAAATGTTATCGGAATGACCAGAAAATTTAGTTTGTTTTTTGTACAATATTTATGAATTTTTGACACTTAACACACCCCAGGGGGGTGCACCTGTGAGACAAAAGATCACTGGGCGTGCCCTACCCCCTAGGGGCGCCATGTGGGATCGTGGGTACCAAAGGGACCCACTCACTTATACCAGCCGCCAACTCCCTTCTTCCACCTCCAGAAAAAACGATCTCCTTCAAACCCATGTTCTTGCTCATTTTCCTGCAAATTTTTATATCCTTACTCGAAACTCCATTTCTGAAACTGTTTTAGAGGATTACTCCTTGGTATGTGACTCCTCCAATGGTCCAATTAGTTTTTGTTCTAGTGCTTTATATTTTGCAAATTTTTGCTACTGTGGTGACCATGTATTTGAGCTTGCTTGTTGAATTTGTATGGCCCAAAGTAATTTTGATGCATGATATAGCCTCTAGACATTAGTGGGAGTACTTGCTATCAATTTTGTTAAGCTTTGTTCACTTTTAATTGGAGGTACTAAAAATTTCCAAAAAATCGAAAGGAAGAAAATGGTTAGAAAAATGTTCCATGGTGATTCGGAAGGAAATATGCCCTAGAAGCAATAATAAAGTTGTTATTTATATTTCCTTATATCATGATAAATGTTTATTATTCATGCAAGAATTGTATTAACCGGAAACTTAGTACATGTATGAATACATAGACAAACAAAGTGTCACTAGTATGGCTCTACTTGACTAGCTCGTTAATCAAAGATGGTTATGTTTCCTAACCATAGACATGAGTTCTCATTTGATTAACAAGATCACATCATTAGAGAATGATGTGATTGACTTGACCCATCCATTTGCTTAGCCTGATGATCATTTAGTTTGTTGCAATTTCTTTCTCCATAACTTATACATGTTCCTATGACTATGAGATTATGCAACTCCCGAATACCGGAGGAACACTTAGTGTGCTATCAAACGTCACAATGTAACTGGGTGACTATAAAGATGCTCTATAGGTGTCTCTGATGGTGTTTGTTGAGTTGGCATAGATCGAGATTAGGATTTGTCACTCTGTGTATTGGAGAGGTATCTCTGGGCCCTCTCGGTAATGCACATCACTATAATCCTTGCAAGCAATGTAACTAATGACTTAGTTATGGGATGTAGCATTACAGAACAACTAAAGAGACTTGCCGGTAACGAGATTGAACTAAGTATTGAGATACCGACGATCGAATCTCGGGCAAGTAACATACCGATGACAAAGGGAACAACGTATGTTGTTATGCCGTTTGACTGATAAAGATCTTCGTAGAATATGTAGGAACCAATATGAGCATCCAGATTCTGCTATTGGTTATTTATCGGATATGAGTCTTGGTCATGTCTACATAGTTCTCGCACCCGTAGGGTCTGCGCGCTTAACGTTCGATGACGATCGGTATTATGAGTTTATGTGTTTTGATGTACCAAAGGTTGTTCGGAGTCCCGGATGAGATCACAGACATGACGAGGAGTCTCGGAATGGTCGAGACATAAAGATCGATATATTGGAAGCTTATGTTTGGACATCGGAATGGTTCCGAGTGAGTTCGGGCATATACTTGAGTACCAGGAGGCTACCGGAACCCCCCGGGAAGTATATGGGCCTTATTGGGCCATAGTGGGAGAGAGGAGAAGGGAGCCTAGGAGTTGGCGCCCCCCAAAGCCCAATCTGAATTGGGTGCGGGGCTGGCCCCCCTTTCCTTCCCCCTCTCTCCCCCTTCCTTCCTCTCCTAATCCAACTAGGGAAGGGGGTGGGAATCCTACTCCCAGTGGGAGTAGGACTCCCCTTGGGCGCGCCATAGAGGGGACGGCCCTCCCCCTCCTCCACTCCTTTATATATGGGGGAGGCGGGCAGTCCATAAACAACCAAGTTGATTGTTTATCCATGTGTGGTGCCCCTCTCCACAGATTTCCACCTCGGTCATATCGTTGTAGGGCTTAGGCGAAGCCCTGCACCGGTAGCTTCATCATCACCGTCATCACGTCGTCGTGCTGGCAAAACTCTCCCTCGACAGTTGGCTGGATCTAGAGTTTGCGGGACATCACCGATCTAAATGTGTGCAGATCTCGGAGGTGCTATACCTTCGGTGCTAGGATCAGTCAGATCATGGAGACGTACGACTACATCAACCGCGTTGTCATAACGCTTCTGCTTACGGTCTATGAGGGTATGTGGACAACACTCTTCCCTCTCGTTGCTATGCATCACCTAGATAGATCTTGCGTGTGCGCAGGAAAATTTTAAAATTACTGGGTTTCCCAACAGGTTCTTCACGCAAGAGCTCTCCAAGGCTTGCAATACGTGAGCTGGACCTTGAACCACCACGGGAAGCTCCTGTGCATCCATGTGAATGGTCGTCAGACTCTTTCATGACTCAAGCCGGTATTAAGGAGGAGTTTGATATGTACGTGCAAAATGCTAAGCTGACGAACTTCGTGTCAGATATGTGCCCACAGTACTATAATATCACTGATTCTTTTTTGCCGAAATTCAAGCACATATTTCATCGCACTTCACATGATGTTATCTTCCATTTATGTGAACACCCTTTTTGCATGACCATTGAGGAATTTACTGAAGCATGTAAAATTCTATACTAGGGGACGTGTATTCAGCCTCACAAATCTGATTGTAATGGATTTCTTATGAGCATTACTAGAGGTGAAACTAGGGGCATAACGCAAGCTACCATGGGGAGCACTCACTTTCCTACAAGAAATTATTTTGCTATGTCCATAGGTATATGCATTAATGGTAAACATGACCATATTCATATTTGCGCTCCTAATTTGAGCATTTTTAAAAGTGATGTGTTGAGCGATAGACAATTTAACATGGGGGCCATCAGTGCATGATGTTTACACGATAATGCCTTAGTTGGTAATTCCTTTGGTGAAATTTATGCTACCCGCTTAGAGGCTCATCTTAGTGTACCCATTAACGAAAATGATACCCTTTTTCCACCTAGCTTCCTTTATTATGATACTATGGAGCATCACCAGTTCCTTCAGAGGAACAGCCCACCATTCCGGTAAAGACTGATTTTTAAAAGGCATCCTCTCTTCCATATTACTTTGCATGCTCCTCTCTTCTATAATCTTTAGGAAAAACAAAGACACTTTATAATTGAGGAGGAGGCACAGGACAAGAGCGCGAAGGAGACCACTCGCCTTAATGAGGCAGCCCGCTAGGTTGTGGTAGTTGCACTTTAGTACAAACCGAACTATGACTACGGGTATTATCCATGCCACCATGGGTCATAGACCAACTTAGGCAAAAATTCTAAGCTTGGGGGAGTACGTATTTCTCACCAACATTATATTCATGTACCACACATTCATTCTAGTTGTCGTTGTTCATCCTTTTTCATTGTACATACATGTTAGTTTTATTTTTCCTTTCTCCTTTAGTGTTTCAAAACTTCCAAAACCCAAAAATATTTCTAATTTTTTCGGTTTTTCTTTCTTGTTTAGTTAGTTCGTAGTATTGAAAGAAACCCAAAAAGATTCCGCTTTCTTCTTTTGCTTGTTGGGAGCTTTCCTATGTAAATAGTTTTTCTCATTTTCGTTCTTCCTTTGGTTTCTTCAGAAAAACCTAAAACTCAAAAAAAATTCTGTGTGTTCCTCTGACATTATTTTCTTTCCTTTGAGTTGTCGTAAGGAGAAGACAACAATGAGAATGTTGTGTGGCTCTCATATGCATTATTGTTGATCGAACAAAGAGCACATATTACCTTGTCTTTTCCTCTAAATAAAATGTTTCCAGATTACAGCTTAGTCCACAACACAATTGCACTATTATTATTTTCACATCATTCGCTCATGGAAGTCGAAGGCAATAATGATGATGATTTGATGAAGCGATTGAGGTGAATGAAAGCTGGTATGAAGTCCTCTTGTCTTTGTTTTTGTACATATGTTTAGCTCATCATTCTTGATTCAACTTATTATAAGTAAACATGTTTGTGATGACAATTAGAGATTATAGTTGCTCATGCCATGCTTAAACAACTAGGAGTGGATAATGATTTATCTTGTGTCGGTGCACAAAAGGAGGGGCCCTATTTTGTACCCCTTTACTTGTGCGCGGGCAGTTGGAGCCGCGCCTGCTGCCGCACCTAGCGGGGCAGAGGAAGGAAGCAAAGCCGCTAGACAGCCGGAGGAACGCCAAGCCAAAAACACGAAGAGCAGAAGGGCGAGGTGGACTCCCTCGGTAAGGCCCTTGTCAGGGCGGCCTCCACAGCCCCGGCAAGAAACTTGCTAGGGCAACATGCCCAACACCTGCAAAGCCGCCACCCTTGAGCCCAAGAGTTCCAACACCATCAACCACTTTGGAACCAATGCTCGGGAGGCACCTCTATGGTGGCCTGCAGATCTTTGTGAAGATCAAGAACATGCAAGACTAGATGATAACCAGAAGACGACGATCCTCGGCAAGATCCTTGCCAAGGATACCCACGAGACCCCCGGCAAGACCCTTGCCGGGGACGACCACGACGCCACGCCAAGACCCTTGCCGAAGACATCTGCGGGGCCGCAGCCAGGCCCACATCTGCCAAGACTCAACCGCTATTCCCATGCAACTGCTAGCCCACCAGCTAGGCGAGCACCCGCGTGGCAACGTGCGGCCTCTAGGCCAACTCAACAATCACCTGCATGGTGGCATGCAGATCTTCGTGAAGACTCTGCCACCGCACAAACTCAGCAGCCAGCCAGCGTGGCGCTACAGGCCTCGTTAGTTCAGACGCGCGTCGAAGCCAGGCGAGGCGGTGACAACTGGGACAAGCTTCCTTTCTGTCCCCAATAAATCAAGAAAGGCACGTCGATAGCGCATTAAACGCGTTTGTCCTATGGTGCCAGGAGATAGACTCGACCACTGTATAGCTTTCCACCTCATGTATGCCACTATGGCGGCCCCTTCGACTATAAAAGGAGACCCGCGGCGTACTAAGAGAGGATTCGGATTTTTTGGACCCTGCATGCTTTGTAGCTAGTCCAAGAACACCAGATAAACATAAACCAGCGGGAGTAGGGTATTACACATCACTTGCGGTCGGAACCTGGATAATCCCCCTGTGTTGATCTCTCAATCCCGCTCTTTGCACAGCCCCGCGCCCACCAACCGTTGCAAAAGGGATTCCTCGTGATCCCGTAGGTGTCGTTTCCCCCGACATCTTTGGTGCGCCAGCTAGGGGCGCAAGCCGTGGAAATCTGGTTTTGGAGCTGACGCGTCGACTCTTTCATGGGGATGGCTCGAAAGGAGAAGGCGACGTTGATCAGCCGCCTAGTGATGCCATACGCAGCTTCGACAACCATCCGCGTGGCCCTGAAAAGCTAAGTCATGCAAAATTTTGGCTAATTTCATTTATATAAGTCTGTCCTCCTCGAAAGATCTCTTTCTTTGTATGGGAAACCTGCATGCAATGGGACCCTTCCGCTATTGGCAACGCCCTTGTCTCTGTCTCGATTCCGCTCGACATTTTATGCGGCCATGCTGAGAACGGCAAGGTGGCCTACCCACTACTAGTCGCGCTCTTGTCCTGTTTCGAGTCCGCTCGACAGTTCAAGCGACCGCGCTGAGAGCGGCAAGGTGGTTTGCCCGGCAGCAAGCGCCCTCCCGGCAGGGTGCTAAGGATCCGTCCTCAAAGCACCACGGCATGGGTTTACGCGCCAGCAGCCTTGTCTCACCAAGCGTAGGGTGCAAACATACAAAGAAAGATCTAACGGGAAGATAGCATGCATGATATTGAAGTACTGCAGAGTTATATTACATCAAATAATTGCTGCGGTTCTAACTTAAGATAAAATTGCCTTGGTCTTGAACTCACAGCAGCAACGAGAAACGGGGTGCCTAGTCCCGACGCTGGCCCTCCACCCTCACAACTCCATCGACGCAGTTGATGATGGGCTTGATATGCTCCTCGAGCACCGCAAGGTCCGCCTCCTCCGGAAAGCTCTCCAACGTGTTGGCAAAGTTGACGATGGGGTTCCAGAATGCCACCTTGGTGAGTACCTTGGTCAGGGTGCCCCGGCAGAGCCTCCGGGACTCGTTCGCAAGATAAGTTGCCCGGTTGGACCGGAGCTGCTCCAGGGATCCAAGAATGCCCTCAAAGAATAGGGTCAGTCTGGCGTTGGGACTCGTGTTCGGCTCCGGGAGGTACCTCACAGCTGGCATCCCATGGCAGCCAGCTTCGTGGTGATCCTGTCGGCGACGTCAGCGAGGCGGCTGACCCAACGGTTTATGCTCTCCGCGTACTCCTTGTGTTCGGCGGCGTCATTCCTCTGCAGCTACCTCTCCTCCTCCAGGCCCTTGGTCAGGGTCTCTTCAAGGCCCTCCATCTTCAGCTTCAGGTCATTGATGGCGTCGTTGGCCTTGGAGAGCAGCTCGGCCTTGCCAAGGACTGTGGCCCGCCCCTCTGCCAAAGCGCCGTTGGACGCGTCCTTCTCCTCCGTCAGCTTCAGGACATGTTCCTTCAGCCCATCCCGCTCCACCTCCAGCTCTGCCACCTTGCCAGCATGGACCAGGGCTTGAGCATTGAGTGCCTCCTTGTGCCTCTGCTACAACTCCTGGGTACATTGCACGACGAGCTTCTCGACATCCTCATCCTTGCCGCAGAGTGTGGCGGCAAGCGCCTCCTCACAAGCGGCAAGGTCCTCCTCCTGGGACTTCAGCTCGGCCTGGTGCTGGTGCAGGGCGGCCTCGTCCTTGGCGGCCTATTCCTTCACCGCGTCCTGGGCTTTCTCGACGCCAGCCTGCTTCAGGATGAGCTCCTGTTTGCGCTCAGCCAATAGATCCTGGGAAACTTTCAGTTCATCGTGGGCCTGGCGGAACCAGGTCTGCATCTCAGCGACGCGCTCCTCGAGGTCCACCTCCGCTTTATCCACCGCCACCATCCTGGATATCACCTTGTCCAGGCAGGCACGGTGAAGCGCCGGTAGCTTCTGGAAGTTGACGCTCATGGCCCAAAGGAGCTGCTCCTCTCGGGAACTGCCGCCACTGGCGCTCGGTTCGTCGACAAACTCTACTCCTACGGCGGCGAGCGCCTTGTCATCGAACACCCCCCCCCTCGGTTGGCGCCCTGGTGCTCGCCGTTCCTGGGAGGTGGACGAATAGGTCGTCGCTCACCTTCAATTATTTGCCTGAGCCAGAGGCAGCCAAGGAGGAAGGTTGATCATCGACCAACCCCCCGCCAGTAGGCCCCTTGCCGGCCTCTTCAGCGGCGGTCTTGGTGGCCTCCTCGGCGGCAATCTTGTTGGCCTCATCCTCCGCGTCCTTTGCGACCTCCTCGATGACGGTGTCGATATCCTCCCGGACCGCCAAGGAAGGGACTGGATACCAAGAAGGGGAATGAGACGGAGCCAAGATCAAGATTCAAAAATCATAAGAAGGAATAGGGACGAGAAGCGAACAACTTACTCGCACCAGGCTGGGAAGAAGTGGCGGCTTCCCGCCAACGTTCGTTGCCGGGCAGAGCCACCAGCACCCAAGCTCGCTCCCTCCTCCTCCATATGTGTGGGCTCTGTGGTCGATGCCCTTGCCGGGGACGCCACTCTGGGAG
Source organism: Triticum urartu (assembly GCF_056163025.1). Taxonomy (NCBI): domain Eukaryota; kingdom Viridiplantae; phylum Streptophyta; class Magnoliopsida; order Poales; family Poaceae; genus Triticum; species Triticum urartu. The sequence continues at coordinate 240,914,590 of NC_141876.1, forward strand.
GCGTAGTCGAGGGGGGCGGTGTGTTGGGGGTGGCCCTCGGAGGCTCCTCCTGCTGCCGTTCTTCTCCTTCAAACCCGCCAAGGTTAGCATCAAAGATTCACACTCCAAGGATCATCAGAGAAGGAGTGAGTGGCGGACTCACGCTGGGGGATAAAGCGGGGGCTGCGTCGGAGGCTGTTGTCCCGGCTGCTCTCCACCAACATCGGCGTATGCGGAGTACCCGTCGGGGGCTTGTTGCCCGCTGAGGCCTTGGCCCTCTTCGCCACCCTCTGTGCCAGCGTCTCCGTGTCCCTGTGAAGATGACACCAAATCAAAGGAATTTGACATAGGCGTAAGGTCAGGAGATGATTCGGGGCAGAATACTTATTCATTCTCCACCTCCTCCTCCTCTAGCTTCCTCTTCCTTGCCAGGCTAAAGGACCGGAGGTCGAACTCGGCCTCCAAGGTGCTGTCCGAAGGAGGAGGAGAAGGGGACGGGGTTCGGTGCCGCTTGGACGAGGAAGAAGCAGTTGATGTCCTCTTTGCCATCGCGGCCTTCATCACCCTCGTCTCGCGCACGAGCTGCCCCTGAGCCGGATACCGCTGCATGGTCTTGCCCGGCCGGACCGGCTCGCCAGAGGTAGCCCGTCGCAGGACGCGCCGCCTTCGCACGGCCAGGGGGTCGTTCACCTCGACCTCCTCTTCGGATGACTCGTCGCCTGCGTCTTCAACGAGGGGAGCCTCATCGCCAGCACCGCTGGCCTCCCCGGCACACTCCGCCCACTGGGCGAGCTCTCTCTCCTCCGCGGCAGCATCATCCTCATCCTCTACGCCGCCAGTGCTGCTAGCCTCACTGGCGAGCGCCGCCTCCGCCGCCCTCGCGGCGATGTGGTCAAGCTCCGCCATGGTGGAGTCCTGGATGAGCAGCGGCTCATCACGGACATCAGCCTCTGACAAGGTGTCGAAGAACTCCTGCACCCTCTCCATAGGCGGCTCGGCCCAGGCCGAGTCAAGGCCATGTGCGTTGAAGTCCGGCATCATGACGATGATGGCGAACTGGCGAGAGTTGTTGCTTAGCGGGACCACTCCCGCCGAAAACCCAAACAAGCGCCCCTTAACGGCCTTGCCGGCCTTCGCGGCCCTGCCATCACTGCCCACGTCAAGCTGAAAGAGCCTTTGACAGAAATGGGCATGCCCCATCACCGTGAAGTTATGCTTTAGGCTAGGGCGGAGCCTCGTGACGTCGGCCGCATTCCTGAAGTCCCAAGCCGCCCTCCCGTTGTTGTGAAGTGGGGCGATTCAGTGATGGATGAAGTCTGACCTAATCATCTCGAGAGTGAGTCCGGCCATGGTGAGACGATGGGTCCTGGTGGTGGCGATCGAGAGCTTCTTGTCATTGGCGTCGAGGTCGCTCCAGTCCGTGCGGCGGGTCGACGGGCTCTGACGAACCCGGCAAAACTCCTGCGGGTCCTCCTCCTCGATCTAGCACCACCGGCCCCGCCATCCTCCCACCTCTCCTTCTGGGCACCCTCCGGGTACGTGCCTTTCTCCTGGGTCCTCGGGATCTAGGTGATGCTCCCAGAGAGGGCACCCCCTGGTTGGAGGCGAGGGGAGAAATAGTGGCGGAAGAGCGTCATGCTAGGGAGCACCCCGGCAAAGCCCTCACAGAGGTGGGCAAAGAGAGCCATGCACGCCACAACATCCGGCATGAGATCCAAAAGATGGAAGCCATAGGTGTGCATGACGTCATTGAAGAAGTCAGAGAAAGGGGGGCAGAGCCTGCAAGAGAAGAAATCGACGAAGAAGGGGTACCGATTTGGGCCGTCCTTGGCAAAATCGGCGGGGACGATGCGTGTGGCAAGGTGCCCCGTTGTCTTCCTCCCCCACAGGGGCAAGAAAAAGTTCTTGAGGTGGACCGCATCGACCGTCGACGGGAAGTAGGCAAGCTGCGTCCTCCGCACCGCGAACTCTCTCTCCGGCGCCTCCTTCTCCCCGGGATCCCTGGCCGCTCCCTTGCCCCCGCTGGTTTTGGGCTCCATGGCAGCTGAGAAGGGGCAAAGGATCAAGAGCAATGGGGCGCAGCGGCAGCAAGCAGAGGCAAGAACTTTGAATCTTTCTCCTGAGGTAGAAGAGAGGAACGGTGGTCCCGAGATTGGAAGAGGTGCAGAGGGTAAATGAGCAGCGCGCCTGTGTTTTTTTTTCCTTTTTTATGGGGAAGGCGCGGGTCGCCTCTTTACCGTTTACCACGATGTGACGCATGAGGGCAGCAACCGCCCCATGCATGACCCCCACATCACGCACGACCCCCACGTCGCGCATTCAATGAGGGTCGTGGGGAAGTGCAACTGGCGAGGGAGTTACTGCGGTACAACTCGGCCCCGCATGCCCGTACACCGTTTTGGGTCTAGCCCAACAACGCGTCGCGCTTATGTGTGGCCTAGGCGCGGGGGCTCCTGTCAGTGCACAAAAGGAGGGGGTCCTATTTTGTACCCCTTTACTTGTGCGCAGGCAGTTGGAGCCGCGCCTGCGGCCGCACCTGGCGGGGCAGAGGAAGGAAGCAAAGCCGCATGACAACCGGAGCAACGCCAAGCCAGAAACACGAAGAGCAGAAGGGCGAGGTGGACTCCCTGGCAAGGCCCTTGCCGGGGCGGCCTCCACAGCCCCGGTAAGAACTTTGTTGGGGCAACTTGCCCAACACATGCAGCGCCGCCACCCTTGGTCCCAAGAGTTCCAACACCATCAACCACTTTCAAACCAAGGCTCGGGAGGCATCTCCATGGTGGCCTACAGATGTTTGTGAAGACCAAGAACATGCAAGACTAGATGATAACTAGAAGACGACGATCCTCGGCATGATCGTTGCCAAGGATACCCATGAGACCCCCGTCAAGACCCTTGCCGGGGACGACCATGATGCCATGGAAAGACCCTTGCCGGGGCCCCGGCAAGACCCTTGCCGAAGACATCCGCGGGGCCGCAGCCAGGCTCACATCTGCCAACACTCCACCACCGTTCCCATGCAGCTGCCAACCCACCAGCTAGGCGAGCATCTGCGTGGCGACATGTGACATTCGTGAAGACTCTGCCACCGCACCAACTCAGCAGCCAGCCAGTGTGGCGCTACACGCCTCGTCAGTTCGGACGCACGTCGAAGCCAGGCGAGGCGGCGACAGCTAGGATGAGCTTCCTTACCGTCCCTGATAAAGCAAGAACGACATGTCGGCAGCGCATTAAATGTGTTTTTCCTGCGGTGCTAGGAGATACACTTGACCACTGTATAGCTTTCCACCTCCTGTATGCCACTGTGGCCGCCCCTTCAACTATAAAAGGAGACCCGCGGCTTATTGAGAGAGGATTCAGATTTTTTGGACCCTGCATGCTTTGTAGCCAGTCCAAAAACACTAGATAAACTTAAACCAGCAGGAGTAGGGTATTACGCGTCACTTGCGGCCCGAACTTGGATAACACCCCTGCGTTGATCTCTCAATCCCGCTCTTTCCACAGCCCCGCTCCCGCCAACCGTTGCAAAAGGGATTCCATGTGATCCCATAGGTGTTGTTTCCCCCGACATCTTGAGTGTCAATATGCATTAAAATGGTTATGATGTAGTATGATAGTATGGTGTCTCCCTCTGAATAATTCGAGTGGCTTGACTTGGCACATGTTCACACATGTGGTTGATTCAGAACCAACAAAGCCTCCATGATATTTATGTTCATGGTGTTTTATATCCTACTCATGCTCGTATTCAATGTTAATTATTCTCAATGCATGCTTATAACTGGTTTCGCTCTCTGGTTGGTCGCTTCTCAATCTATTTGCTAGCCTTCGCCTGTACTAAGCGGGAGTACTGCTTGTGTATTTGAATTCTTAAACCCAAAGATGTTACATATGAGTCCACCATATCTACCTATATGCGGTATTACCCTCCCATTCCAAGTAAATTTGCATGCGCCACCCGTAAACATTCAAATAAGCATATGTTATGTGTGCCCGTACCTCTCATGGAGAGACAGGGGCGGTGAGTATCTTCCATGCTAAGCGGGTTATTCTCACAATGGGTGTTTATTCGTTTGTCATTGCATGAGAGAGGCTAGCAATCGCGATGCCCAGCCCTATAATCAAAATGAAAAAAAATGAAACAAACTCCACCACAAAGTTGTTGGTATGGAGGGCACCCATGAATTCGGCTAGCCATGGCTTGTGTTTGTTGGTTGAGGGGGACTAAACTTTACCTTTCTGCTTGGGAACCTCCGATAATGTGTTTAGCATGCAAGATATTGAAATCTCTCGGTCATAACGTTGACAGGAAAGGCATACCTCCCAAAATTATATTCATCTTTGTTTTAAGATTTGAGCTCTGGCACCTCTGCAAATCTATGCTTCCCTCTGCGAGGGGCCTATCTATTTACCTCTATGTTATTTTAGTTTTGTTGTTGAGTCATCAACATCTCATTGAAGCACCAATTGGAGAGCACTATTGCCATCCTTATGCATTGAGTATAGTTAATGTTGAGTGTGCCATGACTCGATATCTTTTACCATGAATTACAATGTCTAGTCGTTGCTTGAACTTCAGAGGTGCTCTACATTTATGTTTTGCGGTCTCAGAAAGGGCTAGCGAGATACCATGTTATCATATTATACGATGATTGTTTTGAAAAATTGTTGGCGTCCGAGAAATCTTATTAGTGCTCGCTAGTTGGTTGTGTCACTGGTATGAGTAAGTGTGAGACCTAAATGTTGCCATGGACATGGTTAGTTAATAATCTTTGCTGAAAACTTTAACATTAGTTAAGCATATATACAACAACAAGAACAAAAAGAGTTTGTAAAAGTTTTCCTTTATCACTTTCAGTTTTTCTACTGAATTGCTTGAGGACAAGCAATCAGTTAAGCTTGGGGGAGTTGATACATCCCAGATGTATATACTTTTCCAAACACTTTTGCTCTTGTTTTGGACTGTACTTTGGTTGATTTGAATGGAACTAACATGGAAGATGTTGTTTTCAGCAGAATTGCCATGGTGTTATTTTTGTGCAGACGTAAAAGTTCTCAGTTTAGGCTGAAAATTTACAGAGATTATTTCTAGAATGTATAAAAAATATTGGCGAAGAGAATTACCAAAGGGGGGCCACCTAGGAGCAACAATCTCAGGGGGCATGCCCATGCCCACAGGGCGCGCCCCCAGGCTTGTGGGCCCCTGGATCCTCCAACAACCCTTACTCCAGCTCCGTATATACTTATTTGGGGAGAAAAAATCAGGGAGAGGGAATCATCGCATTTTAGGATACAGAGCTGCTGCCACCTCATCTTCTTCATCGGGAGGGTTGATCTAGAGTCCATTTGGGGCTCCGGAGGGTGGAAATCATCGCCGTTGTCATCATCAACCCTTATCCATAAACAATTCCATGATGATCACCATTGAGAGTGAAAAATTCCTTCGTATGCTTGCTGGACAGTGATGGAGTTGGATGAGATTTGTCATGTAACTGTGTCAATTTCTTAGGGCTTGATCCCTAGTATCCACTATGTTCTAAGATTGATGTTGCTATGACTTTCCTATGCTTAATGCTTTTCACTATGGCCCGAGTGCCATGATTTCAGAACTGAACCCTTTAGGTTTTCAAGAATATATTTGAGTTCTTAATCCTATCTTGCAAGTTGTATGCACCTATTATATGTTATGATCCGCATACCCCAAGGTGACAATAATTGGGATTCTTTCCGGCAATTACCATAGTTTGAGGAGTTCATGTATTCACTATGTGCTAATGCTTTGTTTCGGTTATCTATTAAAAGCGGGCCTTAATATCCTTAGATTTCCTTATGGACCCCACTACCATGGGAGGGTAGGACAAAAGATATCATGCACGTTCTTATCATAAGCATGTATGACTATATACGGAATACATGCCTACATTACATTGATCAATTGGTGCTATTGTGTATTGCTCTAGGTTGTCACTGTTATATGATAAATATCATCCAACACAAATATCCATCACTGATCCAATGCCTATGCTTTTCGCATATTGATCTTTGGTAAGTTAGTTTTGTTGTTGCTGTTGTTACAATCACTACAAAGCTGCTACTGTTACCGTTACTATTACTACTATTACCACTATTGTCAAATTATCATACTACTATACTACAAAATACTTTGCTACAAATATTTGATTCTCCAGGTGTGGTTGAATTAACAACTTAGCTGCTAATACTTGCAAATATTCTTTGGCTCCCCTTGTGTAAAATCAATAAATTTGGGTGAAATACTACCCTCGAAAACTGTTGCGATCCCATATACTTGTGTGTTATCACTAACTTAGTGTCATTTCATTACTTTTTTAATCTATTGTTAGTACTTTTGTTAATTATCCCTTTTTTATCTAATTTCCCTAGCAACTTATAGAATAGGCTATTTCCAATCTCCAGTTTGGGTGCCTACGTGGCAGCGTGTAGTGCCAATGTAGTTGCGGGGTTTGTGGTTCCTTCCTATCAGCTCCCTGTGGGTTTGACACTTTACTTATCACGAAAGTGCTACAACAGCTCCATGCACTTGCAGGTCGTCAAGCATTTTCTGGTGCCGTTGTCGAGGAGCATACTGCTTGGTCATTACGTACTCGCTTGCACATAGTTTATTTTTGTTTGTTGCTATTTATCTTACTATTTTTCTTTAACTCAAAAATACAAAAAATATCTTTCTTGGAGAGGTGAAGAATGAAAGCTGCCATGATAGAACAAGACCATGGAATAGGAAGGGTATATGAACACTACTGGCGCTCCAAGAAAGGTATTGAGATGGGTGAGCAATTTATGGTGTTGGATATTATCGCTGATTCGATCCCCAATGATTGCATAGAGTGCAAGACCCTTCACCACAAGAGATTTTTCTGTGAACATCACCCACATCCGGTTGTGAGATCATACAACCGTGATAAATACCCTTATGATGATGTTAAAGTCATCGAGGAAATGATTTTATTGCTTAGGTCTTATGAGTTTTTAAAGTGGATTGCTATGTTTCTAGAAGAATATACTTCAGTGACTAAGCATGAAGGATTGTTGGAGAAAGTTTATGACTTTCATATAGATAATAATTTTGATAAGAATCCTTTGGTCATGAACTATGAGAAGCGGATGGCCACCATCTCCCAAGCCAATATTTTGCAGGAACATAACCCTATGTTGGAACATGAAGAGAATATCATTAAGGCACAAGAAGAAAGTTTGAAGAATGATGAGCCGGAGAAACACAGATATGAAGGATGGAATGGCCACTATCCCGAAACTCCCACCAATGGTAATTCTTTTGACATAATTAATTTGCAGCTTGATGAAATTAGCGAAGGACTTACCTGCAATTCCTCATCATCTTGATTATAAAGTTATTGTGAAGTTGTAGCCGCTAACATTTTAGGAATCTCCACTTAGCTCGATGCATCGATACTCGCCCAAGAGTGTGAATTTACATACATGATGTTGATGCATCGAAAGCGAGTGCACCTCCGACTAAGCTTTGTTATGAGTTGCCCCAACCCCGGCCAGAGGTAGGTCTCACACTTGGCATTGATATCCCTTGGGATCCGGGTGGATGACCATATGGAGCACTGAATCCTAACTATATGGCTCTAAAGAAAACACTTCCTGGGAGGTAACTCGAAAGTCCGTAGGTGTCTTTCTTAGCTTTCTGTCTTGATTCTAGATGCATTCATGATTGCATTGGCACTTTTGTTTTATTTTGTAGTTGCTATTTGAGTTGGTTTCGTGTTCTTTTCATTCATAAAATTTCTAGCATGTCGATAGCCTGTATTTTTTTGCATACCTCCTCCTATTTTTGATGCAAATTTTCCATATGCCTAACATGAGGAGGGAGCACCAAAATTTCCGTGAAGTTCTGCAGCTCCAGGAGAGAAGACGGTGTTCCATACGACTTCCATGGTCATACGCGTGCTCATATGAGCTCGTGGCCGCAAGCACCAGCAGGTTCAGGATGAAAGACACCTATCATACAAGTGCTTGCGCTCGTACGAGTGGCCGTATTAGCTGCTGGGCATAAAGGAGAACCTCCACAGAGTGATCGACGACATATCATACTACCGCACTCGGTCGTATGCGCGCTCGTATGGGGTAGAGAAACCCTCCAATTGATTCATTTTAGATGTCTGAGGTCGACGGGGTATTTTATAACTATTTTTGCTCTATAATTAGTGTTAATTACCTCTAAAACTCCATAGCCAATAATTCTGTGTAGCAACTATGTTTTCCTTTGTTTCTTTTTGCCAGTTGGGGTATACGAATTTCGTTCGTATACCAAATCGATGTTTTTATTTCTTATGTTATTTTAGTAGTGGCTTGGACATTATGTGGTTATGGGACGGTATGGTGCCAGCCATATAAAAGACCCACACAAGCCTTTTGGTTGCTTCAACATGATGAACTTCAACAAGAAGTGCCTGGTAAAGTTTTCCAATATGAACCTTGCTGAATTAAAAGTTTCTTAGTAGTGAGTTTATCACCGTATGTTAGGATCTCTCATTCTAATTAGGCACCTAGGAGCTGCAAACTTGTGTTTTTATCTTGTCTCACATGCACTTCATTCTAATCTAGGAGTAGTGCACAGTTCTAGTATAGTTCATCAACTTAAGCATGGTGCCTGGGTGTATGAACAGATCTATGTGAGGCATATATTTTTATCACTTGTGTTTCTAGTACTTTGTGCTACAAAAAAACCCACAAAAGAAACAAAAATATTTTGTTTTCTTTTTAGTTTGTTTTCAATAGGTTCTATTGGAAGGCAGCTACTAGACCACAACAAGGGGATGAACTAAAGCAAGGTCCATGTTTGTTAAAAGAGATGTCATAGGAGCCATAATGGTAAAAAAATGCTAAGTCTTGCTTAGACATAATCTTGGGGAGGTAACCACTTCTCATGCTCTCTTTTAATAACTTCAGTTTCTTTTTACTTTCGTAATTTCCCTTAGTTTAGTACTCCAAAGTTCCAAGCGTGGGGAAGTTATTTTTGCATGTGTAGTGTCTTGTCCAATGCTCTTGATTATATGATTTTCGTGTATTAGTGTGTCCCATTGTTTGACATGTTCGCTTTGCACTTGTTTGACTTAGCATGCAAAAATCTGGTTATCCTCTGAAAAACATTGTCATGTTATTTTTATCAAAAACCCAATAAAGCATCCTTGGAACTGTTGCCCTTCTTTCACCGAATCACATAAGTTAGGGACTCTAGTGGTGGCCTGATTAGCAATTGAATGATTGTAGAGGCTTTCTACTGATGAACCTAACATCTTTGGTTGACCTAGGACGTGCAACAGGGTTTATCTCTGCGAAACTATCCCCTCAGGGTACTTAGCTTTTCGGTCTTATGCAAAATGACACTATGATACTCTTATGTAGTATTTGAGTGCTTTTTAACTAAGGCAAGTTCGAAACCTTTGAACTTCTATTAATCTTATTTTGCTAGCCTCTATGGTACTATGCAATGCCCACTCTCACAATGAGACTTGGTGTAAACTTGCAAACTTCGTAGATACATCCAAACCCGTGGGGGGACTTTTTCTTGTTCTCATACACATAAAACACCTCATTTCCATAGAACAACTACCATACCTACCTGGCATTTTCATAGTGTAACACCCCAATTTTTGGCCTTTTCTTTTCTTTTGGATTTCTTTAATTTTGGATTTGATTTTCTTTTGGAGTGGCTCTATGTTGCTGAAACCTTGGATGATCTTCTCTCTTTCTTCTCCCTAGAGGTTTACGACTCTAAAATTATTCTCAATATCATGTCATTTCCATTCTAGCCCAACCCCAAATTCTATTCCATGGAAATATTCCATTTTCCTATTAAAGGAATAATCCCGTTTTCCCTAGGTTGTGAAGCAAACTATACTTCCGCCTTTCCCAAAATTTCCACAAAATTCTTATAAATACTTTAACTCATATAGACCTTGGAATGTAAACGTATTGAAGATTCCAAGCTCATAGTGAGCACTCCATCCAATCCTTGTTTCTGGTCACAATTTCAGTTTGTGAAGCACCTACATTTTATATTTCTCCATAATTCCTGAAATTTTAGCTGGACATGATCCCCCAAAAAAATCATTTAGCTAGTTTCTCCCAAATATTCTCACAAGTTTTTGTCCAATAGGAAGCATTGTGAAGGAAGTACCATTTGTATTTATCCAAATGGGATGAAATTTTACAGTGCCTTCCTATGTTCAAATCATGATTCTCCACCAAATTTCAGCTCAATCCAAGGCACCATGTGAGTGCAACTTCAAATTATATTTTCTGGACTAAATTGTCAGTTGTGAAGCAACTATGATCATTCTTTGTCCAAATATTCTCATATTTCACCAGCTAGTAGTCCTTCCTATCGAAAACCTTGTGACAACTTGATTTGCTACTTGATTAGGCCAATTGACCCCAGCATCCTGTCAAAGGTTGTTGCCGCAAACTTCTATTGATGAGACTGATCTGCACAAAGCCACTTTAGTCAAACCAATGGCTCACTGGGTCTTAGTGTTGAAGGGACTAAGCGCTAGAAATGGTTTGCGCGGCGCAAAAAGCCCCGTGTGTGCCAGTGCATGTGGTGACCGGGCGGCCAGTTGGTGCCTGGAATGTAGCCGGCATGCTCTGAAACATAGTATTTTCATATTTAGTATCTTATCTATGGATTTGATAACAATTATTTGGCTACATTATTTTTTGGATTATTGGTTGGATATTGTTATGACAAGGATCACAGGTTGATCTATGATATCAGAGTAACAATTCTTGCAGAGACATACCTCGGGGGTGAATTCCGTCATTTCATTGATCAAGTGCCACCGATTCGAGCTCACAACTGGTGCCACATTTGCCTGGATGGGTTGTCATAATTGGGTGTATTGTTGTAGGATCGAAAGTATGTCTAGAGGGGGTTGGTTAGACTACTTGACCAAATAAAAATCTAGCCTTTTCCCAATTTTAGTTCTAGGCAGATTTTAGCAACTTAGCACAAGTTAAGCAATCAACCTACACATGCAATTCTAAGAGTATAGTAGCGGAAAGTAAAACAATTGCATATGAAGGTAAAGGGAGGAGTTTGGAGTGTGTAAATGCAATTGGAGACACGGAGATTTTTGGCGTGGTTCCGATAGGTGGTGCTATCGTACATCCACGTTGATGGAGACTTCAACCCATGAAGGGTAACGGTTGCGCGAGTGCACGGAGGGCTCCACCCACGAAGGGTCCACGAAGAAGCAACCTTGTCTATCCCACCATGGTCGTCGCCCACGAAGGACTTGCCTCACTCGGGTAGATCTTGACAAAGTAGGCGATCTCCTTGCCATTACAAACTCCTTGGTTCAACTCCACAATCTTGACAGAGGCTCCCAAGTGACACCTAACCAATCTAGGAGACACCACTCTCCAATAGGTAACAAATGGTGTGTTGATGATGAACTCCTTGCTCTTGTGCTTCAAATGATAGTCTCCCCAACACTCAACTGTCTCTCACAGGATTTGGATTTGGTGGACAGATGATTTGAGTGGAAAGCAACTTGGGGAAGGCTAGAGATCAAGATTTATGTGGTTGGAGTGGAATATCTTGACCTCAACACAAGTGTAGGTGGTTCTCTCTCTGAAAATATGTGTTGGAAGTGTAAGCATGTTCTGATGGATCTCTCCATTATGAAGAGTGGGTGGAGGGGTATGAATAGCCTCCACACAAAATCTAACCGTTACACAAAAATCACCAAACTCTGTGGGACCGAATCATATAACTCGGTCAGACCGATTTAGTTCAAAATGTGAATTTTAGGATTTTCGGTGGGACCGACATGTCAACTCGGTGGGACCGATTCCATTAGGGTTAGGGCATAACGTAATATCGGTGAGACCGATTACACAAACTCGGTGAGACCGATTTTGGTAATGGACTAACAGAGAGTTGGTCAGGCAAACTCAGTGGGACCGATTCCATTAGGGTTAGGGCATAATGTAATATCGGTGAGACCGATTACACAAACTCGGTGAGAACGATTTTGGTAATGGACTAACAGAGAGTTGGTCAGGCAAACTCGGTGGGACCGATTCACTCATCTCAGTTGGACCGAAGTGTTACGAAAGGGAAACAGAGAGTTTGCATTGCAATCTCGGTGGGACCGATCGCTCATCTCGGTTTGACCGAAATGTTACGAAGGGAAACAGAGAGATTACAATCCCATCTCGGTGAGACCAAAAAGACTAGGGTTTCTGGCAGTGGCTATGTCAACTGAACTCGGTGGCACCGGATAGAAAATTTTGGTGGGGCCGAGTTTGACTTTTGGTTTGGGACATATGTGGATGTGAGAAAGTAGTTGAGTGTTTGGGAGCATATCACTAAGCACTTTGAGCAAGTAAGCCATTAGGCAACACCTCATCCCCTATTAATAGTATTGGCTTTTCCTATGGACTCATTGTGATCTTGGAGCACTTAAAATGAAAATATAGAGTCCTGAGCTTGAGCCAATTCTTTGTCCTTAGAATTTTGAGGGATCCACTTTTCTCATCCATGCCATGCCAATCATTGAGCTTTCCTGAAATGTTTATCTTGAAATAGCATTAGCCCAATGAACTATATGTTGTAAGGAATTACCAAAACCACACAGGGATAGTTGCACTTTCAATCTCCCCCTTTTTGGTAATTGATGACAACATATAGATGAAAGCTTTGACAAATGATAAATAAGATTGAAAAAATATCGTCGCTTTGAGAAGTATGTGATAAGCAAGAGCTCCCCCTAAATTTGTGCATTATTTAAAATTTTCTTTTGAATGCAAATGCACAATCGATTAGGATCATGGGTTACTCTTCCATGTCACATGCATCTTGGTGGAGCGCTCAAAATGATTGAGATTAAAAGCATGCACTCATCACCAAGCAAGTGAATGATCATAAAATAGATATAAAAGATAGCATCATTCAACCAAACATTAAGGGTAGCATATGATCAAACACATGGTCAACAAGTATCTCACAAGGACATAATGTATCTCACACAAGCACTCAATAAAGAAGTTCAACCAAAATATCAAGAGAGATAAAAAAGAGCAACACTCTCTCTCTCTAAGCCTATGATCTATACATTTTTCTCCCCCTTTGGCAACAAGTTACCAAAAAGTTCAAAAATGCAGAGTGCTAAACGACTCTCAGGCTTGATCTTTGGGAGGTGGTGTAGAGAGAAATCCAAGGACGAAGGCTTCTGATGAAGTAGTTGGAGCAGATGGAGTGCGTGTTGGAGGTGGCACTGGAGTTGTGGCTGCTGGTGATGATACTGAAGCTTGAGTATCTGTCACAGGAACTACAGCAGACCTTGGACCTCGTCGCACTCGCTTGAAAGCATCAGTAGTAGAATTGCCCTTCCTCTCCTCAGGTTCCTCCTGTAGCTGCTCAACGGCAGTTTAGATCTCACTTACCTTGACATCCAGATCATAGAACTTCTGCTCAACGATCCTCTCCAAACTCTCCTGGTTCTTAGTCATGGTGGCCAAGCCCTTCTCTATCCTCAGGGTGGATTGGATCAGATATCCAAGTTGATCTTGTTTGGATTTCAAGAACACTTGAGATGCCACTTCAACAGTTGGCATCTTTGCAGCTTTCTCTGCCTTTGCCTTCTCTCTCTTCTCATGTGCTTGAGACGAAGATGGTTCATTTCATCCATCACCACAGTGTTGTCTTCAAATTCAGGGTATATGGGCAGGTGCTCCTTATCCAAAAGATATGTGCCTATGCCCACCTTTGAGTTGATGAGCTCTTGAATTTGTGGGGCATACCCACAACTCCTCTTCTAGTCAGCAGCAGTCCTCTTGATTGTCTCAACAATCAAACTCATGACCTTGAACTTCTGTGGGACATCAAATATGTGCAGCAAGTTTATAGCATGTCCTCTGATCATCTTGTGATCACCTGACTTGGGTAGCAGTGTGTGCCTTAGAATCCAATTTATGGTAGGCAGACAAGACAACAAGTAGTGGACAGATCCAAACTTATGTGTATCCAAAGCAGCATCTGGGATCTCCTAGTACATGTTGGCCATTGTGTTGTGGTCTTTCTTCTTCTCAGCATAAACATCCAAGTCATCCTCACTTTCTTTTGGGGCATTGATCAACTGAGCCCATTCATCAACAGAAGATTAGTACCTAGTGTCGGTGTCAAAACCGGTGGATCTTGGGTAGGGTGTCCCGAACCGTGCGTCTAGGATTGATGGTAACAGGAGACAGGGGACACGATATTTACCTAGGTTCGGGCCCTCTCTATGGAGGTAATACCCTACTTCCTGCTTGATTGGTCTTGATGAATATGAGTATTACAAGAGTTGATCTACCACGATATCGTAATGACTAAACCCTAGAGTCTAGCCTATGGTAATGAGTATATGTGTTGTCCTTTCCGGACTATCCCCTTTGATTTATATAGACACCGAGGGGATCTAGGGTTTACATGGAGTCAATTACATAAGAAAGAATCTTCGGTCGCTAGGGTTGCCTTCCACGCCAAGTAGAGTCCAACCCGGACACGGTGCAGTCTTCGGGCTTCATGTCTTCAAAGCCCATCAGTCCGGCCCATAGATAACACGCCGGACGCCAGAGGACCCCTTAGTCCAGGACTCCCTCAGTAGCCCCCGAACCTGGCATCAATGACGACGAGTCTGGCATGCAGATTTGTCTTCAGCATTGCAAGGCGGGTTCCCTCCTTCCGAACTCCACAACAGTCTTCAGACGAAGTAAGTGTATCCGAACCTGTGCATATAATGGTAGAGAATATAATAACTCATGAGCCCAACTTGTTGATAACTGTTCATGACATCATATCATGCCCGCCCGATTGCTATTTCCAACCGTCAGGTAGCGAGCCGCCCCACATCTCGGGGTGCGGTTTTAATGGCACATCTCGTCAGGATAGAAATCGTGTCCCTGTATTTACGGGATTTTCATTAATGCAGGTGTGGGTAACCCAACCGTCCCCCGGGTACATCTCCTTGGTGATAGGTAAGTTTAGAGACCCTAGGATAGGTGCCCAATATCCAGGGCCTATTTATAGAGAGCCTGTCTCTTCTTCTTCCTTGCGCTTGATCCTTCCTCAACCCCAGCCACCCCAAGTTCCAACCCTCGGGTTCCAATCACCATAGCCTTAGTCATGTCCGGACCCAACAGTCAGGGCCGGTGGGTGGTTTCTTCTGTCACAGAGGAGGACATTGCGAAGCTTCGCATAGCAAGGTACCTGACCTCGGAAATCTTCCATTGGCTTCCGGCGCAAGGGCAAGTCATACCGACCCCCAGATCTAGCGAGAGGGTTGTAAATGTGTCTCACTTCCTTCACGGGCTAGGGTTTGCGCTTAACCCCTTCGTCCGACCCCCAGATCTAGGATAAAGTCGCATATTGGGTGTGACAAGTGTCTACCAGAGTATCACGAATCAGCAGGTCCTCAAATCTAACTAATCCAACATAGAAGGGATATATCTCATGCTCATTAGTTCTAGCTCCATGATCTCTATGCAACACCCTATGTACAACAACTAGCACATGTTCCCTATGTAGATATGAGGGAGGAGGATCAACCATGACAAGTGCATACCAGCTATGATCAAGTGGCGGCTCTCCCACCACCACCATATTGCGTTGCAGACAATTTGTAGGATCATGGTCGACGTTGAGCTCTCCAGGAAGAAACGGGTAGGGGAGCACCGGGAGGTTCACTATTGGCAGGAGAGGTGGCATGGAGGGACGCGGTGACGAGAGCATAATGAGCTACGCCAAAGTTTGTCCAGGAGTATCATAATAGTCAAAGCACCGAGAAGGCGGAACGGCCGGGAAAAAGTGGGAAAAGATCTAGAGGCAATGATATTATCCCCACTGGTATAATCATCCAAATCCGATCCCCCGCAGATCGGGCCGGTCTAACTGTAGACGTACATCAAGGGTCGCACGCAAAATCCATCCCGAGCCATTTAGCTTTCCAAACTGAAGTGGTGCAAGGAGGAAACCAAATCTTTTTTTGCAAACCATCCTACCATTTCTAGGTTTTGCCAAAGTATGACACCAATATGAAACATGTCCCAGTTGACCACACAGCTTGCATCGAAAACATGAGGTACAACTGGAACGATAATGGCCTAAACGAATGCATTTAGCACAAAAGATAATCCTATCGTCAGGAGCCTTGACTAAACCTAAGGCATTTTGGTCATGATTAGGGCAAACGTAACCCAACTTTAAGCAACCAATGTAGGTAATACCAACACATGCAGTGTATAAATTCTGATATGTTTGGAGTAGGCTCATGACACCACCGCCAGCTATAAATTCATCTAGGCAACCAATTCATCTAGGTATGCACTTGATTCAACTTCTGTTTGGAGTAGGCTCGTGACACCACCGCCTGCTATAAATTCTGATATGTAGCAAGTAGTTGATGATGCTACTTTTGCTATGAATGATGCTATTCACAACTCAGGTGTGGTTGAATTGACAACTCAACAACTAATAGTTGCAAATATTCTTTGGCTCCTCTTCTGTCGAAACAATAAATTGGGATGAAATACTACCCTCGAATATTCTTGCGATGCCCTATACTTGTGGGTTATCAAGACCTTTTTCTAGCGCTGTTGCCGGGGAGCATAGCTCTATTTGTTGAGTCACTTGGAAATTATATCTGTTGATCACTATGAAGAATCTGAAAGATACAAGAACCAAGATCGTACCCTCTAAGATGAGGGGAGTAAGGAACTTCCATCTAGCTCTGCACTTGATTCACCTTCTATTTTGAGTAGGCTCGTGACACCACCACCTGCTATAAATTCTGATATGTCACAAAGTAATTGATGATGCTACTTCGATGATGCTATTGATGATGCTAGTACTTTTCTTAATGAAACTGTGCCACAAGATGAATTTATTGATGAAGAACTGGCTAAACCTAAATTGAGAATGCTTAAACTGACGAAAATTATGATTTACCTATTATGCTTAGCTCTCTTACTAGAGTTGAAACACTTGAAATACCTTAGGGTTATGTTATGGATGGGGAGATAGCTAGAGACTTTCTTGCTTGCAATTATTTAGAAGATGTTAAGTAATTATTGTGTAAGCTGAAATAAAAATATATGATGGAGAGAATGAAATATGATCCTAAATTTTCTTCTTGTCCAATCTTTATTACCGATAAGGATTATGAATTCTCTTTCAATCTAGCGTTAGTTAATTTGGTTGAATCAGATCCTTTTCATGGTTATGAATCTGAAACTGATGTGGCACATCTTACTAAATTAAATGGTATAGCCACCCTATTTGCTTATGAGGAAAAAATTTGCCACTACTATATTCTTAAGTTGCTTCCTTTCTCGTTAAAGGGTGATGCTGAGAAATAGTTTAATACTCTTGCTTTTGTTTGTGTGCGTACTCCCCAGGATATGATATATTACTTCTTTGAAAAATATTTTCCCACTCATAAGAAACAAGCTGCCTTACAGGAAATATTTAACTTTGTGCAAATTGAAGAAGAGATTCTCCCTCAAGCTTGGGGGAGGCTTTTTACTTAATGTTGTGCCTGATCATCCTCTTAACAAAAGTGACATACTCTATATCTTTTATAATGGATTAACCGATGCTTCGAGGGACTACCTAGATAGTTGTGTTGGTTGTGTTTTCAGGGAATGAACTGTTGAACAGGCTCGAGAACTATTGAATAATATATTGAGAAATGATAATGATTGGACACTTCCTGAACCACAACCTAAGCCAACTCCGAAGAAGAGAGGTATTCATTTCCTCAGTCCTGAAGATATGCAAGAGGCAAACAAATCTAAGAAAGAAAAGGATATTAAATCTGAATATGTTGAGGATTTACCACCTATTGAAAAAATAGATAGACTCGACACCCCGACACAGGTAGTAGATGTAAATTCTCTTATAAGATTTGATAAAGGTGACATCCCTTATAATAAATCTGCTAGTCAATGCCTGGGTGAATTTGATAACTACATTGTTAAGCAAGAACATTTTAATGTGTATGTTAAGAATCAATTGAAACGAAATGCTATCATGATTGATCGTTTGAGTGACTTGATGTTTAGAATTGCTAATGATGTGAAGGGTTTAGGAAAACATGCATCCATGGTTCATACCTAGTTAGAACAAGTTTCCAAGTTTAAAAATGATTTGCTTAATGAGATGAATAATAATATGAATGATCATGTTGTTAGAGTTATGACTAGAGGGGGTAGAATGACTCAGGAGCCACTATATCCTGATGGTCATACTAAAATAATTGAGCAAGATTCTCAGAGAGTTAATATTGATACACCTAGTTCATCTAACAAGAAAAAGAAAGAGAAAAATGATAGAAATTCGCATGCTGCTAGTAAACCTGTGATAGAAAAACCTTTTGAGAATCATAATGATGTTTCTATTTCTGATATTGAGACACAATTTGGTAATCAACATACACATAGTGATAATGATAATGATGTTCATGATGATGCTCAACCGGATAAGGATAAAAAACCTGATAATGATGTAGAAATAGAACCTGCTGTTGATCTTGATAACCCACCTCCTAATAATAAAAGATATGATAAAAGAGATTTCATTGCTAGGAAACATGGCAAGGGAAGAGAACCTTGGGTTCAGAAACCCATGCCTATTCCAAATAATCCTCTGAAGAATAAGGATGAAGAAGATTTTGAGCACTTTGTTGAAATTCTTAGGCATGTTTTCTTGCGCACTCATTTCACTGATATATTGAAAATGCCACCATATATGAAATACGTGAAAGGTATTGTAACTAATAAAAGAAAGATACCTGGAGTTGAAACTTCCACAATCTTGGAAATTATATTACTTTAATGTCAAAACTTGGGTGGAGTACTTAAGAAACTAGGAGATCCAGGAATATCAACTATACCATGCTCCATTAAAAGAAGTAATGTCAAAACTTCTTTATGTGATTTGGGACCCGGTGTTAGTGTTATGCCTTTCCCTTTATATAGAAGATTTGATTTGAATAAGCTCACACATACTAAAATAGCTTTGCAAATGGCTGATAAATCAAGGCTATACCTATTGGAATTTGTGGGGATGTGCCTGTTGTAGTTGCAAATGTTACTATCTTATTAGACTTTGTTATACTTGATATGCCCAAGAACGATGCTATATCGATCATCCTTGGTAGACCCTTTTTTAATACCGTAGGGGCTATTATTGACTGCAACAAAGGCAATGTTTAATTTTCATGTCAATGGTAATGAGCACATGGTTTTTTTCCAAAGAAACAAAGTTTGGTGAATAGTATGAACATTATTGAAAAAAGTGCTGCAATCACTGTTGGAGGTTTTCAATTCCCTCTTCTGTCAGTCAAAAAGAGATATGAAACTCTTACTTTTGGGGAGATGCATATCCCCATTGAGGTAACCTAGTGTTATACGAAAATTCTTAGTCGGAAATAGTTTGTTAATAAGACTTGATCAACCTTATTAATGGATTCTTTTTAGGATCATGTGGTCGATGAATTTATTAAGCACAACCTACTATACCCACTATTTACTCTCTATTAGTTAAAAAAGTAGAAATGCCATGATTATCTAGTTTCGTGAATTATCCATGCAATAAAAAATGTCCCAAAAATAAATGTTATCGAAATGACCTAAAAATTTAGTTTGTTTTTTGTACAATATTTATGAATTTTTGGCACTTAACACACCCCAGGGGGTGCACCCGTGAGACAAAAGATCACTGGGCGTGCCCTACCCCCTAGGCGCGCCATGTGGGCTCGTGGGTACCAAAGGGGCCCACTCACTTATCCCAGCCGCCAACTCCCTTCTTCCGCCTCCAGAAAAAACCATCTCCTTCAAACCCATGTTCTTGCTCATTTTCCTGCAAATTTTTATATCCTTACTCGAAACTCCATTTCTGAAACTGTTTTAGAGAATTACTCCTTGGTATGTGACTCCTCCAATGGTCCAATTAGTTTTTGTTCTAGTGCTTTATATTTTGCAAATTTTTGCTACTGTGGTGACCATGTATTTGAGCTTGCTTGTTGAATTTGTATGGCCCAAAGTAATTTTGATGCATGATATAGCTTCTAGACATTAGTGGGAGTACTTGCTATCAATTTTGTTAAGCTTTGTTCACTTTTATTTGGAGGTACTAAAAATTTCCAAAAAAATCGAAAGGAAGAAAATGGTTAGAAAAATGTTCCATGGTGATTCGGAAGGAAATATGCCCTAGAAGCAATAATAAAGTTGTTATTTATATTTCCTTATATCATGATAAATGTTTATTATTCATGCAAGAATTGTATTAACCGGAAACTTAGTACATGTATGAATACATAGACAAACAAAGTGTCACTAGTATGCCTCTACTTGACTAGCTCGTTAATCAAAGATGGTTATGTTTCCTAACCATAGACATGAGTTCTCATTTGATTAACAAGATCACATCATTAGAGAATGATGTGATTGACTTGACCCATCCATTAGCTTAGCCTGATGATCATTTAGTTTGTTGCAATTTCTTTCTCCATAACTTATACAACTTGCCATCACTTTTGTTAAGCTTTGTTCACTTTTATTTTGTAACATCCCAAATTTCCAATTTGGAATGTTATAAATTAGATCATCTATGCATATCATATTTTATTTTGCATTTTGGTTGATCCTAGAAATTCTACGCAACTCAATGACCCACGGAGAGAGTTGGGGATTTCGTTATTTTCATATTTGAGTTTTCTCAAATTTTGAGAATAGGATCGTTTGATTTTAATTATTTTATCATCAATTATTTCTGTAATAAAAATATGAGAGAGGGAATAAAACGACTTTCCCAAAATAAAGAAATATTGAGGATTTAATAATAAAATCAAATAAGATTTTATTTCGGAGTTCTTCGGTGTTTTATTTGAATTTAGGAAAAATGTGCATTTTTCAAAATTGCATTTAGGTCCCAAATAAATGTTCACCTTGTGCGGCTTGATTTTAGAAGCCCGCAAAAATTTATTTTGGAATTTTTGGAGTCCGTTTAGTAGTTCTTTTTATTTTTCTTCTGAGCGAAAAAAAAGTGAACCGACCTAACCGGGCCGTGTCCGTCCGGGACTCTGGCCCGGCAGGCTTTATAAGCCAGGGCAGCCCACCCGGGCAAACCCTAGCCCCGATCTGCCCGAGCCGCCCCACCCCGCCTGCGCCGCCGCCGCCCCCAGCCGCCGCGCTGCCACCGCCCCGCCGCCGCGCCACCACGCCGCCGCCGCCGCACGCTCGCCGAGGTTCGCCGCTGCCTCGAAATCTGCGGCATTTTTTTTTATTTTTTTTCGAAAAACCGTTCGGTTTTTCTGTCTGTTTTTCCGTCGGTTTTTTTAGATTCGGTTTTTTTAATAGATCGGTTTTTCCGGTTTATTTAAATAGTGAGCGTTCGTCCGTCCGTTCGTTCTAGCGAACGTTCGTCGTTTTTCTTTTTCTCGGATTAAATCCGCGATTTTTCTGATCGCGATTCCTGATTCGATTTTCGTTTTAGTATAACTTTTCGCTCGTTTATCGGAATCAGGCGATTCAAGCGCCTGACGAAACCCTCTATTCGTTTAACCAACTTAAACAAGATTTTGCTACTGTAAAATTTGCCCTAAATCCAGATTAGTAGAACGAAGTTGTTTTCTTTCGCCGTTTGACTTTCGTTGTTTCGTTCGATTTGATTCTTTTTGCCAATCGGAGTTCGTAAGTTGAACCTTCTGGTTAGATCTCTTATTTGAGTTTTACCCATGCATTAGATGAGTATTTATTGTATGCTTGTTTGTTTGTCTGCGATAGAGTACCCGGAGTGCGCCGCTTGTTACTTCGAATCTCTAGGTTTCGCGGATCATCAGCAAGGCAAGTAACACTTTCATCATACCTTTTCTACTACCCAGTTTTATTGCATTAGATCAATCCTCACACATTGCATGGTTAGGATCTAATTAAATTGTGGGATGGGAAGTAGATGAGGTAGAACCTATTACCTGTTTATTATCAAACCTTTGGGAGTTACTTCTACGTTTGCTTATTATGCCATGCTATGCTAGTAGACGTGGATTCGGTGAGTGAAATCCATGACAGATGTGAGTTTTGTTAATTAATGGTTTATCTAAGGTGAAAACTTAAACACACATCTGGGTGGATTGAGGCACCTGGGTAATCCAGGACTTGCCTGTTTTCTTTTGGACCGCCACCCAGGCTCAAAGGGATCATGAGACTATTCATACTAGAAACTTCCGTGTGCAGCCACCAGCTATTATGGGATCTAGCATAGTTGACTAAGTTGTACGAACTCTTATAGTGGTAGAATAGCAGATGTAGGGGATGTAGGTGGTACGGTCTACCCGATCGTAAGGTGCTAGCGCTTCTGAAAGACTATGTCTCGGTCATCCGTCTTCTCAAACACCATGTAGTGCGAGAAACCAAACGGAGGTGATCGAGTCTTGTGGGGAAAAGTGCGCAAACCTCTGCAGAGTGTAGTAAACTAATCATGGTTAGCCGTGTCCCCGGTTATGGACATCTTGAGTATCTAGTACCTGGATTATCATGTGAATCTCAACATGTTACCCTAAATTAATTTTGTTGGGCTTTGTTTAATGATGATGCTTAATTGGGATTGAGAATGCTGTCAACCATTCTCAATGTTTAACAACTACCATGATAGTAATTAAATTTTATTCCTTTGAAGTAGGGAAAAATTGGCTTTACGCAAAACTATAACCATAGAGCTTTCCACCAGCCAAATATGCATATAGTATAGCTGTTTCATTCCATTACTCTCTATGTGTTACATTGCCAGCATATTCCATGTGCTGACCCGTTTCGGGCCGCAACGTTAATGTTGCAGAGTTTTCAGACGACGATTAAGGAGTTTTTAGGTCGTGGTTCTATACTCAGTGATGCCGTTGGAGTTGATGGACTCACTTATCTTCCAAGCCTTCCGCTGTTATCATTATTAGGTGGCCTTAAGCCATATTTATTGTAATAAGTTCTCTTATGAGACACTCGATGTAATAAGTGTGTGATTGCTACTCTGCTATAAATCCTCCGAGTACTGTGTGGTGTCAGCATTACTGATCCAGGGATGACACCGGAGCATAGAGATCAGACTGTTTGAGGTCTGGTCGCTACATATTTTGAGGTAATAAAAATTTCCAAAAAAATCCAAAGGAAGAAAATGTTTAGAAAAATGTTCCATGGTGATTCAGAAGGAAATATGCCCTAGAAGAAATAATAAAGTCATTATTTATATTTCCTTATATCATGACGAATGTTTATTATTCATGCTAGAATTGTATTAACCGGAAACTTAGTACATGTCTCAATACATAGACAAACAAAGTGTCACTAGTATGACTCTACTTGACTAGCTCGTTAATAAAAGATGGTTATGTTTCCTAACCATAGACATGAGTTCTCATTTGATTCACAAGATGACATCATTAGAGAATGATGTGATTGACTTGACCCATCCATTAGCTTAGCACGATGATCATTTGGTCTGTTGCAGTTTCTTTCTCCATAACTTATACATGTTCCTATGACTATGCGATTATGCAACTCCCGAATACCGGAGGAACACTTAGTGTGCTATCAAACGCCGCAACGTAACTGGGTGACTATAAAGATGCTCTATAGGTGTCTCTGATGGTGTTTGTTGAGTTGGCTTAGATCGAGATTAGGATTTGTCACTCCGTGTATTGGAGAGGTATCTCTAGGCCCTCTCGGTAATGCACATCACTATAAGCCTTGCAAGCAATGTAACTAATGAGTTAGTTATGGGATGTAGCATTACAAAATGACTAAAGAGACTTGCCGGTAACGAGATTGAACTAGGTATTGAGATACCAACGATCGAATCTCGGGCAAGTAACATACCGATGACAAAGGGAACAACGTATGTTGTTTTGCCATTTGACCGATAAAGATCTTCGTAGAATATGTAGGAACCAATATGAGTATATAGGTTCCACTATTGGTTATTTACCGGATATGAGTCTCGATCATGTCTACATAGTTCTCGAACCCGTAGGGTCTGCACGCTTAACGTTCGATGATGATCGATATTATGAGTTTATGTGTTTTGATGTACCGAAGGTTGTTCGGAGTCCCGGATGAGATCACGGACATGACGAGGAGTCTCGGAATGGTCGAGACATAAAGATCGATATATTGGAAGCTTATGTTTGGACATCGGAATGGTTCCGAGTGAGTTCGGGCATATACCGGAGTACTAGGAGGCTACCGGAACCCCCCGGGAAGTATATGGGCCTATTTAGGCCATAGTGGGAGAGAGGAGAAGGGAGCCTAGGAGTTGCCCCCCCAAGCCCAATCCGAATTGGGTGGGGGGCCGGCCCCCCTTTCCTTCCCCCTCTCCCCCTTCCTTCCTCTCCTAATCCAACTAGGGAAGGGGGGTGGGAATCCTACTCCCAGTGGGAGTAGGACTCCCCTTGGGCGCCCATAGACACACAAGTTGATTTTTTATCCATCTGCGGTGCCCCTCTCCACAGATTTCCACCTCGTTCATATCGTTGCAGGGCTTAGGCGAAGCCCTGCACCGGTAGCTTCATCATCACCGTCATCACGTCATCGTGCTGGCGAAACTCTCCCTCGACACTCAGCTGGATCTAGAGTTTGCGGGACATCACCGATCGGAATGTGTGCAAATCACGGAGGTGTCGTACCTTCGGTGCTAGGATCAGTCGGATCATGGAGACGTACGACTACATCAACAGCGTTGTCATAACGCTTTTGCTTACGGTCTATGAGGGTATGTGGACAACACTCTTCCCTCTCGTTGCTATGCATCACCTAGATAGATCTTGAGTGTGCGTAGGAAAATTTTGAAATTACTGGGTTTTCCAACAGGTTGTTCAAGCAAGAGCTCTCCAAGGCTTGCAATACGTGAGCTGGACCTTGAACCACCACGGGAAGCTCTTGTGCATCCATGTGAATGGTCGTCAGACTCTTTCATGACTCGAGCCGGTATTAAGGAGGAGTTTGATATGTACGTGCAAAATGCTGAGCTAAAAAACTTCGTGTCAGATATGTGCCCACGGTACTATAATATCACTGATTCTTTTTTGCAGAAATTCAAGTACATATTTCATCGCACTTCACATGATGTTATCTACCATTTATGTGAACACCCTTTTCGCATGACCATTGAGGAATTTAGTGAAGCATTTAAAATTCTATACTAGGGGACGTGTATTTAGCGTCACAAATCTAACTGTAATGGATTTCTTATGAGAATTACTAGAGGTAAAACTAGGGGCATAACGCAAGTTACTATGGGGAGCACTCACTGTCCTACAAGAAATTATTTTGCTATGTTCATAGGTAGATGCATTAATGGTAAACATGACCATATTCATATTTGCGCTCCTAATTTGAGCATTCTTAAAAGTGATGTGTTGAGCGATAGACAATTTAACATGGGGGCCATCAGTGCATGATGTTTACACAATAATGCCTTAGTTGGTGATTCCTTTGGTGAAATTTATGCTACCCGCTTAGAGGCTCATCTTGGTGTACCCATTAACAAAAATGATACCCTTTTTCCACCTAGCTTCCTTTATTATGAAAATATGGAGCGTCACCAGTTCCTTGAGAGGAACGGCCCACGATTCCGGCAAAGACTGATTTTTAAAAGGCATCCTCTCTTCCATATTACTTTACACGCTCCTCCCTTCTATAATCTTTAGGAAAAACAAAGACACTTTATAATTGAGGAGGAGGCACAAGACGAGAGCGCGAAGGAGACCGCTCGCCTTAATGAGGCAGCCCACCAGGTTGTGGTAGTTGCACTTCAGTACAACCCGAACTATGACTACGGGTATTATCCATGCCACCATGGGACGTAGACCAACTTAGGCAAAAATTCTAAGCTTGGGGGAGTACGTATTTCTCACCAACATTATATTCATGTACCACACATTCATTCTAGTTGTCGGTGCTCATCCTTTTTCATTGTACATCCATGTTAGTTTTATTTTTCCTTTCTCCTTTAGTGTTTCAAAACTTCCAAAACCCAAAAATATTTCTAATTTTTTTGGTTTTTCTTTCTTGTTTAGTTAGTTCGTAGTATTAAAAGAAACCCAAAAAGATTCCGCTTTCTTCTTTTGCTTGTTGGGAGCTTTCCTATGTAAATAGTTTTTCTCATTTTCGTTCTTCCTTTGGTTTCTTCAGAAAAACCTAAAACTCAAAAAAATTCTGTGTGTTCCTCTGACATTATTTTCTTTCCTTTGAGTTATCATAAGGAGAAGACCACAATGACAATGTTGAGTGGCTATCATATGATTATTTGTTGATCGAACAAAGAGCACATATTACCTTGTATTTTCCTTGAAATAAAATGTTTCCAGATTCCAGCTTAGTCCACAGCACAATTGCACTATTATTATTTTCATATCATTCGCTCATGGAAGTCGAAGGCAATAATGACGATGATTTGATGAAGCGATAGAGCTGAATGAAAGCTGGTATGAAGTCCTGTTGTCTTTGTTTTTGTACATATGTTTAGCTCATCATTCTTGATTCAACTTATTATGAGTAAACATGTTTGTGATGACAATTAGAGATTATAGTTGCTCATGCCATGCTTAAACAACTAGGAGTGGATAATGATTTATCTTGTGTCAGTGAACAAAAGGAGGGGAACTATTTTGTACCCCTTTACTTGTGCGCGGGCAGTTGGAGCCACGCCTGCGGCCGCAACTAGCGGGGCAGAGGAAGGAAGCAAAGCCGCTAGACAACCGGAGGAACGCCAAGCCAAAAACACGAAGAGCAGAAGCGCGAGGTGGACTCCCCCGGCAAGGCCCTTGCCGGGGCGGCCTCCACAGCCCCGGCAAGAAACTTGCCGGGGCAACTTGCCCAACACCTGCAGAGCCGCCACCCTTGAGCCCAAGAGTTCCAACACCATCAACCACTTTGGAACCAAGGCTTGGGAGGCACCTCTATGGTGGCCTACAGATCTTTGTGAAGACCAAGAACATGCAAGACTAGATGATAACCAGAAGACGGCAATCCTCGGCAAGATCCTTGCCAAGGATACCCACGAAACCTCCGGCAAGACAATTGCCGGGGACGACCACGACGCCACGGCAAGACCCTTGCCGAAGACATCCGCGGGGCCGTAGCCAGGCCCACATCTGCTAAGACTCAACCGCCGTTCCCATGCAACTGCCAGCCCACCAGCTAGGCGAGCACCCGCGTGGCGATGTGCGGCCTCTAGGCCAACTCAACAATCACCTACATGGTGGCATGCAGATCTTCGTGAAGACTCTGCCACCGCACCAACTCAGCAGCCAGCCAGCCAGCGTGGCGCTACACGCCTCGTTAGTTCGGACGTGTGTCGAAACCAGGCAAGGCGGCGACAACTGGGACGAGCTTCCTTGCCGTCCCTGATAAAGCAAGAATGGCACATCGACAGCGCATTAAATGTGTTTGTCCTGCGGTGCCAGGAGATAGACTCGACCACTGTATAGCTTTCCATCTCCTGTATGCCACTGTGGAGGCCCCTACGACTATAAAAGGAGACCCGCGGCGTACTGAGAGAGGATTCGGATTTTTTGGACCCTGCATGCTTTGTAGCTAGTCCAAGAACACCAGATAAACATAAACTAACTGGAGTAGGGTATTACGCATCACTTGCGGCCGAAACCTGGATAATCCCCCTGTGTTGATCTCTCAATCCCGCTCTTTGCACAGCCCCGCGCCCACACAAGATGATTTTGATGATATAGACAAGCTCACATTGCTTAGTCTCGCCTTCACTTGGAGATGTGTTAGACCTTGTATTATTTAGACTTGTTCTTGTTTGGTTGTTCTCTGTTCATCTGCAAGAAGTAGAACAATTTATCATCACTTTTGTTGATGTGTAAGAACTAGCTATATATGTCATATATATTCTGTACTTGCTGATGATTGGTGTCCAGTTTATTGTTCCTATGATATATATACATATGTGTGTGTCTGTGATGTGATGCATTTTATGTTTTGTCCTACATACTTGTTTCTTCCCTCTGTTAAATGTTAAATAGTTATATATATATATATATGTATATATATATGTTCATGTCTTTTCAACTCCCTAGCCGTTGATGTATGCTTGTGTTAGCATTTTATTTCTCAATTAAAACAAAAACACCCAAAAAATACATTGAATAAAATCTGAATCTACCTTTGCTTATCTGCATTTTCTTTGGCGACAGCCCTGTTTAGTTTAGTTTTACTTTCTTGCTTTCATCACCGAATCGTGTTTACCTAGCTTTAGCCGAGCATAATCGCCGTCGCCTAGTCCCTGTGGAGAACACGACATCTATAGTTTGGGGCGTAAAACCCTGCTATATTACACCTGATCAGGCAGCGGCAGCGAAGAAGGCGGTGAAGGCCGCGATGGCAAAGAGGACATCAACTGCTTCTTCCTCGTCCAAGCGGCACCGGACCCCGTCTCCTTCTCCTCCTCCTTCGGACAGCACCTTGGAGGCCGAGTTCGACCTCAGGTCCTTTAGCCCGGCAAGGAAGAGGAAGCTAGCGGAGGAGGAGGTGGAGAACGAGTAAGTATTCTGCCCCTCATCATCTCCTGACATTACGCCTATGTTACCTTCCTTTTATTTGGTATCATCTTCACAGGGACACGGAGACGCTGGCACAGAGGGTGGCGAAGAAGGCCAAGGCCTCAGCGAGTGACAAGCCCCCGGCGGGTACTCTGCATACGCTGATCTTGGTGGAGAGCAGCCGGGACAGCAGCCCCCGCTTTAGCCCCCAGTGTGAGTCCGCCACTCACTCCTTCACTGATGAGCCTTGGAGTGTGAATCTTTGATGCTGACCTTGCCGGATTCACCTAGATCCCAAGGACCCAGGAGAAAGGCACGTACTCAGAGGGTACCTAGAAGGAGAGGTGGGAGGAGTGGCGAGGCCGGTGGTGCTAGGTCGAGGAGGAGGACCCGCAGGAGTTTTGCCGGGTTCGTCAAAGCCCGTCGACCCGCCGCATGGACCGGAGCGACCTCGACGCCAATGACAAGAAGCTCTCGATCGCCGCCACCAGGATCCATCGTATCACCATGGCCGGACTCACCCTCGAGATGATTAGGGCAGACTTCATCCGTCCCCGAATCGCCCCGCTGCACAACAAGGGGAGGCCGGCTTGGGACTTCAGGAATGCGGCCTACGTCACGAGGCTCCGCCCTAGCCTGAAGAATAAGTTCACGGTGATGGGGCATGCCCATTTCCGTCAAAGGCTCTTTCAGCTTGACGTGGGTAGTGACAGCAGGGCTGAGAGGACCGGCAGGGCCGCGAAGGCTGGCCAGGCCGTCAAGGGGCGCATGTTTGGGTTGTCGGCAGGAGTGGTCCCGCTGAGCAACAACTCTCTCCAGTTCACCATCATCGCCATGATGCCGGACTTCAACGCACATGGCCTTGACCTGGCCTGGGACGAGCCGCCTGTGGAGAGGGTGCAGGAGTTCTTCGACACCTTGTCAGAGGCTTATGTCCGTGATGAGCCGCTGCTCATCCAGGACTCCACCAAGGCGGAGCTGGACTACATCACCGTGAGGGCGGCGGAGGCGGCGCTCGCCAGGGAGGCCAGCAGCACTAGCGGCATGGAGGATGAGGTCGACATTGTCGTGGAGGAGAGGGAGCTCGCCCAGTGGGCGGAGTCTGCCGGGGAGGCCAGCGGTGCTGGCGATGAGGCTCCCCTCGTTGAAGCCACGGGCGACGAGTCATTCGAAGAGGAGGTCGAGGTGAACGACCCCCTGGCCGCGGGAAGGCAGCGCGTCCTGCGGCGGGCTACCTCTGGCGAGCCAGTATGGCCGGGAAAGACCACGCAGCAGTAGCCGGCTCAGGGGCAGCTCGTGCGCGAGACGAGGGTGATGAAGGCCGTGATAAGCACATTTCCTATTCATAATTTGGCACACAAATATACCATATATTGTGATCTGACCATCAATTATTGTTATGAACTATTGCATATTTGAACGGAAATCATATAAAGGGATCATTTACTTGTGACTTGTTTCTTTTGCAGAAAAGTGCGCAAAGGCACTATAATCATCAAGATTTCTACTATGTGGCTACCGAGAAAAGTGAAGAAAAGAAGAGAAGGAAGAAGAGACTTGTGTGAGATGAAAAGAAGTAACCAGGGGGCTAGCTAAAGAAGTGGGAGGACCTTCTTGTGAAGAAAGAAGAGAAGGAGGAGGGCTAATGTGTAAAGTTTGCAGATCAGGGAGGGATCAAAGTCCCTAGATCGCTTCCATTCCCCTTGGGGCCTGGCATTTCTCTCTCCCTCCCTTGCCTTCTTCTCCATCTCAGGCCGCCGCCATGGCCAGGCCAGTGTGGTAGGTGCGCCACCAACACCCAACACCACCCA
Organism: Triticum urartu; assembly: GCF_056163025.1. Classification (NCBI taxonomy): domain Eukaryota; kingdom Viridiplantae; phylum Streptophyta; class Magnoliopsida; order Poales; family Poaceae; genus Triticum; species Triticum urartu. The sequence goes on from NC_141876.1 coordinate 240,944,981, forward strand.
TCCACCATCTTCGCCGCTGCACCTCCCGCCTCATCACCCATCTCCATCCACCATCAGCGCCGCCGCACCATCCACCACCAGCAGCCGCTGCAATCGATCACCACCACCAGCCGCTGCTTCACTTACTCTGCTTCTCTTCTTCCCCTAACCCTGCTGCTGCTCCTCTTGCGCCAACCTGCTTCTGCTCCTTTTCCCCTTGTCTCGCTGCTGATCCTCCACCTCTCTCCTCTCTGCCCCCTGCTGCTTCTTCCTCAATGTGACCTTCTGCTGCATCTTCTTCTCCTCTCTCTTGCTGCGCCCCTCCTCCTTCTCTTCTCTGCCTTGCTGCTGCTCCCTCCACTTCTCTTGCTGCTTCTTTTCTGAACCAAAACCCTTGCTACTGTTCTTCTTCACCAAACTGAACCTACTGTAGTTTCTCTCTCTGTATCTCTCCTTCTCGCTGCAATTTCTATGTATCAGAGATGTGTTAGACCTTGTATTATTTAGACTTGTGCTTGTTTGGTTGTTCTCTGTTGATTTGCAAGAAGTAGAACAATTTATCATCACTTTTGTTGATGTGTAAGAACTAGCTATATATGTCATATATATTCTGTACTTGCTGATGATTGGTGTCCAGTTTATTGTTCCTGTGATATATATACATATGTGTGTGTCTGTGATGTGATGCATTTTATGTTTTGTCCTACATACTTGTTTCTTCCCTCTGTTAAATGTTAAATAGTTATATATATATATATATATATATATGTTCATGTCTTTTCAACTCCCTAGTCGTTGATGTATGCTTGTGTTAGCATTTTATTTCTCAACTAAAACAAAAACACCCCAAAAAATACATTGAATAAAATCTGAATCTACCTTTGCTTATCTGCATTTTCTTTGGCGACAGCCCTGTTTAGTTTAGTTTTACTTTCTTGCTTTCATCACCCGAATCGTGTTTACCTAGCTTTAGCCGAGCATAATCGCCGTCGTCTAGTCCCTGTGGAGAACACGACATCCGTAGTTTGGGGCATAAAACCCTGCTATATTACACCTGATCATTTTGGCGTCGTTGCCAGGGACTAGAGTCGTGCGACCGTGTTAGGCTATAGACTAGGTTTTTCTTGTTTTTCCCTTTGTGCTATATATATATGTGATATATCTCTAACCCCTAACCCTTGTTCAAGTTATTTTCTCTTTCTTTGCTTGGTCATTCTGCAGGTTATTGCATCTTCTCAGATATGGCTTACTATTCAGATCATCATGCTTTTGCGAGCAACACTACAAACAGCACGGAAAGTATTCAAGACTTGATAAGTAAGATTTCCCATCGATTAGATGATTTAGCTCAGCAGCGAGAAATAGTTTTTGAGGATAGGCCTGGCTCTTATGATCCTTATTCTAGAGGCTATCCTTATGTTGCTCCTACCTGCCATATTTGTGGATTTCAGGGCCATTCGCCCGCTGAATGTCAGCATGGTTACTCTCACCCTCCAGATTGTTTTGGCATGAGCTTCGCTCAAGAGCATAGCTCATACCAAAGCAATTACTCACATGGGTGGCCTAAAAACCCGAATATGTCATATAGGAGCAACAACCCTGAGATCTCACCGTTTGCTTCTAGTAATCATATGCAGGGATTTAGGTATGAAGAGGAGAGCAACAACTATGCACCACAGCAATTGTATTCACCTCCTACTCATATACCTCAACACCAGGAGATGTTGCCAATGGAGTTAAATGGTCCTCCATTTGGTCAACCAACACCTTCAACACAAGTGCCCACACAAGCTGATTTTGATGATATAGAGAAGCTCATATTGCTTAGTATCGACCTAGCACCACCGGCCCCGCCACTCACGTGAATCTTTGATGCTGACCTTGCTGGGTTTGCAGGAGGAGAACGGCAGCAGGAGGAGCCTCCGAGGGCCACCCCCAACACACCGCCCCCCTCGACTACGCCGCCCAGAGGGGCATCCCCAGCAAGGGCATCGACCACTGAGCCCACACATATGGAGGAGGAGGGAGCGAGCTTGGGTGCTGGTGGCTCTGCCCGGCAACGAATGTTGGCGGGGAAGGCACCACTTCTTCCCAGCCTGGTGCGAGTAAGTTGTTCGCTTCTCGTTCTTGTTCCTTCTTATGCTTTTTGAATCTTGATCTTGGCTCCGTCTCTATTCCCCTCCTTGGTATCCAGGCCCTTCCTTGGCGGGCCGGGAGGATATCGACACCGTCATCGAGGAGGTCGCAAAGGACGCCGAGGACGAGGCCAACAAGATTGCCGCCGAGGAGGCCGCCAAGACCACCGCTGAAGAGGCTGCCAAGGGGCCTATCGAGGAGGCCGGCAAGGGGCCTACTGGGGAGGGGTTGGTTGATGATCAACCTTCCTCCTTGGCTGCCTCTGGCTCAGGAAAATATTTGAAGGTGAGCGACGACCTGTTCGTCCACCTCCCAGGAACGGCGAGCACCAGGGCGGCAACCGAGGGGGGGTGTTCGATGACGAGGCGCTCACCACCATCGGACTTGAGTTTGTCGACGAACAGAGCGCCAGTGGCGGCGATTCCCAAGAGGAGCAGCTCCTTCGGGCCATGAGCGTCAACTTCCAGAAGCTACAGATGCTTCACCATGCCCGACTGGACAAGGCGAAATCCAGGATGGCGGCGGTGGATAAAGCGGGAGTGGACCTCGAGGAGCGCATCGCTGAGACGCAGACCTGGTTCCGCCAGGCCCACGATGAACTGAAAGTTTCCCAGGATTTGTTGGCTGAGCACAAACAAGAGCTCATCCTAAAGCAGGCTGACATCGAGAAAGCCCAGGACGCGGCGAAGGAATAGGCCACCAAGGACGAGGCCGCCCGGCACCAGTACCAGGCCGAGCTGAAGTCCCAGGAGGAGGACCTTGCCGCTCATGAGGAGGCGCTTGCCGCCACACTCCGCGGCAAGGATGAGGAGGTCGAGAAGCTCGTCGCGCAATGGACCCAGGAGCTGTATCAGAGGCACAAGTAGGCACTCAATGCTCAAGCCCTAGTCCATGCCGGCAAAGTGGCAGAGCTGGAGGTGGAGCGGGATGGGCTGAAGGAACAGGTCCTGAAGCTGACGGAGGATAAGGACGCGTCCAACAGCGCTTTGGCGGAGGCACGGGCCACAGTCCTTGGCAAGGCCGAGATGCTCTCCAAGGCCAACGACGCCATCAATGACCTGAAGCTAAAGATGGAGGGCCTTGAGGGGACGCTTTCGGAGGTCAGGGCCCAGGAAGAGACCTTGACCAAGGTCCTGAAGGAGGAGAGGCAGCTGTGGAGGAATGACGCTGCCAAACACAAGGAGTACGCGGAGAGCATAAACCGTTGGGTCAGCCGCCTCGCCGACGTCGCCGACAGGATCACCACGAAGCTGGTTGCCATGGGGATGCCGAATGTGAGGTACCTCCCGGAGCCGAACACGAGTCCCAATGCCAGACTGACCCTATTCATCGAGGGCGTTCTTGGAGCCCTGGAGCAGATCCGCTCCAACCGGGTAACTTATCTTGCGAACGAGTCCCAGAGGCTCTGCCGGGGCACCCTGACCAAGGTACTCACCAAAGTGGCGTTCTAGAACCCCACCGTCAACTTTGCCAACACGTTGGAGAGCTTTCTGGAGGAGGCGGACCTCGCGGTTCTCGAGGAGCATATCAAGCCCATCATCAACTGCGTCGATGGAGTTGTGAGGGTGGAGAGCCAGCGTCGGGACAAGGCACCCCATTTCTCGTTGCCGCTGCGAGTTCAAGACCAAGACAATTTTATCTTAAGTTAGAACCACATCATTTATTTGATGTAATATAACTCTGCAGTACTTCAATATCATGCATGATATCTTCCCGTTAGATCTTTCTTTGTATGTTTGCACCCTACGCTTGGTGAGACAAGGATGCCGGCACGTAAACCCATGCCGTGGTGCTTTGAGGACGGATCCTTAGCACCCTGCCGGGAGGGCGCTTACTGCCGGGCAAACCACCTTGCCTCTCCCAGCGCGGTCGCTTGAACTGTCGAGCGGACTCGAAACAAGACAAGAGCGCTACTAGTAGTGGGTAGGCCACCTTGCCATTCTCAGCATGTCCGCATAAAATGTCGAGCGGACTCGACACAGAGACAAGGGCGTTGCCAATAGCGGAAGGGTCCCATTGAGTTCATGTTTCCCATACAAGGAAAGAGATCTTTCAAGGAGGACACACTTATATAAATGAAATTGGCCAAAATTTTGCATGACTTAGCTTTTCGGGGCCACACGGATGGCTGTCAAAGCTACGTACGGCACCACTAGGCGGCTGATCGACGTCGCCTTCTCCCTTCGAGCCATCCCCATGAAAGAGTCAACACATGGCTCCAAAACCAGATTTCCACGGCTTGCGCCCCTAGGAGGCTCACCAAAGATGTCGGGGGAAACGACACCTGCAGGATCACGAGGAATCCCTTTTGCTACGGTTGGCGGGCGGGGGGGCTGTGCAAAGAGCGGGATTGAGAGATCAACACAGGGGGATTATCCAGGTTCCGGCCGCAAGTGATGCGTAATACCCTACTCCTGTTGGTTTATGTTTATCTGGTGTTCTTGGACTAGCTAAACTCCTGCGGGTCCTCCTCCTCGACCTAGCACCACCGGCCCCGCCACTCCTCCCACCTCTCCTTCTGGGCACCGTCTGGGTACGTGCCTTTCTCCTGGGTCCTCGGGATCTAGCTGATGCTCCCAGAGAGGGCGCCCCCTGGTTGGAGGCGAGGGGAGAACTAGTGGCGGAAGAGCGTTGTGCTAGGGAGCACCCCGGCAAAGCCCTCACAGAGGTGGGCAAAGAGAGCCATGCACGCCACAACATTCGGCATGAGATCCAAAAGATGGAAGCCGTAGGTTTGCATGATGTCTTTGAAGAAGTCAGAGAAAGGGGGCAGAGGCCGCAAGAGAAGAAATCGATGAACAAGGGGTATCGATTTGGGCCGTCCTTGGAAAAATCGGCGGGGACGATGCGTGTGGTAGGGTGCCCCATCGTCTTCCTCCCCCACAAGGGCAAGAAGAAGTTCTTGAGGTGGACCACGTCGACCATCGACGGGAAGTAGGCGAGCTGCATCCGCCGCACCGCGAACTCTCTCTCCGGCGCCTCGTTCTCCCCGGCAACCCTGGCCGCTCCCTTGCCCCTGCTGGTTTTGGGCTCCATGGCAGCTGAGAGGGGACGAAGGATCAAGAGCAATGGGGTGCAGCGGCAGCAAGCAGAGGCAAGAACTTCGAATCTTTCTCCTGAGGTAGAAGAGAGGGACGGTGGTCCCGAGATTGGAAGAGGCATAGAGGGTAAATGAGAAGCGCGCCTGTGGTTTTTTCCCTTTTTATGGGGAAGGCGCGGGCCGCCTCTTTACCGTTTACCATGATGAAACGCATGAGGGCGGCAACCACCCCACGCATGACCCCCACATCACGCACGACCCCCACGTCGTGCATTCAATGAGTGTCGTGGGGAAGTGCAACTAGCGAGGGAGTTACTGCGGTACAACTCGGCCCCGCATGCCCGTGCACCGTTTTGGGTCTAGCCCAACAACGCGTCGCGCTTATGTGTGGCCTAGGCCCGAGGGCTCCTGTCAGTGCACAAAAGGAGGGGTCCTATTTTGTACCCCTTTACTTGTGCACGGGCAGTTGAAGCCGCGCCTCCGGCCGCACCTAGCGTGGCAGAGGAAGGAAGAAAAGCCGCAAGACAACTTGAGCAACACCAAGACAGAAACACGAGGAGCAGAAGGGCGAGGTGGACTCCCCCGGCAAGGCCCTTGCCGGGGCGGCCTCCACAGCCCCGGCAAGAACTTTGTTGGGGCAACTTGCCCAACACCTGCAGAGCCGCCACCCTTGGTCCCAAGAGTTCCAACACCATCAACCACTTCAAACCAAGGCTCGGGAGGCATCTCCATGGTGGCCTGCAGATGTTTGTGAAGACCAAGAACATGCAAGAATAGATGATAACCAGAAGATGACGATCCTCGGCATGATCGTTCCCAAGGATACCCATGAGACCCCCGTCAAGACCCTTGCCAGGGACAACCATGATGCCATGGCACGACCCTTGCCGGGGCCCCGGCAAGACCCTTGCCAAAGACATCCGCGGGGCTGCAGCCAGGCCCACATCTGCCAACACTCCACCACCGTTCCCATGCAGTTGCCAGCCCACCAGCTAGGCGAGCACCTGTGTGGCGACATGCGGCCTCTAGGCCAACTCAACAACCACCTATGTAGTGGCATGTAGATCTTCGTGAAGACTCTGCCACCACACAACTCAGCAGCCAGCCAGCCAGTGTGGCACTACACGCCTCGTCAGTTCGGACGCGCGTCGAAGCCAGGCGAGGCGGCGACAACTAGGATGAGCTTCCTTGCCGTCCCCGATAAAGCAAGAACGACACGTCGGCAGCGCATTAAATGCGTTTGTCCTGCGGTGCCAGGAGATACACTCGACCACTATATAGCTTTCCACCTCCTGTATGCCACTGTGGCCGCCCCTTTGACTATAAAAGGAGACCCGCGGCTTACTGAGAGAGGATTCAGATTTTTTGGACCCTGCACGCTTTGTAGCTAGTCCAAGAACACCAGATAAACATAAACCAACAAAAGTAGGGTATTACGCATCACTTGCTGCCCGAACTTGGATAACACCCCTGCATTGATCTCTCAATCCCGCTCTTTCCACAGCCCCGCTCCCGCCAACCGTAGCAAAAGGGATTCCTCGTGATCCCATAGGTGTTGTTTCCCCCGACATCTTGAGTGTCAATATGCATTAAAATGGTTATGATGTAGTATGATAGTATGGTGTCTCCCTCTGAATAATTTGAGTGGCTTGACTTGGCACATGTTCACACATGTGGTTGATTCAGAACCAACAAAGCCTCCATGTTATTTATGTTCCTGGTGTTTTATATCCTACTCATGCTCGTATTCAATGTTAATTATTCTCAATGCATGCTTATAACTGTTTTCGCTCTCTGGCTGGTCGCTTCTCAATCTATTTGCTAGCCTTCGCCTGTACTAAGCGGGAGTACTTCTTGTGTATTTGAATCCTTAAACCCAAAGATGTTCCATATGAGTCCACTATATCTACCTATATGCGGTATTACCCTCTCATTCCAAGTAAATTTGCATGCGCCACCCCTAAACATTCAAACAAGCATATGTTATGTGTGCTCGTACCTCTCATGGAGCGACAGGGGGTAGTCAGTATCTTCCATGCTAAGTGGGTTATTCTCACAATGGGTGTTTATTCGCTTGTCATTGCATGAGAGAGGCTAGCAATTGCGATGCCCAGCCATATAATCAAAATGAAAAAAATGAAACAAACTCCACCAGAAAGTTGTTGGTATGGAGGGCACCCATGAATTCGGCTAGCCATGGCTTGTGTTTGTTGGTTGAGGGGGACTAAATTTTACCTTTCCGCTTGGGAACCGACGATAATGTGTTTAACATCGAAGATATTGAAAACTCTCGGTCATAACATTGACAGGAAAGGCATACCTCCCAAAATTATATTCATCTTTGTTTTAAGATTTGAGCTCTGGCAACTCTGCAAATCTATGCTTCCCTCTACGAGGGGCCTATCTATTTACCTCTATGTTATTTTAGTTTTGTTGTTGAGTCATCAACATCTCATTGAAGCACCAATTGGAGAGCACTATTGTCATCCTTATGCATTGAGTATAGTTAATGTTGAGTGTGACATGACTCGATATCTTTTACCATGAATTACAATGTCTAGTCGTTGCTTGAACTTCAGAGGTGCTCTACATTTATGTTTTGCGGTCTCAGAAAGGGCTAGCGAGATACAATGTTATCATATTATACGATGATTGTTTTGAAAAAATTTTGGCATCCGAGAAATCTTATTATTGCTCGCTAGTTGGTTGTGTCACTGGTATGAGTAAATGTGAGACCTAAATGTTTCCATGCACATGGTTAGTTAATAATCTTTGCTGAAAACTTTAACATTAGTTAAGCATATATACAACAACAAGAACAAAAATAGTTTGTAAAAGTTTTCCTTTATCACTTTCAGTTTGTCTACTGAATTGCTTGAGGACAAGCAATCAGTTAAGCTTGGGGGAGTTGATACATCCCAGATGTATATACATTTCCAAACACCTTTGCTCTTGTTTTGGACTCTACTTTGCTTTATTTGAATGGAACTAACATGGAAAGATGTTGTTTTCAGTAGAACTGCCATGGTGTTATTTTTGTGCAGACGTAAAAGTTCTCAGATTAGGCTGAAAATTTACGGAGATTATTTCTAGAATGTATAAAAAATATTGGCGAAGAGAATTACCAAAGGGGGCCACCTAGGAGCCACAATCTCAAGGGGCATGCCCACGCCCATAGGGCGCGCCCCCAGGCTTGCGGGCCCCTGGATCCTCCGACAACCCTTACTCCAGCTATGTCTATACTTATTCGGGGAGAAAAAAATCAGGGAGAGGGAATCATCGCATTTTAGGATATAGAGCTGCTGCCACCTCATCTTCTTCATCGGGAGGGTTGATCTAGAGTCCATTTGGGGCTCTGGAGGGTGGAAATCATCGCCGTCGTCATCATCAACCCTTCTCCATAAACAATTCCATGATGATCACCATTGAGAGTGAAAAATTCCTTCGTATGCTTGCTGGACAGTGATGGAGTTGGATGAGATTTGTCATGTAACCATGTCAATTTCTTAGGGCTTGATCCCTAGTATCCACTATGTTCTAAGATTGATGTTGCTATGACTTTCCTATGTTTAATGCTTTTCACTAGGGCCCGAGTGCCATGATTTCAGAACTGAACCCTTTAGGTTTTCATGAATATATTTCAGTTCTTGATCCTATCTTGCAAGTTGTATGCACCTATTACATGTTATGATCCGCATACCCCAAGCTGACAATAATTGGGATTCTTTCCGGCAATTACCGTAGTTTGAGGAGTTCACGTATACACTATGTGCTAATGCTTTTTTTCAGTTATCTATTAAAAGCGGGCCTTAATATCCTTAGATTTCCTTATGGACCCCGCTACCATGGGAGGGTAGGACAAAAGATATCATGCACGTTCTTATCATAAGCATGTATGACTATATACGGAATACATGCCTACATTACATTGATCAATTGGTGCTATTGTGTATTGCTCTAGGTTGTCACTGTTATATGATGAATATCATCCAACACAAATATCCATCACTAATCCAATGCCTACGCTTTTCGCATATTGATCTTTGGTAAGTTAGTTTTGTTGTTGCTGCTGTTACAATCACTACAAAGCTATTTCTGTTACCGTTACTATTACTACTATTACCACTAATGTCAAATTATCATACTACTATGCTACTAAATACTTTGCTACAAATATTTGATTCTCTAGGTGTGGTTGAATTACCAACTTAGCTACTAATACTTGCAAATATTCTTTGGCTCCCCTTGTGTAAAATCAATAAATTTGGGTGAAATACTACCCTCAAAAACTGTTGCAATCCCCTATACTTGTGTGTTATCACTAACTTAGCGTCATTTCATTACTTTTTTAATCTATTGTTAGTACTTTTGTTAATTATCCCTTCTTATCTAATTTCCCTAGCAACTTATAGAATAGGCTATTTCCAATATCCAGTTTGGGTGCCTACGTGGCAGCGTGTAGTGCCAATGTAGTTGCGGGGTTTGTGGTGCCTTCCTATCAGCTCCCTGTGGGTTTGACACTTTCTTATCACGGAAGTGCAACAAACAGCCCCGTGCACTTGTAGGTCATCAAGCATTTTCTGGTGCCGTTGCCGAGGAGCATACTGCTTGGTCATTACGTACTCGCTTGCACATAGTTTATTTTCGTTTGTTGCTATTTATCTTACTATTTTTCTTTAACTCAAAAAATACAAAAAATATATTTCTTGGAGAGGTCAAGAATGAAAGCTGCCATGATAGAACATGACCATGGAATAGGAAGGCTATATGAACACTACTGGTGCTCCAAGAAAGGTATTGAGATGGGTGAGCAATTTATGGTGTTGGATATTATCGCTGATTCGATAGCCAATGATTGCGTAGAGTGCAAGACCCTTCACCACAAGAGATTTTTCTGTGAACATCACCCACATCTGGTTGTGAGATCATATGACCATGATAAATACCCTTATGATGATGTTAAAGTCATCGAGGAAATGATTTTATTGCTTAGGTCTTATGAGTTTTTAAAGTGGATTGGTATGTTTCTGGAAGAATATACTTCAGTGACTAAGCATGAAAGATTGTTGGAGAAAGTTTATGACTTTCATATAGATAATAATTTTGATAAGAATCCTTTGGTCATGAACTATGAGAAGCGGATGGCCACCATCTCCCAAGCCAATATTTTGCAGGAACATAACCCTATGTTGGAACATGAAGAGAATATCATTAAGGCACAAGAAGAAAGTTTGAAGAATGATGAGCCGGAGGAACACAGAGATGAAGGATGGAATGGCCACTGTCCCGAAACTCCCACCAATGGTAATTCTTTTGACATAATTAATGTGCAGCTTGATGAGATAAGCGACGGACTTACCTGCAATTCATCATCATCTTGATTATAAAGTTATTGTGAAGTTTTAGCCGCTAATATTTTAGGAATCTCCACTTAGCTCGATGCATCAATACTCGCCCAAGAGTGGGAATTTACATACATGATGCTGATGCACCGAAAAGCGAGTGCACCTCCGACTGAGCTTTGCTATGAGGTGCCCCAACCCCGGCCGGAAGTAGGTCTCACACTCGGCATTGATATCCCTTGGGATCCAGGTGGATGACCATATGGAGCACCGAAGCCTAACTATATGGCTCTAAAGAAAACACTTCCTGGGAGGTAACTCGAAAGTCCGTAGGTGTGTTTCTTAGCTTTATGTCTTGAGTCTAGATGCATTCATGATTGCATTGGCACTTTTGTTTTATTTTGTAGTTGCTATTTGAGTTGGTTTCGTGTTGTTTTCATTCATAAAATTTGTAGCATGTCGATAGCCTGTATTTTTTTGCATACCTCCTCCTATTTTTGATGCAAATTTGCCATGTGCCTAACGTGAGGAGGGAGCACCAAAATTTCCGTGAAGTTCTACAGCTCCAGGAGAGAAGACGGTGTTCCATACGACTTCCATGGTCATACGCGTGCTCATATGAGCTCGTGGCCGCAAGCACCAGCAGGTGCAGGATGAAAGACACCTATTATACAAGTGCTTGCGCTCGTACGAGTGGCTGTATTAGCAGCTGGCCACAAAGGAGAACCTCCACAGAGTGATCGACGACATATCATACGACCGCACTCGGTCGTACGCGCGCTCGTATGGGGTAGAGAAACCCTCCAATTGATTCATTTTAGATGTCTGAGGTTGACGGGGTATTTTATAACTATTTTTTTCTCTATAATTAGTGTTAATTACCTCTAAAACTCCATAGCCAATAATTCTGTGTAGCAACTATGTTTTCCTTTGTTTCTTTTTGCCAGTTGGGGTATAAGAATTTCGTTCGTATACCAAATCGATGTTTTTATTTCTTATGTTATTTTAGTATTGGCTTGGATATTATGTGGTGATGGGATGGTATGGTGCCAGCCATATAGGAGACCCACACATGCCACTTGGTTGCTTCAACATGATGAACTTCAACAAGAAGTCCCTGGTAAAGTTTTCCAATATGAACCTTGCTGAATTAAAAGTTTCTTAGTAGTGTGTTTATCACCGTAAGTTAGGATCTCTCATTCTAATTAGGCACCTAGGAGCTGCAAACTTGTGTTTTTATCTTGTCTCACATGCACTTCATTCTAATCTAGGAGTATTGCACACTTCTAGTATAGTTCATCAACTTAAGCATGGTGCCTAGGTGTATGAACAGATCTATGTGAGGCATATATATCTATCACTTGTGTTGCTAGTACTTTGTGCTACAAAAAAACCCACAAAAGAACAAAAATATTTTGTTTTCTTTTTAGTTTGTTTTCAATCGGTTCTATTGGAAGGCAGCTACTAGACCACAACAAGGGGATGAACTGAAGCAAGGTCCATGTTTGTTAAAAGAGATGTCATAGGAGCCATAATGGTAAAAAATGCTAAGTCTTGCTTAGACATAAGCTTGGGGAGTTAACCACTTCTCACGCTCTCTTTTAATAACTGCACTTTCTTTTTACTTTCGTAATTTCCCTTAGTTTAGTACTGCAAAGTTCCAAGCGTGGGGAGGTTATTTTTGCATGTGTAGTGTCTTGTCCAATGCTCTTGATTATATGATTTTCGTGTATTAGTGTGTCCCATTGTTTGACATGTTCGCTTTGCACTTGTTTGACTTAGCATGCGAAAATCTGGTTATCCTCTGAAAAACATTGTCATGTTATTTTTATCAAAAACCCAATAAAGCATCCTTGGAACTGTCGCCTTTCTTTCGCCCAATCACATAAGTTAGGGACTCTAGTGGTGGCTTGATTAGCGATTGATTGATTGTAGAGGCTTTCTGCTGATGAACCTAACATCTTTGGTTGACCTAGGACGTGGAACAGGGTTTATCTCTACGAAACTATCCCCTCAGGGTACTTAGCTTTTCGGTCTTATGCAAAATGACACTGTGATATTCTTGTGTAGTATTTGAGTGCTTTTCGACTAAGGCAAGTTCGAAACATTGAACTTCTGTTAATCTTATTTTGCTAGCCTCTACGGTACTATGCAATGCCCACTATCACAATGAGACTTGGCGTAAACTTGCAAACTTCGCAGATACATCCAAACCCGTGGGAGGACTTTTTCTTGTTCTCATACACATAAAACACCTCATTTCCATAGAACAACTACCATACCTACCTGGCATTTTCATAGTGTAACACCCCAATTTTTGTCCTTTTCTTTTCTTTTGGATATCTTTGATTTTGGATTTGATTTTATTTTGGAGTGGCTCTGTGTTGTTGAAACCTGGGATGATCTTCTCTCCTTCTCCCTAGTGGTTTACGACTCTAAAATTCTTCTCAATATCATGTCATTTCCATTCTAGCCCAACCCCAAATTATATTCCATGGAAATATTCCTTTTTCCTATTAAAGGAATAATCCCATTTGCCCTAGGTTGTGAAGCAAACTATACTTCCGCCTTTCCCAAAATTTCCACAAAATTCTTATAAATACTTTAACTCATATAGACCTTGGAATGTAAACGTATTGAAGATTCCAAGCTCATAGTGAGCACACCATCCAATCCTTGTTTCTGGTCACAATTTCAGTTTGTGAAGCAACTACATTTTATATTGCTCCATAATTGCTGAAATTTTAGCTGGAGATGATCCCAAAAAAATTCATTTAGCTAGTTTCTCCCAAATATTCTCACTGGTTTCTGTCCAATAGGAAGCATTGTGAAGGAAGTAACATTTGTATTTATCCAAATGGGATGAAATTTTACAGTGCCTTCCTATGTTCAAATCATGATTCTGCACCAAATTTCAGCTCAATCCAAGGCACCATGTGAGTGCAACTTCAAATTCTATTTTCTGGACTAAATTGTCAGTTGTGAAGCAACTATGATCAATCTTTGTCCAAATATTCTGATATTTCACCAACTAGTAGTCCTTCCTATCAAAAACCTTGTGACAACTTGATTTGCTACTTGATTAGGCCAATTGACCCCAGCATCTTATCAAAGTTTGCTACAGCAAACTTCTATTGATGAGACTGATCAGCAGAAAGCCACTTTAGTCAAACCAATGGCTCACTGGGTCTTGTTGAAGGGACTAAGAGCTAGACATGGTTTGCGCGGCGCAAAAAGCCACGTGTGTTCCAATGCATGTGGTGACCGGGCGGCCAGTTGGTGCCTGGAATGTAGATGGCATGCTCTGAAACATAATATTTTCATATTTAGTATCTTATCTTTGGATTTGATAACAATTATTTTGCTACATTATTTTTTGGATTATTGTTTGGATATTGTTATGACATGGATCACAGGTTGATATATGATATCAGAGTAACAATTCTTGCAGAGACATGCCTCGGGGGTGAATTCCGTCATTTCCTTGATCATGTGCCACCGATTCAAGCTCACAACTACAGCCACATTTGCCTGGATGGGTTGCCATAATTGGGTGTATTGTTGTAGGATCGAAAGTATGTCTATAGGGGGGTGATTAGACTACTTGACCAAATAAAAATGTAGCCTTTTCCCAATTTTAGTTCTAGGCAGATTTTAGCAACTTAGCACAAGTCAAGCAATCAACCTACACATGCAATTCTAAGAGTATAGCAGCGGAAAGTAAAATAATTGCATATGAAGGTAAAGGGAGGAGTTTGGAGTGTGAAAATGCAATTGGAGACATAGAGATTTTTGGCGTGGTTCCGATAGGTGGTGCTATCGTACATCCACGTTGATGGAGACTTCAACCCACAAAGGGTAATGGCTGCACGAGTCCATGGAGGGCTCCACCCACGAAGGGTCCACGAAGAAGCAACCTTGTCTATCCCACCATGGCCGTCGCCAACGCAGGACTTGCCTCACTCGGGTAGATCTTGACAAAGTAGGCAATATCCTTTCCCTTACAAACTCCTATGTTCAACTCCACAATCTTGACGGAGGCTCCCAAGTGACAGCTAACCAATCTAGGAGACACCACTCTCCAAAAGGTAACAAATGGTGTGTTGATGATGAACTCCTTGCTTGTGCTCAAATGATAGTCTCCCCAACACTCAACTCTCTCTCATAGGATTTGGATTTGGTGGAAAGATGATTTGAGTGGAAAGCAACTTGGGGAAGGCTAGAGATCAAGATTTATGTAGTTGGAGTGGAATATCTTGACCTCAACACAAGTGTAGGTGGTTCTCTCTCTGAAAATATGTGTTGGAAGCGTAGGCATGTTCCGATGGATCTCTCCATTATGAAGAGTGGGTGGAGGGGTATAAATAGCCTCCACACTAAATATAACCGTTACACAAAAATCACCAAACTCGGTGGGATGAATCATACAACTCGATCAGACCGATTTAGTTCAAAATGTGAATGTTAGAATTTTCGGTGGGACCAACATGTCAACTCGGTGGGACAGATTCCATTAGGGTTAGGGCATAACGTAATCTCGGTGAGACCGATTTTGGTAATGGACTAACAGAGAGTTGGTCAGGCAAACTCGGTGGGACCGATTCGCTCATCTCGGTTGGACTGAAGTGTTACTAAAGGGAAACAGAGAGTTTGCATTGCAATCTTGGTGGGACCGATCGCTCATCTCGGTTTGACCTAAATGGTACGAAGGGAAATAGAGAGATTACAATCCCATCACGGTGAGACCGAGATCCCTATCGTTGAGACCGAAAAGACTAGGGTTTCTGGCAGTGGCTATGTCAACTGAACTCGGTGGCGCCGGATAGAAAATTTTGGTGGGGCCGAGTTTGACTTTTGGTTTGGGACATATGTGGATGTGAGAAAGTAGTTGAGGGTTTGGGAGCATATCACTAAGCACTTTGAGCAAGTAAGCCATTATGCAACACCTCATCCCCTCTTAAACGTATTGGCTTTTCCTATGGACTCATTGTGATCTTGGACCACCTAAAATGAAAATATATAGAGTCCTGAGCTTGAGCCAATTCTTTGTCCTTAGAATTTTGAGGGATCCACTTTTCTCATCCATGCCATGTCAATCATTGAGCTTTCCTGAAATGTTTATCTTGAAATAGCATTAGCTCAATGAACTATATGTTGTTAGGAATTAGCAAAACCACCCAGGGATAGTTGCACTTTCAATCTCCCCCTTTTTGGTAATTGATGACAACATATAGATCAAAGCTTCAACAAATGATAAATAAGATTGAAAAAATATCGTCGCTTTGAGAAGTATGTGATAAGCAAGAGCTCCCCCAAAATTTGTGCATTATTTAAAATTTTCTTTTGGATGCAAATGCACAATCGATTAGGATCATGGGTTACTCTTCTATGTCACATGCATCTTGGTGGAGCGCTCAAAATGATCGAGATTAAAAGCATGCACTCATCACCAAGCAAGTGAATGATCATATAAGAGATATAAAAGATAGCATCATTCAACCAAACATTAAGGGTAGCATAAGATCAAACACATGATCAACAAGTATCTCACAAGGACATAATGTATCTCACACAAGCACTCAATAAAGAAGTTCAACCAAAATAGCAAGAGAGATAAAAAAAGAGAAACACACTCTCTCTCTAAGCGTATGATCTATACATTTTTCTCCCCCTTTGGCAACAAGTTACCAAAAAGTTCAAAATGCATAGTGCTAAACGACTCTCAGGCTTGATCTTAGGGAGGTGGTGTAGTAAGAACTCCAAGGACGAAGGCTTCCGATGAAGTAGTTGGAGCAGATGGAGTAGGTGCTGGAGGTGGCACTGGAGTTGTGGCTGCTGGTGATGACACCGAAGCTCGAGTATCTGTCACAGGCACTGCAGCAGACCTTGGACCTCGTGGCACTCGCTTGAAAGCATCAGTAGTAGACTTGCCCTTCTTCTCCTCTGCTTCCTCCTGTAGCTGCTCAACTGCAGTTTAGATCTCACTTACCTTGACATCCAGATCATAGAACTTCTGCTCAACGATCCTCTCCAAACTCACCTGGTTCTTAGTCATGGTGGCCAAGCCCTTCTCAATCCTCAGGGTGGATTGGATCAGATATCCAAGTTGATCTTGTTTGGATTTCAAGAACACTTGAGATGCCTCTTCAACAGTTGGCATCTTTGGAGCTTTCTCTGCCTTTGCCTTCTCTCTCTTCTCATGTGCTTGAGCTGAAGATGGTTCATTTTCATCCATCACCACAATGTTGTCTTCAAATTCAGGGTATATGGGCAGGTGCTCCTTATCCAAAAGATATGTGCCTGTGCCCATCTTTGAGTTGATGAGCTCCTGAATTTGTGGGGCATACCCACAACTCCTCTTCTGGTCAGCAACAGTCCTCTTGATTGTCTCAACAATCAAACTCATGACCTTGAACTTCTGTGGGACATCAAATATGTGCAGCAACTTTATAGCATGTCCTCTGATCATCTTATGATCACCTAACTTGGGTAGCAGTGTGTGCCTTAGAATCCAGTTTATGGTAGGCAGACCAGACAACAAGTAGTGGACAGATCCAAACTTATGTGTATCCAAAGCCGCATCTGGGATCTCCTTGTACATGTTGGCCATTGTGTTGTGGTCTTTCTTCTTCTTAGCATAGACATCCAAGTCATCCTTACTTTCTTTTGGGGCATTGATCAACTGAGCCCATTCATCAACAGAAGATTGGTACCTGGTGTCGGTGTCAAAACCGGCGGATCTCGGGTAGGGGGTCCCAAATTATGCGTCTAGGATCGATGGTAACAGGAGACGGGGGACACGATGTTTACCCAGGTCCGTCCCTCTCTATGGAGGTAATACCCTACTTCCTGCTTGATTGATCTTGATGAATATGAGTATTACAAGAGTTGATCTACCACGATATCGTAATGACTAAACCCTAGAGTCTAGCCTATGGTAATGAGTATATGTGTTGTCCTTTCCGGACTATCCCCTTCGATTTATATAGACACCGAGGGGATCTAGGGTTTACATGGAGTCAGTTACATAAGAAGGAATCTTTGGTCGCTAGGCTTGCCTTCCATGCCAAGTAGAGTCCAACCCGGACACGATGCAGTCTTCGGGCTTCATGTCTTCACAACCCATCAGTCCGGCCCATAGATAACACGCCGGACGCCAGAGGACCCCTTAGTCCAGGACTCCCTCAGTAGCCCCTGAACCTGGCTTCAATGACGAGGAGTCTGGCACATAGATTTGTCTTCAGCATTGCAAGGCGGGTTCCCTCCTTCCGAACTCCAGAACAATCTTCGGACGAAGTAAGTATATCCGGACCTGTGCATATAATGGCAGAGAATATAATAACTCACGAGCCCAACTTGTTGATAACTGTTCATGACATCATATCATGCCCGCCTGGTTGCTATTTCCAACCATCAGCTAGCGAGCCGCCCCATGTCTTGGGGTGCGGTTTTACTGGCACGTTTCGTCAGGGTAGAAATCGTGTTCCTGTATTTACAGGATTTTCAATAATGCAGGTGTGGGTAACCCAGCCGTCCCCCAGGTACAACTCCTTGGTGATAGGTAAGTTTAGAGACCCTGGGAGAGGCGCCCAATATCCGGGGCCTTTTTATAGAGAGCCTGTCTCTTCTTCTTCCTTGTGCTTGCTCCTTCCTCAACCCCAGCGACCCCAAGTTCCAACCCTCGGGTTCCAATCACCACAGCCTTAGTCATGTCCGGATCCAACTGTCAGGGCCGGTGGGTTGCTTCTTCTATCACAGAGGAGGACATTACAGAGCTTCTCGTAGCAAGGTACCTGACCTCGGAAATCTTTCATCGGCTTCCGGCGCAAGTGCTAGTCATACCGACCCCTAGATCTAGCGAGAGGGTTGTATTTGTGTCTCACTTTCTTCACGGGCTAGGGTTCGCACTTAACCCCTTCGTCCGGGAGCTCATGTTCTACTATGGGCTAGATTTTCACGATCTGACCCCGGACTCTATTCTCCTCATCTCGACATTTATCGTTACGTGTGAGGCCTTACTTCGGACTCCTCCACACTTTGGTTTGTGGCTCAAGACCTTTGATGTGAGGCCGCAGGTGGCAGATGAGCAGGTAGAGTACGGCAGCGTCGTAATAGGCAAACTGGCCGGCGAGGTTTGGCCCGAATGATCTTTTGCCAAATCTTCAGACCTGTGGCAGGAGGGTGGTTTTATGTCAATGAGCCGCGGAGCTCCAAGTTGGCGGCTACACCTGTGTCCTAACCCAGCCCTCAAGTTCAGCTTGCTTCATGGGTCAATAAGGGATTGGACTGGGGATCCGTCAATGAAGTGCAGACTCTGCAATGTCGCATCCGAAGCCTTATTTAGAAGGGCATTGATCTTGTAAACGTCATTCAAATAATGCTAGTCCGCTGGATCCTACCATGTCAGCGGCGACCTCTTCGTATGTGGGAGTTTAACCCAGAAGGGCGGTGGACCCTACAGCACTTCTTCGGCACTACACACGAAGGAATGTGGAAATTATATTTTGGGGAACGAGAGCAATGGCTGGACACCACCGAAGACATTGGCCTTGACTGCAATCATCCGAACACTTCGGTAAGTATTCGGTATCCAAACACCTTCCATTCAGGTACCTTTTAACAAGATATCGAACAATCTGTCCCTGTACAGGACTGGATAAAGAAAGCGGTGCTGATCTGGTGTCTAGCGCCTCTTCCCGAAGGCCCTGCGACCGACCTGCTGACGAGGATGCTGGTTCCGACACCGTACTAGGTGGCCACGTTTGGGGAAACCGAAACCCTTTTACCCAAGGGCAAAAGTGTAGAGGGAGCCTTCCAGGGCAAGAAGAGGGCGGCCTCCGAAGGTCAGCAGGGAAAGCCTTCCAAGAAGGGAAAAACACCATCAACGAGTGGCTTGGGCCGGGCGAATGATGACGAGGATGAACCTCACGGCAAAACATAAGCATGGCTGGGGCACCTCATTCTTTTCCTATTAGCGAAGTAATCATCTGATATATGTTCATCCACGCAGGTTAACGCCTGGTGCTTCTCAATCATTCTCCTCCTCGGGAGATCTTCTTCCGGTGATGATGGAGAGTGATACACCTTCTCCAGCCCCATCACATGATAGGGGGATGATACCGGGGTATCGTCCCGAAGGGCTCCTCCCGAACACCAAGTGGTACAAGAAACGGAGAAGGCGTTACCTGAAGGCGGCGCCTCTGTCATTCGAGGTTTCGGGCTCAAGACTGGAGTCCCCAAACTGTCCAGTTTATAGCCGGAGACGATTCTAGAGGTAAGTAGGTGCGATCCTTCATGGGAAGGCCGTACTTCGGCGGCAGTTTCCGAAGAACTAAGGGTGTCGGAGCCACTGACGGACTTGCTACGACGAGCATCCATTTCAGAAGAGCATCGTACTCTGATGGCTACGGTGGTTAAAAGGATTCTATCCGCGAAGAGTGGATTGAACGAGGCTTTTACGAGCCTTCTATGATGTTTTGAGGTTTGTGATGGAGTTTTGTTAATTAAATTTTATTGACAGAATGCACCTGTTGTATATGCAGTAGCCCCTGAGACTCAGATTGTCTTCCGAAGGAAGCGACCGGAGGATCAAAGAGATATGCTCAGGTGTTAACCTTGGTTTAATTTGAAATACAGGCTGCTGCCCCTCCTATGGCTGCCCGGAATACGGAAGTGGCCGAACTCCAGAAAAAGCTGAATATTGCGGAGGATGACATTGCATTGATCAACAGGCGTCTTGACAACTCACAAGGTATGTATTTCGAGCATTCTTTACACCAGTGTGCTTGACGCAGGAAAGAGCTTTATATGAAATGCGCATGAAATGCAGATGGTGTTGTCGCCGTTGAGGCTCTTCGGGCGGAGCTAGTCTAGGCCAATGAGCGGGCCCGGTTGAGTGCTGCTGCTGCTGCAGATGCATTGGTTGAACTAAAGGCCGTACAAGCTGCATGATGCCAGGTCGAGGAGAAGGTATCCACAATGACACTTGCTTTGGAGAATGCCACTGGCCGCTGGGAAATTCTTGAGAAGGAGAATGAAGCCTTAACGACAAAACTGGACAGGCCCGATAGGAGGCAAGAGAAGCGCGATCAGAGTCCAGAGCACTCCGTGAGGAGGTTCGGCAGGCGAAAGAGGTAGTGGCTGGAAAGCCTTTTCTGCTGCAGACTAAGTTCAATGACCCGGACTATGCTCAGCTGAACCAAGTGTGGAGTTCTCCGGACGAGTATTTGGACTTGCCGAAGAGTTCTTCCGATGTAGCGTGGTATTACCAAGCACGAGCTGGATATGCAACGGAGAAACTTTTTTGGTCACAGTTTGGTGCGTCGAAGCGCCCGCTGCTGCTTAATGAGCAGGTGTCCCAATGGGCCGAACTTCATAGCGAATCTGGCGCTGCCATGAAGGATGTTATAATCCGGCTGTGGCCAACCGAGCCTGCACCGAGTAGTTATTTCTGCTTGGTGCAGAAGCTTGTCGACGTGGCGCCGCGAATCGATGCTGCGAAGCGATCGGCGTGCATTGAAGGTGCACGGATGGCCCTTGCCCGAGTCAAGACATTTTGGGGAAAGATGAAGGTCGTCGACGTCGCTACGAAGGGTCCGCCTGGGGGCAGGGACCATTCGGAGCCAGAGAGTTACTTTGAAGACGTCCTGGAGGTCCCCCGCTTGATAGAGGGTCAATGTTCAAAAAACATAATGTTCGAGTGAGGTGTATGATTATTGTGAAAGATAACTTTATAGTTAATCTATTGGAAAAGCTTTGTTTTAAACTGGCTGAAAAGAGCGATACGTAAGCCTCCTTTAGCGATCAACACGTGTCCTTGGCTGGCCTCACACGCTGCTCCCCATCTCCGTCTTATCCATGCACGGAAGCCACAACCACACATTTTCCTTTCCCTGCTGACTATGTTGCTGCATCTTGCTTTGCCATGGCCGCCTCGCAGCTTCCGCCATGGCAGTCACGCTGCGTCTCTGTCGGCAAAGCTGCAGCCCGCCGGCGCTGCATCGCAGCATCCCACCCTGTATCGCAGCTTTCGCCATTGTCGCCGCGCACTGCGTCATGGAGCTTCCGTCATGGCCGCCGCGCTGCATCGTAGTGCCCATCGCAGTCAACGCGGGCCGCCTGAGCTGCATTGCAGCATCCCGTGCTGCATCATAGCTCTCGCCATTGACGCTACACACTTTGTCAGGGAGCTTCCGCCATGGCCGCCGAGATGCATCGTAGTACTCATCGACGCTGCCAACGCTACATCACAGCATCTGCCATGGCCGTCGGCGGTGCAACATCTCAGATTTTCGTCGTCGTCGCCACGCGCTGCGTCACAACACCCGTCACCACTGATGGAGCTTCCCCGGGGAGCATCGGTGCTACAATGGAGCTTCGCAAGTGGCCGCCGGTGTTGTAATGAAGCTCCGTCGAGGCCGTCCCGTGCTGCAATGGAGCTTCACCGATGGCCGTCGAGGTTGCGTTGGAGCACTGTGTGTCGGGGCCGTGGCTACAATGAAGCATGCCGGAGCTGGGAAGGGCCGCCGACTCTGGGTTAGAGCACCACGTGCCGGTGTTGGGGCTGCAATGGCACATGGCCGGAGCTGCGACGGTCCGCCGGCGCTGCGTTGGAGCACCGCCGCCGGTGTTGGCGCTGCCATTGCTTTCGAACGCCCAGCTCCGCCGACGAGGGATGTGGCTCCTGCTAGCAAAGCCGCGTGACGCTGCGGAAGCAGTGACTCATGCTGCTTCTTCAATGCGAATCCAACGGCCGCGGGGAAGAATCTGACGGCTGCGCAGCCGGATGATTTCTTAGAGAAATCATCCGGATGATCCGTAGCAGTGGCCTAATCTATTTTTGTTTTGCTCGAAAGCTTGAGTTCCTCCTGTGCGGTTGTTTTAATATAATCTGAAAGTTTTCTAGTCATCGGCTTCAGCCCCCTCGTAGGAAGTACGGAGGTGTTCGGAAAAGCATTTAATCACTCTTTATCCAACGTCTTGGTCCATGAAGGAGGTGATAATGCGGCGAACCAGGCAATCAGACTATAAGGCGTTAACACTATCACTTAACCATAGGAGTTTTATGGTGGGGCTACGACATAGCCCATAGTGTGTATGTGGCGTGTGGTGCCTTGCATATCTGATCTGAAAAAGATCCTTCGTGTTACATGGAGAATCACTAAGGATTCCAACAAGTCATCAAGTGGTTGACCAGCTCCCGCCGCATCATGACAGTCAGTTTTCGGCTTTCTCTACTGAGGTGCTCGTCCGGTCTAGGCCAGGGCACAATCGCTATACTTCTCCCTTTACTACCCTAGCCGATAGCGTGGAACGTAGGGTAGAAAACACAGGAGCCGGGCAACCCAACTATTGACCCAAGACGATGATTCGGAGCTGATGCATATAAGGCCAAACTTGCGACGCCGAAGTACGCTATAGAGTTGTTCGGACTTTTACTGGTAGCTCATTCATTCCCATGCCGAGCCCCTGGCAGAGTTTGCCGAGGAGTATCTGCAGAGCAGCCGTTAAGGCCGTACCTATTGTTGAAAGAGTATAAAAGTTTGGTTCGGATGAGACTTACTGAGAACGGAGCAATGTGCCAATGGTAAATTTATGTATATATATATATACATAAACACTATTCTGATCACGGGATTAGAATAATATTCTGATCACAACCTGACCTGCCCCTTTAGTAGTACGTTGAACTTCCACTACTAGGAAAAGGGCTATAGATGATATGGCCACTAATGGCGCACCAGACCCACGGTGTGCCATTAGTAACAAATTTTTTTTCTTCCAAAAATTCTAATGGCGCGCCAGGGAAGAGTGCGCCATTACTAGTTTAACTAGTAATGACGCACCTCCAACCCAGTGCGCCACTACTATTTTTTTTTGCAAAAATACTAATGGCGCACCTCAAGCTGGTGCGCCATTAGTAACAAGGGTTACTAATGGTGTGTTTGTCTCTGGTGTGCTATTAGTAACCTGGGACAGATAGCTAGCTAAGATCGATTGTATTTAAATCGTAGTCTTCATTTCTCGATTGTATTACATGGGCACTTTTTGAACTCATGAATATTTTTAAATTTCATGGGCACCTTTTGAATTCATGAATATTTTTTCAAATTAGATCTCTATCCCCCTCCATCTCGATCGCTATCCCCCTCCATCTCGATCTCGATCCCCCCCGCACCCTCCCCCGCTCCACCGCCGCCGCCGACCCACCACACCCTCCCCGGCCCGCTCCACCACCGCCGAGCACCCCCCGCACCCTCCCCCGCTCCACCGCCGCCGAGCACCCCCTGCACCCTCCCCCGCTCCACCGCCGCCGAGCACCCCCATTTGATGATATTTTCAAATAACAAATTTGATAATATTTTTTAATATTCATAAAAAATTTATTACTGTTTTTATAAAAAAATTATTACTGTTTTTATAAAAAATATTAAAAAATAGCAACAAAAAAAAATAATAATAATAATAATAATAAAAACATACTAATGGTGCACCGCTCGGGGGTGCGCCATTGCAATCTAAAAAACATTCTAATGGCGCACCGCTCGTGCAGTGCGCCATTGCTATCTAAAAAAACATTCTAATGGTGCACCGCTAGGTGGTGCGCCATTGCTAAGCCTCCCCCCACACTAAAATCCCCAATCTCTCACATTTCCCTCTAATCCCTCCCCTGCCTCATCTCACCCACGCCCGACAACCACCGACCCCCACTGACCCCGTGCTCGCCGTCCCCGGCCGTGCTCGCTGCCCCCGCCGCACCCGACCACCACCGCCCCAACGCCCCCTCCCCGAGCCGAGCGCCGCCTCCCTCTCCGTACCCTCTCTGCCCGCGCTCGCGCCCTCGATGTCCTCCCGCCCAAGCGCCCCCTCCCCCACGGCCCCACCTGTGTCAACCTCGTGCTCACCGTCCAACACCATGCGGCCTGCCCAGGAGGACCGCCGCTGTCTTCCTCTTCGACTACGAGGACCCGGACAAGATCGGACGCCCTCGAGCCATCCCTTCGACGCCCGCCGATTTCCTCTGCCTCGGCCACCATCACCACGGCTCGACGCCTCGACTAGTTCCGGCTACCCTGAGTCGCCCTCGACCTCCCCAGTGAGCACCCGAGCCGCTTCCCCCTCTTCCCCCTCTTGATTTCCTTCTGATGTGTCCTAGGGTTGGGGGTTGGAGAATTTTGGACAAGGAAAGGGGTTTGGAGAATTAAGTAGCTAGGGTTGGGGGTTTGCAAGAGAAGAATATGTAGTGTTTGTGCAGCCCACTAGGCAGTGTTCAATTTACACTTTTTGTTATGGCTTCGGAGCACTGATCGGCTATAGTTGGTGCAGCAAAAGCTTTGATCATCGAAACTGCTTAGATTGATGTTGTCTTTTTCTATAGATGGATCCTCGATCGGTCTTAGTTTGGTCTTGCCAAAGTAAGTGCAAGCAGATTTGAGGTGACTGTAGTTTGGCATCTTCAGAATTTCACAAAGGTGGATAACCTTCTAATGGCCATAATGTGCCCTACTGTCAAAAAATTCAGTTAGGTACAGTTAGCATCATGTAAGGAAATGGCCATAATGTGCCCTGATAATGATGTATTTTGTCATAAAAATATATAGTGGACTGCCATGATAATGACATGCTGCTAGTAGTTACTTCCATGGGTTGTTTTATTGACATGGCACATTTGCAATGGAGTTTTATATATCTTTAGCCACTTTTCATCAACATAAAGTCAGTTTTGTTTATAGTTGAAAGTAAGTGTGTGGATTGAAATTTTGTTTATAGATGAAGACCGAAGTGTGTTACTCACCTGGGATCTTAACTGTTGGGGGTAGTATTGTAACTATAAGACCATGTATTTTCAGAATTGAGCTAAAGATTTGGGGGGTAGTATTTCTGATTTTAGAGCACCTTTGCTGGATGTATTTCACAGCAGCTATTGGAATCAAAACAATGCTTGTGGGTTGTCCTGTTAAGTTGAGTGAGTCATTAGAGGGCAGATAGAGTCACCCACACCAATTAATGTTTATGAAGAAGAAGAATAAACCTGCTGCTGCTGCGGTTATGCCTGTGTTCACTGCTGCTACTGCTATACTTGTGATGATGTTGTACTTGTGATGATGCTACTTGTGATCTTCTGAAATGACCCATTGGCGACTTCATTACGCGGGGATAATGATTTTGCAGGTACCCCGAGAGGCCCTTGAGTTTGCCGGAATGTCGATTAACTTCCGTTTCGGCAAATTCGGGTACTCCATATGTCCTATTTTCAGCAAAAGTCATGCTGAAATTTTCCGTGAATTTTAGCATGACTTTGCTAAAAATAGGACATATGGGGTACTTGCGACTAATGCATGGGCCGGGGTATCTTAGTACTTAATTAAGTAGGATGAACTGCCACTTTATTCTTGCTGCATTAAACCATAGGTTTTAGGGTGCCTCGGTGTCGATAAGAACCTAAATGATGAAAGCTTAGGCTTTTAGGGTGCCTCGGCGTCGACAAACCCTAAATGATAAAACCTTGGCTTTTAGGGTGCCTCGGTGTCGATAAGAACCTAAATGATGAAAGCTTAGGCTTTTAGGGTGCCTCGGCGTCGACAAACCCAAATGATAAAAGCTTAGCTTTTAGGATGCCTCAGTGTCGACAAACCCTAAATGATGTAGTTTTGAATTATGATCGGAGGATATGTCGTCATCGGACGACGAAAGTCTCCCGGGGGAGTGTGACTGGTGCCACGACGATCGAGGTCTGTGCGACATGCCTCACCTGGACGATGATCGGCGCTTCAGCATTAAGCTCGAGGAGACGTTCGAAGTTGAAACGGTACACAACGACGACAAGTGTTATTTTCATAATTAAGCATGACTTCAACAAATGGGGATTGCGATATACCGTTGGAAAGCTATGGACACCCATATCATGACCCAACTTAAATTTTTGGCAAAATATAAGCGGTTTAAGAGCAGTTTTGAAAACCATTTTTTCTTCGCACAAAAAACGTGAATCGTATTTTCGATCGCATTTCTAAATCGTTTATCGGAATGAGGCATATAATATGGCCTTGTAAAGCTTCTGCAAAACCGCTCCTTCCACATGTTGAAAGTTTTCTCTAATTCCCTATGGTTAAAGAGTAATTTGAAAAACGTAAAATTTCGTAAACCGAACAGCTGAGTTCGTTTTTTCGATGTCATTTCTAAACGGCTTATCCAATGGAGGCATATGATACGGAGTTGGAAAGCTTATGAAAATGCGCTACTTTTTCATCTTGAAAGTTTCTTTTTTCTAATTTTGAATGGTTTAAGTCCAAGTCCTACTAAGTTCGTATTTTCAAGCTAACTTTTTAACCGTGTGTCCGAATGCAGCAAATGATATGGCATTGGAAATCTTGAACAAATGCGAAACTTTTTGGTATGTATTGTTTCTCCCAATTCTTTACGGTTTTAAGGCAGTTTCAAAAATGGCGAAAAATGGCGCAAATAATATACCGCTGAAAAGCTACAGAAAATGCGAAACTTTTTCATATTGATGGTTTTCTCTGATTCCTAGCCGTTTTCAAGTAATTTCGAAAACGGTGGGATCATGCGTTCTGCCTTTATCGCGAAACAGATTCTTCGAAAATGCACCGCGTGAAGGACCTGAACTTCTCGGCGCGTGTACCTGAACTTCACTCTATTTTTCACGTGATTCTTTTGCTCGTATGTCTCCATCCACTGCTCGTAACTCTCCATCCATTCACCGGAGTTGAGCAGGTAATATACCGATGGAAAGCTGCTGTAAGCACGCAAGTTTCCCGTGTTGATCATCTTTTCATACTCGTGACGATTTTAAAAGTTTTTCATCTAAAATTCATTCAGCGTAGTAGTTGAACTTCCTGCTGTTTTCACATTGAACTTCTGTGATGTATTTTTGTGCTGTAATTTTCTCATCCATTCATTAGTGTTACACAATTAATATTCCTTTTGTACAAACGTCTCTCACAATAATTTTTTTAACTTTCTCCGACCGAGGACTTGAACTTACACAAATGATATTCCTGTCGTTTTGAGGTAAATTAAAAAATGGCGAGATCATGATTTATGCGTTCATCGTGAACGAAAATGCACTGTGTGAAGTAGTTGAACTTCCGGGGCATGTTTGTTTGAACTTCACTCTGTTTTTGACATGTTGTTTTTTGACGTTCTGTTTTTCGCACTGCGTGCAATAGTTGAACTTCTGGGGTGTGTCTGTTTGAACTTCACTCTATTTCCCTTTATTTGTATTTTTCCTATATGAAATACACAACATGTAGTACGTGGACTTCCAGGTTGTCATCACTTTGAAATTCTCTCTGGTTTGAGATAATTATTTTAAAACACAAAAAACAACATATTTTTTATGTATTTTGGACATCTAAATACACGGTGAACCTCTCTCACAAGAATCTTTTGAACTTTCCCTCACAGAGCACTTGAACTTCTAGCAACCATTTTTCGTTTATGAGTTGTTTTTAAAAATGCAAAAAATGCCGTTGTGTTTTTTATTTTTTGAACGGGTAAATCCTAGGTTTTAATAAACTCCGAAATTCTCTGTTATTTCATTTTGAACTTCACCTTTTTATTTTTTGAGTAAAGAATTGTATTTGATTTTTATACGAAAAAATCGAACATGGAAATACAGGGTGAACCTCTCTCGCAACAATTTTTGAACTTCTCCGGATAGAGCACTTGAACTTCTGTTAACAAACTTCTTAGGATTTTATTTTTCTATACTTTTATTTCTCACCTGAAATTCATTCCTTACATTACTCGAACTTCTCGTTGTTTTCACTATGAACTTCTGTCACATTTTTTTGTATATGTCGAATTACACGCAATTGAAGGTTGGACATCATTTTTTCCCATTTTAAAACATGCCATTGCAGGCCGGACGCCCAGCAATATAAATTCTAAACTATGCACGGAGGTGCACGTGAACTTCTTACAACAAATCTGAGTTTTTTATATACTTCGAACTTCTCTGTTATTTTAATTTGAACTTCTTAGAAATATTCTTAGAAAGGGAATATGTTTTTAAATAAGCATCAAACATTTTGTTTTTGTAAATTCAACTTCATAGTTTTATTTTTCTTAGAACCGGTGATAATTTGAGTGTCTCGTATACATCGAACTACTTATCTTTTTTAATTTGAACTTCGTAATTTCAATTCTTAAGTAACAAGGAAAATCTGAGTTTTTATAAATATTGAACTTCTCTATTTTGGTAATTTGGACTTCTTGGTTTATTTCTTTTAGTAATGGAGATATCCTAGTTTTTTAATAAATATTGGATAATCCGTTATTTAAATTTGAACTTCTAGAGGTTTTTAAATATTAGAAATGATGAAAGCCCTTTTTATGGTTTTTAAATTTGAACTATTTGTGTTATTTTAATTTGACCTTCTTACAAATTTTTAACAAACATGGAAATACATGTTTCTGTTACAAACATTGGATTTCTCATTTGCACTTTGAACTTTCTTTATTATATTTTTCCAATAAAGGAATCATGGGAGAAATATGTACACCCATAACATTTTATTTTGATCTACCCATTTTTTACCTAAACATTAAACATCTAGAGTTAACATTTTCTTGGTAAGGGTTCTTTTTCTTTTTGGTTTATAAACATCGAACAACTCCATTATGTTAATTTACACTTACTATGTTTTCTTTAGTAACTTGAAAATTTCCAAGTTTTATATAAACATCGAATCGCTCAGGTATTTCATTTTGAACTTATACATTTTTTTAGAAATGTGCAAATCCATTTTTATAAAAAAATTGAACTTCTCAATTCGTTTTGAACTCCTACATTAGTATTTTATTATATAGATGCTCTTTAGTGTTTCCATTTTTTTGAACTTACCATTTATTGTAATTTATTTTTATTGGAACTTCATGGATTTTCTAGCTTGAACTTTCAAAATAGGGGGAAAGTTTTTTCAACGAACTTTTTGAAGCTTACATAGTTTTGATGTTTCTTTTCTAATTTACCCATACTGAACTTGCATGCATGTGTTCTTTCAGACACAAAGAAATGTAGTTTAAGAATTCGAACATCAGGTTTTATGTACTTTCCTCCTGTAAATGAGGTTAAGGAACTTTTTTGACAAGTTAACTTCTGACATTTAAAAAGGAAAATATTCCTATGAAACGTTAACTATGTCGAGAACATACATATGTGAGGAACATCACCATCCAGATTTGCACGATCTTTCAAACACATAACAGGCATCCGACCACGTATATTTTACAACCAAAATGAAGCGACATTACAGCAGCCAAGGAGATGATGGGAAGAAATAAGTAGAGAAGACGCAATTCAAATAATATGCCATCAAGAAACACAACATCGACCAAGTGGTCAGGTATAGAACAAGATCACCAATTGACAAGAAAGACCTTTTAGGCTTTAGTATAGAAACAAACCACTGGTAGTTGCATCATCAAGAACCACCAATTCACATCCGCGCACGAATATATTTTCAACATCCAGCACCAACAGGAACCATAAACAAGCATCATTTAATCACTTTAAAATGCGCAGGCATCAAGAAAGATTGCTACAGCCAAACAAAATGAAAATTTATCAGCTGCAACTTTTTTTGTGCTCCTCTGCATCGACACAACAATTATCAGAACTTCCATATACATGGAATTCAATTCTCTGACAACATGAACTTCACTTGTAACCAAAGATGCACTGAGACAGGGTAAAATGTTCCAAAAACACACTTTTTTGTTTGAGACATATACACAAACAGCTTGTGTGCACTGCTAGTACAAGGAGAGGGGCAGCTCGATGTGGAGAGGGGCGGAGTGTACAGCAGCAGCAACATGGAGGAAGAGGGCAACAGCAACACGGAGGAAGAGGGCAGCAGCAACACAGAGGAAGAGGGCAGCAATAGCTGCAGGGCGGTGGTGGAGGGAGGCATGGTCGTCGGCGGCCCTCCAGCAGCTGCAGGCCGGTGGTGGAGGCGGTCCGGCCAAGGGAGGGGCAGTTCGCCGGGGATGGCGCGGTGGCCGGATTCGGGTGTCGGCGTCGGATCCAGGCGAGGGAGGCAGCGCCGGTGCGGATCGAAGCGTTGGGCGGCTCGACTGTGGCTGGAAGGCAGTCGGCGGCTGCCCGCAGTGAAGGATGGTGCGGTGTGGTGGTGAAGCCGGCAGCGGTGGCATGGGTCGGCGGCGGCGGCTCCTGTTAACGGGAGGGGCCGAGGTTGGGGGTGGGGGCGGCGCGGGGTGCTGCGGCCGCACGTGGCTGATGGCGGCAGCGACGCCCTTGGGAAGGCCGCGGCGCCCGTGCGTTGCCAAGGGCGGCGCCGTTTGTCAGATCTAGTGGGCGGCGGAGGTCAGGAGGAGGAGGGGGGCGGTGGCGGGGGATGTGCGACGAGGCGGTTGGTGGTAGGTGCCGACGGCGGCGCGGGCCATTGAGGGAGGCGGCAGTGGAGGAGAGAGGTTTGGATCAGGAGAGTTTTGGGGAGGTCGTGGGCAGCGGGTGGGCTGTTTTTTTCTTGTAGCGGTCGGGTCAGGTGGGCTTCTCAGGATCTCAGGAACATCTTCATCGGGCCCTATATAGACTGGTTGTGATCCAAATAACTATTCTGATCCCAGGATCAGAATAGTGTTGTCATATATATATATATATAGAATAAGGGAACCGTGAACCTGGCTATTTGACATGCTCGGGATCGGGATCAGAGGAAAAAGGGCATATTACATGCTCAGAATAAAGAGTATGGCCCACAAAATATTATTTTGGACCTCCTGTTGCACGTCTGCGTCGCCCGTCCTCAGGGAGGGGAATCCTTAACAGAAGTAGCCCCTTAGGTGAGCGTACGGATCCGGACTCCGATAGAGTCCGTTGTAGATGATGTCCGGCTGGTCACCTATTATTTAGGGATGATACAGAAAAATAAAGTAAGCAGATAGAAAACATTACGGGAATGCTTGCAAGGTTGTCCGTATTATGCTTCCGCCGATGCCCATGGTATCTTGAGTGCGTAGTGATGTGCGCGTGGTGCAAATTTTGCCAGTACAGTACGTGGGTGGCGGAAGACGGACTGCTATTCGTGTTCCCGGAGTAGTCGAACGTCGGAGGGAAACTGTTTCCGGCCCCTGGCATTCTGCTGGCGAGCCGATCCGTCGTCTTTAGTGCCTGGCGGCCTCCTCCCCTTGTGATCAGCGTTAAGCTTGCCTGCCTGCTTGAAAACCCAACAATTTTGGTTGGTATGATTACCTGGCATATCAGGTTGACCGTGAATCTGACAAGGTCGGTCTAATATCCTGTTG
The DNA here is from genome assembly GCF_056163025.1 of Triticum urartu. Taxonomy (NCBI): domain Eukaryota; kingdom Viridiplantae; phylum Streptophyta; class Magnoliopsida; order Poales; family Poaceae; genus Triticum; species Triticum urartu. Next base: position 240,976,769 of record NC_141876.1, read on the forward strand.
AGGGTGGATGGTCCGTCCTGGTGTGCCTTTAGTGGCTTCTTCCGTTGACTGGGCTTCGGATTGTGAAATCTGGCGTTCACCGCTGTGTCGCGTATATTACTGCGACTGTTGTGTTCGGTTCGTCGTGGCTTGTTACTTTTACAAGCCAGCGAGTTGTCTTCTCCCACGTGGAAGCGGGTCATTAGAGCGGTAAGGGATGCCATGGATTTGGGTCCTTCTTGGCCGAGGTGACGTGCTAGCCATTCGTCCTGGACGCTATGTCTGAAGGCCGCAAGGGCTTCTGCGTCCGGACAATCTACAATTTGATTATTTTTGACTAAGAACCTGGTCTAGAGCTCCCTGGCTGACTCGCCGGGCTCCTGGACAATGTGACTTAAGTCATCGGCGTATAATGGCCGGACATATGTTCCCTGGAAATTTCCTCTAAAGGCGTCTTTCGGATCTTCCCAGTTGCCGATGGAATTTTCTAGCAAACTGTTTAGCCAATACCAAGCTAGCCCTTTAAGCTTGAGAGGTAGGTATTTAATGGTGCGGAGGTCGTCTCCACGGGCCATGTGAATATGAAGGAGGTAATCCTCGATCCATACCACGGGATCTATTGTTCCATATTATGATTTGATGTTGATGGGTTTAAAGTCATCTGGGAATTCGTGCTCCATTACTTCGTTAGTGAAGTAGAGAGGGTGTGTGGCTCCTCTATGTTGGGCTACATTATGAAGCACCTCCGGCGGGTTCCATTTGCAGTGTATGGCCCGGGCATGGTCGGCCTTATAGCATCCAAATAGGCGACCATCATCATCGGGCGAGATATATCTTCGTGATCTGCACGTCGATCGTGTATGTCCTGCTCTACCCTCAGTGTATTGCTTGATATCGTGGGTATTCCTCCGAGCTATTTTGTTTTGATGGCCGGATGGGTTGGTATGGTGCTCTGCTTGGGCTGCTGCTTTGACTGGACCGAACTATGGTTCGCCCTCCGCATTATTCGATGGTGGTATGGGCTCCATCCACCTATTCTTTGGGTGGCTTTTGAATGGGCTGCTAAGGCCATGTTCTTAGGCGGCCAAGACCTCGGTTAATCTATCATTGAGCAAATCTTGGCTTGCTTGAAGCTGCAGCTGCTTCTTTCTTAGTCTCCTTGAAGTGGCTATAAGCTAGCATTTAAAGCGCTCTTGCTCGAGAGGTTCCTTGGGAATGATAAAGTTTTCGTCGCCGAGGATCTCCTCTTCCTTAGAGGGTGGGCGATAATTGTTGTCCTCCGGGTCCCCATATGTGGTCTGTTCATCAGAGCTGTCCAGCTCGCCTTCCTGTTCATCCTGCTCAGATTCTGCCTCAGTAGGGTCTTTGTTGTCCGAGGTGTCGTCTTCTCTGGTGTTGGCAGTGTTTTCTCTTGGGCGATGTGGCCTAGGGTGCCAGTTTCCGGGCTGTGTACTAGGCAGTTTATTCTCGATCGGATCCTTCTTGTCATCCTCGAGAGCGCCGTAAGGTGTATCTTTTATACACATGTCATACCCGGAAGTGGTCTTCCCGTGTCGAACGGGTGATAAGTTGTGGCCTTGCCCCTCATCGTCGGCCAAACCGTCGATGTCTTCGGGGCAGGGGTCGGGCGTGTTGGTTGGGTCTTCAACAGTGGCTACGAAGTGGGCGGCGGGTGGGAAACAAAATTCTCCATCGTCCGCAGACAGTTCGAACCGAACATAGTTCGGCGATGGGTCGTTTGCCAGGGATAGGGTTTTTAGCGAGTTTAATACGTCACCCATGGGCGCGTGTTGGAAGACATTTGCGGCGCTAAACTTGAAGATCGATAACCAATCGAGTTCGGTGTATGCGGGCTCGGAGGGTTCGGAGTTCGACGTCAGAGGCGAGTCTGGGGTTTCGTTGATGCGAATAACGTAGGAAGTGGAATCTGCGTGCTGCTCCAACGCCGCGGAATCGGTAGCCCCTGTGATGGAGTCAAGCTTCCCATCTTCGGGTGACTTGATCTGCTCCGGATTTGAAGTCGGACCTGCGCAGGAGCTATCTCTTAGGTGTTGCCCGAAGATAGGTCTAAGCCATGTTCATCGAGGCAATGGGGAGCGGTTGCCGTGGTCTTGAATCCGTCGAAGATCAAATCTCGACGGATGTCTGTGACATAATTTAAGCTCCCAAATCTGACCTGATGGCCAGGAGCGTAGCTGTCGATCTGCTCCAGATGGCCAAGCGATTTGGCCCGCAGTACGAAGCCGCCGAATACGAAGATCTGTCCGGGGAGGAAGGTTCCTCCTTGGACATCGTCATTATTGATGATCGAAGGGGCCATAGAGCCTTCTGTCGACGGCATAGTGGAACTCTCAATGAAAGCACCAATGTCGGTGTCAAAACCGGCGGATCTCGGGTAGGGGGTCCCGAACTGTGCGTCTAGGATCGATGGTAACAGGAGACAGGGGACACGACGTTTACCCAGGTTCGGGCCCTCTCTATGGAGGTAATACCCTACTTCCTGCTTGATTGATCTTGACGAATATGAGTATTACAAGAGTTGATCTACCATGAGATCATAATGACTAAACCCTAGAAGTCTAGACTATGGTAATGAGTATATGTGTTGTCCTTTCCGGACTATCCACTACAGTTTATATAGAACTGAGGGCATCTAGGGTTTACATGGAGTCGGTTACATAAGAAGGAATCTTCGGTCGCCAGGCTTGCCTTCCACGCCAAGTAGTGTCCAACCCGGACACGGTGGAGTCTTTGGTCTTCATGTCTTCACAGCCCATTAGTCCGGCCCATAGATAATAGGCCAAACGCCCGAGGACCCCTTAGTCCAAGACTCCCTCACCTGGTACCCTCAGACATGCAAACAATCTTCCCATCTGGATAGAAATGGGTAGTGGAGTAGAACTGCATGATCAGCTCATCGTTCCACTTGGTGAGCTTCTAGGCCACAAAGGCATCAACTCCACATGCCTTGAAGCTGTCATATACACTTCGATAGTGATCCTCATTCTCTTGGATGTATCCCAGTCAATCCATTTCATGTCACACACAATGGGCTTCTTGTGAAGCAACACTGTCTCATAAAAATCTTGTTGTTCCTTGGTGTGAAACATGTAGTCCACAGCAGTCCTCCTCATGACAGCATATGGATCAGACTATCTCCATAACCTCAGTCCTGCATCCTTCCTGATTTTCATGTTTTCTGCCACAGGGTGAGCATCATTATGGTCAGGGATCTTGGGCTTCAGCTTCCTCAACACAACTGAGTCATCTTTTTCTTCAGCAGCTTCAGGCACTGGGGCCTTGTTCTTTTCCTCGGCAGGAATGTTTCTAGTGCTTCTCTTGGGTTTAGGCTTCTGAGCGGGAGCAGTTGCCTTGGGAGCAACTTTGGGCTTAGATGGAGCAGCCCCTGATCTAATTGCATCTCCCATCAGTTTTTGTGCCTTAGGAGCTGGTGCAGCATCCTCTTCCTCTTCATCATCATCTCTCATAATTGATGATCTGCCAAGCACTTTGGCAGTGGTCTTCTTGACCCTTTCCTTCCTTTTCTTGCCTTCTCCAACTGCCTCTTCGGATGGCTTGGAGGTTTCAGCAGTGGATGCTCTGGCCTTAGACATGGGGACTCTCTTTGCTGGTGCCTTCTTATGCACCCCCGGCTTGACTGTAGCAGCTGAGCCATACTCCCTTTTCAGCACCTTTTTCTTTGAAGTGGCCTCATCCTCAATGGCCACATAATCTTCATCCTCTGAATCAGAAGTTCTCTTCTTCCTTGTCCTGGTAGTTGCCTTTGGCAAGTTGCTTGGTGTGCTCCTGCTGCCATCATCGGAAGAACTGAGCGACTATTGCCCTCACTCAATTGAACCTGCTCCTCAGACTTGTTCTGGCTGTCACTTTGGTCAGACATCTTGCAGGCAAACTGTCAGCATACCATATGAATAGATTATAGATGAGGTAGAGAAGATGAGCATCACAAAGTATAGGAGTTTTGCCAAACAATTGACTCAAAAACTTAGTTTTAGTTCTTCACAGAAAGAAGTTTGGATCTATCGATTTGTAAACTCGGTGATACCGAAGCAGCTTTTGGAACCTAAACTAGTGAACTCAGTCAGACCGAGTCACGGTTCGGTGGCACCGAGACTGTTAGGGTTTCACAGAGAATTGAACTCGGTCACAATGATTTGCAATTTTCGGTCAGACCGAAAACGCATGTGCAATGGCCTAAGCCAAATCGGTGAAACCGGTTTCTACAACTCGGTCGGCCCGAGATGAATTCGGCGGAGACCTAACCCTAAATTTTCAAATCAAAACTAATCTACTGGACGTTTTCGCTGGAGAGGATGATTTCATTCATGTCAAGAATCATGGCAAAGCAATGTGCTAAGAATCAGAGTTATGGATTAGTACAAAGATCAAGTTCGTACCCTAGTTCGGCGGCGAACTTGCTACGGTGGCAACGGCAGGGCAGATTGCCGTTGACGGTGGCGGTGACTAGCGGTGGGAGGTCACTAGTGACGAGAGCATGATCCGGAGACCCAACAAGGCAGAGTAGGTTATGCGCGGGCGAAGAGGTTTCGGAAAAATTTCCAAAATTTGACCCGTCGGTATATATAACCTGACCCTGTTGGTGCGACCGAGTGGAACGACTCGGTGGCACCAAGATGCAAAACTACAGGCAGTTACTGCAACTCGGTGTGACTGAAAGGTTCTAATCGGATGCATCGAGATTGAAAACCTAGATCAACTAAGTGATCTCGGTAGGACCGAAAGGATGAATCGGTTAGACCAAAATACACAAAGAGTTTTTGGAAGTTTAAGTCTAGGACGAATCAGGAACTCCGAGTGCTCCTCACACAGAGTGGTTCAAATCTGACTTGATCAAACTTTGTGATGTAGCATGAATAGAGTTTGAGACGATAAAATCATAGATAGCTAGAGGGAGTTCTTAGGCATTCTTGTCCATCAATTTGGCAAAAGGGAAAATGCCAAACATTCAAAGCAACCAATGGATGTCCTCGAATGAGAAAAATATGCAACCAACATGATCACACAATTAAAATGGAAAATGAAATATGTGACAAAGCATGCACAAACACTCTAGTATCTATCAAGCAATTGGCGATGACTAGGTCATCTATATGTGAGTATATTGACTTAGGAGTCAAATGAGAACATTTGATCATAGGTCATACTCATTGTTTAAGCACAAGTGGGGTTACCACTTTTACATAAAGCATTGTTGTGCTCACACCATTAGAGTTTCTTTAACTCAATTGATTTGAGTAAAGCTCCCCCTGGATGTGATATCCCCCGTAAGAGGGATCAACTAACCTTGGGTTTTGTCGATGATGACTTCATGTAGGTGTTGAAGATGTGGATGCTCAATGTTGATTTAGATCATTCGGAGAAATACTTTGGAATGAGTTGCACTTTCAATACCTACATGGGTTAGTCCCACAAGGAACAAACAAGGATATCCATAGACATAGAGTGATGTGTACACAAGATGATGTCCATGTAAGCATTAGGTTACCTTGTCCCTTGTCTTAATAATAAGAGGGTTTGTGACTCCTTAAACTAGTGCAAGATATGAAAGTTGTTTGAACTTGTCCTCGCCAAAATGATATGAGTGAAGTATGTTGGCGGAGTCACCCTCAAGAACTCTCTAGTTCTTCTTCTTTGGGATCCACATCATCTTGATGGGAATCCTTGGAGTTGTAGTCGTACTTGATGAAGTAGAACTTGATGTAGTCTTGGGAACCCACTTGACCAAGGCCTTAGGTGCTTCCTCGAATGCATCAATCTCCTCTTGAAGCTTGTCCTTGCCCTTTAGCTTGTGGTCTTGTGGTGGAAGATCATCTTGAGATTGTGTTCCTTTGAAAGAAGTTGGATCATACATCTCTTGTTGAGGAACAAACTTCGTCTTGGGGTATTGACCTTCTTCCCACTCAACTCCATTGGCATTGAACCTTCTTTCAAAACCAACACCTTGATTCTTCAAGTGTCTTCCTTGCTTGCGTACAATTTCCTGAAATTTCTTACTTCTGGCAAGGCTCTTGTAAACACCTTTCTCTATAATTCCCTTCAATAAGCTATTTTCTTGCTCAAGTGTAACTTGGCTAAGAGAATCATTAGTGGAATCAAGAGAGCTACTAGAAGCAACAACATTGGATTTAGCATGATTGTTGTTACTACTAGATGAAGAATCTTTTGTGTTCTTGTTACTAGATTTAACTTGTGGCATGTAAGTAGACAAGAGTAAATGCTTGGCAATGTAAGAAGAACTTTTCTTGCAAAGATCATCATTGATTGCCTTTAAAAACTCATGTTCTTTCTCAAAGTTGAGGTTTTCAAAGCGTAGCTTATCATGAGTTTTAAAAGTTCTCGATGATTTTCCAAGGTAGTTTCATGAGCTAACTTAAGAGTGTTTAGTTATTTAGTTAGGCTCTCAATCTCCTTCTTATCATCGTCATTCGTTTTATCTTGACTATCATGATTAATGGTAATCTCATCATAGTTTTCATAACTAGAGTTGTCAACAAGTAAATCATCATCTCCTAGCAAATCATCTTCATCACTATTGAAATCAACATACTCGAGGTGTGTTACCTTTGGACCTTTAGCCATGAAGCATCTCCCAATTCCTTCATTTGGTGAGTCAAATTTGTCAAAGGAGTTGGTTGTCACAAGTGCTAGTCCGGCAACACCTTCATCTTGAGTATATTCAGAGTCGGAGTGATAACTTCTTTCGGAGTGATCATCGGAGTCGGAACCGGATACCCATTCACCAACATGAGCTTGATGTCTTCTTTTTGTGTAGCTCCTTGATGACTTGTCCTTCCTTTCTGAGTCCTTGCTTCTCCGAGAGGGTCTTCATTCATAACGATCATCTCTACTCCTTCTCTCTCTTGATGGTGATTCTTCTCTTCTACTTCTTCTTTTGTAGGGAGAATCTTCTCTTCTTTTGTAGGGAGCCGTACACTCATTGGAATAGTGTCCGGGTCTTACACAATTGTAGCAATTGCTCTCACGACTAGAAGATCTTTTGTCATTGTAGGACCTTGACTTGGAACTTCTTTCTTTGCTTCTACTATTGTAGAACTTGTTGAAGTTCTTCACCATTAGACTCAATTCTTCATTGAAGGTTTGGTTCTCACTTGATGATGTGGGAGCATCACACGAGGCTTTGTAAGCACCACTTGACTTGTTGTGAAGCTCTTCCTTATCCTTGAGTGACATCTCATGAGCAACAATTCTTACAATAACTTCCGTTGGCTTGAGATCTTAATTGGGCATCATTTGGATCAATGTGCACACGATATCATATTTTCCATCCAAGGCTCTTAGGCTCTTCTTGATGATGAATCTATCGGTCATCTCTTCACTTCCTAAGCCGGCAATCTCATTTGTGATGAGAGCAAGCCTAGAGTACATTTCAGCGATGCCTTCACCATCCTTCATTTTGAACTTGTCAAGCTGACATTGAAGCACGTCCAACTTGGATTCCTTGACAGATTCGGTACCTTCGTGCATATCAATCAAAGTATCCCAAATTTCCTTTGCATTCTCAAGACGGCTGATTTTGTTGTATTCTTCGGGGCATAATCCGTTGAAGAGAATATCACAATCTTTAGCATTGTATTGTAGCATCTTCAACTCTTCCGGGGTGGCTTCATGGTTTGGTTCTCTCCCATCGAAGAATTCACCTTGCAAGCTAATACACACAATAGCCCAAACATCGGGGTTACGTCCAAGAATATGCATTTTCATCTTATGCTTCCAACTAGCAAAATTTGTACCATCAAAGTAAGGACCTCTATGGTGGTAATTTCCCTCGCTAGATGCCATACTCTCCTAGGTTGTGAAACCAAGGCTATGACCAGCAAAACCTATAGAAATCAAATCAAATGGAGACCAAAGCTCTGATACCACTTGTAGGGTCGAAAGTATGTCTAGAAGGGAGGTGATTAGACTACTTGACCAAATAAAAATGTAGCCTTTTCCCAATTTTAGTTCTAGGCAGATTTAAGCAACTTAGCACAAGTCAAGCAATCAACCTACACATGCAATTCTAAGAGTATAGCAGCAGGAAGTAAAAAAATTGCATATGAATGTAAAGGGAGGAGTTTAGAGTGTACAAACACAATTGGAGACACGGAGATTTTTGGCGTGGCTCCGATAGGTGGTGCTATCGTAAATCCAGATTGATGGAGACTTCAACCCACGAAGGTAACGGTTGCGCGAGTCCACGGAGGGCTCCACCCACGAAGGGTCCACGAAGAAGCAACCTTGTCTATCCCACCATGGCTGTTACCCGCGAAGGACTTGCCTCACTCAGGTAGATCTTCACGAAGTAGGCGATCTCCTTGCCCTTACAAACTCCTTGGTTCAACTCCACAATCTTGACGGAGGCTCCCAAGTGACACCTAACCAATCTAGGAGACACCACTCTCCAAAAGGTAACAAATGGTGTGTTGATGATGAAATCCTTGCTCTTGTGCTTCAAATGATAGTCTCCCCAACACTCAACTCTCTCTCACAGGATTTGGATTTGGGGGAAAGATAATTTGAGTGGAAAGCAACTTGGGGAGGGCTAGAGATCAAGATTTATGTGGTTGGAGTGGAATATCTTGACCTCAACACAAGTGTAGGTGGTTCTCTCTCAGAAAATATGTGTTGGAAGTGTAGGCATGTTCTGATGGCTCTCTCCATTATGAAGAGTGGGTGGAGGGGTATAAATAGCCTCCACACAAAATCTAACCGTTACACACAAATCACCAAACTCGGTGGGACCGAATCATACAACTCGGTCAGACCGATTTGGTTCAAAATGTGATCGTTAGGATTTTCGGTGGGACCGACATGTCAACTCGGTGGGACCAATTACATTAGGGTTAGGGCATAACATAATCTCGGTGAGACCGATTACACAAACTCGGTGAGACCGATTTTGGTAATGAACTAACAAAGAGTTGGTCAGGCAAACTTGGTGGGACCGATTGGCTTATCTCGGTTGGATCGAAGTGTTATGAAAGGGAAACAGAGAGTTTGCATTGCAATCTCGGTGGGACCGATCGCTCATCTCGGTTTGACCGAAATGTTACGAAGGGAAACAGAGAGATTACAATCCCATCTTGGTGAGACCGAGATCCCTACCGGTGAGACCGAAAAGACTAGGGTTTCTGGCAGTGGCTATGTCAACTGAACTCGGTGGCACCGGATAGAAAATTTCGGTGGGCCGAGTTTGACTTTTGGTTTGGGACATATGTGGATGTGAGAAAGTAGTTGAGGGTTTTGGAGCATATCACTAAGCACTTTGAACAAGTAAGCCATTAGGCAACACCTCATCCCCTCTTAATAGTATTGGCTTTTCCTATGGACTCAATGTGATCTTGGACCACTTAAAATGAAAAAATGTAGAGTCCTGAGCTTTGAGCTTGAGCCAATTCTTTGTCCTACGAATTTTGAGGGATCCACTTTTCTCATCCATGCCATGCCAATCATTGAGCTTTCCTGAAATGTTTATCTTGAAATTGCATTAGCTCAATGAACTATATGTTGCTAGGAATTACCAAAACCACCCAGGGATAGTTGCACTTTCAATTGTCATGCCTCTCGCAGGTGCCTCCAACTAGGGAAGGTTATATGGGCATGCTACCTTGGCCCGATAGGTGGCTATAACCTTGTGAGCCCAAGTTGTATGGTATACCATTGTCTCCGTTTGGGACAGTTTTAGCCACGAGGTGGTAGTTTAGTTTGGCCACAATGGTGGAAGATGTCACGGGGCAACATTGGGGACACCCATGGCATGACCCTGATGGGTGTGTGTCGGAGAGGCCGGAAGAGTGTCATGCAATAGATTGGTTTTGTCGGAACATCGCTGGTCCACTCGAATGGGAGCATGTACTAAAGTACCAGGCCACGAGTTCCATGGTGTGGGTACAATGCACTAGCCTCTGCAGAGTGTAAGATATATCCGGATAGCCGCGTCCTCGGGTTATGGACATAGTTCGTAGTAGGTCACACTATTCGTTGCGATGACGAATGACTTATATTTATACATGAGCAAGTAACAGTTTGGCAGGAGGCCGATGATGATATTGGGATGATCTTGTGGATGGTCATTAGATGGTTATGTGATTCCACGGTGATCATGTGGATATATTGCTTGGCCAGATAGCCAAGAATGAGATGGTCCATATGACCTTATGCTGTGGTTCATTATTACTAGTTCACCACATCATGATTATGATTTACCGCCACCTCATAGTATATGTTCATAACTTAACCTGATAATGCTATGTTGTTGTCTTTCCTTGATGCTTTTTGTTGTTGTGAGTTTGTGAGTACATTCAAAGTACTCATCTGGTGTGTCATTCCAGATCATAGGTGATGCCATGATTATTTGCATGTAAAGGATCCCAAGTCTGCGAGCTAGGATGTGTCCCACGCAGTGTCCCTATAGAGTGGAGTCCATCATCATCGTCGTTGTTCCATTGCTATAAGTTATTCCGCTGCTAGCATAGAGCTACCTTAGCAGGCGTAGTGTCGCCGTGCCGATGTAATCTTGTAATCAGAACCATTGTACCCATTACTATTATTTGTAATATGAGCTATTCAGTTCTATCACAAGCAGTGCCATATCCCAGAAGACTTGATCTCTAGGCTGGAATACAGGGTGTTCCAGTTCCTTTGAGCTAGGGTGCCACACATAGCCATTCCAAGCATATCTCCATGCACTACCATCATAATATATTACATGATTAGATACATGTTTTCATTTGCCTTGCATGATCATTGTATGCCTAGCAGGATATTTTTAGGGTTTGTCTTTTGATATCTATGCTACACCGGATCATTGCACATACTCATACACTTCTAGAGGCATTCATCATATAGAGTTTCTATCATGTGTTTAGTTTTGAGTTATGATTACAGTTGAAGTGATTCATTATAAAGCATACTGTTCATCATTTTAAGGTATTGCGCCTACCAAAAAAAGAGAGAGACAAAATAAAAGATGCACCATGGAGGTGCCATGAAAAAAATAAAAAGAGAAAAAAAGAAGAAAAAATAAAGAAAAAGAAGAAGAAAAAGGAGAGGAAGAGAGAAGGAGGAACACCATTATCCTTTTTAGTATACACTTGTGCTCCAAAGTAGCACCACTTCATGCATTGTACATTAGAAAGTTTCATGAGCATACTAGTGGGAAATTTACATTATAGAACTTGGCTTGTATATTCCTATGACGAGCATCCTCAAATGCTTGAGGTCTTCATGAGAAAGAAAGTTGGATGCACCCCCACTTAGTCCATTGGAGAGCTTTCACATATTCATAGCTCTATGTGCATCCTAGGTGCCTGGCAATTACTACACCTTGTGTTAAGATTGATCATAGGGCCTTCTCCATAGCCAAATGGCTAGCTGCGTTGATGCAAGACTTTGTTTATTTTTGACTTCTCAAAACCCTAAACATTTTCTATATTTCCCTTAAGTGCAAGGCATAGGCTTGCGATCAGTCCTGCATAGGTAGTTGAATGGTTGAATAATGAATACAGCCGATCTTGCTATTGTACCTAGTATGCCTCGAGTTGGTGTTTTTGAAGCGATCGCGAGATTCTTGATTTCTTTTGTCTATGATAGTTATTGTTGTTTTCATAACATAATATTGACCTTCTCTCTAAATCTTTAACAACGGGAATTTGGGCTCCACAAATATATTTTCCTCTTTCTCAACCTCCATGGCAATGGAACTAGGAGGATAGCTTGTATCACACCCTTGTTGGTTAGTTTTTGCATGCTTGCATGATAAACATGGATATCACTTTTGGGGTTTGGTTCAATGTATGCTTTAGAGTTGGTAGCAATGAGCATTTGGTAGTGAACCTTCTTACTCGAGGATGAGCAAGGTTTAAGCATGGGGAGGTTTATGGTTCTATATTTGAAGCATTTTTACAGCTCATTTTGTGCATGTTCTCTTAATATATCATGTCCCATTGAACCAAATAGTAGTCCATTATGCATGATTATCGGTATCTACACTTTTCCTTGTGAGCATTGCACATTTAGTATTTTATTTGGTTTTTATTCATTTTGTTATGTCTACAGGTGTTATGGAGAAACCTAGGACCAAGCACAATTAAAGGACCAAGGACGGGTTAAATAGAGAGTCAACCAGGGCCAAACTTAGCCATTCTAGAGGTTGGAAAAGTGTTTTTTTTCATAGTGCTCGAAATCAAGATCTAAAACCATGAATGGATTGACATTGTTCATATGAATACAACAAGCCCTGGAACTTCAAATTTCGAGTTCGTATAAAGAAATGGTGACTGCTTTACTGGAGGACGTCAGATCAAAAGACGATGTTCCATGCGACAGCACGCGGTCGTTTTGGTGGTCGTATGACATGCGGACAATTCCGAAAGTTTCCCTTCCCGACGGGATTCTTCAGGATTTCATCCCTGTTCGATCCCCCAAGATCCTAGGCTCATAAAGAAGAGACTGTGTGAGGATTTGGCTCATTGAGAGCCCTTGGATGAAGCCCATCAAGAGAGGAGGCTAGGCAAGCTCCTTATATACACCTCCTCAACCCTAGCCACAGGCATACTATCTCATAATCCATCATCCATCACATCTCAGTCATCCACAACCATCTCCATTGTTGCTGCACCACCAAGAGAAGGAGGGACAACATCAAGGGAAGAGGAGGAGGCTCCACCACCATGAGCATCGGCCTTTAGGTTAGTGCCCTCGCGCCGGTGCTGTCACTGGCGCCGCCCCCATCTTGACACCGGTGTGAGCACCATCATCACCGTGCAACCATCTCCACCATGACCACCATGCCTTCTCCCTTCACCGGGTTTCTATTGGCTTGTAACTTGTCCCTAACCTTGATGTCTTTGTTTGAGTAGTCATACTAGTTCCTGAGGATATGGTTGAACCCTTTACGATAATTGTTGCGATCCAATATTACCTACTCATGATTTGAGTTACTAGACTTCGCGAATGTTGAGAGGAGCGCTCACTCAAATTTGTGCCTTGTGTCATGAAGTATGTTACTTTCGTTGTGTAGTGTTCGGGCATTGGGTAATTTGAGGTGATAGTAAAATCCTTGATTCCTCGCCATTGCAATTGATAGGGGAGTTACGGAGAACCCTTAGAGAGGTTGCGTGCATGGGATAAACCCTTAATTATCATGAGTTGTAACCCTATGGGGGAGACTATGATGGTATTGCGCATGGCACGATGTCTACCTCGAGTATCACATGTACTGTACCCGGCTTCGCCAACTTATGCACTTGACTAGTTACTAGAGCATATGGTAGTTCACATTAGTGGTAGCGATTCTGGAACCCTCGAGAATGCCTTACTACTCAAGTGTCATCCTTACTAACTTAGTGTCATTTAATTCCTGTTTAAACTCTTGTTAGTAGTTTGGTTAGTTACCCTTTTATCTAGTTTCCCTAGCAACTTATAGAATAGGCTATTTGCAAACTCCAGCTTAGGTGAGTACGTGGCTGCATGAAGTGACAACGTAATTTTGGGGTTTGTGGTGACTTCCTGTCAGCTCCCTGTGTGTTCGACATCGGACTTTACTTACCACCATGCTACAACAACCCTGTGCACTTGCAGGTCATAAATGGGCTCTCGTGAAAGAAGAAATTCCTTATTTATATTAGTAGACTATCATTACCTATTAAGCCAGACTCTCAAATAAACCCTAATGACCTGCAAGTGCACAAGGTTTATTTGTGGCCTTCTTGAAGTAAGAGTATCGATCCCACAGGGAGCACATGATCGGAATTTTGCCTCTTGTAGTGAAATTTGTATTTTTATGCTTGCGGGTAACTGTAGACTTAAAGCAAAGTGAGGGCGGATATAGATGAAAATTGAGTAGTGGAGTGACTTTGAAGTAAATAACAGAAGAGTAAATAGAGAGCAATGACTAGAGTGACTAATCAAACGACAGAGGAGTAATGCATTCTCAGGGAGTCCGGGATCCCAATTGGTATGTTTCTAATGCACCTATGCATAGGAATAGTATAGGGTGGATACTTGAGTTTGTTTGATCAATTGTTGCATGCAATACACTCGATATATTTGTGTGAGCCGCAGTGGACTGGCATGGAAATAAATACAAGATGATACATGCGGAGAAAACATAACTTTGATTTTAATAGAGTACTACTGTTTGACGTGTGGGTCCCACGTATTGCTAGAAAATTAAGATTCAACCTTCGACTCTATTTGTAGAGTTCATCGTTTAGGATAGAGTTGTGCAAAAAGATTCAAGTTTAACACTTTTATTTGAGAGGAATAATTAATAAAAGAGAGGAGTACATGCATGCATAAGCTTGTTTAGGTTACGTAATTGTACATGCATGCATCAACCGTGACATGCGCATAGGCTAGATTGAGAAGTTTAACAGTTTACATATATGTATTCGGGTATCTGTGGCTGACCAGCAAGCTCGCATGCATAACGTATCCAAATATCAACAGCCAGCTAAAATTTTTTGTAGACATATACGACAGATGTGATCAAAGTTCAAACATAGCATCAGCCGAAGGACCCACAACCATACACTAGCTATGTATGAGATGATTTCATTCCTTTGTATGCAGACGCGTGCGACAAAACATAGATCAACCGAAGAACTGATGTGGTAGCTTACATGCATAAGGAAAATCTAAACAAAGGAAGGCGAGGAAGGGGCATCTAACCTTCCCTGAAGATCACATGGCCGACTTGGAGGAGGGGAAGCTGACCCAGCAGCTATATAAATAGGACATGCACGGCCGAAAGGCCGGACTCACACACCCACGTAACAAATCCACGCATGACCAACCGAAGCTCTCGCAAACCCACATGTGCACGCTGTAGAGAGGAAAGCACCCCGCCACGCTCCACGCCGCAACTCTGCTCCGTGTACGCCGAGGCTCTCATTGACCATTAGCTCCACGCACACACCACCTCTTCCCTCTTCAGCAATCACCACATCAATTTCTTTGATCACGGGAGTATGCCGAAGCTCTGCCAACATGTTGATCTTTGCGCCATCTGTCAGCTTTGATGGTAAGTTATAAGATCGAATAATGAGGCTGACTTAGTGATGAGAAAAGAGCAAGTCTGTACCGATCTATATTCATGCAATCAAGTCAAACACAAGCATCAAGTAGGTTGATCTTGCCCCTTACGAGGGACCTTGATTTGTTCTACCTTACCGGCCTCAAGGCCCTGGCAAAAGCAAGTTCTATGTTAGTACCGTGGCCAGGCACTAATAAGAAAAAGGCCCATCCCATCAAAAGCAAGTTCTACATCAGTACCATGGCCGGGTACTGACGAGAAAAAGGCCTATCCTACCAAACGAGAATTCTACATCAGTACCATGGCCGGGTACTGACGAGCAAAAGGCTTGTCCTACTAAACAAAAATTCTACATCAGTACCTTGCCCGACTACTGACGAGAAGAAGTACCTACATCAGTATCGTGGTCGGGTACTGACGAGCAAAAGGCTTGTTCCACCAAAGCGAATCCTACACCGGTTTCATGACCGGTGTTGGTGTGTTTGTCCCAAAAATCTATGATCCCATGGCAAGCGTTGATGTGTTTGTTCCAAAAATCTACATGAGTCCCATGGTAGATCGTGATCATCACATGTTTAGTGCCAACGAGGCTACACAAATTTATGGCCATATGCGGACGAGGCCGAGTCAGTATATTCCATCAACAATCCCAAACAAGATGAGACAACTTTGTTGCTGGGCACCGACGAGGTAAAATCAACACACGCGTCTATGTTCGATGAATTCATGGGTACATGAATGGGCACTGACGAGGAAAAAGTCACCATCTTCATCAACAGTTTCAGTTCCAAATACTAACATGACGATGGCGTATTGTGACCAGGTCCAGGAAAACCAAAGCCAGCTGCACCTATGCATCATCATGATTTCTAAATTTTCTCCCCTACATCTTGCAAGTATATTTATGAGAAATTACACGACCATGCATTGCAAAAACAAAGCACCGAGAATCAGCGGACTACACGCAATCTCTTCAAGCCACATACTCCTTAAGCATGGTCGCATGAAGGCAAAATAGGCAAACAACCATGGGAGCATGTAAACAGTCACGTATTTGTAATTAGTACAATGATAAATAAAATACAAAGTTCCCATAATTTATTTCTTTATTTGTCATGTATTTTGTTTTTGAAACAAATGGAACACTCGGTGGGACCTGATTCTCCTCCCATCTTCGCTGCTCTCTGATCATCATACAACTCTCTTGCTCTCTTTTACAAGCCGGAAGCAAAATTTTGGTTTGATGAATGAACCAATAAGTATTGTGTGCTGGATCTGCAAGTTCTCTTTGATGTGATAAAAAATAGAGGAAGAAATCCAGAAAGTATTGTATGAGGGATCTGCAAGTTCTCTTTGATGTCAAGTTCTTTTTGATGAAGAAAGAAACAGTAAGGGAAGTCCTAGAAGTACTATGAGACAAGTCTGCTACAAGTGATCCTTAAAAAAGGACATGCAGGGGCGTGTTTCTTACAGGCATGCACATATCCATCTTGTGCTGCAAGTTCCTATGAGTGCATGCATGTCACACATTTCCTCACTATGGTCCATATAATAATGTCCAACCACTGGTATAGCGAGGTGTTATACAAACAGTTTTTAACCCCTTTCCGCGACGGTGTTTGGAACCGTCACCTAGTAAGTGACTGCGATAGGGGGGGTCCTTCCCACACGACCCAGAAACCATCGGGAATATGCCCTCCTAGCACACACGCTCGGAAAAATGAGGTCGTGTGCGACCGGCGAGGGACCAAATACGGTTATACGTATAGTAGTGCTAAAAAATACAATTATAATGGCGAAATCGTTTCCGGTCGTAAGTACATCCCACAGAGTCAGTCCCCGCTAAATGTTTCCGTTCGTATATACATCCCACACAGTCGCTCCAAGGAAAACATTTGCGCAAGGTGGCCTAACGCAAACAGATTTCGAGAGAATGTCATGTGTGATTGTTCATTGATCCAACACGGTTTATTCCTAGAAACTGTGTGCGTTGCCTGAGGTCATCGCCCATGGTGTTTTCTCAATAACTTTTTGCAATAGGAAAACCCAATTAGCAGGCTAATTGCCCTATTATTAATAGTCCATTTATTAATTTAATTGACATTCATATTAAGCACATAGTATATTTCATTTCCATATTAAGAAAGCATGATTTCATAATCGAAATACATCTAAATACAACATGATATAGCTTCAGCACTCAGCTACCCCATTACACAACCGCACCAGCACCAAGTATCACATGCAACATCTAGAGCCTTTCGAAATGAGCATCATAGATGGTACATAGACAGATGCATCTCATCTGGAAAACTGCTGAAGTGGAAGGGGGATATTGAGCCTTCATTCATGTTGAAGGTCTTTGCAACTTTAGGCCAGTGCATGTGGATGATTCACCAACCATCCTTCGTCCTCTTCAGGAACACTTCAATATTGAACCGTGGGTGTTGTGAAAACTTTTCTCGTCTTTGGACCATAGAGGTGCTTTGAGAGGTAATCATCAGTGAACTGCTTTGGAAAGGCCTGAAAACAAGGATGTGCATAAATATCTTCTCTATATTGGAAATTGGGCAAGGAATAAAAAAGGCAAGGTATAATAGTTAGTACCATCTTGTAGTGAACTGATGTCTTCTCCATTGTGCATACAAAGATTTTGTTGTTTTTTGCTGCTAGTTTCTTTATCCTAACAATCTTTCTGAGTTTCTTGACTTGATTGATATTCATGGACAACTCATTTCCCCATATGCAAAAAGGGTCGAACAGTGGGTCAAATCCTCTGGTAGCAGGACCTACATGTGCAAGACCAAATTGTTAAAAACCTAAACATTAGAATGGTTCCTGCAATTTCACAATAGTGTGCTATTAGACAACGGACCATGCATGTGCTAACCTCGATTGTAAACCTCAGTGCTTCCCATTGTTTCCCTGCAACACCTATAAGGTAGTTAGTCATCAGGTTAAGTAAGGGTCCGCATGCTATCAGTAAAATATGTTGATGGAAAATAAGCACATTGCAGATTCATCAGATTAATTCAGGCCACATGGAAAACCCATTTATCCAAACCAAGCATGATTAAGAACTAGGAAATATAGCACCAGTATATGTTTCTCATATATTAAGTGCAGCCAAATTCGATTTATTCCTCACATGCACAACAATACAAAGTTCTACCCACGACAATTGGACATCACATTGCAGAATTGAACCAAGCAGTTAACTAAACACCATAAGAAATGAACCAAACATTAACTAAGCACCACATTGCACAATATAACATACTCCTAATAGAAGATCAGACAATTAACCAAACCAAGCATGCTTAACAACTTGGAAATATAGCAATTGTATTTGTTTCTCATGTATTTAGTACAGCCAAATTCGATTTATTTCTCACATGGTATACAATTACAGAATGCACCCACAACAATTGAACATCGCATTGCAGAATTGAACCAAGTAGATAACTAGACACCACAACAAATGAACCAAACGTTAACTGAGCACCACATTACACAATATAACATACTCCTAATAGAAAACCAGAGAGTTAAACAAACCAAGCATGCTTAACAACATGGAAATATAGCAATTATATTTCTTTCTCATGTATTTAGTAGCCAAAATCGATTTATTTCTCACATGGTATACAATAATAGAATGCACCCACAACAATTGAACATCACATTGCATAATTGAACCAAACAGTTAACTAAACACCACAACAAATAAAACAAACGTTAACTGAGCACCACATTGCACAATATAACATACTCCTGATACAAGATCAGACAGTTAACCAAACCAAGCATGCTTGACAACTTGGAAAATTGCACCCTGAAGAATTGAACATCACATTTGCAGAATTGAACCAAACGGTTAACTGAACACCACATTGCACGACATATAGAACATATACACTAGAGCAGAAGATTGCATAGTAAAAGTAGATAGCACAATTCACTGGAATTTGTTAAGGAAAGGAAGTAGCTAGCAAACTGAACATGGTTCCTTATAGTGAGCTAATAAGACTAGCTACTTGTCTAAGATATCGATGATGATTGGCCCCTTGGAAATGGAAGAGGGCGAGGCCTTCGCATCGTGGGTGCCCTCGTCATATTGGTGAGTTGCATGAGCCGCTCCGGGCACCAACCTGCTAGCTCTCGAGATGAGGTAAGCACGTGCATGCTGAGAAAACGCCTCGTAGTCTTTGTCGAAGGCACCGACGGTGGCCTCGAGAAAACACCACAAACTGTCATTTAAAGCAGCCAACCGTGTCTTGGTGTCAGTGCACGAGGCGTTGACGGTGGCCTCGATGGTGAGGTGCTCCTCCAAGATCTGGGGTCAGCACGAATGGCAGCCATCGCGACCTCATCCGTGTGTGCGGCCGCGATTTGCTTCTTTGCTGCCAAATGCTCCTTGAGATCCTGGCTATACTGCATGCACCATAGCTTAGGGTGGCGCTAATTTGGTGGAGGGGTTGATGATTTGGGTGGAAGATGTCGCGCCAGCGGTAAGGGCATGTGGGATGTGGAAGGAGGAGGAGGGTGGGAGTCGGGTGTGGATTACCTTCCTGGATAAGCGAGGCCGAGCAGCGTGAGGGAGTGTCGCCGCGAGGAGGCGGCGCTGCAAGCAAGGAATGAAGGTTTAAACTTACAAAGGAAGGCAGAAACAGGGGATATGTGGCTTTTGGTAAGGTGGAGAGGGCAGGGAGGTAGATATTTCCGTGGAAGCCAAAATTTTGGAATCGCTTCAGCGTAAAAGTGGCGCGCAAAGTGTCATCAGACACGGTCCTTTATTCAGAGTGGGCCATGGACTGTAGCCGTCGTACCTTCTCGCATAAGCCGTATGCGTACTATAGTCCGACAGTGCTCCAAGATATTTTATGCTGCATCTCACACGGTTGGTGATAATAAACTGTGTGGGATCTACTTGATTTTCATCTTGATTTGAATTACATAATGGGGTCACAGCGGCAATGGACGGTGTTTGAATTGCTAGACCTTTTATCTGCAGTGAACATGCAACTATATGTGTGTCGTAAAAAAATTGGAATTATTCAGGGTTCGTTTGGAAATTTTATACATTAAATTGGTTTTCTAGCCATTTCAGGTGCATAATTCAAAACTAAAGGACATGCACATGCTCCGGTGCACCAACATGGGTTCTAAAATCATATATGTGTCCATGGGTTTATGCTTATGTCCCGTGCAAGAAATGGGGATGAATTTCGAAAGACATGGCACAGTGGCTCTTCAGCAAATGTTGAGGTACTTGATTTTGTAATTCTAGTAAATCCAAAACCCATCTGAAGTTCATAAACCTTGGCATCCTATCATGGAATGGCATCAACATGCTGGGGTAAAAAATATTGTCCCATTTGGCGCAGGTTGTGGTCTAGGCTTCTTAGAAACCATAGCTTCTCACAAGAAAGCCTCATGCTTCCAGTAGGGAAACATGTCACCTTTGTGGACAAAATGATATTCGTCGTCTCTTCTTCCTTTCAATTTCTTTCGTGGTGTCAACATACAACAACAGGAGTGTCGTGTTAAATTTTGGATTTTTTTGGGGGATCGTTTGGACATTTTTATACGTTAATTGAGTTTCATATGCATTTATGTGCATAATTCAAAATTGAACTACATGCACATGCTCCAGTCCGTAAAAACGGGTCGCAAAATCAAATCTTTGTCCTTGGTTGCAAGATTATGTCACATGCAAGAAATGAGAACGAATGTCAAACACCTTGACACTGTCGCTCGGCCGTTAACATTAAGATACATGGTTTTAAAATTTTAGTAAATCGAAAACTTGTTTGAAATTGATGAAACTTGACATGATATCATGGAATGACAGTGACATGCCATGGTAAAAATATTTTCCCATTTGGGGCAGGTGTTGGTTTAAGCTTCTCGCGAACCACAGCTTGTCTCAGAACTAGCCTGACGGTTTCGGTAGGGTACATGCCACCTTGGGGGACGAAACGATATCTATTGCCTCTTCTTAGTTTCAAAATGTTTCTTGTGTCAACATAGAACAACACGAGTGGTGTGTCAATTTTTGGGATTTTTCGGGGTTCACTTGGACATTTTTATACATTAGCTGAGTTTTCAATGCATTGATGTGCACAATTCAAATTTGAACTACAGGCACATGCTCTAATGAATATAAATTAGTTGAAAATTCAAATATGTGTCCTTGGTTGCATGCTTAGGTCCCATGCAAGAAATGGGAATGAATGTCAAACACCCTACCACCGTCACTCGGCCGCAAACATTGAGATGCCTGGTTTTAAATTCTAGTAAATCCAAAGCTCGTCTGAAATTCATGAAACTTGCCATGCTATCATTGAGCGGCATCAACATGTCGTGGTAATTGTTTTGTCCCATTTGGGGCAGGTTCGGGGATATGCTTCTCACAAACTAGAGCTTCTCACAACAAGCCCGATGGTTTTGGTCGGGTTCCACCTTTGGGGATGAAACAATATCCATTGTCTCTTATTGCTTTCAAAAAGTTTCTCATGTCAACATAGAACAACAGGAGTGTTGTGTCAATTTTTGGGATTTTGGGGGGTTCGTTTAGACTTTTTTATGTATTAATTGAGTTTTCAATGCATTTATGTGTATAATTCAAATTTGAACTACATGCACATGCTCTAATGCATATAAATTGGATGAAAATTCAAATATGTGTCCTTGGTTGCATGCTTAGGTCCCATGCAAGAAATGGGAATGAATGTCAAATTCCCTGCCACCGTCACTCGGCCGCAAACATTGAGATACCTGGTTTTTAAATGCTAGTAAATCCAAAACTCGTCTGAAATTCATGAAACTTGGTATGCTATCATGGAGCAGCATAAACATGTCGTGGTAATATTTTTGTCCCATTTGGGGCAGGTTTGGGTATAAATTTCTCACAAACCAGTGCTTCTAAAAACAAGCCTGATGGTTTCGGTAGGGAACGTCCCACCTTTGGGGATGAAACGATATCCGCTCCCTCTTATTGCTTTCAAATTTTTTCTAGTGTCAACATAGAACAACATGAGTGTTGTGTTAAATTTTGGAATTTTTCGTGGTTCGTTTGGCCATTTTTATACATTAAATGGGTTTTCTAGGCATTTTAGGTGCATAATTCAAATTTGAACTACATGCACATGCTCCAGTGCATATTAATTGGTTGGAAAATGAAATTTGCGTCCTTGGGTGCATGCTTAGGTTCCATGCAAGAAATGGGAATGAATTTCAAACACCAGAGCACCGTTCATTGCCGGCAAAATGTTGAGATACTTTGTTTTTAAATTCTAGTAAATCCAAAACTCGTCTGAAATTCATGGAACTTGGCATGCTATCATGGAATGGCACCTGACATGTTGTGGTAATTTTCGTGTCCATTTTGAAAGAAGGCGCACTCGAATAATAGCCAACAAAGGCATTTTGAAACAAATAGATGTCACTCTAACATCGCAAATGTTTGTATAATTCAAATCATGTGCGTTATGTTAACCATTCATGTCACGCCACATGTCTTCTTTTTAATGGCTATAGGAGGTGCCGTGCGGACAACTGCTTGACTGAACGGGAGGCATGCGAGAGTAGTCCAGTGCGCAGGCTCACTGAGAGGCTCACCGGGAAGCGTGCGAGCTGTTCAACGCTGGATTTGTGCATCTCTTCAACGCAAACGGTTCAGATTGAATACGATATGAGCTGTTTAACCGTTCCATGCTTCAGTTAAGCAGTAAAGCGGCAGAAAATAAACCAAAAAATATATGTGCTACCACACGCCGCGTGTGCCGTGCAAGCAGGCGTGAGTTGATGGGATGCATGCGAGTAGTCTGCCGCGCAGGCATACCGGGAGGCGTGCATGCCGGTGTGCGTATTGATGGGGAGGCGTGTGAGTAGATATGTGAAATGATGGTAAGTATGGCAGAAGTCCGCCATGCTGGCTCACCGGGAGGCGAGACAACTTTTGACCACAGCCTGCCTCACTCCCACTGGTCCGTATTAATTGCACGCACGAGCCGCTGGCCATAATAGGCGGACACACCCCCGGTCCACAATGGTCACCAACGTCTGGACTCTGGAGTGTATGACGATGCCGCCGAAGCGCACCATTGGAGGGAGTGGCGACGCCAGGGAAGGTGAAGCACCCGCGTAACACGTGAAGCTGGCCATGGAGGTTTTCGTCGCCGCCGAGGAGGTCTCGCGTGGGTAGTAGCACGACCTTGACTTAGTCGGCGCCTTCGTGCCCCCCCCCCGCCAGCCGGAGCCGGAGGTCAACAGCAACTTCGGCAACGACTGCGACTCCGACGGAAAACCGGTTAGTCATCTATATACCCATTTGTGCGGCAAACATATCATGTGTTTTCTGGAATACAAATCCTATGGTTATGTTCTCTCAGTCCATGAAATCAGAGTAATTAAGATCCGTTAGATGCATGTAGTGTATTGATTGTTTGAATGTTATCCGTATAGAGTTAGTGATTAATTGTTTGTTCTGTACAAATGATTTTTGCTAATAATCCGACTAGGGTTAGCTTGCATGCTAATAATTCATGGCTAGAACTTGAGAATTGATTTTGAATGTCCTACATATATGTTTGTGCCTTTTATCTTTGTGATCTTGAGAATTGATTTCAAATGTCCTACATGTTATGCCATTTTTCTTTCAGATTGGTATGTACACAGATGAGGCTCCGGCCAGCGCCACCGCCGGATGTAGATCTTGGACTCACCTATGCGGCCAGAAGCGCCCATGGACCTAAGGAACCAGTTGAATCTCCGGTAGACCGCATCAGCGATCTCCCGAACGGCATCCTTGGGGAGATCATCTCCCTTCTCCCCACCAAGGATGGCTGCCGCACACAAGTCCTCGCATCTCGGTGGCGCACTCTGTGGCGCACCGTGCCTCTTAATCTTGACTGTCATCAGCTATCTCTCGATGATGATTCTGAACTCCCTAGAGCCATCATCTCCTCCCACCAGGGCTCCGTTCAACGCATCTGCATCCCGGCATGCTACCTGCTTGACATACCCTGCATGGTGGCCGCCTGGCTGACATCCTGTCAATTCGATAAACTCCAGCAGCTTGAGTTCTACCATGACTATGTATGTAACATACCATGAACCGATGTATCTGTGCCCTCACCACCGATGTCCATCTCGTGGTTTTCCTCCTCTCTCCATACCGTCACCTTCGCCCGGTGCCATCTAGCAGACAACCTGGTACAAATGCTTCGACTCCCACTGCTAAAAAAAACTTGCACTTATGGTGGTTGATCTGTCGGAGGCCACACTGCACATCATCATCCACTCCAGCTGCCCTGTACTAGAGCGCTTGCTGCTTCTTTTTGCAACAGAAATTCGTATCCGTTTTCTCAAAATAAAGTATCCCCACCTTGTAAGCATGGGAATTTGTTTATTTCGACACGATCTCGTCATCAAAGATGCCCCTTCACTTCAAAGGTTGCTCCTTGATTCTGGTATAGTACCTTCGCAAATAACTGTAGTCTATGCGCCTAAACTGGAGAACTTGGGTGCAATTCGTGATCCTTTATGTGGTTCAAGATGGTGTTTGGCTCCACACCTATTGAGGTATTGTATATTATTCACGTAAACTTTTGTAATCTTCCTTTTTCATTTGTGCGCATAAGTTAAGTATCATCTTGGAGTACACTTTTGGTACTAATATTATGTTCTATGCACAATGAAGAGCTTGTCCATCATATCAGTGGTGGTGGATTCTGTCAAGACCTTACATATCAATATGTGGTGTTTTGATATGAACAAGATTATTGGCTTGCTGCAATGCTTTCCATGTCTGGAGAATTTGTATATAAAGGTGATGATTTCACACACATTGAAAGCCCATATATAATGTACTATAATTAATCATTCAGCTATCACTCTTTCAACATAATCTTTTTTAGACATTAACTGTTTTCAATTTTCATCTCTATTTAGGCACTAACACATGGAGAAAAAGGTATAACCAATCGATGGTTCATGTAGCACCGGGATTTTCTCAGATCTCATGACATTCGTTTGAAGACAGTAACACTGGAAGGATATGCATCCAACAATGCAAACACTAGCTTTGTCACATTCTTCATGTTGAATGAGAGGGCACTATTGTCTGTGAGAATTAAGTTTTTTGAAAAGAAATTTCGTACGGTTGCAAGTGTTGAACAACATAAATAGGAGTTTCAGGTGGACCTAAGGACTCTGATCGTTCTCGGCTTCTATTTACAACAGCTTGTCATCATGTACTAGTAGAATTTCTGGCCGAGGATCTTGATTTTATGGATCAGACCGATCCATTTGATTGGGACTGCCGAAAACTTTGGTTGAGTTAGATGTCATTGTCCTGTTCAATCTGGATTTTGTCTAAACCTGATAAGCAATTAATCCTCGTTCTTTTGTACTATTTGTAAGCTCGAGTTAGATATTGTTTCCCTTTTCAACTCAGTTTTGACCCATATTTTCTTTCATACTGGGCCAATTGCTTTCCATTTCATTAATTAACATATAAATATTATAAGCATTCACAACATAGCGAAAGAACATCACTCTCGCAGGATCCTTGAGATCTTTGTTCATTACAAAACCCGCAAGCTCTTAGCGCCCGCCAGCACCCACAAACTTATTTTCAGCTAGCACAACAAAGCGGTTGTAATTCTTAATAAGAAAAGTTGCATGGTAGTTACAGATTTGGATTTGTCATTTGGGACCCACAAGGAAAAAGCCTATTTAGGGCAATTCCGACTCGACAGTAAACATTGAGAAACCTGGTTTTGAAATTACTATGAATCCAAAACTTGCCTCAAAATCATGAAACTTGGTATGGTGTTATGACATACCACCAACATGTTGTGGTCAGAAATTAGTCCAATTTGGGACAAGTTTTGGTACAAACTTCTTACAAACCGGAGCTTCTCTCAAAAAGGCTCATGGTTCCGAGAGGGACCTTGTCACCTATGTGTGCGAAATGGCATACGCTGTCTCTTCCCGCCTTGATTTATTTTACAGAGGCAACATGCAACTATAGTAGCGTCGTCCTAAAAATATGAAATTATTCATGGTTCGTTTTGCCTTTTTTATACATTATTTCAGTTTCCTAGGCATTTTGGAATGTACTTTGGTGTGTGCAAAGGTCACGTGTGTACTAGCCACATATTTAATTGGATGTTCAATCTGTTTATGGAATCGGGTCCTTATAAGTTATAAGTACATATGTTGTTATTTTGTGTGCAATGACATTGCACACGGACCATACTGGGGAACCCGTTGGTGATGATTTCATCAATCGCTGACAATTGTATACCACCAAGCATTTGCCCACAACACACACGGCTTATTAACAACAATCGTCTTTGTTATTATCGGTCTTCGCACACATTTATGATTACAGACCTGTTTGCCGTGTATCACACACATCTTGTTATATTGAAACATTTCTGTTCTCTTGGCTCAAAGCAAATAGTTCATCCGAGTGAACCGCATGCCGTATATCGCACACACCTTCATCTGGCTGACCGTTTCTTTTGTGTTGCCTAATCACAAACAGTTCATCCGAGTGAACCGTATGCTATATATCACACACACCTTCATCTGCCTACCTGTTTCTTTTGTTTCTCCTCATCGCAAATAGTTAATTGAACTAAACTAAACCTTCATCTGCCCATCCCTCTCCTAAGGCCCGGCCGCCCCATTCCCACCTAAACCTAGCCCGAGCCCCTCACGCAACCCCCTCCTCTCGGTCTCCCTCACGCCGCCAGGAGACAGCAAGCACGCTGCCCGATCCATCTACCTCTCGATCCCTCCCTCTCTCGCTATCTTCCCTTCCCCCTTCATCCTCCTCGTGCGCCGCACCTCCTGCCCCGAGCGCCGCCCCATGGAGCCTCCTTCTCCACTCCGGTGAGGCCGCCGCCGCGCCATCTTGCCTCCTCCTCGTCTCCAGCAAGGCTGCCGCGCCAAGTCCCTGAAGCCACGCCCATCGCCCTTCTCCCCTCGCGCCAGCGACCCGGAGCGCCGCGTCTCCGACCGCTCTCCTGCAGCCAGCACCTCCACCGTCGCTGCCTCGCCGTCGCCATGCCAGGAGCCTTGCGTGCCCGGAAGCCGCCGCCCGCACCTCGCCTGCGACTTCTCCGTGCCGGCGACCTCCATCGAGTCCCCCTGCTTCGTCCGGCCGGCGCGCCACCATGCTCCAGCGCCGCCTCGAGCTCATCTTCCTCGACCTCCATGCCGTCCCGCAGCTCCGTTGCCCCGCTCGATCTGGACGCGGGATCCCGAGCGCCTCGACCCGCTGCCTGCTTGCCAGAGCAGCAACAACAGCCCCATGCACTGCTCGGGCCTCCCCTGCATCCTCCTCACCGCTGAACCGGCCTCCTCTCCATCTCCTCTGTTCCCATGGGCCTCGACGCCCTTGTTACTGCGGCTGCTAGACCACCACGGCGCCATCAGGAAGACTCTGGCCACCACTGAGAACCCCCGGACCTGTCAAGATGTGTACACGGAGACCCAAGTCAGGAGACTACCGATGGCCCTCCAAGTTCAACAAATCGTCTACATCGGAGTACCACTACTTCAACAGGTGTACAACTACGCGGTTGCGCTGAGTAACCCTTCGGATTCGTCGAGTTCGACTACCCCGCAAGAACCGGAGCGCCAAGTACCTCTACCGCCTTCTTCGGAATCCTAAAAACGCCAAGTACCCCTTCAGTTCGGCAAGTCTGGAAGTTTGTCTTCACTGAACGTTCACACGACCGTAACCGGGACCGTCAGGCATCTTCTTTGAGATTTTTGCCAAGTACCACGATGACGCGTCTTGTTCATCTACCACCGTTTTCGGAACCGCTAAGAACGACAAGTACCTCGGCAAGTACCTTGACACCCGATGCATAGAACAACTACCATCGCCGACGACCCGAGTACCACTACCGTCGACCCTCGAAGACTCCGTGGACGTCAAGATCCTCGCCGTGACCTCGAACATCTACGGAATGTGCACGACTACAAAATGGGTACCACTACCGTTGCCAAAGACCCGTGTAATGGTATCGTCAAGTTCGACTATCGCCGCGTGAACAACTACTTCCACTAACGCCGTTGCGAGAACGTCTACTTCCCTCTATGAAGTCATTCCGCCCGAAACACATGCTTCGAAGGTATACCACCTAAACGACCTTTCGAGAATGAATGCATGTTGTATGAGATGCTCATGTTCGAACCGTGTCTGAGTTGTCATTGCACGTTCCTCCTCGCTTGCCATGCCGTCGACCCATGGGTAACACGGTATCCGGGATCACCCCCACCATCCTCGCATGATCCGCTCATCCACATTTTCTCTTGCACCGACATCTCAATGAGTGGTCAGATCACCCGGAATGTTGCCGTGGCACCATTTCCGTTGTAGTTGCCGTGGCACCCCTTTTGTTCCGCCATGGCGACCAAATGCTTCATAATACTCTTGTCAAACTTTTAATAAAAATTGCATAAACTTGCACATGTCATTCGCATCATGTTAACAACATCAAGAATGTTTAAAATTGTTGTTTGTATTAATTTGCTAAATGCATATGGGGATTTACCGGATTTTTGTTTTCTATATCCGGCCCCATTTAAATTTTTTAGATAGATAATTCCTTTTTGCTTCACCCTCTTGCCATGTTTAACAACATTTAATATTGTTGGGTACATAAACGAGATCGAACTAAATAACTTGTTGTGGTGTTTCGTCAATATGCAACTCGTTGCATATTAATCTCCACTTAATTTGTAGAATTGCTTGTGCACTTTGCCATGCCATGCTTCGTTAAACCGGACATGCATCATACTTGTTTGCGCATCGTGCCATGCTTATGTGGTGGTTGTTTACTATGTTGTTTGCTTTCTTTCCGGTGTTGCTTCTTCGGGTTGGTTCCAATAATGTCGCGTTTGTGAGGATTCATTCGTCTACGCCCGTTTGTCTTCCTCATGGACTCGTTCTTGTTTCTTGTGGGATTTCAGGCAAGATGACCATACCCTCGAAATCACTTCTATCTTTGCTTGCTAGTTGCTCGCTCTTTCGCTATGCCTATGCTGCGATACCTACCACTTTCTTATCATGCCTCCCATATTGTTAAACCAAGCCTATAACCCACCTTGTCCTAGCAAACCGTTGTTTGGCTATGTTACCGCTTTGCTCAGCCCCTCTTATAGCGTTGTTAGTTGCAGGTGAAGATTGAAGTTTGTTCCTTGTTGGAACATGGAGATGTTGTTCCTTGTTGGAACATGTTTATTGTTGGGATATCACAATATCTCTTATTTAATTAATACATCGATATACTTGGTAAAGGGTGGAAGGCTCGGCCTTATGCCTGGTGTTTTATTCCACTCTTGTCGCCCTAGTTTCTGTCATATCGGTGTTATGTTCCCGGATTTTGCGTTCCTTACGCGGTTGGGTTATAATGGGAACCCCTTGATAGTTCTCCTTGAATAAAACTCCTCCAGCAAGGCCCAACATTGGTTTTACCATTTGCCACCTAGCCTTTTTCTTTCCCTTGGGTCGGCCAGCCCAAGGGTCATCTTATTTTAACCCCCCCGGGCCAGTGCTTCTCTAAGTGTTGGTCCAACCCAGAGCACCGTGCGGGGCCGTCCCTTGGCAACTTGGGTTACGTTGGCTCCCGTACACTTAGCTTATCCAGTGTGCTCTGAGAACGAGATATGTGCAGCTCCTATCGGGATTTGTCGGCACAGTGGGTGGTCTTGCTGGACTTGTTTTACCATTGTCGAGGATGTCTTGTAACCAGGATTCCGAGCCTGATCGGGTCTTCCCGCTAGAAGGAATATCCTTCGTTGACCGTGAGAGCTTGTGATGGGATAAGTTGGGACACCCCTGCAGGGTTAAGAACTTTCGAAAGCCGTGCCCACGGTTATGGGCAGATGGGAATTTGTAAATGTCCGGTTGTAGAAAACCTAAAGTTGACCTTAATTAAAATCCATCGACCGCATGTGTAACCGTGATGGTCTCTTCTCGGCGGAGTCCGGGAAGTGAACACGGCGTTGGAGTTATGCTTGACGTAGGTTGCTCTAGGATGACTTCTTGATCATAGTTTCTCGTCTGTGCTTTGCCTTCTCTTCTCACTCTCATTTGCGTATGTTAGCCACCATATATGCTAGTCGCTTGCTGCAGCTCCACCTCATACCTTTTACCTTTCCCATAAGCTTAAATAGTCTTGATTGCGAGGGTGTGAGATTGCTGAGTCCTTGTGACTCACAGATACTTCCAAAACTAGCTTGCAGGTGCCGTTGAACCGTGCAGATGACGCAACCAAGCTCAAGGAGGAGCTCGATGAAGATCTTGCCCTTTGTGTTGTTTCGTTCTAGTTGATCAGTAGTGGAGCCCAGTTGGGGTCAATCGGGGATCTGTGTAGCAGTTGGGGTAGTCTTCTTTTATATTGGTTCTGTAGTCGGACCTTGTTTGTATCTGGATGATGTAATGCTTTATTCATGTAATTGTGTGAAGTGGCGATTGTAAGCCAACTATGTATCTCTTTCCCTTATGTATTACATGGGTTGTTTGCAAAGATTACCTCACTTGCGACATTGCTTTCAATGCAGTTATGCCTCTAAGTCATGCTTCGACACGTGGGAGATATAGCCACATCGAGGGTGTTGCACCTCCCGAAAGAGCGGCCTCCCCAGGCAGCCTCTCGAGGAGCGGAGATTTCTATGCAGGTACCCAGCCTCATGAGGCTACCATGACGCAAGCCATGATGACCAAGGCCAGACGGGTGCCATCGGGCGCAGACGGGGTAGTTTCCTCTTTGGTGCTATGGAAGCAAGGACTGGTGTGGGTTCCCAAGGAATCTGGCAAAGGTTTCCACTCCAGTGCAACAACACCAAGACCGCGAGCACGGCAGGACGGATGCCATTGCCGAGCCCACCACTGCGTCATGACTAGAAGCTTTGCAGGCGAAGACCACCTTTCATCAGGACACGATGTACTACTTGTCCCCTTTCAAATTGTCAACTGTGGGATCCTTTCCCGCGTAAGTTTTGGGGGAAGAGGACCGAGGCCACTATTAATATAGGTTAGCCACCACCATAGGAGGGATACTAATTCCTCACCCTTGAACCTCGCGAGGTTGTTCATCCCTTGTACTAGTTCCTCCTCAACCCCTCGTGAGGCCATTCCACCGCAAAGCAGGACTAGGATCTTACACCGCAAGGTGGCCTTAACCTTGGTAAACTGTCGTGTTCTTATTCTTCCTTTCTCACGCGAATCGGGCTAGGCTATGGGGCGACGAGCTGGTAGTCTGGATAGGTTGAGTTCTTTGCACACGCCCCAGAGTTCGAACCTTTCTTGGGTCTGCGGAGCCCTGAATCCGACATCTGGCGCGCCAGGTAGGGACACGTCGAAGTCCTTCTTCCATCGTTTGCTCCACCTCCGTTCCATCGCTCCCATGGACGACGCTCACCGTGTCCGTGCCAGGCGTCGGGCTGCCCATGTCGCCCAGATGATGCCCGTGGGCAACGGCGCTCCTTGTCGCTCTACCTCCCCGGTGGCTAACGCTTCCACTAACCTTGCTCCTCATGAGCAGCAAGATTCATCACTGCCGCCTTCTGTGTGGCGTGATGGCCGCACCGTGAATCCATCACCCACTCCTGCCACAACATCCTCCTCCCATGCTCGTTGTGGACCGGCGAATGCAGAGGCTGCGCTGCTTATGGTGCGCGAGCTCCTGCGTTATCGCCCCGCCAACCACCTCTACGACGACTGGCTCGGCCGCATCGCTAAGCTTGTTAATGCCGCCAGTGAGGCTCATGCGTTGTCCCGCTCACTATGCGGCCACTCCTCCCCCTCTGCGCGGCGCTAACCCGGAGCCCAGGCGCGACGCGCCCCTGCGCGACCCACAACGCGGGGTGCCGACAAGAGATGAATCAAGCTGCCAGGTGGTGCAACGGCCGCAGGCCGATGCGCGCGCGCTCCCAGTGCCTCAGCGCCAGCACCAAGACCTCGCGCCCCCAGAGCATGTGGCGTGCGGTTGTCGGGACCGAGCTCCCCCAGTGCGCGCCGTGCATGTCAGCGCGGTGGCCTACCGTGTCTTCACCCTGGAGCAACGCCGCGTCATCTGGCCCGACAAGTTCAAGCCAGATGTGCCTCTCCGCTACGATGGCACCCCCGACCCCGCAGAGTTCCTCCAACTTTACGTGCTGAGCATCGAAGCGATGAAGGTGTGCTCCCGTTTGGATCGCTACCTCCTATGATAGGCTTTGAACATGGAAGCAAGACCCACTATCACCCGACGTAGGGCCCGATGTCCCTCCATACCGCAGAAACCAAGAAGGCCAAAAAATTTGCTGCTGCTAAGGATAAGGAGGAACGTAAGGCTCTTATCACCGACGCTCGTAATCTGCTAAAAAGTAGTGACACCACTATCAAGCACTCGCTCACCACTCACACAAGAAAGCAAAATCAATCTCCTGGAGAGGCTCGATATGGCTGCTTATCATCTGTCTTGGTATGTGAATAATGCAAGATCAAACAAAAATGCTAACTCACTTTGCAACTATCGACGAAAGCATAGTCAATCAAAAAGTTACATGCTCAGTTGAGCAATGGTTTCATTGAAACTTGTACTTCAATACTGGAGGGTGAAACAAAATATCCTAACCTAATAAATGAGCCCTATGTCCTTTCTCCGATTCAGTGGATCACAAGACCACATTGGATTAAAGAGCTTGTTATGCAAGCAATCATGAATGAGTTCTGGACACGTGCTCTAAAGGGTGTAACTATTTTTCTAGGATGTAGCCCATCCATCATCAATGAGCTAAACCATTTCAATTCAGTCATGCTAGTCTCGGCAAGTCACATTACAACTGGCGAAAACGGAAGTGAAAATAGGTTCAATTTACTATCCAATGAGGCACCAGCGCCTCGCTCTAATGATCTTCAACGCCAGCTGCAACAGCTCCAATATCAATTGAGAGAGCTACAACAACAAGTAAATGATCCATCTTCACATGCCGGAGGCACGCCAAGGCACCATGCTTCTCGCCAATAACAATCCCGACCTCAACCTCCATCTCATGATGGGGCTAGATCAAGGTTCCAAGCTTGTGGAAACTTTTCGCAAGACCTCAAGTCATCGCAAATGGGTGAGCTCGACCCCATGTTCCTAGTTATCGTCCGCAACATGACCGTAATACTTGGGCTCCTCGTCGGAGCTTCCCCACTACTTTGTCCTATCGACTAAGGGAAACAGAACTACCCCTTGTTGGAACACTTGGTCATGCCAGGAATGGCGACCAGTGTCCCCAAGAAGGGAGCAACACCCTCATGAGAATCACCATGAGAACAATGTACGTTCATCATGGCCAAATGCAAACAGGGGGCAAGAAAACAAAATGCCTCCACCACCTCAAACTTTGCGAAGCACAAGATTTGGTGTGTCGCCTTCTTTGGCACCACCTTTGATAAATGCTCAAGAGTCTCAACCTCTTCTTCTGACTCCATCTATTCCACCAAGAGCTCCATACCCCATTGGAGTAAACCAACACAAGCGAGACAAGTGTAGAAGGAATCAGCGAGCACTCTATCAAGAGTTAAAAGAACTTGTGCTCGGTAATGTACATGTACGAGTCAGGTCAGATGGGCCTTGTAAAATCCCATGACCGACGCTCCACACGCCTTCCATGTTTTTCGTTGTTGATGTGTGATTTAATTGTTTGTTGCATTTCATCATGTCATCATCTGCATTGCATCCGTGTGTTTTCATAAACTTCCATCTGCTTGTAGTTGCTGCTTCTTCCTTGTCTATGTTGACCTCCTCTTAGATCAACCGGACCGATCTCTTCTCTCTTTTCTCCGAGCCCATCAAACCCCTTGCCTCTAGTGCCTTAAACCCCTCGTGCGTGTCCGAAAGCTTCCCCGAACCCGAACCGCTCGGTCGTGACCAATGGGTCGAGATCATCCCCAAACATCCGTAAAACATTTTCGGTTTTTTCTTTGTACTCCCCTAGCCTATTTATCTCAGGACGTCCGATTACGATCGGAGGGACCGAATAGCCCTAAATTTATCTGATTTGCTATAAATAGTGAGCAACCCTAGTTTCTAGGGGAGATGTCCCATCCATCCTCCTGCCGCCGCCACCTACTTGCCTTCTCTATCTCGGGATCCATCCTGCCGCCACCTGGTCTCCTTGATTCCAATGTCGACCAATATACATCGGATTCCTTTGATCCAACCATGCACCGATCCGTCCAACCACCACAGCCCAACTCCTTCCTTGAATCCCCTCGCGGCCAACCTGAGCCAACCACCTCTCGATCCCCGCGCTATCAGCCACGCTCGGGAGGAGCCCGATACCCTTTGCACCTCAATCCCTAGTCGCCAAGTACCTCGCGCCTAAGGGCCTCATCGACCACCATCACCTCGAGTTGCTGCGCAGGAGCTCCACCTTGCTGGAGTAGCCAGTGGGCCAGGCCGCCCTGCCGCACCTCTTCTTTCTCCCCTGGTTCACTTTCTCTTTGACTCTCTCTCTCTCCCGACTCAAATCGCTCCCTCTCCCATCTCTGTCTCGTCTCACAGAAAGCCCCGAGGAGCTACACTCATCCCCGACGCCGACAAAGCTCACAGCCGCCATGGATCCTGACCTCCACGCCCTAGAACCGGCCCCTCCGTCGGATCCTGCTACCTAACCCCGTTCCCCGTCGCCCAGGACCTCCTCCGTGCGCCATGTCCCGTCGAGCCACCGCGCCAAGTCCCCTGCTCCACCTTTGCTTCTTTCGAGCAAGGTGGAAGACATGCCCTATCACTCCAGTTGACCCGCGGCCACGTTTGGGCCACCTCGTGCGACCTTCCCGCCGGCCCAACTGCAACACGCCAAGCCTGCCTCCACTTCCGGCCCGAAGGCCCAATGTGAGCCACAGCCCAATCCATCTATGTTGCCTATGTGACGCCCTGGGCATTATTCCTTTGTCTTGTGCTCACTGCTGAAGGCCCGTGTATCTCCAGATTTGGCATGTATCAATTTTTCCCAGATCCGTGATTTTATCTAAATATCCAGAGAATTACAGATTTCCAGAAAAACCCTCTATGTTCATGCATAGCATATCTCATAAACCGTGCATCGGAATTAAACATACTATATATGTAAAATGCTTAGAATTTGTTGTACTTTCATGATTTGCAACTTCCATCCAAGATAAAAATGTTTAAACTTGTTGTTTGCATTAATTTGCATAAATGACATGTTAAAATTGTTGCATTCATAACTAAATAATTATAGCTCTGAATTAAATAAACTTTATATGTAAATGGGGTAGAAAAATGCATATATTAACATGGTGCACTTATTTTGCATGTTTAACAACTCTTAAATATGGTTTAGGGAAGAACAGTACTAAATTCGAAAATTGCATACGGGGATTTTCTGGAATTGTCGTTTGTTGTTTTCTACCTCATTTAAACTTGCCTAAATAGGTAGTTTGCATATGCTTCACCTCTTGCCATGTTAACCAACATTTAATCCTATCTTGTACATAAGCGAGAGCGAAGTAAATAATCGAATGGTGTGTTTCATCAATATGCAACTCATTGCATATTGAGCTCCACTTAATTTGTAGTATTGTTTGTTGCACTTTGGCAAGCCATGACTCATTAAAAGGGACATGCATCATACTTGATTGTGAATCATGCCATGATTATGCTTGTTGGTTTACTATGTTGTTTGCTTCTTTCCGGTTGCTTCTTCTTGATAGTTCGGTAACGCTGCGAGTGTGAGGATTCGTTCTACTACGCCAGTTCGTCTTCTTCATGGATTCGGTCTTCTTCCTAGCGGGATTTCAGGCAAGATGACCATTACCATGGATATCACTACTACCTTTGCTTTGCTAGTCGTCTCGGTGCTATTGCTATGTCGTGCTACCTACCACTTGTTTATCAAGCCTCACAAATTGCCATGATAAGGCTCTAACCTTTCCATCATCCGAGCAAACTATTGTTTGGCTATGTTACTGGTTTGCTCAGCCCCTCTTATCGCGATGCTAGTTGCAGGTGCAGTTTTAGGTTGTTCCATGTTGGGACATTGATATCATGGAATATCACAATATCTCTTATTTAATTAATGCATCTATATACTTGGTAAAGGGTGGAAGGCTTGGCCTTTTGCCTGGTATTTTGTTCCATTCTTGCCGCCTTAGTTTCTGTCATATCGGTGTTATGTTCTTTGATTTTGCATTCCTAACACGGTCGAGGTTTAAGCCCCCCCCCTCGAAAGTTCGCTTTGAATAAAACTCTTCCAGCATTGCCTAACTTTGGTTTTACCATTTTCTTAATAACAACTAAAAATTTCATACGGACCGGCTAGCACCCGAGGACTCTTAATCAACAACCCGGGCTAGTGCTCCTCATGAGTGTTGGTCCAAACTAGGTGATGTCCGGCGCCCCCTGGGCAACCAGGGTCTCAGCCAACTCAACGTCTTGCCCATCCTGTGTGCCCTGAGAACGAGATACGTGCGACTCCTATCAGGATTGGCGGTACATCAGGCGGTCTTGCAGGTTTTGTTTTACCATTGTCGGAATGTTTTGTGCACCGGGATTCTGAGAACGAGATTTACCTCCGCGGAATGTGATGTTTGTGATGGACTAAGTTGGGACGCCCCTGCAAGGTTTAATCTTTTTGAGAGCCGTGACCGTGGTTTTGTGGCAGATTGGAAATTTATAATATCCGATTTTACAAAAATTGACACCATATCCGAAATAAAATACACCAACCATGTGGGTAACCGAGATGGTCTCTTTTTGAGTGAGTTCGAGAAGAGAACACGCTGGGGTTATGTTTGACTCGTAAGTAGTTCAGGATCACTTATTGATTATTACTAGTTGTGACCGACATGCGTAGTCTACTGTTCTTACTCTTGTACTCGTAAGTTAGCCACCATACAATGCTTAGTGATTGCTGCAACCTCACCACTTATCCATTCCATACCCATTAAGCTTTTCTAGTCTTGATACCCATGGTAATGGGATTGCTGAGTCCTCATGGATCATAGATTACTACAACAAGAGTTGCATGTACAGGTTAAGCGATGCTTTGACATGAGAGCGATGCTTGCTTGTTTTGTAGTTCTTCTGCTTCTTCTTTGTTCAAGGGATAGGTTCTGGGTTGGGCGCCTGGGATTGGCAGGGTGGATATCATTCTTATTTTCGTTTGATTTCATTCGTAGTCGGATCCTACTCGTCTATATGATGGTTTCTATGTAGTGATGTATTTATGTATTCATGTTGTAGCTTGTGGCGAGTGTAAGCCTTTATCTTGTATTGTTATCTATTCATTACATGGTATGTTGTAATGATATCCACCTTGCGATGCGCTCAAAATGCAGTTGTGCCCCAATCATGAGTTCATCGCGTGATTGGGATAGAATTGCATCTTAGGTGCTAAAGTTGGTATCAGAGTCTTACTAACTAGAGGAGCCCCCCTTGATTGATTGAACTGTTGCCGTTGTTGAATCTAAAAAACTATTTTCATTCTAGTTA
The DNA here is from genome assembly GCF_056163025.1 of Triticum urartu. Lineage (NCBI taxonomy): Eukaryota > Viridiplantae > Streptophyta > Magnoliopsida > Poales > Poaceae > Triticum > Triticum urartu. The sequence continues at coordinate 241,014,353 of NC_141876.1, forward strand.
TATCATAGAGTAGGAATTCTTTTTACTCCTTATCCCCTTCGTCACTCTGGTGAGGACTCGTGACATAGGTGTTTTGATTCCATTACTGTTCCTACTCAATTTTTTTAGATCACGTGGGTATTTTGTAATCGGTCCGATATCATTGTTATGGGAACTCTGTTCTTGGTGCCTCCTGTCATTTAGGGGTTGTGGCAGTGTCCCGGGGAGTTGAGCTCTAAGGTGTTTTCATCATAGTGCTTATTGTTTGAGTTCTCAAATACCAGAGGATGCCGACATCGAAAGCGCTTCTATACTCTTTGTGGTGAGAGTAGTTTCGCGCCACCCAGTAGTTGGGAGAGTGATCAGATGTATTGTCATAGCTAGTATAGCTGCTGGCTTTCGAAGGTCTGAGGTACACAGTTTTTGAGGTTCTTGGTTATGTGTTGATGGAGGCAGTACATTTGGAGCGTAGAATTATGCTAGGAGTTGTGTGATGATATTTTGCTCCTTGTACTTGTTGTACCAGATTGCAGAACCGAGAATTTCAGGAGTTCATGGGTGGGGATTCAAGTAGTTACCTAGGATAGCTTTATGACAGATGTATGATATGAGATTGGGGTTCGACGTCTAGTGGTCCGCTTGTCCATGGTCGTTTTTACAGTGGTCTCGTTGTGTCTTAAAGAGTCCTTGGCTATGCAGACTCGGGGATGCTTCTTATGTCATGTGCACTGCCTTGTACATGATGCTGTTGTACGATCGAGCCTGTGTGGGGCCCACCACGAAAACTTCGGACGAAACCTCTATCATATGTTTGTTTCGGCTTATTCCGTAAGCCAAATCCTTTGTTTTGTTCTGAGTTGTGGTATTCGAGTTGCTTCAATGTCAAGTGTTGATTCCATACCTTTCCTAAGCGGTGTTCTCATATTTCTATGTGAATGCTAATCCTTTTGCATCATTGAGATTGTCATGTCAATCCTTTTCAACCGGTGCACTTCTCTTCAAGTTATTCCATACGGGAGCTGTTGAGAAGCCTAAGGATTTGTTTGTTCCATCCGTCCCAAGTTGTCTTCATTTTTCCACCCTCCCACCCTTCTACTCCAAGAAGCAAAATTCTTAGATCAAGTATCCATTTTATTCATGTGAAGTCTCTTCATTATTTTCCTTCAATGTTCTTATTGGGTGATTCTCATGAAGATGCCAAGGAAGCTTCAAGTTTATCATTCTTCGTTCTCTTTTCTTCTTTGGTGGACTTAATTCAAGCTTTCGGTGTTGATCATATCCCTTTCGTCCTTTCATATGATTTCTCATGCCGGTGCACCTCTTATTTATTCACTTCTCTCTATCGCTTCTCCAGAGTGTTGAAGATATATCAGAAGATTCATGTTTCCATTCTTAATCCTTTCATGCTATTTCTAGGTTCTTACCTTATTCTTATTCAAGATATTTAATTCAACTGGTGCAATCTCTCTCTTAAAATCATTTCAACGGTGTTACTTTTGAGTGGGCCCTAACCCACAGGTCTTTTCCCAGGATCTTACCTAACTATTCTAATTTTTCTGGAGTGATTCTTAATTCTTTCCAAAGTTTGACGTAAGAATGAATTATTATCAGTCATATGCCTTCTCCAAGATCGGTTTCAAATTCTTTTCATATTTGGATCAATATTTATATTCTTCATTGTTCTGGAGTGTCTCAATAATCTTGGTGGTGTTCCTCATCGTCATTCTCAGATCTTGAAGACCGAAGAAGAGTTTTTCTCTAAATCTTGGTCCATTCTCTTGAAGGTTCATGGTTCTAGCTTCGTGCCATCCTCATAATTGTTTTCGATTGTGAGAGTTCTTTTCATATTCATCAGAAGCATTTCAGGAGTCATTCCAGTTTGATTATCTGGATCCCATCATTGCAGAATTATTCATTCTCATCTTTAAGCTCTCGTCCTCCAATTATTCCAGTGTTGCATTCAAGATTTCTCTCTCTTCTCATTTCAGATTCATTCTCTAATTATTCTAAATCGATGCCTCTTCATTCGTCTCCATATTCTTCCGGTGCTTTATTCAAGTATTCTCCAGTCATCTCGTGATCTATTTGTTCTTTTATATCTAAATTCCATCAAGTATCTTTATTCATTTAATAATTCTTCCCGGTGATTCCTCGCTTTGCTATGTTCACTTTCAATTCTTACAGTGATTCATTGAAGACCTTCCCAAGATTGTCCTATCTCTCTTTAATCATTTTCAGTGATAATAAGTAGTATGTAAAATCCATTGCTTGTAATCAATTTAATTGATGAAGGATAAGCATAGCGTAATTCTTATTCTTGTTTCATCAAGAATATTCAATTCCTTATTCCAGAGGTTCATTAAAATTCCAGATCCTAATTTGTCCATCTTTCTTTTCTGGTGTTCAAAGTTTTCTCATTACATCGCCATAGAGCTCCATCTAAATCATCACGAAGTTTTGATATTTTTCAACCATCACTTCCTGCCTACCATTTCTTTTCTTACGAGAGTTCTCACAAAGGATCAACATGGTGGTTCGTTAAGGATTCAATTCATTCTTCAAGTGTTCGTCAACATCCTTGTTGGAGGAGATCAAGCATTCTTCATCGTGCATTGTGAAATGCAATTCTTTCTACCTTATCTTTTGAGGTGGTGTTATGTCACTCTTGACAATTTCCCTTCATGTTTCATGATTCACAAGTTGTTAGGAATGAGATATTTTAAACCCATCGTTTGTTCACGAGAACATTCCAACCCAACAATTTCTTTGTTGGTGTTATCTTGGTATAGATTTCACTTAAGTCCTTCCCTATGAATGTTGCTAATTGTGGTGTCTATCGATAATCCAAGTTTCCTCCTATTCTCATGGTAAAATAAGTTTTTCATCCCTTCGGTGCTCTCACTCAAATATTTTGTTTCCGTTAGTGGCAGAATTTCACCTCAAGATTTGAGATGTTTTTCATAAGCCCACGACAAGCTTATTCTTTGTGTTGTTGATTTTCCAACAACTACGTTCAATCCTTCTTTGCAAGGATGCTTTTCAAATTCAATTTTGATAGAAGTTGTCATTTACTTCTCTGTTCTCTTATTATGATGATCTACCTTCTATTCTTTCGTTCCGGAGGCATGGTGATGTTGCTCTCTTTGACCCATCATCTCGTTTTGTCAAGATCATATTCTTTTCTTGCTTTTCCATTTAGCAGGAGTGTTGTGTCCTCTGTTGAATTTCTTTTCATCTTATCAAGTCTTGCCTCTCTTTTGAACCAGATTGTTTTCTACTTCGTTCATCTCTGTTGTATTCTTTCTTTCAAGTTGTTCAACCTCTCAACGTTTGTGGTTTCACTCGTTTCTCAAAGAAGCAACTTGTTTAACCTCTCCCTCTTCATCCATTTTCATAAGTGGGGGAGTGTTGTAAGAACCCAAGACCAATGCTCCAGACGCCTTCCATGTTTTTCGTTGTCACCGTGTGATTTAATTGTTTGTTGCATTTCATCATGTCATCATGAGGATTGCATCCGCGTGCTTTCATAAAACTTGCATCTGCTTGTAGTTGCCACTTCTTCCTTGTCTCTATTGACCTTCTCTTAGATCAATCGGACCGCTCCCTTCTCTCTTTTGTCTGAGCCCATCAAACCCCTTGTCTCCATGGCCTTTCTCAAACCCCTCATGTGCGTCCAAAAGCTTCCCCGAACCCAAACCGCATGGTCATGACCAATGGGTCCGAATCATCCCCAAACATCCGTAAAAGAACTACTGTTCCTTCTTTGTACTCCCCTAGCCTATTTATCTCGAGCCATATGATTATGATCAAAGGGACCGAATAACCCTAAATTTATCTGATTTGCTATAAATAGTGGGCAACCCTAGTTTCTAGGGGAGATGTCCCATCCATCCTCTTGCCTGCCACCACCTACCCGACTTCTCTATCTCGGGATCCATCCTGCCGCCACCTAGTCTCCCTTGGTTCCCTTCTAACTATATTATATATATTTAAATTATTTTATATGTTATTATATATTATTGTTATTGTCATCATATAGATACTTACATATATAAGAAAACAATATCCCAGATCTTATTAACTTATAAAAATAATTTCTTTAAAATAAAATCCTGGATTTTTTTACATTAAGGCGACAAAAATCCTGGTGATTGTGTACAAAAGCTTGGTAAGATTTAAGGATCAATGTAATAATAAATCACTTATTATTTAAATATATTTATAACAAAATGCTCAGCCCCTGTTTATTTTTTGATAACATTGCTGCGCCCAACCCAACATTATAATTAGAAGCAACCCACTAAAATCGTGTATCTCTATAAAGTTCGAATGACCTGTAATTTTTTAGGAAAAAAATAAATGGGCCGCACGGATGCTACATTATTAGTTCAGCCATCCTAGCAAATTCGTGTATTTCGAGAAAGTGAAAATGGGCTGTAGTTTTAAAAAAATGGGCTGCATGGACGCTACATTATTTGTTCACCCAACCCAGCAATGGACTATAATTCTCAACAAAAGAGAGATCAAATGGTTTGTAAATTCTGAAAAAATGGGTTGAATATGTGCCACATTTTTGGAGGTTGAAATCTGGGCCAATAGGTCGAAGCCAACGCATGTCGTTGTCAACTTAGTTGAAAATGATTCTGACATCGTTAGCCGTTGCATTATATCCAACGACCGGCATCCATCTTCAATCTCTCTTCTTCTTCCTCCAGCACCGTCGGGACCATCTGCTCCCGCCTCCTGCTGCTAGCAGCTCTGCTTAGCATGCTTCTCTATGAAGCGCTACCACACCGCCGACCAATCCATCCCTCCACCCTTACACCGCCGACCGCACGAGAACCAGTTAACCCTCGTACACCTCTCCATCCGCGACTCCACTCCCGCATTTTCCCATCTCTGGCTCATCGCTGTCCGACACCTCATCCTCGTCCACCACCTTGGATGCGCTCGGTGCGTCATGGTCAACAAAAAAAATGAAAACTCCCCCTGCTAGATGGGACCCACCATAGTGGGAGGCTGACTTGTGGACCTGCTAAGTTGACGGGGACGGGGGGCTTTGTCAACTTAGTCAATATGAACGATTCTAGCTCCATTGACCATACGATGTCCATCCAACGGCCGTAGTGCTTCTTCAACCTCTGGTCTTGTTACTCCAGCCTCCAAAACAGCGTCGGTCGTGCCGCCTTCTCCTTCCTCCCGTGGCCGGATGTGCTGCTGTGGAGACCTGACCGCCCCCTGCTACTCCCACCACTGGCTAGGCCATCACTCTACTCACACACACTCCCTGTTATTCTGCGGCGATGGTAGTCTCGCACCGCAACCGAACCAGTCAACCCTCGTACTCCTCTCCGCGTGAGCATCCACTGCCGCATCTTCCCCGGCTCCGCGTCGCCCCCTTCGAAGGCCTCGCCGTCGTCCACTGCAATGGTGCTCTCGGTGCGGCGTTGTCAATGTGGTCAATGAACGACTTCCATCTAAAGAGTACTCTGCGTGGAGAGGCCGACAGTTGGGTCCACGGCCGCAGCAAGGAAGTGCAACCTTATTACACGCAAAATAATGATTCCTCCACGTGACAGCAGGGACCCACCGGATGGGCCACCGTATTTAGTGAAAAAATGTTTCCCCCTGACTACTGGGACCCACATGCTACATCTTCGGACGCAAGGAAGTGCTTGACAGTCGGGACCCACCTAGTCGAAGCATATGTAGCGTTGTCATTCTAGTCGCAAACGTGTATGTACATACTGGTTGATCTGCCTGTCTACAGGCTGCAGCGATGAACTGTGGCTGAGTAAGGAAGGACATGCGTCGTAGTAGAGGTGCACACGTAGCATGTACACGTACGTATAGTCAGGGTGCAACAAAGTAAATACGGCCACGTACATACATACGGGCGGGGTGTCGAACGTCTACTCGCGCATACGTACGGCCAGGGCTCGTGTACATGGAGAGGCAGTGACGGTGTCTTGTTCATCGGCAGCCAGCCGGCTGGGTCGGAACAGAGAAACTGTGTCGTCATGTTCATCGGGAGGCAACGGAACGCGTGCGGTTCATCAGGAGCCAACCAGCTTGGATGGAACTGCCGATAGAAACGAGGCCTGGCGTACCGCAGAACAGAGTAAACGGTCTTCTGTTCGACCGGCCACGGTCGAAACGGGATCCTATTCATCGGGAGGGGTCTGGCGTCCAGCAAAATGGAGGAAACGCACTTGTGTTTGAGTGCCTATGGTCGAAACAAGGTCTTGTTGATTGGGAGGGGTGTGGTGTACCACAAAACGGAGGACACGAACTTGTGTTGGAGCGCTACTATCGAAACAGGGGTCTGGTTGATCGGGAAAGGTGTGGCGTACCGTGAAACGGGATTCCACGGGCTACTGTTCATCTCCACTGTCGACCTCCTCTAGCCTCCATGGGCTACTGTTTATCCACCGCTGACCTCCTCCAGCCTCCACCTGCGACTGGTCATCCACGGGCTCCTCTTTATCCAGCCTCCACCGCTCCTCCACCAGCTACTGTTCAACCAACCCTCTCCATGGGGTCCTGTTCAACCACCCCTCCATGGGCTACTGTTCATCCAGCCCTCCATCGGCTACTGTTCAACCAACCCTTCATGGGGTCCTGTTCATCCAGCCCTCCATGGGGTCATGTTCATCCAACCCCAACCGGCTCGATCGACCGGGGTCCTGTTCATCCAGCGGCAATGGCCTCTACTAACATGGGGTCCTGTTCATCCAACCCTCCACCGGGAATTGTTCATCCAACCCCCCAACAACGCTCACTGTTCATCAAGAGGCAGCAGGTTCGATCGGCTTCAGTTAGTAGTAGTAGCGAAGGAATTGCTCGACCGGGTTCAGTTAACAGCCAGATCGATCGATCGCTTGTGTTTAGTAACACGTAGCCTATAGTGCAATCGCTCGGGTTCAGTAGGCGAACACCTCGCTCGGGTTCAGTTAGAGCGCAACACCTCGCACACACGCGCATATGTGTACGACAGAAATGTGCAAACCTTCGTGCATCGCTCGGCCCCGAGCACCCATCGTAACTGGGAACTTCCCGATATTTTACTTGCCCTCGCTTCTACCATGGTTTTTTTTCCATCATGGACGGCCCAAAGAATGTCATGCAGCTGCCTCTCCGGCTCGCCCAGGATGAAAAGCCCAATTTTCTGTCATGATTTTTTGTCATAGAAGTAGGAGCCCACCACATCTATGATAATACCGGGTTTTGTCATAATTATCGTCATGGATGTCTCATAAGCATGACAGAATTTTTTTTCGTTCGGCCCAAAATGTCACGGATGTGTCTTTTTTTGTAGTGCTCGCACGACACACGTGTCACGTGGGGGCACATATATTGTTTTTCTATTTGGATGATTAATGTTCCTGCTTTATTGCTTAACCGAAGCATGGTACGTATCCGTTGTTGGTCTAACGCTCATGGTTCGAATAAATAGTCCATTTGGGATATTGGTTCTCAATTATTAATAATCACCCGTTTGTAATTAGATAAAGATTACATCAAAACTGGTCTCAAATTTGACAAAAAAGTACAATGCCACTTTGTATTGGTGTCCATATGACAACACGATAAGTTTCATGAACTTCAAATAAGTTTTGGATGTACTAGATTTTAAAAATAAAGATTCTCAATGTTTGAAATTTCTTGCACGGGGAGTAAACATGCACCCAGTGAGACACATGTGTTTTTGCAGTCCATTTAGGTGCATTGTCACGTGTGCATGTAGCTCAAATCCGTAGAAAATCAATCGATTAATGTACTAAAACGTCTAATGATCTCTATTTTTTTGAAATTAAAATGTCCCTCCTTTGGTAACATATGTTCATCGTGGGATAATTTAACATGCATCGTAGTAGCGGTGGATTCGCGGTGTGTGTGGGTGTGGGTGTGTGCGTCTGGGGGTGGTGGGTGGGTCGCAGTACACTATGAGTTGTGAGCCACCGTGTGGGTTGACCGTTTTGTTAGGCAGGTGTGACGACCCGAGACCGACGCTCTAGATGCCTTCCAGTTATTTCATTTTCGCCGTGTGATTTATTTGTTTGTTGCATTCATCATCGCACCATCCGCATTGCATCCGCATGTTTTCATAAAACTAGTAGTCATTTGTAGTTGTCGCATCTTCCTCGTCTCCGTTGACTTTTGTCAGGCCCCTTGTCTTTGTCGACCTCTCTGTAAGTGCAGCTAGTGCCACCCCTAGTTGGTTTTGGAGTATTGACGACAAACTTGGTTGAGGGACTAATGTGTTTGTGAGAATTGCAGGATAACACATGTAGTAGTCCCTTATTGATTCGGTTTACCTACCAGAGTTGACCCCTAAAAATGTGTGAAGACATTGAAGACAATGGTGGTTCGTGAAGACATTCACGATGAAGATTATGACACAAGAACACATTCATATGAAGACTATGGAGTGCGAAGACATAGTTGTTTCGTAGTTTCCTTTTCTGCTTTGTTGAGTCATAGGAACCACCGTACTGTTAAGTGGGGTCCAAGTGAACAAAGTCAGAGTGACTGAAGTGATGCTCAACCAAATCCAATGTCTCCGAGCGAAGATAATGAGAGCAAATCTTATCCAGAGCTGGATGAGTCAGCTTTACTTGTAGCCCAAGTCAAGCTGTCGCGTGTGTTTGAAATCCGACCGTTGGACACTGTTGGTTCCTTAGTGACCCAGGGTCATTTCAGACAAATTAGGTCGGGTTACCTCCTCTTTATAAATAGCCCACCCCTACACCATAAATTGGTGGCTGCTCAGAGTTAGTGCACGGCTTTTGTCGTTTGAGAGCAACCCACCTCCAAAGCATTTTAGAGAGATCCTTGTGAGGACAAAGCCCTAAACACCCAGAGCCAAAGAGTGTTAGGCATCACCGAAGTCTTTTTGTCTGCGTGATCTGAAGACTTGTTACATGTGAGGACTATGAATCCTCCAGCCGGTTAGGCGTCGCGTTCTGAGCATCCAAGAGTCATTGTGGATCGCTGGTGAACGAAGTCTATGAAGATTTGGAAGTCTACCTTAGAGACTTACCAGAGTGATTGGGCAAGGACTGGGTGTCCTTAGCTCAAGGGGAATAAGGTGAAGACACGGTCTTCTGAGTTGAATCTCGGCCTCCCTAAGCAACCGTACAGTTGTCACAACAACTGGAACTGGTCTACCAACTCCTTGTCTTCACCAAGCAACTAGTTCTATCCTTCACTTTACTTTACTTTATAGTTTGTGTTCGTGAAGTCATTGCTTACATGTATGATCCGATTAACTTCACTGAGTGAAGACTGTTTACTGTTAGGCTTCATACTGTCTTCCATCCTGATCCTTACTACCTAGTTGCTGATAGTCTTCGTGCTTTCACTTTATTGCAATCTTGACTATGGCTTGTCTAGTGTAGTCTACCTTTCGCTGGATATCAATAGGTTCATTTGTACTGTTTGTCTTCAAAGCCCCCGTGTTTTGAAGACTTTCATAAAAATCGCCTATTCACCCCCCTCTAGTCGATAACTAGCACTTTCAATTGGTATCAGAGCAAGGTGCTCCCTTGTTCTACGTGACTCAGTTTAACCACCTGGACTTTTAGCTACGTCGACTGCAGGGACAATCAAGGTCTCTGTTGTGTGCCCCATTTTTGATGATCATGATTATCCCCGATGGAAGGCTATGATGAGGAAGCGCCTCCTTGCTATGGACAGTGAGCTTTGGACTGTCATGGAGATTGGTCTCACCGATTTATGCAAGATGGCGTGTGCTGACAATATTCAGAAATATACTTTTCTGAATACCAAAGCGAAGGCTGTTATATGCTCTTGTCTGTTGAGAGATGAGTTTAGGTGCGTCATGCATCTCTGCAATGCAGAGCTTATATGGGACCGGATCCTTGACATTTATGAAGGTCATCGAACATGTCAGGACTCGTGGTTCCTCGAATTCAAAGAGTCACTCAAAACAATGACTCCCGGACCTGAGCCATCTTCTCCTACCTACTGCTTCATGGCATGAGGTTCCAAGGTAAACTCACGTGATGCTTACTTTCAAACATCCAGTGAAGATGACTCTGAATGTGAATCTAAACCTAGCTACAAAACACTTGCTAAAACTGCAACAGAACAACAAAATGCTATGGAACACATTCAAAAGTTGATAGACAAAAGTGATGACCTATTGGACGCGGAAATGACTCGAACTCGATCCTTAATTGAAGACATTAAAAATCTTCATGTTAAGTACGAAGAACTCGAAAGTCGTTATGAAACACTCTCTGCTACTCATGAGAAACTTTACTATGATTATCTTCAAAGGAAGCAAGAACTTGAGAACCTGAGAGCATCTGATGAAGATCTTCGAAAGGAGAATGAGTCACTTCGTGCTCAACAGATCAATACCACTCAGGAAGGCTTTGAACCACCATGTCTAAAATGTCTTGAGCGTGATAATGCTGTCTCTATTGCTGAATGTTCTACTGCTGATGTGGTAACTAAACCCTCTACTGAGGATACCGCTACTATTGCTGACGAGAATGCCAGGTTGAAGACATTGCTTGAAACCGGAATGTACAAAAGTCTCAAAGGGCATCAGAGACTATGTAATGTCCTAAAGAAACCGATTCTGAATCGAAACCCTAGGAAAGAGGGTGTTGGGTTTGAGAGGGAAATGAATCTTGATAGTTCATACTGGAAGCCTGAGCAGTACCCCAAAACCACATGTGTTGCTACAAAGGGACCTTCAGTAGATCCATCTACCTTATCTGGCTTCACTTGTGCTAACCCGATTACCATTGATGAATCCTTTGATGAAAACTATAAACTATTTAAGAATCATAATGGTGAAGTGTTTGCCAGGTATATTGGTACTAACTGTAGGAATGGACCACCTTTGAAGAAGACCTGGGTGCCCAAAAGTTGTCTTGAGAATCTTCCTGTGAATGTCATCATGACACCACTTGGGAAGAAGACAAACCCCATACCAAAGGCTTCATATGGTCCAAAGGCTTCATACAGACAGAGGACTCACCAGAGTCACCCTAACGCCAATGTTTTGCAGGGAAACCATACTAAGACTTATGAATATGAGCGTGTTTCTTCAAATCGCTATGTTCATAAGACCAAGAACTTTTCTGCTTATTCTTATGAGTATTATTGACCTCCTGCAAGGCTATTTGCTAGGGCTCCAAAGCCGAAGTTCTCAGATGCAACACTTAGACTCATTTCTTCTATGCCACCCTTGAAGATGTGGGTGGTTAAGAAAAATTAACTCTCTTTTGCATGGAAGGGTCTCCAGCCAGAAATCAAAGGCTTCTGATGCTTATGCTGGGGACCTAAAACATCTTATGGGACGCAAGATGAAATGTTCGAATGGTCTTACTATGTATTTCGTCCCGGGATTTCTTCACAAACATCCTATCTACCCTAACCAGGATCTGAACTTTGATAATATGCTTGTTCGTCTAATGTTTATGCTTCACATTTACCTTGGTGAAGCCTACCCCATAACTACACTATAGGGTACGACACCAAAGGCTTATGAGTGGATTATGGATAGTGGATGCACTAATCACATGATTGGTGATCGAAGTCTTCCTATGGATTCAACCCTCTGTCCATCTAACAAAAGTCACATCACATTTGCTGACACTGGTAAAAGAAAGGTATTTGGCCTAGGTAGAGTTGCAATCTCAAAGGATCAACACATGGATAGAGTGATGCTTGTTAAGTCCCTTGAGTTGCAATCGTCTGTCTCAATGCTTTGTGATCTGAATATGATTGTGATATTTGGAAAATATCGTTGCCTTGTGATTATGGAATCTGACAAATCTCTAGTCTTTGAAGGGTACAGAAAGGATGATCTATACATGGTAGATTTCTCAGCAGGACCACAGTTGGCCACATGTCTTCTAGCAAAAGCTTCAGAGTGCTGGCTCTGGCATCGGAGGCTAGGGCATGACGGCATGAGGAACCTATACACTCTCGCGAAGAAGAATCATGTCATAGGCATCGAGGGCGTCAAGTTCAAAAAGGATCATCTTTGTGGTGCCTGCGAAGCTGGAATGATGACTAGGGCCAAGCATCCCTCGAAGACAATCATGACGACGACACATCCCTTCGAGCTGCTTCACATGGACTTATTTGGCCCTACTCACTAATCTACCCCTCACTACCACTTCTTTCCTCTATGGCTTCATCATTATTGATGATTACTCGAGATATACATGGGTGCACATAATTCTCTACAAGAATGAAATGCAGGATGTCTTCAGACGATTCGCTAATCGCGCCATGACCAACTATGGCATCAAAATCAAGCACATCAGAAGTGACAATGGCACGGAATTCAAGAACATCGGCCTCGACACTTATCTTGATAGATTAGGCATCACACATGAGTTCTCAGCTCCATACACACCTCAGCCGAATGGCATCGTGGAGCACAAGAACAGAACCCTCATTGAGATGGCACGGACGATGCTTGATGAGTACAAGACACCAAGAAAATTCTGGCCTGAAGGCATTGATACTGCATGCCACATCGTCAACCGTGTTTATCTTCACAAGCTTCTATAGAAGACATCATATGAGCTCCTGACTGGTAAGAAGCCAAATGTTAGCTACTTCAGAGTATTTGGTGCTAGGTGCTGGATCAAGGATCCACATTACACTTCAAAATTTGCACCGAAAGCACATGAAGGTTTTATGCTTGGCTATGGAAAGGATTCACACTCCTACAGAGTCTTCAACCTCTTTCACTATAAAGTGGTTGAAACTGTGGATGTGCAGTTCGATGAGACTAATGGCTCGCAAAGAGAGCACCTGCCAAATGTGCTAGATGAAGCCTCACCAAGTGAATCTATCAAGCTTATGGGCACTGGAGAAATCATACCTTCAGAGGCTCAGGATGAAGAGGAAATCATCATTTCTGCACCTAATCAACCCAAAGACACTGCTCAGCCTGAAGCCAATGTTGAAGATGTAACAATGATCAGCAAGGTCAAAATCTTCGTCCAGTTCACCCTCGTGATGCAAACAAAGTACAGATTGAGAAGACAATTGATAGCATCAATGCACCTGGTCCACTCACTCGTTCAAGAGCAACACATCTTGAAAATTTCTATGGGCACTTTGCATTTGTCTCAATACCTGAACCCAAGAAAGTTGATGAAGCCTTCATGGAATATGAATGGATTCAAGCTATGCAAGAAGAGCTTCAATAGTTCGAGCTGAACAATGTTTGGGAGCTAGTGAAGCGTCCTAATCCTCACAAGCACAATATCATTGGCACAAAAATGATATACCGCAAGAAACAAGATGAGCATGGTCAAGTTGTCAGAAACAAAGCTCGTCTCGTTGCTCAAGGTTACACTCAGGTTGAAGGGATTGACTTCGATGAAACATTTTCTCCTATGGCTAGGCTTGAAGCCATTCACATTCTGCTAGCCTATGCCAACCACAACAACATTCTTCTGTACCAAATGGATGTAAAGAGTGCCCTTCTCAATGGCAAAATTGAAGAAGAAGTGTATGTTGCACAACCACCTGGTTTTGAAGACCCAAAGCGTCCTCACATGGTATACAAGCTCAAGAAGGCACTATATGGCCTCAAACAAGCACCTCGAGCTTGGTATGACACACTCAAAGACTTCCTGAAGAGCAAAGGCTTCAAACATGGTTCTCTAAATCCCACTCCCTTCACAAAGACATATGATGGTGAACTGTTTGTATGCCAAATCTACATGGATGACATTATCTTCGGCTGCACTGACAAGAGATACAATGATGAGTTTGGGCACATGATGCAAGAGCAATATCAGATGTCAATGATGGGTGAGCTGCAATTCTTCCTCGGTCTTCAAATCCATCAGCAGAGCAATGTCATCTTCATTTCACAAGAAAAATATATCAAAGATTGCCTGAAGAAGTTAGGAATGCAAGACTGCAAAGGGTACACGATGCCAATGCCAACGAAAGGTCAATTGGGTCCCGACGACAATGGTAAAGAGTTCGACCAAAAGGTATACTGCTCCATGATTGGTTCCTTACTCTACTTATGTGCATCTAGGCCTGATATACTGCTTAGTGTTTGCATGTGTACCCGATTCCAGGCAGCACCAAAGGAATCACATCACTTAGCAGTGACACGAATTCTTTGATATTTGGCTTACACCCCAACTCTAGGATTATGGTATCTAAAGGACTCAGAGTTTGATCTAGTTGGATTCTCATATGCTAACTATGCTGGTGAAAAGGTTGATCACAAGTCCACATCAGGAACATGTCACTTTCTTGGAGGATCTCTTTTGTGTTGGTCTTCAAAGAAGCAAAACTGTGTATCTCTCTCCGCTGTTGAATCTGAATACATCACTGCTGGATCTTGCTGCGCTCAGCTTCTATGGATGAAGCAAACTCTCAAGGACTATGGCATCCACCTGAAGCATGTGCCACTCTAGTATGACAATGAAAGCGCCATCAAGGTTGCCAACAACCCAGTTCAGCACTCGAAGACAAAGCACATTCAGATCCGTCATCTCTTTCTCAGGGATCATGTCATGAAGGAAGATATTGATATCATTCACGTCAACACTAAAGAGCAATTGGCAGATATCTTCACAAACCCCTTAAATGAGAAAAGGTTTTGCATGTTGCGATGTGAGCTAAATATCTTAGAATCCTCAAATGTCATGTGATTTGATGCACATCCTAACGCTTATGCATGTTGATGACATAGATGTGCAACACACGAAGTAACGTATATCTTCAATTAATGAAGACATACACTCTAAGCGTGCATACATTAACATAGAATTTCACTTCAGAGTGCCACAATAATTTTGCGCCGTGTCTGGGTCTAATACTTCCTATACGGTGGGTAACGCCACCATCAAACTTTCTCGAAGATTTTCTTTTGGCATCATGATTGCATTAACTTCGCATATGGTTTGTCTTCAACATTGATTTATCTTCATGAATTATCTTCGCAATGTTGATTTAGTCTTTTGATATATATATATATATATATATATGGTGTTCTGTCCTCTATAGCATTCACTTATAGCTATGACTTCGAACTTGCCATTTTTTGGAACTAAGTGAATGTGATCGAACCCTAACCCCTTCTGTGCTTCTTCCTTAAACTATGTCTATCCAAGTCATATGTGTTCTATTGAAACTTGTCGAATGTCTTCACCGCACCCTTGTCAGCTGAAGATATAGAGACACACATTTAAGACTACTTTCAATGATATATCACTTTTGCCTGAAACCCGGAGAAGCCGGAATGACTACCTGACAAACCAGGCGTGCATGGGAACATGGAACAACTTTCAATGAGTTGCATGCACGCCACATGTCCATCAGATGTGAACAGCCCGGGGCACCTCTGTAATTACATAGTGCAACCCTCCACCTAATAAATACTCACCCCCACGGTCATTATCTCTTCTTCCACCTCGCAACCTCGCTCAAACCCTAGCGCCTCCGCTAGCTCGCGTCGACACCGGAGATGAAGCGCTTAGCTGCCGCTTAATTGCCCAGCTTCTTTCTCTGCCTCGTCTAGCAGTTCATCAGCGATAATTAAATCTCACTTTTTATTGTCGTTTTGATCCATCAAATCCATCCACTTCAACCAAAGAGTGGTTTCTATACTTCCAAATCTACATCTGTCTTTGTCTACATCTCATATCATGCAAATGATATTCACTTATGCTTCATAACTAGTTAGATTCCTCACTTGTATGTATTCATGAATTCATACAAATCTGGAACCAACTCTCTTCTATTAAGTGATTGTCTTCGCTCTATGAGGTCAATATCTTCAAACTGATTTATCTTCAAAATCTTCTGAGAATGCATATGACCTCTTCCCCTTCCCTCGCACCTCTAATGCTGTCACAGGTACATGTCCGTGGGGGAATCCCTTGGTTCTCCTGGTCTGCATTCATTTGCAGAGTTCTTGCAACAACATATTCACTCTCCCGGAGCCAGTTCTTGTCTAACCAGTAGACGGAAGCCTTTCACCGTTCTGAAGCCAATCTGCTTGAATATCATGGCCACAGAGAAGTCTGCTAGGAAAGGTGGCAGACAGCGCCGAGGCAATACTGCTCTCGATCTGCCTCTGGATCTGTATGAGATGTACAAGACTGATCCTGAGGAAAACTACAATTAGCGCAAGACCCGAATCCAGTGGATTCGAAGATATTGACAGAGCAGTGGTTCAAGTACAACTTCGTCACTGCCGAATATGCTAAAAAGAACGCAATCAAGCGCCTATGGGGCGACATTCTGTACAAGAATCTGCAGCCAATGTCAAAGCCTGAAGCTATTGCTCAAGGTTTCTATCCGTGCATGGTCCGTGGACCGAAGCCTGAGAATGTCGACCCATCTTCCATGTTGTGGTGTCTTGATGACAATTTGTGCAAGCGCAACTACCAGTTCACTAAAGAGTCAGCTGCGAAGAACAAGAAGGATTTTGGACGCAACTTCAACCCTGGTCCATCTGCTCCAAGGCAGGATGGCACTCTCGATGCCAATCCCAATGTCATCGGGCCCTTCACCGGCTTCTATGGGCTCCCCTCCCACATTGCAGCTCAAAGGGCCATAGTGGAGCAATCAGCTGATGACGCAGACTCCGAAGATGCGCCGGCTCCACCGAAGCAGAAGAAGAAAGAGTCGAAAGCTTTGAAGCCCTCTGCCACACCAAAATCTTCGACTGTGAAGCCGTTGAAGACTACACCTCCTGAACCCAGTGTGCAGTCTGAAGATTTTTCTTGTGTCTCCAAGAGGACCAAGAAGACCAAGAAGCCCAAGAAGATTTCTGGGCATGAACTGACTCCTATTTCTATTCTACGCAACGGGGAAGACACGATTGATCACTCAAGTGATGAAGATCTTGGCGATGAGGCTCTAGAGATGCTGATCAAGAGCAAGCAAGAGGCAGAGATCTTCAACGATCTGCCCCTCTTTGATGTTGACATATTGAACAACTTCATTGATGAGTGGTTTGATGACCAGAGCATCAGTACTGATGACCTTCAGCTGCCTGTGGACATAAGCATCACGTGTCATAGAGCCATTGCTCATGAATTGGCTTTGGCTCAGAAAATCGTCGAGCTCAAGAACCAAGATCGATCATGAGAAGGCGCATTTGAAGAAGCACATGGCCATGCTTAGTGTGGCTGATGTGCAAATCTTCAAGAAGATGCTGCATGATCTTAAAGAAGAAATCCACAAGAAGCATGACGAAGCCAAAGGCTCACGCGAGTGCATGAAGTACTATGCATAGAAGTGTGTCCAAGCCCACAATGAAGCTGAAAAGCGAAAGGCTCTTGGGCATCCTAGCATCGACCCCAGGATGGCCGCCAAACAAAAGAAGAAGTCTGTTGCGGTCCAATCTGAAGCTCAAAGGTAGGAAGAACCTCGCATTGTCTTCCCCGCCAGTATGACTGGATCGAAGCCAAAGGTCCCCTCAGCAGCTTCAGAAATGAAGAAGACATGGCTGGATGAAGCCGGAGCCAGGAAGAGGAAGCACAAGGATACTTATGATGATGCTCCCTCCAAGAAGAAGTTGAAGACCAAGGCTTCAAAGTCTTCAAAGAAAGAGCGTGCTGCTGCCATGGAGCCCCTCAATGTTGAACCTATCTCCGTCACTCTTCCTACCTCGACCAACCAAGAGCGTCATCTTGTGATCCATGAGCCTGCCTCCACAGAGGCTCATGCAAGTGAAGAAGTTCCAGCTTGTCGGGACCCTGATCCTAAGCCACATCGATCTAGCATGTAACACATCATATCACTTCGCAGCCTCACGCACGGTATTCCCACGGGTGCCAACTTACCTGGCCCGGGACCGTTTGCGCCTTTTGGCTCACGTATATGATAGTGTCATTAGCATCCATATGATAGAGAACCCGGGCCGACATGACTAGTCATTAACCCAAAGTGGCACTAACTTACAGGGACAGGCATACATGACCCAGTAACGAACGTGTCGATCATCAGCGAGTGAATTCGGGCTGTAGCAACTGCGCTAGCAGGACTCGGGAATCCGGACTGTAGCAGGCTAACAGGACTTCGATACACACCGCGTGACATTTCCACGAAGGGACAGACACAGGATCGAAGAAGGACACATACCGTCCAGTCTAAGTGTTCCGGAGCAGTAGCAACTAGGCTAACAGGACTTCGGTAAACCGGGCTATAGCAGACTACCATGGCTCAGTGGAAGCACTAGACTACCTTTCCCCATAAGAAAGGCTACCAAGGATAGACAACTAGGTTGTCGGATCCCACACATACCAAGCATTTCAATCATACACACAATATGCTCGATATGTGTAACTACAACATGGCATCACAACAAAACTCTAAGACTCAAAGTATTTATTCATAAGACTCCGAAGAGTCAGGTATTACAAACATGGGTCTCATGACCCAGCATTCAAGTAATACAAGCGATAGCACATGCGGAAGCTTGACATGTCCGAGTACAGACATCTACAAATGAAAAAGGCTAAGAAGCCTGACTATCTATAAGACCCTGTCAAGGGCACAAGATCGTAGCTGAGGTGACAAGCTAAACGCCGGAGTCCACGCGGAACTACTAGCGAGACTAAAGTCTCTTTGCAAAAACAAAAATTAAGCAAACGTGAGTACAAATGTACCCAGCAAGACTTACATCAGAACTAACTACATATGCATTGGTATCAACAAAGGGGGTGGTGGGGTTTAACTGCAACAAGCCAGCTTTGACTCGGCGGCTATCCTGAACTACGATTGCCAGTAACTCTTTTGAGGTGGCACACACGAGTCCACATATTCACCATACCAATACACCACTATGGATCCGCTCCCGTCTCCCTACGAGAACGCCATCCATAACACTCACACTTATCTTGCACATTTTAGAGTATCCACTTTCACTTGTCTATGAACTATACATGCAACCCAGAAGTCCTTTACCGCAGACATGGCTATTCGAATAGATGATTTTAACCCCGCAGGGGTGTACTTCTTCACACATGCTCTCGCCACTTACCACCATGTACACGTCGTGTATCTCGACAACCTTCAAGTGGAAGCCTGGCGAGGTAGTTGGCCACGACCTGACTAACCACACAAGTCTCTAGTCCAGGTTTATCGCCTATTCGGGTTCCATCCGCAAGGAGATCCGGCCGGGGTTTCGCTCATGGCCCCAAACAATGAGAGCAGGGTTCCCGAGGCACCAAATGGGCATCCCGGTACACCATGCCTCGTGTCTCTACCGCATCATAGCCCACCCCTAGGGTCAGCGCTACGCACGGCCCCCAACACATATCCTACAAACACCAGAAACTAGTTGCAACTCCTGGACAGAGATCATGTTGATTAATAAGTCGAGAGAGCTTGGAGTGTCCGGAGCCCAATGTGTGGTAGTAGCTATTCATGGATCACAAACACAAAAATCAGTTCCTGAGGACGGTTTCAATGAGACAACCCACCATGTACTCCTACATGGCCTCTCACCGATACCTTTACCAAATCGTGTTCATACACTTAGCTCGCACACAGTAGGATATGTTCATCACCATTCCAATTCATCCCCGATGAATCAGACCTGACTCAACTCTAAGCAGTAGCAGGCATGACAAACAAGCATGAATGAGTAGGCACATCAGGGCTCAAACAACTCCTACTCATGCTAGTGGGTTTCATCTATTTACTGTGGCAATGACAGGTCATGTAGAGCAAAAGGGGTTCAACTACCGCATCATGTAAGAGTTGAATCGTTATTGTCCTAATGCAGTAAAAGAGAGCTGGAGCGAGAGAGTGGGATTGTATCGGAATGAACAAGGGGGTTATGCTTATCTGGCACTTCTGAAGATAATATAGCTCTGCATCGGTGTCATAGAACTCATTGCCGGAACGCGTCAATTGAGAGGGGACAAACACCGACAAACAAGAGGGAACACAATCAGTGGAATGCAACAATATGATGCATGAATGTGATATGGCAATATGCTGTTGATTGAGCTAATGCAACTATCAACAAGTTAAATGAAGTTGGTTTGAACCCTATGTTCAAATTCACACTCCATATGTGGATATTCAAATGCCATTTATTTGATTTGTCCTAAACAGCAGCTATAAGTTGTTCTAACATGCATGAAAATGGTATAGATGGATAGAATGGATTTTTATGATCATTTTTCATATATAAATTATCCCATTTGGAGTTACGGTTGATTTTATATGATTTTTAGAAGTTTATAACATTTTCTAAAATAAATAAACCATTTCTGATTTATTTTAAATACCAGAAAACATTTACAGCGTTAGCATGATGCCACTATGATGTCAGTGGGTCAACGGGGCCAGTCCAGGTCAAACCTGATGTGTGGGGTCCACACGTCAGTGACACATGAATTAATCCCGGTCAAACTCTGTGCTGACTGGGGTTTGACTAGGGGTAGGGCCCGCTGTCAGTGGCTATTAGGGGTGTTTAGTTGGCATGGTTAGCGCTAATGACGGCCATGTCAGCATGCCGGAGTTTAGTCGGCGGCGACCATCCAGCGCGGCGGAGGCTGCTCGGGATTGAGCTACAGGCGTCGGCTTGGAGCGTGGATTGCAGCTACATGACGCTGGGAGACTCGCGCATCCAACGGTGGCAGCAGCTCTCGCGTCGGAGTGGACTAAATCGATGGCGGCGGCAACTTTTGTGGCGGCCGGAGTTCGTGCAAGCACGGACTAGATGCGGGGACGCGTTTCCGGATGAGCTAGTGGGTGCGGTAGGCTCGTGGGAGCACGAGGAGTGCAGTGGTGTGCTCTGTTGCAAGCTGAAGTGGCTGTAGCCATGGCGGCGATGAGGCACGACGCCAGCGAGCTTCAGAGCTCATGGGACGGAGGCTACAGGATCAAATTGACAACATGGTTAGGGGAAAGGTACCGGGGTCTCACAGTGAGCACGCTGGGCGGGTCGGTGAGCTTGGAGAAGCACCGGAGCGAGCGGAGCGGTGAGGAAGATCTCCGGCGGCTGACGGTGAAGATGACGACGAGGCCGAGGCTGTGTTGCTCCCGGGCTCTTCGAACAGAGGAGGCAGCGAGGTACAGCGGAGCTCCTGGACGTGCTGGGGAGGAGTGGCGGTGGCAGTGGCTATGGCTACAACGACGATGAGCGGCGGAGACGGCAGCGCTCGGGTAAGCTGCAGGGAGAGAGCAGAGGAGGGGAGAGGAGGAGTGGGTAGACCAGAGGGGTCGGGGGCGGGGGGTTGCATGGCATCTCCAACCAGCCAACAGCGTCGGCGAAAGCAGGAGGTGGCTCGGCACGTGCCGGCATGCAGTGACCACACGCGCGACGGCTTACTGGCGCGGGGAGGAAGACGCCCCTGCCCCTGGTGGGCTTGGCAGCTAGCTGGGCCGGCTACAGGTAAGGCCCGGTGGGTTTCTCTCTCTCTGGTTTCTATTTTAGTTGTTATTTTCTATTTCTTTTGATTTGTTTTGAATTAGTAAAAATACTAACTCATTTTGTAAAATCCTGACAAAAATTGTGGGCACTATTTGAATTATTTCCAACAGCCCCAAGTGTTTTCAGAAGTGTTGAAGCATTTAAAATATTTATAGGTATTAAATGCTCCAATTCAAAGATGATTTAACTCAAAAATCCATAAATGCCCAAGAAATATGCTCATCATTTTGGCAGAGGTTTTCACCTTTATCAGAAATCATGAACATTTTCAATGACATTTTGGGTTCTTTGAAAAAGATTTTATTTGAACCTATTTGAATTCTTTCTGGTGCTAGGGTTTGATCAATCCCCATTTCATCTTTACATAAAATTTAAACATGATGCAACACACAAGTGCTAGCCTAGTGCAAGGTAAAGCTAGGGATGTGACAACTCACCCCGACTAAACAAGAATCTCGTCCCAAGATTCAAGACGTGAGGTAAGAGAACAGAGGGAACACAAGGCTAACACGATCTTCATGATCCATTGCTTCAAATTGATCTTGGTGTCTTTGCTTTAGAGATCTTCATCCAACACGATGAAGACAGACAGAAACTCTACGGGAATCGACCACCTAGAAGATCGAGCACTCAAGATCAACTCATGGAGTGAGACGTAAAAACATCTCCTGAGATGAGATAGTGGATGGAAAGAAACAAATAACAAAGGTTCAATTTGGTAGGAAAGAATCCCACGCCTAAGTAAGACGCTGCATAGGTTTCAAATTAGCGAGGAATTAATTGCCACGATTCCATAACGAGACACCTTAGGGAAGGTGACTCGTAGAATTATTACCTTAAGTGCCAAAAAGAATTACTTTTGATATAGAGATCATTGAGATATAAGTTTCTCATCTCCTTGTGATGTCAATTCAATCTATTGTTTTCGTTAGTGGCAGAATTTCACCTCATAGTTTTGATATGTTCTCCATAAGCCCACTACAAGCTTATTCTTTTCGTTGTTGATTTTCCAACAACCCCATGCAATCCTTCTTTGCAAGTATGCTTTTTAAGCTCATTTGTGGCAGAAGTTGGCATTTTCTTCTACATTCGTTTATTCGAATGAGCGATCTTCTATTCTTTCTTCTAGAGGCATTGTGATGTTGCTCTCTTCACTCATCATCTCGGATTGTGAGGACCATGTTCTTTTCATGCTCATCCATTCAACCGGAGTGTCATGTCCTCAGTTCAAGTATCCTATCATCTTGTCTAGTTCATGTTCAATTCCGTCCATTTACAATCGGAGTGTTGTCCAAATGATATCATTCTTATTCCTTCTCTATCTTGTTTTTAACCGGAGTGATTTCAATATCTATCTTGCCACATAATCTCTAGATTCTCATCGTATCCCATGTTCCTCTTATCTATCGGAGTGTTTTCAACTTCTTGCATCTTTGTTGGCTTCCTTCTTTCAATTTGTTCAATCTTGCAATTGGTTTAACTCATTTGTCAAAGAAGCAACATTTCTTTACCTCTTCATCTTTCGTTTTCTCTCCGTTGCCATCCTAGATCTCGGGACGAGATCCTCTCGTAGTGGTGGAGTGTTGTAACACCTTGAGAACGTTACGCCAGGTGTCTTCTAGTTATTCACTGTCTTTGCCATGTCATTCGCTTGCTTGTTGCATCTTGACATGTCATCATCCGCATTGCATCTGCATGTTTTCAAAACTTGCATCCGTTCGGGTTCCCCAGTTCTCTCTGTTGTCCGTTCTGAGCCCAGACACACTTGCACGCGCCCGCAGCATGTCCGAAATATTATTTTATAAGTGGCCAGAAAATGTTCTCGGAATGGGTTGAAAGTTGGCATGTGGTGTTGTTATGTTGTCAGTAGGCCACCTGCCAAGTTTCATCGCATTCAGAGTTCGTTTGACGCCCCAACGGATAACTATAGCGACAATATAGTCAGTCAAAGCGTCGGACGTTTTCGGTCTCCGAAAACTGTTGCCGGGCTTTCCCTCTTCCCCCCCCAAGACCGTCTACACAGTCCAGTACCTACCGTCAGGCCCAACCTAACCTCTCTCGTCAGCCTGCGGCCCTCCTCGCACGCACGTCCGAAAGTTGTCCCGGACCCGACCCAGGCAGTCATCACCGTTGGGTCCGGATCATCCCCAAACATCTATAAAATATCTCTGTTTTCTTATTTAGACTCCTCTAACCTTTTATTCTCGATCGTCCGAATACGATCAGAGTGATCCGTTAGCCCCTAACCTAATCCACCAGCATATATAATGGGGCAACCCTAAAAACTAGGAGAGATGTCCCATCCTTCCTCCTTGCCGCCACCACACTCAAATCACACATCGGGATCCTCCCCGATCCCCTTCTCCTCGGTCTCCTCCTCCATCAAAATCGAACCAACCAAGACGCGCCGCTCTAATCCCGCAGGAGCCCGAGCTCCCCTCATCCCCGAGCTCCACTCGAACCCCCTCCTAATCTACTTCGTCCCGCTCACCGAGCCTAATAGAAGAGGGGCACGTCCATGTCATGCTCCTCACCGAGCCCTACCTCGTAGCCGGAAACCAGCGCCATTCCACCTCGACTTGCGGCTTCTACTGCTTCTCTTCGAGCCCGTAGGCACCAAATTCCCTGCTCCACCGGAGCGCAGACGCCCTTCAGCCGCCGTCGAGCGCCGGCCGTGCCCGAAGCCCCGCGTTCCCGTCATCCTCCGCGCCGTCGAGCAGCAAGGCTGAGCCTTTGCTTCCTTCCCCTTCTTTGCTCTCTCTCTGCCCGAGGAGATCGAGCGAACACCCGAGCGCGCTCGTCCATGAGCCGCGTGCGCCCGCCTCGACCTCCTCCTCGGCGGAGTCCCGCAAAAGCCGCCACTGCGGGTCATCCTCCACGCCTTCCCCACCTCCTGTCGCTTAGTGCCGATGAGCCCAGTCAGCGGTGAAGCCCCATAGAAGCTCGTCCCGCACGCCGCGCCTTGTTGCATCACCGCTTGCACATCCCTATAGCCTCCTCCTTCCTCAGTTCTGAGCAGGAGAGCACCCCCGCCGCCCAGCCAGGCCACCGGAACTCCCTCCGTCGCTGAAGAAATGCCAGCAGGACCAGCCCCGTCGCCCCCTCCTTCCTTCCTCCATTTCTTCTCTCTCGCTCCCTCTGAAGGTGTCGCGACGCCGCCTTTCAGCAAGAGCCTGCCAGCCATGGATCTCCTGGAGGTTCTCGTCCCCTCCGCCTCATTCCAGGGAGGGACACCCTCGCGCCCGCTCTGCCGCGCCATCGCCCAGATCCGCCGCCCTCCGCCAAGCTCCTGCCGTCGCCGCTTCCTTGCAAGTCCAGCCGCGCGCCTAGCTCCCTGCTTCGAGCAAAGTTGTGTCCTGCTTCCCCTGGGCACGCTCCCTCCGTTTTGTTCAGATCGAGCAGGGTGCAGGGTCGCCCGCGTTGACTCCGTCCTCGACCGCGCTGGCCAGCTGCGTGGGCTGCCAGGTGCGCCAGGCCCAACGCTGCCCCAGGCAGCCCAGGCCCAATGTGAGGAGCTTTCCCAACCCAGTTCAGTTCTGTTTTGGCCCATTTGTTTTTTTCTTTGTCCAGCGAATTTTTCAATTTATCCAGTGCATGCATATTTACAACAAATGCCATTTTCTTGCATTGCTCATAATTAAATAACCATGCATCAAAATTAAACAAACCTTAGATGAAAAATGTTTAGAATCTTGTCTAGTTTGATTAGATCCAACTTTCATGAATGTTTAAAATGGTTAATTTGCTGTTTGTTTAAATTTGTTCAAATGACATGTTAAAATGCTTTAATTCATAACTAACTAATCGTAGCTCCAAACTTAAGACACTTTATATGAAAATGGGGTATAAAAATGCCTAGTTTAACATGGTGGCATCTTCTTGCATGTTTAACAACTCTAAAATATGCTTTAGGGCAGAACAGTACCAAATCTAATATATGCTCGTGAGGATTTTTCCGGACTTGTTGCTTGTTGTTCCGGCCTCATTTAATCTTGCCTAGATAGGTAGTTTTAATTTGCTTCACCCCTTGCCATGTTTAAGAACATTTAATATTGATGGGTACCTAAACAAGAGAGAACTAAATAAGTCACGTGTTGTCTCATCAATATGCAACAGTGTTGCATATTGAGCTCCACTTAATTTGTAGGATTGTTTGTGCATTTTGACATGCCATGCCTCATTAAACCGGACATGCATCATACTTGGTTGTGCATCATGCCATGATTATGTGATGGTTGTTTATCATGTTGTTTGCTTCTTTCTGGTGTTGCTTCTTCGGGTTGATTCCGATAACGTCGCATTTGTGAGGATTCGTTCGACTATGTCCGTTTGTCTTCTTCATGGACTCATTCTTCTTCCTTGCGAGATCTCTGGCAAGATGACCATACCCTCTAAATCACTTCTATCTTTGCTTGCTAGTTGTTCGCTCTATTGCTATGCCGCGATACCTACCACTTGCTATATCATGCCTCCCATATTACCATGTCAAGCCTGTAACCCACCATCCTAGCAAACCGTTGCTTGGCTATGTTACCACTTTTGCTCAGCCCCTCCTATAGCATTGCTAGTTGTAGGTGAAGATGAAGTTTGTTCCATGTTGGAACATGGATATGTGGGGATATCACAATATATCTTATTTAATTAATGCATCTATATACTTGGTACAGGGTGGAAGGCTCAGCCTTATGCCTGGTGTTTTGGTCCACTCTTGCCACCCTAGTTTCCGTCATACCGGTGTTATGTTCCTTGATTTTGTGTTCCTTACGCGATTGGGTGTTATGGGAACCCCTTGATAGTTCGCTTTGAATAAAACTCCTCCAGCAAGGCCCAACCTTTGTTTTACATTTGCCTAACAACATATAACCTTCCCCTGGGTTTTCGCGAGCCCGAGGGTCATCTCATTTTAACCCCCCAGGCCAGTGCTTCTCTAAGTGTTGGTCCGAACTAGAGCCCCTTGCAGCGCCACCTCGGGGAAACTTGAGGGTTGGTTTTAGTTGTACGGATTGGTCATCCGGTGTTGCCCTGAGAACGAGATATGTGCAGCTCCTATCAGGATGTCAACACATCGGGCGGCTTTGCTGGTCTTGTTTTACCATTGTCGAAATGTCTTGTAACCGGGATTCCGAGTCCGATCAGGTCTTCCTGGGAGAAGGAATATCCTTCGTTGATCGTGAGAGCTTGTGATGGGCTAAGTTGGGACACCCCTGTAGGGTTTTGAACTTTCGAAAGTCGTTCCCGCGGTTATGTGACAGATGGGAATTTGTTAATGTCTGGTTGTAGAGAGCTTGACACTTAACTTAATTAAAATGCATCAACCGCGTGTGTAGCCGTGATGGTCTCTTTCCGGCGGAGTCCGGGAAGTGAACACAGTTTTGGTGTTATGCTTGAATGTAAGTAGTTTTAGGATCACTTCTTGATCACTTCTAGTTTCTCAACTGTTGTGTTGCTTCTCTTCTCGCTCTTATTTGCGTATGTTAGCCACCATATATGCTTACTGCTTGCTGCAACTCCACCTCACTACCCTTTCCTACCCATAAGCTTAAATAGTCTTTATCTCGCGGGTGTGAGATTGCTGAGTCCTCATGACTCACAGATACTTCCAAACAGTTGCAGGTGCCGATGATACCAGTGCAGATGACGCAACCGAGCTCAAGTGGGAGCTCGATCAAGATCTTGTTTGTTGTGTTGTTTCATTTCCTGTTGATCAGTAGTGGAGCCCAGTTGGGACGATCGGGGATCTAACATTTGGGGTTGTCTTCTTTTATTTTGGTTCCGTAGTCAGACCTTGATTGTAATCTGGATGATGTATGTTTAACTTGTATTTGTGTGAAGTGGCGATTGTAAGACAACTCTTTATCCCTTTCTTATTCAGTACATGGGATTGTGTGAATATTACCCCTCTTGCGACAAACCTACCATGCGGCTATGCCTCTAAGTCGTGCCCCGACACGTGGGAGATATAGCCGCATCGTGGGTGTTATGGTGAACCTGATAGAGAGATGAGATCCTAGTCCTTAACCTACGTAGGAAAGAAGAGGATGACTCAGATCAGAAGGGCATAAGGTAATGGAGTAAAAAGAGCCGTAAGTTCCCATCAACAATCAATTCCCTTATATAACTAAAGCATTTCTAGACTCAACTTCGACCAGTTTGGCTTGGTAATCAAACAGGCAGTCAGGCTCTGATACCAAAGCTGTCGGGACCCCGATTCTAAGCCACATCGATCTAGCATGTAACACATCATATCACTTTGTGGCCTCACGCACGGTATTCCCACGGGTGCCACCTTACCTGGCCCGGGACCGTTTGCGCCTTTTGGCTCACGTATATGATAGTGTCTCTAGCATCCATATGACAGAGAACCTGGGCCGACATGACTAGTTGTGAACCCAAAGTGGCACTAACTTACATGTACAGGCATACATGACCTAGGAACGAACGTGTCGGTCATCAGCGAGTGAATTCGGGCTGTAGCAACTAGGCTAGCAGGACTCTGGGAATCCAGGCTGTAGTAGGCTAATAGGACTCCGAAAGACACCGTGTGACATTTCCCCAAAGGGACAGACACAGGATCGAAGAAGGACACATGCCAGTCAGCCTAAGTGTCCGGAGCAGTAGTAACTGGGCTAACAAGACTCCGGTAAACCGGGCTGTAGCAGACTACCATGGCTCAGTGGAAGCACTAGACTACATTTCCCCATAAGAGAGGCTACCAAGGATAGACAACTAGGTGTCGGATCCCACACATACCAAGCATTTCAATCATACACACAATATGCTTGATATGTGTAAATACAACATGGCATCACAACAAAACTTTATGTCTCAAAGTATTTATTCGTAAGACTCCTAAGAGTCAGATATTACAAACATGGGTCTCATGACCCAGCATTCAAGTCATACAAGCAATAGCACATGCAGAAGCTTGACATGTCTGAGTACAGACATCTACAACTAAAAAAGGTCGAGAAGCCTGACTATCTACAAGACCCTGCCGAGGGCACAAGATCGTAGCTGAGGCGACAAGCTAAACTTCGGAGTCCACGCGGAACTACTAGAGAGACAGAAGTCTATCTGCAAAAATATAAATTAAGCAAACGTGAGTAGAAATGTACCCAGCAGGACATACATCAGAACTAACTATATAAGCATCGGTATCAACGAAGGGGGTGGTGGAGTTTAACTGCAGCAAGCCAACTTAGATTCGGTGGCTATCCTGAACTACGATTGCCAATAACTCTTTTGAGGTGGCGCACACGAGTCCACATATTCACCATATCAATACACCACTATGGATCCGCTCCCGTCTCCCTACGAGAACGCCATCCATAGCACTCACGCTTATCTTGCACATTTTAGAGTATCCACTTTCACTTGTCTATGAACTATACAGGCAACCCAGAAGCCCTTTACCGTGGACACGGCTATTCGAATAGATGATGTTAACCTTGCAGGGGTGTACTTCTTCACACATGCTCTCGCCACTTACCACCATGTACACATCGTGTATCTCGGCAACCTTCAAGCGGAAGCCTCGCGAGGGAGTCGGCCATGACCTGACTAACCACACAAGTCTCTAGTCCAGGTTTATCACCTATTTGGGTTCCATCCGCAAGGAGATCCGGCCAGGATTTCGCTCACAGCCCCAAACGATGAGAGCAGGGTTCCCGAGGCACCAAACGGGCGTCCCGGTACACCATGCCTCGCGTCTCTACCGCATCATAGCCCAGCCCTAGGGTCAGCGCTACGCACGGCCCCCAACACATATCCTACAAACACCAGAAACTAGTTGCATCTCCTGGACAGAGATCATGTTGATTAATATGTCGAGAGAGCTTGGAGTGCCTGGAGCCCAATGTGTGGTAGTAGTTGTTCATGGATCACAAACACAGAACTCAGTTCCTGAGGATGGTTTCAATGACACAACCCACCATGTACTCCTACATGGCCTCTCACCGATACCGGTACCAAATCGTGTTCACACACTTAGCTCACACATAGTAGGACATGTTCATCACCATTCCAATTCATCCCCAATGAATCAAACCTGACTCAACTCCTACTCATGCTAGTGGGTTTCATCTATTTACTGTGGCAATGACAGGTCATGCGGAGGAAAAGGGGTTCAACTACCGCAACATGTTAGAGTTGAATCGTTGTTGTCCTAATGTAGTAAAAGAGAGCAGGAGCGAGAGAGTGGGATTGTATCCGAATGAACAAGGGGGTTCTTCTTGCCTGGCACTTCTGAAGATAATATAGCTCTTCATCGGTGTCATCGAGCTCATCGCCGGAACACGTCTATTGAGTGGGGAAAAACACCAGCAAACAAGAGGGAACACAATCAATGCAATGCAACAATATGATGCATGAATGTGATATGGCAATATGTTGTTGATTGAGCTAATGCAACTATCAACAAGTTAAATGAAGTTGGTTTGAACCCTAGGTTCAAATTCAAACTCCATATGTGGATATTCAAATGCCATTTATTTGATTTGTCCTAAACAATAGCTATAAGTTATTCTAACATGCATGAAAATGGTACAGATGGATAGATTGGATTTTTATGATCATTTTTCATATATAAATTATCTCATTTGGAGTTACAGTTGATTTTATATGATTTTTAGAAGTGATTAACATTTTCTGAAATAAATAAACCATTTCTGATTTATTTTAAATACCAAAAAACATTACAGCGTTAGCATGACGTCACTATGATGTCAGCGGGTCGACGGGGCCGTTCCAAGTCAAACCTGACGTGTGGGGTCCACACGTCAGTTACACAGGAATTAATCCCGGTCAAACTCTATGCTGACTGGGGTTTGACCAGGGGTAGGGCCCGCTGTCAGTGGCTATTAGGGGTGTTTAGTTGGGAGGGTTAGCGCTAATGACGACCACGTCAGCACGCCGAAGTTTGGCCGGCAGCGACCATCCAGCACAGCGGAGGCTGCTCGGGATTGAGCTACAGGCGTCGGCATGGAGTGTGGATTGCAGCTACGGGGCGTTGGGAGAATCGCGCATCCAACGGTGGCAGCAGCTCGCACCGGAGTGGGCTAAATCGGTGGCAGCGGCAACTTTTACGGCGGCCGGAGTTCGTGCAAGCACGGACTAGACGCGGGGACGCGTTTCCGGATGAGCTAGTGGGTGCGGTAGGCTCGTGGGAGCACGCGGAGTGCAGTGGTGTGCTCTGCTGCAAGCTGCAGCGGCTGTAACCATGGAGGCGATTAGGCACGACGCCGACGAGCTTTGGAGCTCATGGGACGACGGCTACAGGATGAAATCAACGACGTGGTTAGGGGGAAAGGTATCGGGGCCTCACAGTGAGCATGCTGGGCGGGTCGGTGAGCTCGGGGAAGCATCGGAGGGAGCGGAGCAGCGAGGAAGATCTCCGGCGGCTAACGGTGAAGATGACGTCGAGGGCGACGCTGTGTTGCTCCCGGGCTCGTGTGAATCGAACAAAGGAGGCAGCGAGGTACAGCGGAGCTCCTGGACGTGCTGGGGAGCCGGGTCGGTGGCTGTGGCTACGGTGATGACGGCAACGCTCGGGTAAGCTGCGGGGAGAGAGCAGAGGAGGGGAGAGGAGGAGTATGTAGACCAGAGGGGTATGGGGGGGGGGGGTTGCGTGGCGTCTCCAGCCAGCCAATAGCGTCGGCAGAAGCAGGAGGTGGCTCGGCGTGTGTCGGCATGCGGCAACCACGCACGCGACATCCTACTGGCGCGTGGAGGAAGACGCCCCTGCCCCTGGTGGGCTTGGCAGCTAGCTGGTCCGGCTACAGGTAAGGCCCAGGTGGGTTTCTCTCTCTGGTTTCTATTTTAGTTGTTATTTTCTATTTCTTTTGATTTTTTTGAATTAGTAAAAATACTAACTCATTTTGTAAAATCCTGACAAAAATTGTGTGCACTATTTGAATTATTTCCAACAACCCCCAAGTGTTTTCAGAAGTGTTGAATCATTTAAAATATTTATAGGCATTAAATGCTCCAATTCAAATACAATATGATTTAACTCAAAAATCCATAAATGTCCAAGAAATATGCTCATCATTTTTGGCAGAGGTTTTCACCTTTATCAGAAATCATGAACATTTTCAATGACATTTTGGGTTCTTTGAAAAAGATTTCATTTGAACCTATTTGAATTCTTTCTGGTGCTAGGGTTTGATCAATCCCCATTTCAGCTTTACATAAAATTTAAACATGATGCAACACACAAGTGCTAGCCTAGTGCAAGGTAATGCTAGGGATGTGACACAGCTACTGACGCCATCACAGCTGAAGACATTGGTCATGAAGACAATGTAGATGATGATGTAGTCCTTCCTCAGCTCCAGTCCTAGTCGGTATCATCACCTGCTCTCACGAGCAGTCAACTCATTAGCATTGGTTATCCACTGACGCCAATTTCTCAAGATGACTCATGGACGGAGCGCCAACAGCAAGACACCCCGGTACATGATGAGACACCAAGAAAAAACCACCTAAAGTCACCAGTCCGGTGCTTGACAATGATAATTACATGGAACAGACCACTCCATCTCCAAAGGCGGTGCCAACGTTTCGCAGGCTTCGCAAAGGCCCCAGGCCACAGGTCACCATGTTGAGCATTCCAGAAGGGGAAGTGCAACAAACCTCAGTCGCACGTCAAGTGTTTCCTTTGGCCACCCCTACTGCGAATGCCTCTGAGTTTGAAGGCAAAGTAGCTGAAGACATTCCGGCTGCATCAGCCGATGAAGACAAAGAAGAAGAAAGAGAAGCCACACCCCCAACAAGTGATCAAGTCATTGTCGAGGAAAATGTGATTGTGCCCGACCCTCCAGTCCATGAACAGATGGAGGTTGAAAACCATGAGGCTGCCACAAACAACACCACTAAAGTCAATGACTCTGTCATGGCTGAAGACAATGTGGAGCCTGAAGCTACTATAAATGATGAAGCCACCATGACTCCAATCATCTCTGATAGCGCCGTTCCTCCTCCAAGGCCTCACACCATGGAACAAGCCCTAAATTGTGAAGGTCAGCTTGTCACTGTCAAATGGCCAATTATGGTTCCACCCACTACTCCTGGGCCACAATATGATTACCATGTGGAGCAGAGGCCTCATGTTCTGAAGCCCAAGCCGAGGCTGCCATGGCTTCCAAGTGCTATAACTACACAAGGTTCTTTTAGCGTGCACATCTTTAGAGAGCAGAACACTTTCTTTGACAGATCCAAGAACCCTTACAGGAAGCCAAAGTTCTCCTCAGATAGATTCTGGAGCCATCTGCAGCGAAGCTACTACTCATGCATCTTGTACAACCAAGAGCGGATCTTTCCACACTTGCGTCTCGATTGTGAAGTTGTAGCTAGGTTGCCATGTCTAGAAGAAGTCTTGACTGCTTCGGGGATGTCGGTCTTCTGCCTTTTGTGATTGACAAAGAACACTGGAATGAAGAGCTCCTGCTGCAATTCTATGCCACCCTCCATATTCACGGCTACAACAGGGATCTGAAGACTTGGGTCCTTGAGTGGATGACAGGAGATGTACATCATGAAGCCAAAGCTCAAGACATCATCGAGCTTAATCCCCTGCCCAGTCCATGTGAGTTATATGAACCTGGTTGTCAGCGTCATAGAGATGAGCTGCAGAGCATTTTTCAGAGGCCTGAGCCAAACATGAGCCAGATGCTTAGCATGATGAAGCCATTGCCTCAAGACGCTGAATACCCAAAGGAGTTACTTGTGAAGGACCTTGAGTACCTGCCATGCACAGTGTACCATATTCTGAGGCGTACTCTATGGTCCATCAAGGGACATTCTTCTGAAGCTAAACTCGAAGGCGCCATGAAGACTTTGGTTTTCTATATCATCAATGGCATCAGGTTCAACATACATGATTTCTTCATCAGACAACTTGCTGCCTCTGGAATTGATCTGTTTGGACTGAAGTTCTATTCACCATGGGTGATGCGCTTGATTAAGCTTCATTCCACCATTGACTATCAGCCCTCAGCGCGCAACCATCTTGTATTCTTTCCTGAGGTTGATCTGTCAATTGAAGCCATCTAACCCGAGCCTGCCAAGCAGCCCCTGCATCTTCAGAATGCTGAACATCAAAGCTTTTCGCAGCCAATTGAAGGAATTCTTTTCCCCAATGCTGCAACCCCCGCTTATCCTCTGGCTAGAAAAATGAGAGTGCCACATCATGCTAACACTGAAGCCACTGCAAGTACAATTGCCCAAAGGCCTCGGAACCGTTCTCGTGTACTCAATGAACGAGAGCTTCTTATGGCATTGCATCAGAAGTAGGATAAACATCATGACTGGCTGAAGCGTCAGATTTAGAGTCTCTTGGTGGATGTCAATCGCATCCATAACTTGGCCACCAAGAACTTGTTTGTTGCTCATGAAGCCTGTTGGCGGTCCTGGAAGAGCCTCACAATGCTATGTCCTAAAGAATATCTTCGCGAAGATGGCTTCACGGAGAACTTCAAGTTTGACTCCAGGCCTCCACCAAATGGAAGCTGGCATCGCACTCCGTCTATTGAAGATTCTGAACATTCGTCTTCGGCTGCAACTGTTGTTGCGAGAGTCGTCGATGAAGAAGAGGACGCTACTTCACTGACCATGGCTGCACTGCATCTGGATTCTGCATCAGGCCCGTCTGCACCACCAAAATCCAATGACGACCATGCTCCATCTTCTACTCCGGCTGGGAACGAGTAGATACTCTATGTCTTCAAACCTTTTTGGTCATTACTGACAAAAGGGGAGAAGCATATGAGTTGATAGTCTTCAAGTGGGTCCTTATGGGTGGTTGCATTAATTTTGCTAAGTCTTTACAACTCTCGTCTTTTGAAGCAATTTGGTTTTTGAGTTGTAGCACTTAAACTCGATGGTCGTTTGCTACTTTTTCTGCTACTTTGTGATGCGATGATAAATCCCGCATGAAGCCATTCTGCAGACGTCCATTTTTCATTAAGCATGTCATTATCTTTGTTGTCTCTCTATTTGCGTGATGAATTGTCTGCATAAGTTGAAGAGGATCTCCATAAAGTAAAACTCCCATGTGCATTTGCATTCAAAAGCAAACTACTTATATGCACATCTTCAGGGGGAGCCTTTTGCTACATATGAAGACAATGCCTTAATCCTTAACTTTCACATAT
The DNA here is from genome assembly GCF_056163025.1 of Triticum urartu. NCBI lineage: Eukaryota > Viridiplantae > Streptophyta > Magnoliopsida > Poales > Poaceae > Triticum > Triticum urartu. Next base: position 241,048,913 of record NC_141876.1, read on the forward strand.
TTTTATCCCCGTCAAAAACTTCAACCAGTTTGTCACCAATCACCAAAAAGGGGGAGACTGTAAGTGCATCTAGTGCCACCCCTAGTTGGTTTTGGAGTATTGACGACAAACTTGGTTGAGGGACTAATGTGTTTGTGAGAATTGCAAGATAACACAGGTAGTAGCACTAGTAGGGAAAAAGCTAGCAGCAGCGCGGGTTTTAGGTGTATCAGTAGAACGGGGACCGGCTCTACTAATAAGGCGCTATAGCTAACATGTAGCAGTAGCGCGTGCTCACCAGCGCTACTGCTACACAAGTGTAGCAGCAGCGCGCTTCATGGAAGCTCGCTACTGCTAATAGCTATAGCGCGCTTCTCCTGTGCGCGCTACTGCTACTACCGCGCTGCTGCTAACTTTTCTCCACTCGCTACTGCTAATTTTAGTGTTTTTTTTGGGCATATTTGTTTTGTATTTGAACAGGCTTTATAGAAGAATCTTTAGCACATACAAATGTCATCATGATACACATACAAATGCTTGCGAGACCACAAATGTAACCATAGCATATACATACAAATAATCTCTTCATAATCATCATCGAACACAAAGTGGTATCTTGTCATCATCTCGAAAATAGCGATACATGCAAGTCTCGAATACTTGCAACTACAATGTCATCCATCTAAACAAAGGTATACGCGAGAAGAGCTATCACTATAAGTGAGAGCGGAACTATGCAGTACATGAGGTGGCGGTTACGAGTCCTCTCTCGCGCTAGCATGAACCTCAAGTAACTAGCTTCTCCTTCTTGTCTGCTTTTGGATCCTTTATGGCTGGCGCCCGAGAACCCATTCACTTGTGCCTGACACTCATGCCACTCGTTGTACACCCCCGGAACCTTCCCTTTGTACACGACAAAGCACTTCCATCTTGCCATCAAGAAACTAGGTACCTGTTAGAGATGCATGTTCATGAAGAGGACGTACAATCATATATATGCAACAAAATATACTAGAGCAACACCGAAAAAGAAAGGGTTAGCAACTAGATGCAACATACAGTATGCAAATTAATTAACTAGAGGTACGCATGTCATCGTACGCAAACTAACAAAGCAGCGTTACGCAAGTTCGGCAGGGACCATGGATATCACAAAGTTTCATCGCTACAAAAAGTATACAAGTTCAACCGACACATATCATCATCATCGGCATCATAAATCACTAGAAGTTCCATCCTTCCATATCATCGAGGATGGACCCTAGCTTCTTGGACGGCGTGAGCTCTAGACGTTGCATGGCTATGCGAGTTCGGACGTCAGCTTGCGATATAGGGTCGTGGTGGAACATCCCCTTCTCATTGACGACTTCTTTCATGGTGATCGTCGCAATGTCGCTTTGGATGCGAAAGAAGTCATCTCTAAGTTTATAATCCGCTTCTCCATGAGATTCTAGCCACTTGTGGATATGATCATCATTTCTGCTTTTCATGCGAAGCTTTTGGTGATCCGTGTTGAATTGAATCATGAGATGGACGATGTAGAATCCATCCTTCTTGCTTGGTTTTGGGACATGGATGCAGGAGAAGTTAGTTGTATGCGCGAAACCCATCTTCTTATTCCTTCGTTTCCTGATCTGCATCTGGCCACCTCTAATGCTGAAGCCTTGGAGAGCATCATCTAGAATATTCATTATGTGGGTGTAGTCTTTTTTCTCGTAGTCTCTGGAAGGGTCAAAATACAAGGCGCGGGAGACTTGCGGGTAAATAACGATAAGGAAGGCGCGCCCGTTGCTGCGGGGAAAAGACACCTCAAATTATTCCCCATATGAGAGAGAAGAAATGATTGAAATGTACGAAAGGGTTGTCCGGAACTGAATTACTTTGGATGATAAGGCACGACGGACAATTTCCCGGTCCTTATTCTGTACCATGAAGTTTTGGAGGTACTCCCTAGCAGTTTCACGCTCAAAGTCGCTGAGACTCAATAAAGAATCGTGCATGTAGTACGGATCCGCCACACAGATTTGCGAGACTTCTTCACTCTTCATGACGGAGCTCATATGTAGCGCAAAAAGGCAGACGATTGTAAAATCGAGCCGCCTTGTCAGAAACATCTCAAAGATATGGTCAAACCGCAGGAAGAACAACCTTCGCGGGCCGTGTCTCGACATAGCACTTCCCCTCATGCACACGAGCTGCGTATGTCGGATATCCTAGATCCTTTGAGGCTAGTAGGCTTTTCTTAGTCGACAGCACATGGTCGTGCAGTCTCCTGAGATCCCCTGATAGTGCCTCCAGCGGTTTCGGCGGTAGCATTGGCTCGCCCGTGAGATGGAACATGGCTGCACCTTTCATGGGTACACGCTCTTTGGAATGCATCGTCTGGCTGCTATGTGCTCTGCCTTGTTTGGAGGAAGCTATCTTCCCCGATCTCTTTCTGTCCTTGTTCTTGGGCACACCTTCTAGACCCTTCCTTAACCCCTGCCCCAGTGTTCCCGAGCTAAGTACTGTACGACCCTCGCGCCCGGCTAGTTGAGCTTGTGTTGAGTCGGCATCTTCAGGCGTGTCCTGTGAGGATTTCATGAAGAGGACTTTTTGCAATCCCTGCTACGACCTTCCTGCCCGGGCATATCATCCATATCCTCATTAGCAAGTTGATAGCCCGATTCGTCATATGGTTGACTCATCAATTCTATGTCATAGTCATAAGCGTTTGTATTGAGGAAATCCATAGGGTCGACCTCCGTCTCATCATCCATTCTCCGTTCTACAGGACAAATTACGTCAGCTAGTACTATTGCACCCCCTTCATCATGTCGTCCGCCGCTCTCACCCGGCACTATAGGAGCTGGTAATTGCGTAGGCGGGGTGGTGGTCTCCGCACATGCTTGTTGATGTGTCGTTATAGGTGTGCTCTTGGCCGGCTCCAGACGAATAAGATTCTTCGGCCATAGCAGCACCCAACCCTTGTAGCTTCCAATCCGCGATTCCCACATGCTGTACTGGAGGAGGCAAATCTTCGTTCCCCGATTTCACACTGGACAAGCTAACCGTGAAGTGCCCAGCGGGGATCGGCTGGTTGTGGAACGTGGGTTGCAAGGGATCCATTATCATCCCCTTTCCCACGTCCACCTTCTGGCCTTTGATCAAGTAGAGTATGGTGCACGGTGTTTCTTTCGCCTGCAAACACATATGTCTATGGCGTAAAACATCCGAAAGGCAACAAAAATGGAATATTATATATATATGTTGGTGTGACATCTAATTACCGTGATGGCGTAGAGCTCAGCCAAAGACGAAGGCCCACCGAGCGCGCCAGAGACTGAGGATGGGCTGCTATGAGCGGGAGCGGCTGCAAGAGGAGGCCCGGTTGTATGGGCAAGTGATGGTGCGATGGTGTTGTTGTTCATGGAGTTGCTCCCAACGAAACTGGGCAACGGGAAATCATGTACCGTCTTGTCTAGATTTTCCTTTGTCCAGTTGATGATAACTAGAACCAAGTTAGTAGCGAAATCATTTCTGCAGGCAGTTACAACTGCATTGACTGCCTGCTATAGCAACTCATATTTGTCCTCAGCTGCTTTTTTTGCATCCTCAGCTGCTTTTTTCTCGACCGCAAGCTTCACCTTCGCGTCGATGTCCGCCTGAATAAACTTATTTTTCTGCTTCTTGGCCTCCGGGCCCTCGTTGTAAAACACCTTCCACATGGCGCCGTCTCTAGCGCCATGCACACGACCATATTGCGGCCGCTGGCCCAAAGGGAGTCCCTGAAGTTTGTTCAAGGCCCGGTTGAGAGGGGTGTCCCACTTGGGCCTCATCGGAGAAGTAGGGCTTTCGGCTGCAAGCTGGTGTTGCTTCTCCAGTAGTCCAATCAATTTCCTCGTGATCTGGTGTGTGTAAAAAACCTTTTTCTACTTGTCCCACTTGTAGCGGGCCCTTATGAAGTCACGCTCCAAGGGGTTGGTGAACTTCACGAAGGGGTCTGGGAGACCCGCGGCTTCACGTTCCGCGTCCTCCTTATCCCATATGGGCCTTTTACCGAGGTAGCCACGGCTTCCAAGGCGATGCTTCCCCATGTTCCTTTGCTGAAGGCTCTTGAATTTCGCAGCCTTAGCCTTGGCCTCCTCGGTAGCGCAAGTGTCCTTGAACTTTTCGAACTCCTCTTCCGTAAGTGTCGGATTTTCCTCCAGAATCTTGGACAGGGGATCCTCAGCCTGGATAGCTGGTTTCACCCTCGCTTTCCAGGAGGCCAAATCATTGCTGAACATGCCCATGGCGTGATTGTTAATATTTTTCATCTTCGGATCATCCCATGGTTATTCTATGTTATCATCCTGGTCAGGGAACTTGAATCTCTTGTGCAACTTCGTTAGGAGCAACTGCGTCAAATGTTCTTTACTCCTTAAGTCATCGTCATTGATGCTTGCGCATTCCCGTAGGATGCATCCTACTTGGTTCCCATAGCACTTGCGAGGTTCTTCCGGCTCTAACGGCTCAAACTTGCCAGGTGCCATCTTTGTGATCACAAGTCGTCCAATCCCTAGTTTGTTAGGTTTTCGTATCCTCTGCTTCTTATGCTTCCTCTTTTCGGTAGCGGCATCGGCGCCGGTACCTTCCCCGCCGGTATCTTCCCCACCGGTCTCGGCGCCGCCATCGATGCCGACGCCGTCGGTGTCGATGTCGGCGTCAGTACAATCATCGAGGCGGACATGCAAACCTTGCTTAGAAGTCAAAAAGTTGAGGTAGTCTTGTTCACCCTGATAATCCATCTCATATGCATCTTGGTCAGAAGGCCCAGTTTCTTCGTTGTTCGACATGTTTCCTATGATAATGTGTCCTCATTTATTTCTAAAAGTATGAATAAATGAGAAATGACACAAAAAAGAAATCTATGTGCGAGCACTCAATATGCCAACTATGTAGCACAAATCATGCCTTTATTCACGGGAAATTTCGGCATGACCTTTGCTAAAAAATGGACATATCGAGCGCCTGAAATTCACCGGAACGGAAATGAATCAACATTCCGGTGTAACATAGGCCAGTCGGATCATTTACCAAAACATGACATGTCCAAAACATGACATATCCACATATCACATGTCCAGTTCAAATTTGCATATAAATTCAGCTAATTTTGAAACCTATCTAAATTCATAACTAAATAGATAACCTAATTAACATAACTAAAACCTAAGTAAATAAACCGAAGAACCCTAGCTAGAAGAGAGAGAGGGGGGTGGTTTACAGAGGGTGCAGGGGCGAGGAGGCAGGCCCGACGACGGCCGAGGTTGGGAGGGGAGGAAGCAGAGGAGGGAGGCGAGGGCCGACGGGTCGGGGGCGAGCGCGCCAGGGTATAAGGTTTTCCCTAGTAGTGTAGTCCCCTATTGATTCGGTTTACCTACCAGAGTTGACCCCTAAAAATGTGTGAAGACATTGAAGATAATGGTGGTTCGTGAAGACATTCACGATGAAAATTATGACACGAGACCATATTCATATGAAGAATATGGAGTGCGAAGACGTAGTTGTTTCGTAGTTTCCTTTTCTTCTTTGTTGAGTCATAGGAACCACCGTATTGTTAAGTGGGGTCCAAGTGAACAAAGTTAGAGTGACTGAAGTGATGCTCAACCAAATCCTATGTCTTCGAGCGAAGACAATGAGAGGAAATCTTATCCAGAGCTGGATGAGTTAGCTTTGCTTGTAGCCCAAGTCAAACTGTCGCGTGTGTTTGAAATCCGATCGTTGGATACGTGTCGGTTCCTTAGTGACCCAGGGTCATTTCGGACAAATCAGGTCGGGTTGCCTCCTAGCTATAAATAGCCCACCCCCTACACCATAAATTGGTGGCTGCTCAGAGTTAGAGCATGGCTTTTGTCATTGAGAGCAACCCACCTCCGAAGCATTTGAGAGAGATCCTTGCGAGGACAAAGCTCTAAACACTCAGAGCCAAAGAGTGTTGGGCATCACTGAAGTCTTTCTATCGGCGTGACCTGAAGACTTTACACTTGAGGATTGTGAATCCTCCAGCCGGTTAGGCGTCGTGTTCTAAGCATCCAAGAGTCATTGTGGATCGCCGGTGAAAGGAAGTCTGTGAAGGGTTGGAAGTCTACCTTGAAGACTTACCAGAGTGATTGGGTGAGGACTGGGTGTCCTTAGCTCAAGGGGAATAAGGTGAAGACACGGTCTTGTGAGTTAAATCTCAGCCTCTCTAACTAGACGTACAGTTGTCACAGGAACTGGAACTGGTCTACCAACTCCTTGTCTTCACCAAGCAACTGGTTCTATCCTTCACTTTACTTTACTTTACTGTTTGTCTTCGTGAAGTCATTGCTTACCTGTATGATCTGATTGATTTCACTGAGTGAAGATTGTTTACTGTTTGACTTCATACTGTCTTCCAACCTGATCCTTACTACCTAGTTGTTGATAGTCTTCATGCTTTCACTTTATTGCAATCTTGATTATAGCTTGCCTAGTGTAGTCTACCTTCTGCTGGATATCAATAGGTTCATTTGTACTGTTTGTCTTCAAAGCCCCCGTGTTTTGAATACTTTCACAAAGATCGCTTATTCACCCCCCTCTAGTCGATAACTAGCACTTTCACTCTCTTAGACCCCCTCCCGTGCCCGTCCGAAACTATCCTGAACCCGACCTAAGCAGTCGTGACTGTTGGATCCGGATCATCCTCAAACATCCCTAAAATATCTTTGGTTTCTTCTTTGGCTCCCCTAACCTATTTATTCACGGCCGTTCGATTACGATCAGAGGGTCCGATTAGCCCCTACCCATAAATCCACATGCTATAAATCACTAGTCTAAACCCTAGATCCTAGTCCGTCCCATCCACCATTCCCTTCGGTTGCCGCCACTCCTCTCCCTCAGGATCCAAGCCCGCAGCCAGCCTCTCTCCCTCCCTCGTTTCAGCATCAGACCAACTAGAGCCCGCACCCGATCCAACACCTCTCGATCCACCGATCAGCTCCGACCACCTCCCTTGTTTTCCGCGCCGCTCCAATCCTAGCCTCCCACATGCAGCCACACGCCCGAGCTCTCCCGCAGCTAGCGGTGCTCGATCCAGGTTGGATCGAGGCCACGGCCTCGCACGCCTCTGCCTCCTCTGCCCAAGTTCCTCCCGAACCTGCCCAACCACACTAAGCTACATCGAGCTCCCCTCGGCTCCACCTCGTCGCCGCCTCGCCTCCCCGTCCGACTCCAGTGACCGACCGACGACCCGCCGGAGCACCATGACCAGGCCGTGTCCCTGCCTCCTTCTCTCTCTCTCTCTCTCTCTCTCGTGCTCTCTCTGCCTCACAAACTCTCTCTCTTTCTCTTTCTCGGGTGCTCTCTCTCTCTGCCTCTCAAACTCTCTCTTTCTCTTTGTGCCCCACAGGACACCATGGATACCCGCAGTGCTCCTGCCTTCCCGAGCTCCTCCGCAGGAGACCAGGAACAAGAGCTCCCGCTTGATCCTCCGCCGCACGTCGCCCGTTAGCGACCCAGGCGAGCGCACCGTTTTCCTCCAATGCTCCTCTTCTCCTTTTTCTTCCATGTCTCACCTCTCGATCTCTTCCTCGTTTTTCTCTTCACAGGGAGCCACCGTGGCCATGGATGTCGTCTGCCGCCTCCATCTCGAAGCTCAGGTGCGCCCAAGCCTCGGACGCGACCAGATCTGGTCCGGATCCACCTCCCAAAGCCCTTATCGCCGGCCTCCCATGCTTCTGTGTGCGAGCACACAAGGACGGGGACGACCAACACCAAGAACCGCTCGTCCTGGAGCATAGACCGCACCCCCTCCACCTCCTCCTTCGATCCCGCCAGCGTGGACGAGCGCTAGGGTCCAGCGGCGCCTTGCCCTGCCGCGTGGGTCACGGCATCCCCAGCTGGCATGTTGGCCCAACGTGAGCAGCTGCCCGAAGCCTCCCCTTGCACTTTTGGGGCCTGCCAGTTTTGGCCCATTGCATTCTTTTCCTGCCTTTGCGATTTGCTAATTATCTAGGAACTTCAAATTTGCAGAAAAACCCCTAGACTTCATGCATTTAATATCTCAATGACCGTTAATCGGATTAAAATGTTTTAAATATGTAAAATTCTTAGAATTTCATCTAGTTTCATAATATTCCACTTGCATCTATCTTTGAAATGTTTAAAATGTTGTTTGATTAAATTTGCTCAAATGCCATGCTAAAATGATTTTTTTCATAACTAAATAACCGTAACTCAAAATTTAATAAACTTTATATGCAACTTGTCTAGAAAAATGCATAGATTAACTTGATGCACTTTATTTTCCTGTTTAATAACTCTAAAATATGGTTTAGGGCAGGACAGTAGCAAATTCGAAATATGCGCCTAAGGATTTTCCGAAATTGTTGTTTGTTATTTCCGGCCTCATTTAAACTTGCTTAAATTGTTAGTTTACTTATGCTTCACCTCTTGCCATGTCTAACAACATTTAATATTTTTGGGTACATAAACGTGAGTGAACTAAATATTTGAATGTGGTGTTTCGTAAATATGCAACTCGTTTCATATTGAGTTCCACTTAATTTGTAGTATTGTTTGTTGCACTTTGCCATGTCATGCCTCATGAAACCAGACATGCATCATACTTGATTGTGCACCATGCCATGTTTATGCTTGTTTGTTTACTATATCGTTTGCTTCTTTCCGGTTGCACTTCTCCTTAATAGTTCCGGTTACGTTGCGATTATGAGGATCTGTTCGGCTACGTTGGTTCGTCTTCTTCATGAACTCGATCTTCTTCCTAGTGGTATTTTAGGCAAGATGACTATTACCTTGGATCTCACTACTATCTTTGCTATGCTAGTTATTTCAATGCTATTGCTATGTCGCGCTACCTACCACTTGTTTATCAAGCCTCCCAATTTGCCATGTTATCCTCTAACCTTTTCCACCATCCAAGCAAACCATTGTTTTGCTATGTTACCGCTTTGCTTAGCCCCTCCTATAACGTTGCTAGTTGCATGTGCAGTTGCAGGTTGTTCCATCTTAGGACATGGATATTACGGGATATCAAAATATCGCATATTTAATTAATGCATCTATATACTTGGCAAAGGGTGGAAGGCTTGGCCTTTTGCTCGGTGTTTTGTTCCACTCTTCTCGCCTTAGTTTCCCTCATACCAGTGTTATGTTCCTTGATTTTGCATCCCTAACATGGTGAGGGTTTATGGGCCCCTCTTGACAGTTCGCTTTGTATAAAACTCTTCCAGCAAGGCCCAACATTGGTTTTACCATTTGCCTAAAAACAACTAAAACTTGCATAGGGACCTGCCGGCCCCCGAGGTCTCCTAATCAACCCCCTGGGCCAATGCTTCGCATGAGTGTTGGTCCACCTACCTAGCAGTCGACGGTGCCACCTTGAGGCAACTCGATGGAATTTGGGCTATCGTCCACTTAGCATAGACAATGTTGTCCTTAGAATGAGATACGTGTGACTCCTATCGGGGCATCGACGCACCGGGTGGTGTTGCTGGTTTCGTTTTACCATTATCGAAATGTCTTGTGCATCGGGACCCCGAGTTTGATCAGATGTCCCGCGATGGAGGATTGTCTCCATGGATCGTGAGCTTGTCATGGGCTAAGTTGGGACACCCCTGCAGGGTTTAAACTTCCGAGAGCCGTGCCCGCAGTTATGTGGCAGATGGGAGTTTTTAATGTCCGGTTGTAGAGAACTTGACACCAGATTTGAATTAAAATACACCAACCGCGTGTGTAACCATGACTGTCTCTTTTCGACGAGGTTCGGGAAGAGAACACGGTTTGGGTTATGTTTGAACGTAAGTAGTTCAGGATCACTTCTTGATCATTACTAGTTTGCGACCGTTGCGTGGTTTCTCATCTTACTCTTGTATTCATAAGTTAGACAACATATATTGCTTAGTCGCTTGCTACAACCTCACCACTTATCCTTTCCATACCAATTAAGCTTTGCTGGTCTTGATACCCATGGTAATGGGATTGTTGAGTCCTCATGGCTCACAGATTACTACAACAACAGTTGCAGGTGAAGGTAAAGCGATGCTCTGACGTGAGAGCGATTCTTCATTGTTTGGGGTTATTCTGCTTCTTCTTCTTCTTCGATCAAGGGATATGTTCCGGGTCGGGGAGCCTGGTATTAGCAGGGTGGATGCCGTTCTTCTCTTTCATTTGATTTCATCCGTAGTCAGATCCTGCTCTTCTGTATGATGATTGCTATGTATTGATGAATAGTACTATTCATGTTCTAGTTTGTGGCGAGTGTAAGCCTTTATCATGTATTCTCATCTATTCAGTACATGGTATGTTGTAATGATATCCACCTTGCTATGCACTCTAAATGCGGTTGTGCCCCAATCATGAGTTCATCACGTGATTGGGATAGAATCGCATCTTGGGCGCTACAGCAGGTGCCACATCAGAGTCGTGAATTTGTTATTTAAAACATTACACAACCCTTTTGTACATACATGTTTTGGACACATGTAGTAGATGGTTGTGCAGTACGACACTCAATACTCAGGTGTGATGCTTTCTGTTGTCCCATGCAAGGTTGTTATAATCGTGATTCTGTTATATGATTCTACGACTTTATGATCCAAATTAACCCCTATGATTCTACGATTTTACTTCATAGAATCTATGTTTCTATGATCCTGATAGTGAAGATTCTATGATCCGATTCAAAATCATGATTCTGACAACGTCCATCACTTTGACGAACAGCCGACAATGAGGTTAATTTGACCAGCAAGGTAGAATCTTTTTTGTTTGTGTTATGGTTGTATATAGTACGTTTCGAAGAGGTGGGAGGTGACTAGCATATATACTATACATACACACCCATGAACAAGTACACCTCACTCAGTGTCGGGACTTTTTGGTTTCCAAGGCACGTGCCACATCAAAGTTGTGAAATTGTCTATTCAAACATCACATAACACCTGGGCCACATGCATGTAGGCGGTGGTTATCCTAGGTAGGACACTCACGTGTGATGCTTCCATCTGTGGGCTCACGAGGCCGTCATCGATGCATGCATCACTTTGACCTACATTGGGAGTGGTTAATTAATTTAACCATCGAGGAGGATTATTTTTGGGTTGTATTACGGTAGGAGCATATAGTATGCATTGAAGAGTGGGAAGGGGACCATCATGTGTAGTATGCTTCATGAACCTCACTCTGTGTGGGGGGTTTATGGTTTTTGGGGCATGTGGCACATCAAAGTTGTGCACTTTGGGTATTCAACATATGTTTCGCACACATGCAAAGCAATGGTGGTTGTCCCTTGCACCCACTTAAACGGTTATCAGCGTTATCGATGATTTCCATCTGTGGGCCCGCTTGGTCCATCACTACTTTTTGCCTGACAACGAGAGAGGTTAATTTGACTTAGGAGGGGATTATTTTTTTGCTTGTAATACGGTATATATATAGGTCATGCTCTTGGCTAACATGATACAGTTTGAGCACACACACATGCATCTGTACACATGAATCCCTCCCATCGAGTCAAAGTGGCTAGTACAACGACACGTCATGAAACGATCTCGCTCTGTGTGGGGATTGTATGATTTTTGACACACTTACCACAACAATGTTGTGAAATGGTATTCAAACATGCATGCATGCATCACCTCCATACATATGCATGTAGTGGTAGTCTTCGAACGGTACACTCCCTCACATGGTTATCGGCGACCAGACTATATATTCGAAGGCCTGTGTGTACATCCATGATCACCTTGACCGACAACAAGATTGGTTACCATGGCGGATTCTTCATTTGGTTCGTGTTAGCATACTATAGGTCATGGTGAGATTAAGACCTAATTAAGTTTGAGCGAATATATATGCATGCATGCATGCATGAATCCCCGTCATCGGCTTGAAGTGTGGTGTAACATACATATGCATCGTCAACCAAACCCTCACTCAGTGTGGGGATTTCTAGTTCAAAATCACGGTGCCACATCAAAGTTGTTCCATTGTGTATTAAAAAACACACCTCTCCATACATATGCTTGGGCCAGACGTATGCAGTGGTTGTCTTCGGGGACTAGCTACTTGCGTGATTATTGCCGAGCTAGCCCATCTCTAGGGTCGCATGGGCGGCCATCACTTTGACCAACAACAAGAGAGAGGTTGTACGACCAAGGTGGATTATTCTTGGTCCGTTTTACGATCCATCTTGGTGAGATGCCTCTCTAGCCCACCGACTGAAAGTGTGTGTGGGGGGGATGCTACTTCGCACTTTGCTAGGCGAACCTCGGTTGGGCGGGGGCATGCATTCATAGCTTAGGATTCCCTTCATGCCGACACCAGGGGGGCTGCTAGCTACTTCGCATTTCGCTAGGTGAACCTCGGTTGGGGGGGGGGGGCTTGCATTCATACCTTAGGATTCCCTTCGTGCCGACACGAGGGGGGCACGCAATACCGTGCGCATTACGAGATAGGTGCCACATCAAAGTTGCATCTGGTATTTGAACATCAAACCACCATTTTCATACATAAATTCGGTCCACATGCAAGCGTGTTCGTGTTCTGACCCTCTCCCACGGCATTTTTTGCCAAATTTATGAACATTAGACAAGTCGGATGACGCAAGAGACACGGTTCACTCAAACTAACTGTGTGTCACGCCGGTGCCCCTGTCACGCACACATATGCACAGTACATTGGGCTCCACGAGGCTTCCCCTCTCAAAAAAATCTACCCGCCTGTAGATTTTTTCTGTTTGATAACACACAGTTATTGTGTTTCGACCGTGTGTGATGTTTCTTGTTCCCAATCCCGCCTGCATCCCTCGATAATATATGCCCGCCTCAGGGTTTTTTTGTTTCATAACACACGGTTGTTATCTCCGGACCGTGTGCGATACACCATCATCAAAATTTTCAATAGCCCCAGCATTTCACTCCCGCATCTAACTCCCGCGTAGTAAAATTTTTAGTACCCGTGTCATTTCCTCAAACACACCCCCGCCCCTCTCCACACACACACACACCAAAACCTTCTCGGGCGCGCACACACACACACACCCTCCCTTGCTTGAAACCCTAGGAAGCTCCCCGCCGCCTCCGCCGCAAGGCCTCCATTGTCAACATCTACCAGTTTTCCAATGCAGCTTACCCATCGATCTCCATATCCAGGCCGCCCTGAGTTTCTTAGATGACGCCTGCCAAAAGTCCCTTTCCCACAGATCCCAAGCCCCATCCCCTACTCCAGAGCGTCGCAGCCTAAGCCCGGCTATGCTTCCCGTGGATGTCGAGGAGTGACTAGCCCAAAATAGGTGTATCGCGGTCTCTTCACCCGACGTCGCCGAGGAAGCCGACGACCATTACAGGCCGTAGGCACTCAATCAGCGGACTATTATGCAGGTATGTCGCGAACGCCGGCTACGACATCAAGGTCATCGACAGCGACGGCCTGAGGTGGGCTATGTCATAGGTTAAGTGGCCCACCCCAACCCCTCGGGTTCAACCACCGTCGATCTCGTCCATCGCCCCACTGCTGATCTCCTCTGGCTCGCTGTCAACAATTTGCCATCCTACATCGCCATCGAGCCCCTTTTGTCATTTTTGAACTACACATTCTACGACGTTGGCTTGGGATCCACAGCTACCAAGTCAGACCTCATCGACGGCAACCACGCGGAGGGCACCCTCTCCGGCTCTTCCAAGGGGAAAGAGCCCATCTGCTCTTCCAAGGTGAAAGAGCCCGTCTGCAACATCAAGGAGGGCACCCTACAGTCATGCTATTCCAAGGGGAAGGAGCCCATCTGTGACAAGATGGAGCTCATCCAGGTTTCGTGCTCTTCCCATGGGAACGAGCCCATCCGTGACAAGTGAGGAAACCCATGATTTGTTTTGCTGTGCCTCTTCATAGGGGGAACCCATGATTTGTTTTTTCGAGTCCCTTTTCTAGTGTAGTGAGAATATGTCCAGTTTTAATTTCTATATTTGGTTGTTTGCAGTATGCCTTGTTTATTTCAGTTGTTCACAATGTGATGCTCTACATTTGCAATTATTTACTATACAGTACATTTCATCAATCCAGTTTTAAACATACCGATATGAATGCATACATTTGCTTGATGTTATGCCTGTTATAGCTAGCATATGCCTCTTTTAAAGTTTTTTGATTGTGAGGTTGTTTGTAGTTAGCACATGTCCAGTTTCAAATGCTATCTTTGGTTGTTTATAGTATGCCTTGTTTATTCCAGTTATTCACAATGTGATGTTCTATATGTGCAAATATGAACTATGCAGTTCGATTTCATCAACACCAGTTTCAACAATACCACTATGAATGACTACATTTGGTTGCTGCATCTTGTAGTTAACACGCCTTTCCATTTTATTTAACAATAACCAGTGTACTTAGACCGGCACAATATTAGTTTGAATGACTATGTTTGCTTGTTGTTAAATGTTAGGCTTGTTGCAATTAACACACCTTTCTACTTGTTTTGCTTTACTAGCGTGCTTAAACCTACACACTGAAGCTATCTTTTGGAGATTATTTTGTCTACCATGAATAATTTTGTTTGATGTTTAGCATGTTAAGGGACTAATCGGTGAATCAGACTTTTAATTGTATATATCTGTAACACATTTATCGTTAGGTTAACTCGGGCCATACGTAATACATCTGAGGCTACATAGAAACATTCACTGTACTTAATGTCTAAATATGAAATCCTAGGCTACATAGCAACAAGGAAGAGTGTTACCTTAATGTTCTGATGATGTCTATATATACATAGAAGAGCAACAGCAGCAACAACAACAAAACCCTGTTTGGATATTCAACTTAGCTAGAGGTTAGAGTTAGTTTCTAGCTCATGACTATCCTTGAACTAACTCCATCCAAAGAGGTGTTTGGATGAAAGGGTTAGATTGGCAATAAATGCAGTAGGAGAACTCGCTCCAATTAGCACCTCTTGGGTTGGATAGTTTTTTGGGTGGGTTAGATGCAACTAGCTCAGACTAGCCCTAATGTTTGGATATACTTTAGGGCTATTTGAGCCCAAACTAGCTCAAACTACTCTACCATGGATACAACAACAGTTAATCAACCGATAATTTGTAAGAATGCACGAAACTCCTTCTGGCCCATAATACAAGATGTTAATTCATCTAATATGTGAGCATATTGGATGTTATAAGATATTATAAAAGAGCGTTATACTACATCATGTGCAATTGTTGTTTAGCTTCTAATATTAACTTGGTGCTTTTAGGTACATATGTCATTGGTAAAGATCCGCGCTTCGACCCTTTCTGCATATGGGGCAATGAGGTATCGATGAACCAGCATCAAGTGAAGAAGCTGATAATGATTTTGAGTAAAATTGGTCAAAAGATGGCAATTAAACTATTGGTTTAGAATTTATCCAAGACAACAGCGAACTGCAAGATGGTAAGTAAGAACTCTCCAACCTTCTTTTTACTTCCTATAATGAGTTGTGTTAGATGACAATGTCTGAATCTTTTTTCATTTGTAGTGGTTGCCAAAGCAGTTTACTCAAGATTACCTCTCAAACTACATGATTTGTGTGCATGCAAAGGTTAAAGTATTTCTACCAGAACACGATGATTATCTAGATGTTTTCATGAAGACCAAGAAGGATGGACGGTCGGCCATCACAAGGGGTTGGACTAGAGTCGTGTGTGCCTTCTGCATGGAGGAGGGCACAATATGGGCATTCCTCTTCACCCTGTTCAACAACCAGAATGTATTTCACCTCTTTCTTTACCGTCTTCAATAGTACAAGTATACAACTATGGTTCATCCTTCTTTATTTGGTTCTGATGTAATTCTTGAACATATGTACCTATGAATCAAATAATGCATTGGTTGTTTGAACCTGATGGATATGAATAAAGCTATAGCATACATTCAAATTCGAATTGAAATCCAGTACAATTTGAAATATCAGCAATTAAATTATGGTGAAATTACGCTCTCCAGGTCGTTACGGCACACACGGTTGGTAAAACACAAATATTTGCGATATACACCATAATCCGACAAGGTTCACAGGGAGGAAATGTGTGCAAGCATGCACAAAGTTGCCATTTGCAAAGCGTGTGTGATGTCAGACAATATCACAAACGGTACGGGCAAACTAAACTTTTGTGATAGTCGCCTTATCGTACTCGATTCGCAACCATGAACTGTTTCTGATGAAGTATGCATCGTAAATTGTCGGTGGGAACGACACCTATGGGATCACAAGAATCCCTACTTGGTTAGCGGGGCGCAGGGTCATGAGAAGAGCGGATCAAACAGATAGCACATGGTTTGTTTATCCAGGTTCGGGCCGCGAGGATGCGTAAAACCCTACTCCTGCTTTGGTGGATTGTATATCTGTGTTCTTGAGCAAGCTATGGGGCGTGAGGAGCTCCAAAAGGCTGAATCCTTCCTCTGGTCACCTCGGGCCTCCTTTTATAGAAAAAAGGGGTTGCCACAGTGGCACATAGGAGGTGGAAAGGGTACAGTGCTGCGAGGTTATCCTTCGCATCACATGACAAGGCCCATCTAATGCGTCTTGCTTAGGTGTCCTTGCTTTATCGGGGACGGGGGAGAAACCTGTCTCGTCCGTCACCGCTCCTTCTTGTGTCGATGCGCGCCCTGGCTAGCAATGCCTGCGATGCCATGTAGGTAGGCAGGCAGCTGAGGTGGCGCGGTGGTTGGTCTTCACGAAGATCTGCATGCCGCCACGCGGGTGCCTGCCCAGCTGGTTGGGTCGGCATCTGCATGCATGCGGTGGTGGAGGTTTAGTCGGCGTGGGCCTGATGGTGGCCCTGCGGGTGTCCTTGGCAAGGGCCTTGCCGGGGCCCCGGCAAGGGTCTTGCCGAGGTGCCTGCTGTCATCCCCGGCAAGGCGCTTGCCAGGGGCCTTGTGGCCTTCCTCGGCTGGGATCCCGCCAAGGGTTGTCGTCTCCTTAGTGCATATCTGATCTTGAATGTCTTCACAAAGATTTGCATGCCGCCACGGGGATGTCTCCCGAATCCTTGCCCTTTGGGGGCAGTGGACTCAAGGGTGATTTGCTCCGTAGGCACGGGACGAGTCGCCGCGGCAAGGGTCTTGCCGGGGCTGCTAGAACTGTCTCCTGGCAAGGATCTTGCCGGGGGAGTCTGCTCCGTCCCCTTTGCCCTTCGTGGTCCTGGCCTTGGCGTCGTTCTAGTTCTCTTGAGCTTCGGTCTTACCCTGGCTCACCTCCCTTGCCTTGCTTGGTGTGGTGGTATCCGCGGCTCAGACTGCCCGTGCACAGTTATAGGGGTACAAAAAGTGTACCCCTCTTTTTGTACACTGACAGGAGCCCCCGGGCCTGGGCCACACATAAGCGCAACGCGTTGTTGGGCTAGGCCCAAAAATGGTGTGCGGGCAGGCGGGGCGGTTTTTACCACGGTAAGATTCTTCGCGCACTGCGCTTCTCATGATTCCCGCGCGTGGCGCGGCGTGGGGAGGCGCGTGTGACGTGGGCGGCATGCGTGGGGTTGGTTCCCGCAGGCATGCGTCACATCGTAGTAAAGGGGTGGTTCACGCCTTCCCCATAAACGGAGGGAGGCGTGGAGGCACAACCCATTTACTGAATGGGGCTGAGGCGCGGTCTTCAAGGCGTCCACTCCCCACGATCACGGGGTGGGGAGTGGTCGTCTCACCCGTCCCCTCGGTTCTGCATGTCCGCCACGTGTCTCCCATGCGCCTGGGGTGGCAAACGGTGGAGGCGGGAAACCGGGCCGTCGCTGGTTGGGGCGATGGGTCGGTCCTGGCTCCCTGCGCCTTCTGTATCTTGATTGGCCGAGCGGGGCGGCCGAGCCCCAACCCCGATCCTTTATAAAGAGCGGGAGGGGGGATGGCGTCCCGCATTCTTTCATCTTCTTCTTCCTTCAGCTTCTGCTCCTCCCTTCCATCCTTCATGGAGAGAGGGAATCCCGGTCCTTCAACAGTGGCGGCGAGGGTCGCCGCTCGACAACGCGTCCCTCCTTCTCCTGCGCCTGCGGTGGCAGAGCCAGCCGCGAGGGGAAGGGGGATGGGGCGAGGCCGGGGCACTCGGGGAAGGGGAGGATGGGGCGGCGCGCCGGCCTCGCCTCCGCCAGCAGCTCCTCCTCCAATGGAGGGCCATGTTGGGGATGACCCTTGTGAGTTCTTCGTCAGGCTGCGCCGGCTGCCACGCCGTCGCCTTCGTCTCCCGACTCCATTTGCGCGGGAGATGGAGCTGGATCCGCCGGAGTCATTGCGGCTGCACATGAGGGGCTGCGGGATCAGTGGCACGCGGGTCCGTGTTGACTTCCCCGCCCCTCACATGATGTATCTTCGTCGGGCATGGAAGACGTTTGCTCATATCCACCGCTTGACGGAGGGGCTCACTCTCCATTTTAAGCTGATGGAGGGTGGCCTTCTCTCCGTCAAGGTCTTCGGGCTCTTTGGAACCCATGCAAGGTGCTGCGTGGAGAGCTCTTCTGATAGTGAAGACTCCTCCTCGGGCGGGAGTGACGAGGAGGACAACGGCAACGACGACGAGGGTAGTAGGCGGCAGGATGATGGGTCCGACTAGGTGTCGGGTGCCGCTCCGTGCGGCACCGACGACCCCATCATCTGTGTCGCCGGCTCCCTGAACTTCTCGGGGTCGTCTCCTTGGGCGGCTGGCATTGGGAGGCTGTGGAAGAGGAAGAGGGCGGGCGGCAAGGCCGTCAAGTCGGAGTACGCGGGCACCGATGCCTTCGACGCGTGCTGACGTCCCGCCGCCTCATCTTCGAGCTCTGCTTCCGGCGCCGCCATCACCATCCAGCCTTTGGACGGCCACCAAGATGTTCTCTTGGTGTCTTCTGCCACCCGTAGCTTGCCTAGGCGCTCCTTTTGTCCTTTTCTCCCCCTTGACCTGCCTCCCGAGGAGAGGGACAAGAAAGGGATTACGGGCACCTTATCTCTTTTTAGTTTGTAAGCCTTCGGGCCTTTGTTGAATTTAAAACTTGTAATCCCATCATTCATGTTTTTCATTCCCTATGGACTGTACCTGAGTGGAATGTTTTTTTTAATGAAAAAGGGATGCTTGCCGGGTCATTTGTTTGCGGGTGGAACCCACGACAAGGAGTAAATCCTTGATATCTTCAAGATAAACATTTCCTTGCCCGGCAACAGCCCTTGCCGTCTCCCCACTTCGCTCGACCTTCCTCACGCCTTTGGCAGAGGCAGGGATGAGGCGGGTTGAGGCTCCTTGTTTCATCCTTTCGCTCCCGCGACTATGACCAAACTTGGCCCCAGGAAGGAGCCCTAGGGCCTAGAGTTAGGGGTGCACGGTAGCTTAGGGGAAAATGAGGTTTCACGTACCTCAGTCCACAATGGAATGCATGATAAGGGATGAAGAACTTATCTGAAGCTGCAGTCCCCGGCAACCCTGGTTCGCCGTGGGTGAATCTTTGCTCTTGCAGCCCACGGCAATACTGGCTTGCCGGGCGCTAGATGCTGGTCTGTTCCTCTTTTTTTCTCCCCAAGTGGTTCGGCACGGATATTTGTGTGTCATGTGAACCAAAGAAGACAAAAGAAAGACAAAGAGACGCACACTCGACCTCTAAGCTAGGGGTTAGTCACCGCTAAGCACTATCAACCATAACCAAGGACGAGACTCGACCTAGCATGCATGCTATAACTTAGGGCGCCAGCGCTTCATTTATTTATGCTCAGGGTCTGCGCCTGGCTTTGTACAAAGGGTTACATGCGTCATCGGCAAGGCTCGTACAAAAGGTGGCTTGCCGGGGGGGCCCGGCAAGCCGCGCCTCACGGGTAAAACTTGCGAAGATTCTCAATGTTCCAGGAGTTACTCACCGGAATGTCATCTTCGGTCTCCAGGCGGACTGCGCCGGGCCTGGTGACTCGTATTACCCGATAAGGGCCTTTCCACTTTGGCGTCAACTTGTTGGAATTCTTGGCCGATTGAACGCGCCGAAGAACAAGGTCGCCTTCCTCAAAGCTTCGGGCATGAACCTTGCGGCTATGGTAGTGGCGCAAGGCTTGCTGGTAGCGCGCTGCTCTCACAGCCGCCCGAAGACGATCTTCCTCAAGGAGCGTTGCGTCATCTTGCCGCAATTGCTCTTGCTCAAGCTCGTCATAAGCGAGTACTCGAGGTGACCCATATATGAGTTCCGTGGGGAGAACTGCTTCTGCCCCGTATACCAGGGCAAAGGGTGTCTGGCCAGTGGCTCGATTTGATGTCGTTCTGATTGACCAAAGAACCGCCGGCAATTCATCAATCCAGCGCCTTCCACTCTTGTGCATTTTGTCAAAGGTCTTTGTCCTTAGGCCTCGCAGTACTTCAGCATTTGCCCTCTCAGCTTGACCATTGCTTCGTGGGTGAGCAACGGAAGCAAAACGGACCTTGCTGCCGAGGTCTTGAATATATTGCATGAAGGTGTGGCTTGTGAACTGCGTGCCGTTGTCAGTGATAACCCTATTGGGTACACCAAAACGGCACACCAGTCCTTTGAAGAACTTGACGACTGACTGTGTTGTGACCTTCCTCACTGCTTCCACTTCTGGCCACTTTGTGAACTTGTCGATTGCAACGTACAAGTACTCAAAGCCCCCGACAGCGCAGGGGAAAGGGCCCAGTATGTCGAGCCCCCAAACCGAGAAAGGCCAGGAGAGAGGAATGGTTTGAAGGGCTTGAGCTGGCTGATGAAGCTTCTTTGAATGGAACTGACACGCTTCACACCTGGTGACTAGTGTCGTTGCATCCTGGAGGGCGGTGGGCCAGAAGAAGCCTTGCCGAAACGCTTTGCCGGCAAGGGCCCTTGACCCGATGTGGGATCCACATATGCCTCCATGTATCTCCGCCAACAGCCCCAGTCCTTCCTCTCGAGGGATACACTTCAATTTCACGCCGTTCGGCCACTTTCTGTATAGGACGTCATCGACGAACTGGTACATAGTAGAGCAACGGGCTACTTTTTCCGCTTCTTCCTGCTCCTCAGGAAGTTCCCCTGTTTGGAGGAATCAGACGATATGCTGTGCCCACGCTGGAGCCTGGGGCTCGACGGCGAGGACTAAAGGCATTTCCTCCGCTATCGGAGTGGCTGTCTCCATGGCAAGAGCTTGATGCTCTGTCGGAGCCAGCCGTCCCGTGGCGGGCTCAATGTCTCCGGCAACATCCTTGCTGGCGGCTTCGGGGAGCTCGGCTGGAAAGTACTTGCCGGGCCCTGATATTCTCCTCTTGTTCTGCTCTGTTGATGGATCAACGGATGGCTGAGTTAGCCGAGGCACAAAGGTACCTGGTTCCACAGGTAGCTTGAGGGCAGCGCGTTTTGACAGGTAATCGGCGATATCATTCTCTGCTCGGGGAACGTATTCTGCCTGTATACCGTCAAAATGCTCTTCCAGCTTTCTCACTTCATAGACGTAGGCCTTCATCAATAGGCTCTGGTAATCCTTGTTGACTTGCTTGAAGACAAGTTGCGAGTCGCCTCTGACGATGAGTTTCTTGATTCCGAGGTCCGCCGCAATCCTAAGACCGGCAAGCAGTCCTTCGTACTCAGCCGTATTGTTTGTTGACACCTCCCTGGGGAAGTGCATCTGGATCACGTACTTGAGGTTCTCTCTGGTGGGCGCGACAAGTAGTACGCCAGCCCCGGTGCCCTGTAAGGAGAAAGCTCCATCAAAGTACATGATCCAGTCGCAACTTGCCTCCTTGCCGGGGAGAGCAGTCTCTTGGGTTTCTTCGTCAAGCGTCGCAGTCCATTCTGCAATGAACTCCGCCAGGACTCGGCTTTGAATCGTCGAGGTACTCTCAAACTTGAGGCCAAAGCTGGACAGTTCTAGTGCCCACTCTACGATCCTTCCCATTGCGTCCGGATTGTGCAATATCCGTTGCAGAGGGAGGCGAGTGACGACAGTGATTTCGTGCGCCTGGAAGTAGTGAAGCAGCTTCCTCGAGGCCATAAGAAGTCCGAAGAGCAGTTTCTACACACCGGAGTACCTCGATCTAGCCCCCTGCAGGAGGGAACTAACAAAGTAGACCGGGTGCTGCATCATTTTCTTCTTCGGCGGCACTTCAATTGGCTGCGTCGTCTCGGCATCGGTGGCATCGGGCTCCGTCGCTGCTATTACCTCATCATCAATTTCTCTCTACGCCACTAGTGCGGCGCTGACCACCTGGTTCGTTGCCGCCAGGTACAGCAGCAACGGTTCATGTGGCCTAGGCGCAACTAGTATTGGCGCGGAGGAGAGGTACCTCTACAAATCTTGCAATGCTGCTTCGGCTTCTGGTGTCCACTCCATCGGGCCCGCCCTTTTCAAAATTTTGAAAAAGGGAAGGGCGCGCTCGGTGGACTTGGAAATGAACCTGCTCATGGCGGCAACGCAACCAGCAAGCCGACGCACATCCTTGACTCGCTTGGGCACTTCAATCTGCTCTATAGCTTTGATCTTGTCCGGATTGGCCTCTATCCCACGCTGTGACACAAAGAACCCGAGAAGCTTGCCAGACGGGACACCGAAGACACACTTCTCAAGGTTCAGCTTGAGATTGATCTTGCGTAGGTTTGCAAATGTTTCTTGTAAATCTGATATGAGGGTTGCCCTGTTCTTGGTTTTGACCACTATATCATCCATATAAGCTTCCATATTTCTATGGAGCTGGGGTTCAAAACCAATCTGGACCGCCCTTGCAAACGTTGAACCAGCACTCTTCGACCCGAAAGGCATCCGTATAAAGCAATACATACCAGATGGGGTGATGAATGCCGTTTTCTCTTCATCTTCCCTTGTCATGAAGATCTGGTGGTAGCCGGAGTAGGCATCGACGAATGACAACAGATCACACCCAACTGTGGAGTCAACAATCTGGTCAATGCGCGGCTACAGGAAGGGGTCTTTGGGACAAGCCTTATTAATATCTGTGTAATCAATACACAGCCTCCACTTCCCATTTGCCTTGCGCACTACCACCGGATTGGCCAACCACGTTGGATGGAGCACTCCTCTTACCAAACCCGTTGCTTCCAGTTTCTGGATCTCCTCTGTGATGAACTCTTGTCGTTCCAAAGCTTGCTTTCTGACCTTTTGCTTGACGGGCCACGCATGAGGACAGACAGCAAGGTGGTGCTCAATCACCTCCCTGGGAACGCAGGGGATGTCGGATGCTTGCCATGCAAACACATCGACATTCACCCGCAGGAAGGTGACGAGCACGTCTTCCTATTTGTCGTCAAGGGTGGAGCTTATGGTAAAAGCTCCTCCCGTGCCGTCCTCCTTGACAGAACCTTCTTGGTTCCCGGCGGTGTGGCCCTGGACTTCTTGTTTCTGTCGGCGGAGCTCTCTGGCACATCCTCGACGGGAGCGCTACCCTCCGAAGAGGTGCGCTTACCAGAGTGGGTGCCTGAGGTCTCACCGGTCTTCTTCTTTTGCCTTCTCGGGGCTCCAACGGCAGGAGCAAGCGCCTTAGCAGTGGCGGCTGCTGCAACTGCTTGTTGGTAGAATTGGTCAGCACAAATTAGCGCATCCTTCTTGTCTGATGGGACAGTGATGATCATCACAGGCCCCGGCATCTTCAGGGTGTTGTTGGCGTAATGTGACACCGCCATGAACTTGGCCAGCACTGGGCGACCAAGGATCCCATTGTAAGGCAAGGGGATCTTGGCAACGTCGAACACAATCATTTCTGTCCTATAGTTCAGATCACTCCCAAAAGTCACGGGCAACATGACCTTTCCCTTTGGTTGACTTCTTCCTGGGTTGACCCCCTGAAACGTGCCCGTCTCTTCGAGGTCTTCATCAGGAATCTGCAATTTCTCGATCACGGCAAGCGAGATTAAATTCAGACCGGCCCCGCCATCGACTAGCATCTTTTCTCACCTTGAGGTTGCGTATTGTTGGTGAAACCAACAATGGCAAGCACCCGACTGCAGTAGTGCGATCAGGGTGATCCTCAGTGTCAAAAATGATAGGTGTGCTGGACCACTTCAGCGGCCTTTGGGCAACAAACGACGGTTCCGCCGCTGTATTCTCACGCGCCCACTGTTTAAGCTGGCGGTGAGAGGTATGCAGCAAGGCGCTGCCATCGACGCACATGGCCTCTATAGCTTTCTGAAATTCTTGGTCACCAGACTCATCGTCCTCTTCGTGATCATCGTCTTCTGGCTTTTTGTCACGGCCCCAGGCGGGCCTCTCCCACTGTTTATCTTTGACGTGACGGCCCGCCTGGCCGTCACGCTTCTTGCCGGACCCCACAGCACCGTCCTGGCCTTTCTCCTTGTCCCGCCTCTCATATTCAGCCCTCTGCTTCTCAGCAAGGAGCTCAACCTGTCGGCAGTTCTAGAGATCATGGCCTTTGGTGCGATGGATCTTGCAGTATTGCTTGTCGGAGTTTCCTGGCTTCTCGGTAGCCGCCAAGGCCCGGCAGGTGACACATCCGGCAATTTCCTTGCCGGGGTCATCTGCCTTGGTTTTCTTCGTGGAGCTGGCGTCGTCAGATCCCTCGACGACAAGCACAGCTTTACCTTTGCGCTTCCTATTGTGGCGCCGGCCTTTCTTCGCCGGGGCGGCAGTATCCTCATCTGAGGAGTCGGTTTCCACGCCGGCATCGTCGCCAGGGTACTTCCTTCCCTCTTCAGCTCGGGCACATCTGTCAGCAAGAACATTGAGTTCTGCCAAATCTTTCACCTTGTTCATTGCCAGTTCTTCGCACATCTTGCTGTTACGCACGTTCTGATGGAACGCGCTGATGATGGCGACAGGGTGAACATCAGGGATATTGTACTGTACCTGGCTGAACCTCTGTATATACTTGCGCAGACTCTCACCTCCCTTCTGGGGAATGACATGCAGGTCGCTTGCTTGGACATGGGCTTGGTGACCTCCAGTAAAGGCGCCCACAAACTCATGGCACAAATCCGACCAGGAGGAAATAGAGTCTACCGGCAAGTGCATCAACCACGACATGGCGTTGGGTTTAAGAGCCAATGGAAAGTAATTCGCAAGCACCTTATCGTCGCGGGCTCCGGCGGCTTGCATCGCGATGGTGTAGATGCTGAGGAACTCAGACGGGTCAGTCTTGCCATTGTACTTTTCGCCAACGTCAGGTTTGAAGGCGCGGTGAGTGGGCCACTGGAACTGCCGCAGCTCATGGGTAAAAGCCGGACAGCCTACCTCGTAAGGTAGGCCTCCAGGGATCTCCGGGGCCGGGTGGTTCACAGCAGGTCCTGCTCGCCTATCTAACTGGTGGCTCGCTCCGCGCCGGCGCTCGATAGTGGTTCGAGCGTCTTCATGGGCTCGTTCCCGAAGAACTTGGCGCTGGTCACAGTGGGTCCGCGGGTCAGATGATGCTATGGAGATGTCGTCGCCCGCGATGTCGTGACGAGCCGGCGTCCGCGGTACCGGATGTGGAAGAGGTGAATGCACCGTGGTCACGGCGCCGCCGGCTTTTCCGCCACTGGTCCACGGGACTCCATCGGAGCGTCGACCCGGGGGCCCCACCGGACTTGGTTCGTCTTTGTTGGCCACCGCAATAAGGCTTCGGATAGTGGCTCTCCATTCGTCGAGTTTCCCCGTAGTGGGAGGAAAGTCGAGGAGCAACTGCGCGCGCTAGGGCCTCTACTGGCGTCGGTGGCAGCGAAACCTGCACGGATTTCGACGCGCTTCGACTTTTGACCATGTCAGAAGGAGCTCTATCACGACCCCGCGGTCGCATGCCGTTTTCACCAGCGCCTTGGCGAGTGGGCAGGTCTTCTATGTCCCGGGAGTGGCGCTCGGGGATCTTCCCACGGCGACGCCCGGGATCTTCGGCGTGATTACGCCGTTCGTCGCGCGCTGCCTGGGAGGAGCACGCTGTTGGCGCTGGCATGGGAGTCTTGGAGGCCCTTGCGTCGCCTTCGGGCGGGGCGGCGATGACCCTGGAAGGCACCGCTCCACCCGTGAAGGGCTTGGCTCCGCCTTTGGATTTGGCAACGTGTGGCCCGTTACCAGGCGCACAAACATCGCCGCCTCCCAAACTCCGGCTGCTGGGATGGTGTTGGTGTTCACGAGCAGCGCCCCGGGTCCTTTCTGCGACCGGTCCGCTTCTCGCCCGCGTCGGGACGGGCTGTCTGGCTTCCGACTGGCCAACCGCCACCGTCGTCTTCTTCTTGGGCGCCATGATGATGAAGAAGCGCCGAACTAACTGCTAAAGCCGATTCTCACAACTGCGCCCCTCGATGTCGGTGGGAACGACACCTATGGGATCACAAGAATCCCTACTGTGGTTAGCGGGGCGAGGGGTCATGAGAAGAGCGGATCAAACAGATAGCACACGGTTCGTTTATCCAGGTTCGGGCCGCGAGGATGCGTAAAACCCTACTCCTGCTTTGGTGGATTGTATATCTGTGTTCTTGAGCTAGCTATGGGGCGTGAGGAGCTCCAAAAAGCCGAATCCTTCCTTTGGTCACCTCGGGCTTCCTTTTATAGAAAAAAGGGGTTGCCACAGTGGCACACAGGAGGTGGAAAGGGTACAGTGCTGCGAGGTTATCCTTCGCATCACATGACAAGGCGCATTTAATGCATCTTGCTTAGGTGTCCTTAATTTATTGGGGACGGGGGAGAAACCTGTCTCGTCCGTCACCGCTCCTTCTTGTCTCGACATGCGCCCTGGCCAGCGACGCCTGTGATGCCATGTAGGTAGGCAGGCAGCTGAGGTGGCGCAGTGGTGGGTCTTCACGAAGATCTGCATGCCGCCACGCGGGTGCCTGCCCAGCTAGTTGGGTCGGCAGCTGCATGCACGCGGTGGTGGAGGTTTAGTCGGCATGGGCCTGATGGTGGCCCTGTGGGTGTCCTCGGCAAGGGCCTTGCCGGGGCCCCCACAAGGGTCTTGCCGAGGCGCCTGCTGTCATCCCCGGCAAGGCGCTTGCCGGGGGCCTTGTGGTCTTCCTCGGCTGGGATCCCGCCAAGGGTTGTCGTCTCCTTAGTGTGTATCTGATCTTGAATGTCTTCACAAAGATGTGCATGCCGCCACGGGGATGTCTCCCGAATCCTTTCCCTTTGGGGGCAGTGGACTCAAGGGTGATTTGCTCCATAGGCGCGGGACGAGTCGCCGCGGCAAGGGTCTTGCCGGGGCTGCTAGAACTGTCTCCTGGCAAGGATCTTGCCGGGGGAGTCCGCTTCGTCCCCTTTTCTCTTCGTGGTCTTGGCCTTGGCGTCGTTCTAGTTCTCTTGAGCTTCGGTCTTACCCTGGCTCACCTCCCTTGCCTTGCTTGGTGTGGTGGTATCCGCGGCTCAGACTGCCCGTGCACAGTTATAGGGGTACAAAAAGTGTACCCCTCTTTTTGTACACCGACATAAACGTTGCACCACAGAATAGCGTGTGTGATAGTTGTCGTGTATGATGATGTTACGACGGTCCGACATCTCGTAATCCTGTCTTCCAGTCGTACAACGATTAGCTAATCTTCTTAATTAGTTACTGCATACGGTTTGGGAAACATGAATGTTTGTGATTGCATGCTTATCATACATGTTCTATAATAGTGAACCATTTGTGATGGGCCGCGCATCGTAAACGTAGCACCAGAATACCGACTATGATGGCAATGCGAGCACAAACGAGTAGGACTACTGTATATGCATCTTGGCTCCCTATCCCCGACGGTTTCTTAGTCGTGTGGGAAGGACTCCCCTATTGCCCACACACACTTCGCGACAGTTCCAAATGCCGTCGCGGAAAGGAGTTAAAAACCATTTGTGTAGCACTGATGCGTAACAGTGCCTTTTAGAAACAAGCTATGGACCCTTAGGTCCGTGGTAAACTACTCACGCCTCATTGGAAGGGCAGTAAGGTTGATGTAGAGGCCCTCCATGATCGAGCCCCTTATGGCCGAGTGCTGGAAAAGGTCCCAAGATGGGATATCACGGGAACAGAAGCTTGCAGCGGCGGAAAATTATTTTTGGTGTGCCCTCTGGTGTAGGGGGAATATTTGAGAATATATAGTGGTGGAATTAGGGTTGGAAGACCTCCGAGGGGCCCACAAGCCCTGCGGCATGCCCCTATGGCATGTGGCCTCCTTGTGAAGCTTCTAGCCTCCTCTCCAAGGCTCGTAGGTTTCTTATGGTCCAAGAAAAATCACCGTACAGTTTTATTCCGTTTGGACTCCATTCGATATTCTTTTTCTGAAAAAGTCAAAAACAAGGAAAAAGCAAAACTGGCACTGGGCTCTAGGTTAATAGGTTGATCCCAAAAATAATATAAAGTAACATATTAATGCATATAAAACATCCAAAACAGATAATATAATAGCATGGAACAATCAAAAATTATAAATACGTTGGAGACATATCAAGCATCCCTAAGCTTAATTCCTGCTCGTCCTCTAGTAGGTAAATGATACAAACATATTTTTTGATGTGGAATGCTACCTAACATATTTATCAATGCAGTCTTCTTTATTTTGGCAAGAATATTCAGATCCATAAGATTCAAACAAAAGTTTAATATTGACATAAAAACAATAATGCTTCAAGCATACTAATAAGGCAATCATGTCTTCTCAAAATAACATGGCCAAAGAAAGTTATCCCTACAAAATCATATAGTCTAGCTATGCTCCCATCTTCATCACACAAATTATTTCATCATGCGCAACCCTGATGACAAGCCAAAAAATTGTTTCATACTTTTAGTGTTCTCAAACATTTTCAACTTACACGCAATACATGAGCATGAGCCAAGGATATAGTGAAGGAAATATCCCCTAGAGGTAATAATAAAGTTGTTATTTATATTTCCTTATATCATGATAAATGTTTATTATTCATGCTAGAATTGTATTAACCAGGAACTTAGTACATGTGTGAATACATAGACAAATAGAGTGTCCCTAGTATGCCTCTACTAGACTAGCTCGTTAATCAAAGATGGTTAAGTTTCCTAGCCATATACATGTGTTGTCATTTGATGAACAAGATCACATCATTAGCGAATGATGTGATGGACAAGACCCATCCATTAGCTTAGCACTATATCGTTTAGTATATTGCTATTGCTTTCTTCATAACTTATACATGTTCCTATGACTATGAGATCATGCAACTCCCGAATACCGGAGGAACACTTAGTGTGCTATCAAACATCACAACATAACTGGGTGATTATAAAGATGCTCTATAGGTGTCTCCGATGGTGTTCGTTGAGTTGGCATAGATCGAGAATAGGATTTGTCACTCTGTGTTTCGGAGAGGTATCTCTGGGCCCTATCGGTAATGCTCATCACTATAAGCCTTGCAAGCAAAGTGACTAATGAGTTAGTTGTGGGATGATGCATTATGGAATGAGTAAAGAGACTTGCTATTAACGAGATTGAACTAGGTATGATGATACCAACAATCGAATCTCAGGCAAGTAACATACCAATGACAAAGGGAACAACGTATGTTGTTATGCGGTTTGACTGATAAAGATATTCATAGAATATGTAGGAACCAATATGAGCATCCAGGTTGCGCTATTGGTTATTGACCGGAGATGTGTCTCGGTCATGTCTGCATAGTTCTCGAACCCATATGGTCGGCATGCTTAACGTTCGATGACGATTTGTATTATGAGTTATGTGATTTGATGTACCGAAGGTTGTTCGGAGTCTCGGATGAGATCACGGACATGACGAGGAGTCTCGAAATGGTCGAGACATAAACATTGATATATCGGACCAAGTTATTCGGACACTGGAAGTGTTTCGGATAAAACCGGAGTGCCGGAGGGGTTAGCGGAACCCCCCGGGGAAGTAATGGGCCTTAGGGGAGAGAGAGGGCAGCAGCCAAGAGGTGGCGCCCCCCCCCCCCCAAGGGGAGTCCGAGTAGGACTAGGTGAGGGGGGCGCGGCCCCTCCTTCCCTCTCCCTCTCCTTCCTACTTCACTTACTTGGACTAGGAAAGGGGGAAGCCGATTCCTACTTGGAGTAGGACTCCCCCCCTTGGGCGCGCCCTCTAGGGCTGGCTGACCTCCTCCCCCCTCCTTTATATACGAGGGAGGGGGCATCCCATAGACACACAAGTTGATCTTTAGCCGTGTGTGGTGGCCCCCTCTGCAGTTTTACACCTCGGTCATATTATCGTAGTGCTTAGGCCAAGCCCTGCATCAGTAAATTCATCATCACCGTCACCATGTCGTCGTGCTAACAAAACTCTCCCTCGGCCTCAATTCGATCAAGAGTTCGAGGGACGTCACCTAGCTGAACGTGCGCAGATCGCGGAGGTTTCGTGCGTTCGGTACTTGATCGGTTGGATCGCGAAGACGTTCGACTACATCAACCGCATTACTAAACGCTTCCGCTTTCGGTCTATGAGGGCACGTAGACACACTCTCCCATCTCGTTTCTATGCATCTCCTAGATTGATGTTGCGTGATCGTAGGTAAATTTTTTAAAATACTGTGTTCCCCAACATATAGCACTATAGGTGGAATAGAATATGGTGGTTTTGGAGAAGACAAAAAGGAAGGTGAAAGTCTAACATCAACGAGGCAAATTAATGGGCTACGGAGATGCCCATCAATTGATATCAATGCAAGTGAGTAGGGATTGCCATGCAATGGATGCACTAGAACTATACGTGTATGAAATCTCAAAAAGAAACTAAGTGGGTGTGCATCCAACTCGCTTACTCATGAAGACCTAGGGCAATTTCACGAAGCCCATCATTGGAATATACAAGCCAAGTTCTATAATGAAAAATTCCCACTAGTATATGAAAGTGATAAAATAAGACACTCTCTATCATGAAGAACATGGTGCCATTTCAAACCCTAAGTGTGGAAAAGGATAGTAACATTGCCCCTTCTCTCTTTTTCTCTCATTTTTTTGTTTGGGCTTCTTTGCCCTCTTTTTTATTTGGGCATCTTTGGCCTCTTTTTTATTTGGGCTTCTTTGGCCTCTTTCATTTTCTTAAAGTCCGGAGACTCACCCCAGCTTGTGAGTGAATCATAGATTCCACCATCCTTTCCTCACATTGGACAATGCTCTAATAATGATGATCATCACACTTTTATTTACTTACAACTCAAGAATTAAAACTCGATACTAGAACAAAGATATGACTCTATATGAATGCCTCATGCATACGAGAACAATATGACAATGATGGTATGTGTCATAATAAATGGAACATTGGAAGTTGCATGGCAATATATCTCGGAATGGCTATGGAAATGGCATAATAGGTAGGTATGGTGGATGTTTTGAGGAAGGGTATATGCTGGGTTTAATGCACCCGCGAAAGTTGCGCGGTACTAGAGAGGCGAGCAAGGGTGGAGGGTGAGAGTGCGTATAATCCATGGACTCAACATTAGTCATAAAGAACTCACATACTCATTGCAAAAGTTTATTAGCCATTGAAACAAAGTCTAATACCCATGCTCCTAGGGGGGTAGATTGGTAGGAAAAGACCATCGCTCGTCCCCGACAGCCACTCATAAGGAAGACAATCAAAGAATAAATCATTCCCCGACTTCATCACATAACGGTTCACCATACGTGCATGCTACGGGAATCACAAACTTTAACACAAGTATTTCTACCAATCCACGATTACTCACTAGCATGACTCTAATATTACCATCTTTATATCTCAAAACAAATGCAAGGAATCAAACTTATCATATTATTCAATGCTCTTTATATGAAAGTTTTTATTATATCCCTCTTGGATTCCCATCATATTAGGACTAAATTCATAACCTAAGAAAATTACCATGTTGTTTAAAGACACTCAAAATAACATAAGTGAATCATGAGAGTTGAACAATTTCTATAAAATAAAACCACCGGCGTGCTCTAAGAAGATATAAGTGAAGCACTAGAGAAAACTGCCTAGCTCAAAAGATATAAGTGAAGCACATAGAGTATTCTAATAAATTCACGATTAAAGCATGTCCCTCTCGAAAGGTGTGTACAAGAAGAATGATTGTGGGAAACTAAAAAGCAAAACACATATCATGTGGTGAATAAAAATATAGCCTCAAGTAAATTTACCGATGGATTGAAAACGAAAGAGGGGATGCCATCTGGGGCATCTCCAAGCTTAGGCTCTTTCCACTCCTTTTTCAATAGTCCATCAAATCTTTACCCAAAACTTGAAAACTTCACAACACAAAAATGAACAGAAAACTCATAAGATCCGTTAGTATAATAGAGCAAACCACCACTTAAGGTACTGTGGTGAATTCATTCTAAATTTATATTGGTGTAATATAAACTGTATTCCAACTTCTCCATGGTTCATACTGAGACGTCTTTGTCGTATCTACTTTTCCTAATGATTTTGCTCGTGTTTTGGACTCTAATTTGCATGATTTGAATGAAACTAACCCGCATTGATGTTGTTTTCAGTTGAACTACTATGGTGTTGTTTTTGTGCAGAAATAAAAGTTCTGAGAATGGAACAAAACTTTTCAGAGAATTATTTTACAATAAAATAAAAATAGTGGAGCCAAGACCCACTAGAGGGGGGCCCTGGCTTGGCACAAGACACCAGGGTGCCCCCCCCTTTAGCGCACCCTGGTGGGTTGTGCCCACCTCGTGGCCCCGCAGACCCTAATCCTATTTTTGGAGAAAAAAATGAGGAAGCAGTTTCATCGCATTTCACGATACACAGCCGCCGCCACCTCCTGTTCTTCATCGGGAGGCTAGATCTGGAGTCCGTTTGGGGCTCCGGAGAGGGGGATCTTCGATCTTCGTCATCACCAACCCTCCTTCATCACCAATTCCATGATGCTCCCCATTGGGAGTGAGTAATTCCTTCATAGGCTCGCTGGTTGATGAGGAATTGGATGAGATTCATCATGTAATAGAGTTAGTTTTGTTAGGGCTTGATCCCTAGTATTCACTATGTTCTGAGGTTGATGACTTTTCCATGCTTAATGCTTGTCACGTAGGGCCCGGGTGACATGATTTCAGATCTAAACTGTTTATGTTTTCACCATTATATCTATGTCCTAGATCCGATCTTGCAGTCATATTCACCTATTACATGTTATGATCCGTAAACCCTAGTGTGACAATAATTGGGATACTTTCTGGTGATGACCGTAGTGTGAGGAGTTCATGTATTCACTATTGTTAGTGCTTTGTTCTAGTTCTCTATTAAAAGGAGACCTTAATAACCCTTAGTTTCCTTATGCCACGGGAGGGTAGGACAAAAGATGTCATACAAGTTCTTTCCATAAGCACGTATGACTATTTATGGAATACACGCCTACATTATATTTATGAACTGGAGCTAGTTCTGTATCGCCCTATGTTATGACCATTATATGATGAATATCATCCAATGCATCCACCGATCCAATGCCGATGAGTTTTCCACATATTGTTCTTGCTAAGTTACTACTGTTACTGTTAAACTTGCTACAAAATCATTGCTATCACTATTACCATTAATACTGTTGTTACCACTGCTATCAAAACTATCATATTATTGTGCTATTGATCACTTTGCTGCAGATATTTAATCTCTAGGTGTGGTTGAATTGACAACTCAACTGCTAGTACTTACAAATATTATTTGGCTCCCCTTGTGTCAAATCTATAAATTTGGGTTGAATCACTACTTCAGTATGCTACTAACGCGACACTACAATCAGAGACCCTTCGATGAAACTGTGTGCGATGCAATAATCGCAAACGGTGGTGTAAAAAACCATCGAAAAAGGCACAAAACGTTTGTGATGACGGATGCATCAAACATGCTTCAGATATTAGTTGCGTGTGTGATTCGGGGCATACGATTCAGTTCAATTGACCGTTTTCGATGATTAGGAACAAAATAAACGGGCAGCCAGATGAAGGTGTGTGTGATGTACAACATACGGTTCACTCAGATGAACTGATTTGATTGGGCAAGACAAAAGAAACGGTCACCCAGATAAAGGTGTGTGCGATGTACAACATACAGCTCACTCGGATGAAATATTTTTAATTAGGCAACACAAAAGAAACAGTCAGCCAGATCAAGGTGTGTGCGATGTACGACATGCGGTTCAACCGGATGAATTGTTTGCATTGAGGCAAGAGAACAGAAACTGTACAATATAACAAATACCATAAATATTGCAAGGTTCAAATTCAAACATTACAACGCCCAAATTCAAACATTGCAAGCTGCGTCATTTCTGAAAAGGGATCAGCCGCTGACAAGTCATGTATGGGTTTGACACAATAACTTTCAATTGCTTTGCCATATGTTCTTCCCATATGAAGTTTGGTATTGATCTTTCCTAACTAAATGCGTGTTCAAGCTCAATACACTTATCACCTTTGCTCTAGCAAGAAAGAACCTGGCGAGTGTAATCTCCGATGGGGTCCCTCGTTAGGAGTTCAAAGTAATATTTGAGAGATGAAGATCTAGGCATTCGATGCGATTGTTGTTATAAACATCATCCACCAGGCATAATATGCACTGCAAAAGAAGAGAACGTGTTAGTGCCTACATGCAGTTTTGAACACCGCTACACGCCCATTTGGTTTGCACGATTTGTAAAATGCACCAACGTGCCATCTTCGATCTAGCATGATTAACATGGGCATTTGATTAAAATCTAGAAACATGTAGCCTTCTTCACAAGAGGTTGGATTGGATGAAAAATTCCCTAAGAAATCCAGTACAGATGAATCCAAAGGAGAAATGCTTATGGACGATTGTAACCATATAAATGAAGCAACCAATATGGGGTGGGGGTGTATGTCCTAAAATCCTCCAAAATTCCTTCAGAAATCATAGTACATTGTCATTGTATACTTGGGAAAAGTTGCAAAAAATTGAACTCCCTTATGGTTAACATTTAATAGGAAAGGAACATCACCTCGATATAGAACTTCTTCAGGCACGGAAAGCATCTCAGGCAACTGAAAACTTGGTCTACGTTGAGGACGACAGATTCTAGTGCCAAGACCTTCACTGTGCCCATAGTCTGGGTGAAGCTTCGCTGGATGACAGATGAACATACATCTTCAAAACTAGAAATAACATTGATATCAAGAAGAAGAGGTATATAAGTCGACTGTTGTACCTGAAAGTTGTAGTGTTTGACAGACGAGTAGCCCACCACTTTCAATTTCAGTGCAGAAATGACATTGATTCTTGTTGGACCTTGTTGATCAACTACAAGTAATCTCTCAAGTGAAGGTGTTTCCTGAATGACCATATTGTGGTCCACCTTTTGTGATCTCTCGTTGTAGCACCAGCAACACACATAAATAGTCCGGAGAGTCCTGGAGGTGATGTGCAAGGTACTCGACCAATTCATCGCCTGAAGACGAAGGAACTCGAGTGTAGTATAGCCGCAGAGCAGGAACTCGAGCGCAGTACAGCCGTGGTAGAAAAAGAGTGGGTGCGTCATTAAGGGGGGATGGCAGTTCATGAACTTGGCGAGGCACAGCGTGGGCGGAAGCGGAGCGCGGACGTTGGCAGCAAGCGCATATGACCATCATTTTAACTTAGCTTCTCGAGCTGATCCATGGCGCGGGATCGGAACCACTCGTCAAGCTTGGCTCGATCCTTGCCATTGGCTCGAGTTAAAGGGTTGTCAATCCCTTTCGGGTAACGGCACCAGAAATTGGCGTGTGACGGGAGAAAGTTGTAAATATTGATAGATCAAACGCCAAATAAAATAAATTGCAGCAATATATTTTTGTATTTTTGGTTTAATAGATCTGAAAATAAAAGTAAGGAAAAATTAGATCGCCATGCAAATATATGAGAAATAAGACCCGGGGGCCGTAGGTTTCACTAGTGGCTTCTCTCGAGAAAAATAGAAAATAGTGGGTAAACAAATAGTGTTGGGCAATTGATAAAACATCAAATAATTATGATGATACCCAGTCAATGATCATTACATAGGCGTCACGTCCAAGATTAGTTGACCAACTCCTGCCTGCATCTACTACTATTACTCCACACATCAACCGCTATCTAGCATGCATCTAGTGTATTAAGTTCATGGAAAAACAGAGTAATGCAATAAGAACGATGACATGATGTAGACAAGATACATTTATCTATATGGCGGTAGATATAGACCTCGTCTCTTTATCCTTAGTAGCAATGATACATACGTGTCGGTTCCCTTTCTGTCACTAGGATCAAGCACCATAAGATCGAACCCACTACCGGGCACCTCTTCCCATTGCAAGATAAATAGATCGAGTTGGCCAGACAAAACCCAAATATTGGAGAAGAAATACAAGGCTATAAGAGATCATGCATAAAAGAGATCAAAGAAACTCAAATACTTTCATGGATATAAAAACATAGATCTGATCATAAACTCGAAGTTCACTGATCCCAACAAACACACCGCAAAAGAGTTACATCATATGGATCTCCAAGAGACCATTGTATTGAGGATCAAGAGAGAGAGAGAGATGAAGCCATTTAGCTACTAACTACGGACCCGAAGGTCTACAAGGAACTACTCCCGCATCATCGGAGAGGCACCAATGGAAGTGGTGAACCCCTCAGTGATGGTGTTTAGATTGGATCTGGTGTTTTTGGACTCTGCGGTGGCTGGATAAATATTTCATCGACTCCCCTAGGGGTTTGGGAATATTTGGGTATTTATAGAGCAAAGAGGCGGTCCATGGGGCACTGGAGGTGGGCACAACCCACCTGGGTGCGCCAGGGCCTCCTGGCGCGCCCTGGTGGGTTCCCCCCCTTGGGGCACCCCCAGGTGCAACTAGGGCCCATTGCTTTTCTTCTGGCACATAAAAAATCATCGTAAAGTTTTGTGCCATTTGGACTCCATTTGATATTTATTTCCTGCGATGTAAAAAACATGAAAAAATAGGAACTAGCATTGGGCACTATGTCAATAGGTTAGTACAAAAAATGATATAAATGAGTATAAAATGATTATAAAATATCCAAGATTGATAATAAAACAACATGGAACAATAAAAAAATTATTGATACGTTGGAGACGTATCAGCATTCCCAAGCTTAACTCCTACTCGTCCTCAAGTAGGTAAGTGATAAAAAACAGAATTTTTGATGTGGAGTGTTGTTCATCAGGTCATATCATATTCTTTTCATTATAGCATGGACATTTGGATTTTTATGTGATTCAAAGCAATAGTCTAGTTTTGACATAATAATTTAGATACTCAAGCATATCAACGAGCAACCATGTCTTTCAAAATATCAATGCTAAAATAAGTTATCCCTAGCCCATCATGCTCAAACATTGATCCATTCATGAAACACACTCGAATATTAACTGCACCTAATACTTGAGCACGACCTTATTGCCTCCTAGTTGGTGCTTTTTATAAGAGAAGGTGGAGACTCAAATTTCAAAATAAAAAAATTGCATAAAGTAAAAGATAGACCCTTCACATAGGGAATTAGGTATTTGTAGAGGTGCCATAGCTCAAAGCGAAAAATTTAGAGACAAAAACATTTTGGGAGGTGCATCCATCCCACCAACGAAAACGGCTTAGTGTTCTGAACACTTTCCATGCTAGATATGCCATAGGCAGTTCCCAAACAGAACATAAAGTTCATTCCTTTTTCCACCATAACTTTCATTCTGCATGGCTAACCGTATCCATGGGTGCCCTCCATACCAAAACTTTCCAAGGAATTTAATATTTGACAACATAAAGTAAATTCATTTCTTTTTTTGCATTTCGGGACTGGGCATCCCTAATACCTTTGCCTTACTCTCGTGAAATGAGAAGTAAATAAATACTCATCTTGAGGATACCACATTTAGCATGGAAAATATTAGCCACCCCTCACCGCTCCGCGAGCGAAAAAAAACACAAAAGAGAAGTTTAGTTTGGAAATTAAAAATGGCAAAAGAATACCGCATATAGGTAGATATAGTGGACTCATGTGGCAAAACTGGTTTAAAGGATTTTGGATGCACAAGTAGAGGTCATATTTAGTTCAAAATGAAGGCAAGCAAAAGATTGGGAAGCAACCAACCAAGAAACAAATAATCTCATAAGCAAGCATTAAGCATAATTAACATCAAATAATGCACCACGAGTAGGATATAATTTTCATTGCATGACTATTGACTTTTGTACTTGCATAGGGAATCACAAACCTTAACACCCATATTCTTACGAGAGCATAATTACTCATTAACATAACTCACATATCACATCATCATATCTCAAAACTATTACTAAGAATCAAGTTTATTTTGTCCAATGATCTTCATGACATTTTCTTTTACTTTATCCTTCTTGGATATCTATCACTTTTGGACTAATTTTCATGAGTTGCTTTTCATAAGCTCAACCAAATATAAGTGAAGATCATGAGCATAACAAATTTTCTTTCTATCAAAATAATTTCAGTGAAGCAATAGATAATTTCTTCAAGATTTTACTAACTCTCAAACAAATCTAAGTGAAGCAAGAGAGCATTTCTTCAAAAATACTAAGCACACCATGCTAAAAAGATATAAGTGAAACACTAGAGCAAGTCCTAGCTCATAAAAGATTTAAGTGAAGCATAGAGAGAAATTCTAACAAGTCATGAAATAATTTTGGCTCTCTCAAATAGGTGTGTCCAGCAAGGATTGATAACTTCAAACACAAAATAAAAGAAGCAAAGACACATATCATACAAGACGCTCCAAGCAAAACACATATCATGTGACGAATAAAAATATAGTCTCTAGTAAAATATCGATAGTTGTTGGAAGAAAGCAGGGATGCCACTCAGGGGCATCCCCAAGCTTAGTTGGTTTCTCATGATTGGACAATAGCTTGGGATGCCGGGCATCCCCAAGCTTAGGCTCTTTACATCCTTCCTTCATCCATCGTAAGATAACCCAAAACTTGAAAACTTCAATCACGCAAAACTCAACAAAGCCTTCATGAGATCTATTAGTGTAAAAATAATAAACCACTACTATAAGTGTTTTATCAAACCAATTATTATTATTTTGTATTATATCTACTATATTCCAACTTCTCTATGTCAAAAACTCATGAAATAAAACCATAGAGCCATCAAAATAAGCGCATAACACAAAGAAAACAGAATCTGTCAAAACAGAACAGTCTGTAGCAATCTGACTATTTTGAATACTTCTGTAACTCCAAAAACTCTCAAAAATAAGGGCGACCTAAGAAATTTATATATTGATCTACTGTAATCAGAATGGGTATTATATCTCTCTCTGGTAAAAAATCAAAATTAATTTCGTGAGCGCAAACTTTCTGTTTTTTCAGCAAGATCAAACAACTATTGCCCAAGAAGATCCTAAACGCTTTACTTGGCACAAAAATTAATTAAAACATAAAAAACACAATCATAACAGTAGCATAAATTTTTTAAACACACAAGAATGGGAAGCAAAAAGAAAAAATAAATTTTATTCATTGGGTTGCCTCCCAACAAGCACTATAGTTTTACGCCCTTAGCTAGGCATATAGCAAGGATCTAAGTTTTGTCATCTTTGTCCAACTCTTCAATCAAACACTTAGAATCCCTCAAAGATTTAGCATAAATATTTTCAATAACAACACTCCTAGGAATAAATTCAAAGATTTCATTCTTGCAAAAAGGATCTCTTATCACTTCACCAAAATCAAGGTGGATACTAATCATCTTAAGATCTCCTTTATTGCTATCACTAGAAGTTGCACCCTTGTTTCTGGATCTCCTACTCCTTACGGGAGTTTCCTCAATATTTTTAGTGGTAGTAAAAGTCGTGCTTAAGTTACTAAAGATTTGTTCCAATTTATCAATCCGAGACAGGCTTTCTTCTATTCTTTCATGGATCAAGCTACCCCTCTCTTTTAATAACTTAAAAATATCGCCCTCTTTTGACCCAAGATTAGTAGTAAAATTTTGCACCTTTTTATGTATAATTTCCATATGATACTCGGTGACCATTTTCTTTTCAATAGCATCTGGTCTTTCCATAACATGCTCAAGAGTCAAAATTGTTTCATTAACCATAAGAGGTGGTGAGCCCAGTAAATTTCCCATAGCATTAAGATCATCAGGAGGAGGACTCATTAAGAAATTTCCACCGGTAATTGTATCAAGGACGAATCTCTACGAAGTGGTGATGCCAACATAAATACAACACAAAAGCACAATGGTAGATTGCTTACGGATAGATCTATTATGAGCATTGCAAATTCTATACCAAGCATCTTAAACTTTCTCCTCCCCTTTGTTTAAAGTTGAGAACCTCATTCTCGGGAGTGCAAGCAATAGAGGAGGAATTATCCATAAGGGCAAATAAGACCCCACACACAAAAACATATCCGGCAAGAAAACGACAAATGGAAAAAGAGAGGTGAATAAAACGGCAAATTTTTGTGAAGTGGGGGAGAGGAAAACAAGAGGCAAATGGCAAATAATGTAAATTGCAAGGAGATGAGATTTGTGATTCGGAACCTGGTTATGATGAAGATCCTCCCTGGCAACGGCGCCAGAAGGCACGTTGACGGGAGACTATCTTCACTTGATCCTCCCCGGCAACGGCGCTAGAAATTCTCCTTGATGGCAGCTGGGACTACGTCGGTATTTCCCAGGAGAGGGAGGGATGATATAGCACAGCGACGGTAGAGGATTTCCCTCAATTATGATACCAAGCTATCGAACCAATAGGAGAACCAAGCAACACAACATAAACAGCCCGTGCACACAAATAACAACACCTCACAACCCGACGAGTTAAAGGGGTTGTCAGTCCCTTTTGGGTAACGGCGCTAGAAATGTGCGTGTGACGGGAGAAAGTTGTAAATATTGATAGATCAAACGCCAAATAAAATAAATTGCAGCAAGATATTTTTGGATGTATGGTTTAATAGATCTGAAAATAAAAGTAAGGAAAAAGTAGATCACAAAGCAAATATATGAGAAATAAGACCCGGGGGGCTGTATGTTTCACTAGTGGCTTCTCTCGAGAGAAATAACAAACGGTGGGTAAACAAATTACTATTGGGCAATTGATAGAACATCAAATAATTATGATGATATCCAGGCAATGATCATTACATAGGCATCACGTCCAAGATTAGTAGACCAACTCCTGCCTACATCTACTACTATTACTCCACACATCGACCGCTATCCAGCATGCATCTAGTGTATTAAGTTCATGAAAAAACAGAGTAATGCAATAAGAATGATGACATGATGTAGACAAGATCCATTTATCTATATGGCAGTATATATAGATCTCGTCTTTTTATCATTAGTAGCAACGATACATACGTGTCGGCTCCCTTTCTGTCACTAGGATCAAGCACTGTAATATCGAACCCACTACCGGGCACCTCTTCCCATTGCAAGATAAATATATAGAGTTGGACAGACAAACCGAAATATCGGAGAAGAAATACGAGGCTGTAAGAGATTATTCATAAAAGAGATCAACGAAACTCAAATACTTTCATGGATATAAAAACATAGATCTGATTATAAACTCGAAGTTCATCGATCCCAACAAACACACCGCAAAAGAGTTACATCATATGGATCTCCAAGAGACCATTGTATTGAGGATCAAGAGAGAGAGAGAGATGAAGCCATCTGGCTACTGACTAGGGACCCGAAGGCCTACAAGCAACTACTCACGCATCATCGGAGAGGCACCAATGGAAGTGGTGAACCCCTCCATGATGGTGTTTAGATCGGATCTGGTGTTTCTGGACTCTGCGGCGGCTGGATGAATATTTCGTCAACTCCCCTAGGGTTTCAGGAATATTAGGTATTTATACAGCAAAGAGGCGGTCCAGGGGGCACCCGAGGTGGGCACAACCCACCTGGGCGCGCCAGGGCCTCCTGGCGTGCCCTGGTGGGTTGTGCCCCCCTCGGGGTACCCCCAGGTGCAACCAAGGCCCATTACCTTTCTTTTGGCCCATAAAAAAGCAGCATAAATTTTCGTGCCATTTGGACTTCGTTCGATATTTATTTTTGCGATGTAAATAACATGAAAAAAACTGGAACTAGCACTGGGCACTATGTCAATAGGTTAGTACCAAAAAATGATATAAAATGACTATAAAATGATTATAAAACATCCAAGATTGATAATAAAACAGCATGGAACAATAAAAAATTATAGATACGTTGGAGACGTATTACGGAGGAGGAGCCTCGGGAGTGGGACGCTCAGGTGCTGCCGCCGCAGCACTTCGACATGGGACTGGATGACTACTATGGATGATGACTACCAAGCTAGGCCAAAAGCCTAAGCCCCGGGGAGTACGTATTTCCACCGACATTGCATTCATGTTCATACATTTCATTCCAGTTGTCAGTATTCAAACTTTTACATTGTATTATCCATGCAAGATTTATTTTCTTGCCTTCTTCTTTCATGTTTGAAAAACTTTGAGAAAATCCAAAAAAATGTTTCATGCTTCTTTTCGGTTTTTCTTTCTAGTTTTTAGTTGTAGTATTAAAAAGAAAACCCGAAAAGATTTTCCGATTCTTCTTCTTGCTTGTTGGGAACTTTCCCATGTAAATAGTTTTTCTCGTTTTTGTTCTCCCTTCTCCAGTTTGCTTTCTTCAAGAAAAAATAAAACTCCAAAAATATTTTATTTTGTTTCTTTGAAATTCTTTTCTTTTCATTGATCATACCAAGGAGAAGACCACGATGAAAATGTTGAGTGTCTCTCATATGCATTACCGCTGATCTAACAAAGAGCCCATGTTACCTTGTCTTCTCCTTTTTGAATAAAATGTTTGAAGATTCCATCTTAGTCCACGACACTCTTGCACTATTATTATTTCATATTATTTGGTCGTGAAAGTGAAAGGAAATAATGACGATATTAGATGAACTGGCTGTGGTAGAGAGAAATGGGTATGCACTCAACTTGTTCTGTTTTTGTAAATATGTTTAACCTAGTATCCATTATTTAGCATATTATGATCAATCATGTTTGCAATGATAATTATAGATTATAGTTCATCATGCCATGCTTAAGTATCTAGGAGTGGACAATGATTTATCTTGGATGCTAACAATGCATTAAAATGATTGTGATGTAGTATGATGATACGGTATTCTCCTATGAATGTTTCAAGTGGCTTGACTTGGCACATGTTCATGCATGCAGTTGAATCAAAACGAACATAGTCTCTACGATATTTATATTCATGCTGTCCATATCCTACTCATGCTAGTATTCACTGTTCATTATTCATAATGCATGTTTATGACCATTTTCTCTCTTTAGATGGCCACTTCTGAACATTTTTGCTAGCCTTCGCCTGTACTAAGCGGGAATACTGCTTGTACATCAAAATCATTAAACAAAAGTTATTCCAGATGAGTCCACTATATCTACCTATATGCGGTATTACCCTGCCATTCTAAGTAAATTTGCATCTGCCACCTCGAAAACTTCAAATGAACATCTGTTTTTTTGTATGCCTTGATTGTTCATAGAGCGACAGGGGGTAGTTAGTATCTTCCATGCTCAGCGGGTTATTCTCATGATGTGTGTTTATTCACTCTTCCTTGCACGAGGGGCGGTAATAGGGATTCCTAGTCCTGAAATGAAAAATTGCAAATAATTAAACAAAACTCCCCTAGGATTGTTCTTGGTATGGACAGTACCCGTGGATTCGGCTAGCCGTGGAGTGTGTTTCTTTGTGGAGGGGGGGTAAACCTTTACTTTTATCTCTTGGGAACCACCACTAATGTGTTTAGCATGGAAGATATTGATAACTCTTGGTCGTGATGTAAATAGGAAGGGTGCATTTCCCAAAATTTCATTTATCTATGT
Organism: Triticum urartu; assembly: GCF_056163025.1. Taxonomy (NCBI): domain Eukaryota; kingdom Viridiplantae; phylum Streptophyta; class Magnoliopsida; order Poales; family Poaceae; genus Triticum; species Triticum urartu. The sequence continues at coordinate 241,092,633 of NC_141876.1, forward strand.
TTTTAAAAATTTGAGCTCTGGCACCTTTGCGAATCCCTACTTCCTTCCACGAAGGGACTATATATTTAATTTTATGTCAAGTCACAAATAAGCGCCAAATCTGAGAGCACTATTGTCATCCTCATGCAAAGTGTATAGTTAATGTTGTTGTAATGCCCCAAAACTGTTGCGCCAGGTGTCTTCCAGTTATTCGCCGTCGTTGCCATGTCATTTGTTTGCATGTCATGCATTTCATATCATGTCATCATGTGCATCACATTTGCATATGTGTTCGTCTCATGCATCCGAGCATTTTCCCCGTTGTCCGTTTTGCATTCCGGCACTCCTATGTCATCCAGCGCCTCCTTTTGCCTCTTTTCGTGTGCGGGTGTTAAACTTTCTCGGAACGAACCGAGATTTGCCAAGCGGCCTTGGTTTACCACCGGTAGACCGCCTGTCAAGTTTCATGCCATTTGGAGTCCGTTTGATACTCCAACGGTTAACCGGGGAACCATAAAGGCCTCGTGTGTGTTGCAGCCCAACACCCCTCCAAAGTGGCCCAAAACCCATCCAAACACCCTCCATCCTCTCGATCATTCGATCAAGATCTTGTGGCCGAAAACCGCACCTCATTTGGACTCTCCTAGCTCCCTCTACCTATATATTTGCACCCCCCCCCCCCGAAAATTCACGCAGATAAAACCCTAGAAACTTCCCACTCCGCCACCGGACGTGTCCGCCTGCATCGGACGCGTCACCCCGTAGCGCACCATGTCAGCGCCCGCGCCGCCCCACTTCGCCTCCGGCCCGCCAGCCTAGATCGGGCCCGCGCGAGCCCAGATCCGCCCGCGTCAGCCCCGACAGACTCCGCCGCTCGACGGCGCCAGACTCCATTGCTCGCCGGAATTGGACCTCGCGGGAGGCTGCAACACCGCCGACTCGTCGCCGGTCTTGAATGCCCCGCCGCCTGCGAGCGCGCGCCCCGCGCGCACGCTCCCCTCCTCGCCGGACCCCGCCACCGCCCTGCCGAGCTCCTTCACCGTCCTCGCCCGAACCCGGTCTGATCCGGCGCGAAGGTGTCCGGATCCGCGCGCCTCTGCCCTGCCATGCCCGTTCCTCACCGGCCAGCCTCCTGCCGCGGCCGCCATGCCCCACTGTCGCCGGAGCACCGGCGTGCGCCGCCGCAGCCGTGCGGGATCAGGAGGATCCCGATCCGCACCTCCCTGCTTGCTTGCCCGCGTGGGCCGGCCCAGCTCTCCGGCCCACCTCCTCCAGCCGGCCTCCTCTCCATGCCTGGGCCGAAGCCCGCGCGGTGAGCACTCCCCTAAATTCTGCCCATGCAAGTTATAGCTATCCTGCACCCATCCGAATTCTTCTAAGTCCTCAGATCCAATAATTTTATGTCCTTTTCATCATGCCATAACTCCTCATCCGTAGCTCCGCTTTGCATGCATGATATATCAAAATGTTCATCTGGATGTGCTCTTCATTTTGTTCCATTGCACCATGCTTGTTTGAGTACATATTGATGCCCTAATAGTTGATGCAAGAGTGCTATAAAATGTTAGTTCCTGATTCTTATCAGATTATGCACATTTGTCATTTTTGCCATGATTATTGTGTGCTGCATATGGTCATGAGCTCTACCTGTGTTTTGGGATATGCCATGCCATCTTTACAGGGGTGTATGCCATGTATTTTTGTGATCAATGTGGTGACTAGCACATGCATGCAAAGTAGCTCTCGTGATATTGCTGATTTCAGGGACTTAGAATTTCACCAAGTCATTTCCCTACTGTTATTTTTATGCCATGTATTCATGTTGCTACAGTGAGATCAATGCTTCTTTTGAGTATGTTCAGTAAGGATGATTTGGGAATATGGTTATGCTCTATCCATCCATTTCCTGTTTTCATTTATGGAGTGCCCTAGTAGGACTCAATCTTGCTCTACTTTTGCTATAAGATGTTCCTGGCAGATTCTTTACATGTTAATCAATTTTGCCAAGGTTGTTGTAGTTGATCCATGCATGCTATGAGATTGTTCTTGCCATGGTTAGCTTCATACTCATGTCTTCTTGCTGATAGTATGCTTCATAAACAAGCCTTCATAACTCTGTTTTTGCCATGTCTAGTTTTCTGCTAAGTCTGAATCTGTTAACGAAACTTGCTATGATGGGTGCCATCGTATCTTCTGATCCTTTTTGGCTTAGGGTTAGTAAGGGACTTTTGTTATATGCTTTGAGTAGATTCATGCCATGTATTTTTTGCTATGTTCTGTTCCTGTAGCATGTTGTTATCTTGCGCTAAACATTTCTTCCTGATGTTAATTCCTGACATGTTAATATTTCCACCAAGTCTGTGAAGCTGATATCTTTTGCCCTTTTGTCATGCTTGTTTGAACCAGCTCTTGTGTGATTTAGCCGTAGATCAATGTTCATCTTTTGTCAAGCATCTTGAGTAGATCACTGCCATGTGCTTTGTTGCTATGTTGGAGTGCGGTAGCTTAGTTTCTTGTTGCATTCTAGATGGCATCGTGCTGTTAATCGCGGAATCGTGCCATTATTGTTTTGCTTGCCATTTGCTAACCATGCATCCGATTCCGGTGATCTTAATATCGATTTCGACCGAAATAAACTCATCTTTCCAGCGGCATGCTTGGTTTGCCAAGTTGAGGCCTGGTTCAATCTTTTCCTTCCGGAGCACGCATATGCATTGCATATCACATCCCGCATATCATGCCATGTTTGCATCATGTTGCTTGCGCATTGCACCATGGTTGATTGTGGTTTCCTTTGCTTGTGTCCTTGCCTTGGGTAGAGCCGGGAGACAAGTTCGTGTTCGAGGAACCCGTCGAGTACGCTTACTAGGATCAAGGTTTTGTCAACTCGGAGAACTTTGCAGGCAAGATGACCATACCCTCGAAATCACTTCTATCTTTGCTTGCTAGTTGCTCGCTCTTTTGCTATGCTGCGATACCTACCACTTGCTCTATCATGCCTCCCATATTGCTATGCCAAGCCTCTAACCCACCTTTCCTAGCAAACCGTTGTTTGGCTATGTTACCGCTTTGCTCAGCCCGTCTTATAGCGTTGCTAGTTGCAGGTGAAGTTGAAGTTTGTTCCATGTTGGAACATGGCTATTGTTGGGATATCACAATATCTCTTATTTAATTAACGCACCTATATACTTGGTAAAGGGTGGAAGGCTCGGCCTTATTCCTGGTGCTTTGTTCCACTCTTGCCGCCCTAGTTTCCGTCATACCGGTGTTGTGTTCCTTGATTTTGCGTTCCTTACGCAGTTGGGTTATAATGGGAAGCCCTTGACAGTTCGCCTTGAATAAAACTCCTCCAGCAAGGCCCAACCTTGGTTTTACCATTTTCCACCTAAGCCTTTTTCCCTTGGGTTATGCAGACTCAAGGGTCATCTTTATTTTAAACCCCTGGGCCAGTGCTCCTCTGATTGTTGGTCCAAACTAGAGCACCGTGCGGGGCCATCCCTTGGCAACTTGGGTTCCGTTGGCTCCTGTATGCTTAGATTATCTAGTGTGCTCTGAGAACGAGATATGTGCAGCTCCTATCGGGATTTGTCGGCACAGCGGGTGGTCTTGCTGGTCTTGTTTTAACATTGTCGAGATGTCTTGTAACAGGGATTCCGCTACGTCTTGAGCTCGCGTTGGTTTTTCCCGAAGAGGAAGGGATGATGCAACAGAGTAGCGTAAGTATTTCCCTCAGTTTCTGAGAACCAAGGTATCAATCCAGTAGGAGCCCATGCTGAAGTCCCTCGTACCTGCACAAAGCGATAGCTACTCGCAACCAACATGATTAGGGGTTGTCAAGCCCTTCACGGTCACTTACGAGAGTGAGATGTGATAGATAGGATATTTTTGGTATTTTTTGATATAAAGATGCAAAGTAAAAAGTAAAAGCAAAGTAAATAGCAAAAAAATATAAAAGTGATGGAGATTGATATGATGAGAATAGACCCGGGGGCCATAGGTTTCACTAGTGGCTTCTCTCAAGAGCATAAGTATTCTACGGTGGGTGAACAAATTACTATTGAGCAATTGATAGAATTGTGCATAATTATGAGAATATCAAGGCATGATGATGTATATAGGCATCATGTCCGTGACAAGTAGATCGAAATGATTCTGCATCTACTACTATTACTCCACTCATCGACCGCTATCCAGCATGCATCTAGAGTATTAAGTTAAAAACAAAGTAACGCCTTAAGCAAGATGACATGATGTAGAGAGATAAATTCATGCAATATGAAATACACCCCATCTTGTTATCCTCGATGGCAACGATACAATACGTGCCTTGCTTCCCCTTCTGTCACTGGGTAAGGACACCGCAAGATCGAAGCCAAAGCTAAGCACTTCTCCCATGGCAGGAACAACCAATCTAGTTGGCCAAACCAAACGGATAGTTCGAAGAGACTTGCAAAGATAACCAATCATGCATAAAAGAATTCAGAGAAGATTCAAATATTATTCATAGATAGACTTGATCATAAACCCACAATTCATCGGTCTCAACAAACACACCGCAAAAAGAATATTACATCGAATAGATCTCCACAAGAGAGGGGGAAAACTTTGTATTGAGATTCAAAGAGAGAGAAGAAGTCATCTAGCTACTAACTATGGACCCGAAGGTCTGAGGTAAACTACTCACACTTCATCGGAGGGGCTAGGATGATGTACAAGCCCTCCGTGATGACGGCCCTCTTCCGGCGAAGCTCCGGAACAGGCCCCAAGATGGGATCTCGTGGATACAGAAAGTTGCGGCGGTGGAATTAGGTTTTTGGCTCCTGTTCTGATCGTTTGGGGGTACGTGTGTATATATAGGAGGAAGGAGTACATCGGTGGAGCACCGAGGGGCCCACGAGGTAGGGGGCGCGTCCTAGGGGGGGCGCCCCCCACCCTCGTGACCACCTCTTTGATCCCTTGCAGTAGGGTCCAAGTCTCCTGGATCACGTTCGATGAGAAAATCACGTTTCCGAAGATTTTATTCCATTTGGACTCCGTTTGATATTATGTTTATCCGAAACACTGAAATAGGCAAAAAACAACAATTCTGGGCTGGGCCTCCGGTTAATAGGTTAGTCCCAAAAATAATATAAAAGTGGAAAATAAAGCCCAATATAGTCTAAAATAGTAGATAATATAGCATGGAGCAATCAAAAATTATAGATACGTTGGAGACGTATCAGGCATCCCCAAGCTTAATTCCTGCTCGTCCTCGAGTAGGTAAATGATAAAAAGAGAATTTTTTATGTGGAGTGCTACTTGTCATAATTTCAATGCAAATCTTCTTAATTGTGGTATGAATATTCAGATTAGAAAGATTCAAGACAAAAGTTTATATTGACATAGAAAATAATAATACTTCAAGCATACTAACAAAGCAATTATGTCTTCTCAAAATAACATGGCCAAAGAAAGTTATCCCTACAAAATCATATAGTCTGGCTATGCTCCATCTTCCCCACACAAAGTATTTAAATCATGCACAACCCCGATGACAAGCCAAGCAATTGTTTCATACTCTAACTTTTTCAAAACTTTTTCAATCTTCATGCAATACATGAGCGTGAGCCATGGATATAGCACTATAGGTGGAATAGAATGGTGGTTGTGGAGAAGACAAAAAGGAGAAGATAGTCTTACATCAACTAGGCGTATCAACGGGCTATGGAGATGCCCATCAATAGATATCAATGTGAGTGAGTAGGGATTGCCATGCAACGGATGCACTAGAGCTATAAATGTATGAAAGCTCAACAAAAGAAACTAGTGGGTGTGCATCCAACTTGCTTGCTCACGAAGACCTATGGCCATTTGAGGAAGCCCATCATTGGAATATACAAGCCAAGTTCTATAACGTAAAATTCCCACTAGTATATGAAAGTGACAACATATGAGACTCTCTATATGAAGAACATGGTGCTACTTTGAAGCACAATATATGAGACTTGCTATATCATGGTGCTACTTTGAAGCACAAGTGTGGAAAAAGGATAGTAGCATTGCCCCCTTTTTTTGGGCCTTCTTTTTTTTCTTTGGCCTTTCTTTTTTTTTGGGCAATGCTCTATTGAATGATGATCATCACACTTCTATTTATTTACAACTCAATGATTACAACTCGATACTAAAACAAAGTATGACTCTATATGAATGTGTCCAGCGGTGTACTGGGATATGCAATGAATCACGAGTGACAAGTATGAAAGAATTATGAATGGTGGCTTTGACACAAATACTATGTCAACTACATGATCATGCTAAGCAATATGACAATGATGGATGTGTCATGATGAACTAGAGGGTGGAAAGTTGCATGGCAATATATCTCGGAATAGCTATGGAAATGCCATAATAGGTAGGTATGGTGGCTGTTTTGAGGAAGGTATATGGTAGGTGTATGATACCGGCGAAAGTTGCGCGGTATGAGAGGCTAGAAAAGGTGGAAGGATGAGAGTGCGTATAATCCATGGACTCAACATTAGTCATAAAGAACTCATATACTTATTGCAAAAATTTAGAAGATATCAAAGCAAAGTATTACGTGCATGCTCCTAGGGGGATAGATTGGTAGCAAAAGACCATCGCTCGTCCCTGACCGCCACTCATAAGGAAGACAATCAATAAATAAATCATGCTCCGACTTCATCACATAACGGTTCACCATACGTGCATGCTACGGGAATCACAAACTTCAACACAAGTATTCAATAAATTCACAACTACTCAACTAGCATGACTTTAATATTATCACCTCCATATCTCAAAACAATTATCATGCTTCAATCTTTTCTTAGTATTCAACACACTCAAAAGAAAGTTTCACAAATCTTGAATACCAAGCATATTATTATTAGGCAAATTACCATGCTATTAAGAGACTCTCAAATTAATTTAAGTGAAGCATGAGAGATCAATAGTTTCTTTAAAACGAATCCACCACCGTGCTCTAAAAGATCTAAGTGAAGCACATAGAGCAAAATTATCTTGCTCAAAGGATATAAGTGAAGCACATAGAGCAAAATTATCTAGCTCAAAAGATATAAGGGAAGCACATAGATCAAAATTATCTATCTCAAAATATATAAGTGAAGCACATAGAACAAAATTATCTAGGTCAAAAGATATAAGTGAAGCGCATAGAGTATTCTATCAAATTTTAATTCATGTATGGCTCTCGCAAAAGGTGTGTACAGCAAGGATGATTGTGGCATACTAACAAACAAAGACACAAATAATACAAGACGCTCCAAGCAAAACACATATCATGTTGGTGAATAAAAATATAGCTCCAAGTAAATTACCGATGGAATTGGACGAAAGAGGGGATGCCTTCCGGGGCATCCCCAACCTTTGACTTTTTGGTGTCCCTGGATTATCTTGGGGGTGCCATGGGCATCCCCAAGCTTAGTCTCTTGCCACTCCTTGTTCCATGATCCATCAAAAGAATTCACACAAAACTTGAAAACTTCACAACACAAAACTCAAGATAGAAAACTCGTGAGCTCCATTAGCGAAAGAAAACAAAAGACCACTTCAAGGTACTGTAAAGAACTCATTCTTTATTTATATTGGTGTTAAACATACTGTATTCCAACTTCTCTATGGATTATAAACTATTTTACTAGCCATAGATTCATCAAAATAAGCAAACTACACACGAAAAACAGAATCTGTCAAAAACAAAACAGTCTGTAGTCATCTGTAGCTAGCGCAAGATCTGGAACCCCAAAAATTCTAAAATAAATTGCTGGACGTGAGAAATTTATCTATTAATAATCTTAAAAAAGAAGTAACTAAATAGCACTCTTAAAATAAAAATGATAGCAGTTCTCGTGAGCGCTAAAGTTTCTGTTTTTTTACAGCAAGTTCAACAAGACTTTCCCCAAGTCTTCCCAACGGTTCTACTTGGCACAAAAACTAATTAAAAACAAAAAACTCAACCAAAATAGAGGCTAAATAATTTATTTATTACTAAACAGGAGCAAAAAGCAAGGAATAAAAATAAAATTGGGTTACCTCCCAATAAGCGCTATCGTTTAATGCCCCTAGCTAGGCATAACAAGCAAGGATAGATCTAAGTATTGCCATAGTAATAAGATAGATTGGTGAAACTCATTTCATATTCTCTATGTTCGGCAGCAAGTTTTATTTGAGGCAAGCAAAATTAATCAAAAGGATTAAATTTAGCGGGACAAAAGTCCCCAAGAACAACATTGGGAGGTATAGGTTCCTCCTTTGGTCCTTCGTAATGCACCACCAATTCATCATTATAAGCATTCTTTTGACAGAACTTTGTGAGCCTATATTCAAGAGAATATCCTAGTTCATTATTTCGAATAGCCAAATCATCATTAATATCAGAAATTCTATCAACTAAAACATTGGTAGGAACCTTTCTTCTAAGATTTTCATTGAAAGCAACATAATCTAGAGATTGAAAACACATTATTTCTTCTTGATCAAAGAGGATAGCCTCTATGGGAGGATGGCAAGCGTCCACCCTATAATGCGCAAAGATTTCTTTGGCTTCTCTTATTATGAATCTAAACTCATGAGCCAAAAAGATAGTAGCGACATGCTTAACAGAAGAATGCTCAATATTAGAAAATTCCAGAAAAATCCTTTGTATAGAAGGATGCATGTGCATGAATTGTCTTTCAAGTTCAACTACAAGCATGGCAATAGTGTCCGCAAGACTACTAGTTCTGTGAAGGATAGAACTGCCCATAGAAGGTAAAGCACCAGCACAAGTAAAGAAATCTTGAATAACTCCTTTTCCAATAATACTACCACTACCAACACGGAATTTTTTTTGTATGAACGATGTTAGGTTCTTTAGCAGGAGTATTAGATTTTTCCATGATATTGTTATTGCCCAAATTGGCGATAACTTCCCCAGTTTCAGACATAACGACAAGCAGGCAAACAAACTAACACACAAGCAAACCAAAAGGGAAATAGAGAGGGAGGATAGAGAGAGAGGGCGAATAAAACGCCAAGGGTGAATTGGGGGAGAGGAAAACGAGAGGCAAATGGCAAATAATGTAATGCGAGAGATAGGGATTGTGATGGGTACTTGGTATGTTGACTTTTTGCGCAGACTCCCCTGCAACGGCGCCAGAAATCCTTCTTGGTACGTCTTGAGCTCGCGTTGGTTTTCCCCGAAGAGGAAGGGATGATGCAGCAGAGTAGCGTAAGTATTTCCCTCAGTTTTTAAGAACCAAGGTATCAATCCAGTAGGAGCCCATGCTCAAGTCCCTCGTACCTGCACAAAGCAATAGCTACTCGCAACCAACGCGATTAGGGGTTGTCAGGCCCTTCACGATCACTTACGAGAGTGAGATCTGATAGATAGAATATTTTTGGTATTTTTGATATAAAGATGCAAAGTAAAAAGTAAAAGCAAAGTAAATAGCAAAACAATATAAAAGTGATGGAGATTGATATGATGAGAATATACCCGGGGGCCATAGGTTTCACTAGTGGCTTCTCTCAAGAGCATAAGTATTCTACGGTGGGTGAACAAATTACTGTTGAGCAATTGATAGAATTGTGCAGAATTATGAGATTATCTAGGCATGATCATGTATATAGGCATCACGTCCGTGACAAGTAGATCGAAACGATTCTGCATCTACTACTATTACTCCACTCATCGACCGCTATTCAGCATGTGTCTAGAGTATTACGTTAAAAACAGAGTAACGCCTTAAGCAAGATGACATGATGTGGAGAGATAAATTCATGCAATATGAAATAAACCCCATCTTGTTATCCTCGATGGCAACGATACAATACGTGCCTTGCTGCCCCTTCTGTCACTGGGTAAGGACACCGCAAGATCGAAGCCAAAGCTAAGCACTTCTCCCATGGCAGGAACAACCAATCTAGTTGGCCAAACCAAACGGATAGTTCGAAGAGACTTGCAAAGATAACCAATCATGCATAAAAGAATTCAGAGAAGATTCAAATATTATTCATAGATAGACTTGATCATAAACCCACAATTCATCGGTCTCAACAAACACAACGCAAAAAGAAGATTACCTCGAATGGATCTCCACAAGAGAGGGGGATAACTTTGCATTGAGATTCAAAGAGAGAGAAGAAGCCATCTAGCTACTAACTATGGACCCGAAGGTATGAGGTAAACTACTCACACTTCATCGGAGGGGCTAGGATGATGTAGAAGCCCTCCGTGATGACGGCCCTCTTCCGGTGGAACTCCGGAACAGGCCCCAAGATGGGATCTCGTGGATACAGAAAGTTGCGGCGGTGGAATTAGGTTTTTGGCTCCTGTTCTGATCGTTTGGGGGTACGTGTGAATATATAGGAGGAAGGAGTACGTCGGTGGAGCACCGAGGGGCCCACGAGGCAGGGGGCGTGCCCTAGGGGGGGGGGGCGCCCCCCACCCTCGTGACCACCTCTTTGATCCCTTGCAGTAGGGTCCAAGTCTCCTGGATCACGTTCGGTGAGAAAATCACATTTCCGAATATTTTATTCCGTTTGGACTCCGTTTGATATTCTGTTTATCCGAAACACTGAAATAGGCAAAAAACAGCAATTCTGGGCTGGGCCTCCGGTTAATAGGTTAGTCCCAAAAAGAATATAAAAGTGGAAAATAAAGCCTAATATAGTACAAAATAGTAGATAATATAGCATGGAGCAATCAAAAATTATAGATACGTTGGAGATGTATCAGATTCCGAGTCTGATCGGGTCTTCCTGGGAGAAGGTATATCCTTCGTTGACCGTGAGAGCTTGTGATGGGCTAAGTTGGGACACCCCTGCAGGGTTTTGAACTTTCGAAAGCCGTGCTCACGGTTATGGGCAGATGGGAATTTGTTAATGTCCGGTTGTAGAAAACTTGACACTTAACTTAATTAAAATCAGTCAACTGCGTGGGTAGTCGTGATGGTCTCTTCTCGGAGGAGTCCGGCAAGTGAACATGGTTCTTGTGTTATGCTTGAACGTAAGTAGTTTCAGGATCACTTCTTGATCACTCCTAGTTCACGAACGTTTTTTGCTTCTCTTCTCGGTCTCATTTGTGTAAGTTAGCCACCATATATGCTAGTGCTTGCTGCAGCTCCACCTCACTACCTTTTCCTACCGATAAGCTTAAATAGTCTTGATCGCGAGGGTGTGAGATTGCTGAGTCCCCGTGACTCACAAATTACTTCAAACAGTTGCAGGTGCCGATCATAACCGTGCAGGTGATGCAACCGAGCTCAAGGAGGAGCTCGATGAAGACCGTGTTCGTTGTGTTGTTTTGTTTCCAGTTGATCAGTAGTGGAGCCCAGTCGGGACGATCGGGGATCTATGCATTAGGGGTTGTCTTTCTTTATTTGGTTCCGTAGTCGGACCTTGATTGTATTATGGATGATGTAATGCTATATTTATGTATTGTGTGAAGTGGCGATTGTAAGACAACTCTTGATCCCTTTCTTATTCAGTACATGGGATGTGTAAAGATTACCCCTCTTGCGACATGCCTACTATGCGGTTATGCCTCTAAGTCATGCTCCGACACGTGGGAGATATAGCCGCATCGTGGGAGTTACAGTTGGATGCATCATGATTGGATCTTTTCTACCATGAATTACAATGTTTAGTCGCTGCTTGAACTTTGGAGGTTCTCTGCACTTATGTTTTGCGGTCACAGAAAGGGCTAGTGAGATACCATTGTTGTCATATTATATCATGATTGTATTGACAAAGTCTTAGCATTTGAGATATCTTATTATTGCTCGCTAGTTGATTATGCCATTGATATGAGTTAATATAAATTTTAAGATCTATTGCTGATATGGTTAGTCATGATTTTTGCTGAAAACCTGGGTGCTACTTAAGCTTATTTATCTAAACAAGAACAAAAGAGTTCGTAAAAGTTTTTCTTTTTCACTTTCAGTTTGTCAACTAAATTTCTTAAGGACAAGCAAAGGTTTAAGGTTGGGGGAGTTGATACGTCTCCATCGTATCTACGTTTCCTAATAATTTTGCTCTTGTTTTGGACTCTAATTAGCATGATTTGAATGAAACCAACCCAGACTGACGTTGTTTTCAGCAGAACTACCATGGTGTTGTTTTTGTGCAGAAATAAAAGTTCTCAGAATGGAATGGAACTTTTTGGAGAACCGCTTTACAATAAAAGAAAAATACTAGAGCTAAGAACCACTAGAAGGGGGCTCCTGACTGGGCACAAGACACTAGGGCGCCCCCCCCCTTTGGCACGCCCTGGTGGGTTGTGCCCACCTCATGGCCCCGTAGAACCTAATTCCGATGCTATAAAATCCTATTTTTGGAGAAAAAATGAGGAGGAAGTTTCATCGCATTTCACAATACAAAACCGCCTTCACCTCCTGTTCTTCATCGGGAGGCCGGATCTGGAGTCCGTTCAGGGCTCCGGAGAGGGGGATCTTCGATCTTCGTCATCACCAACCCTCCTTCATCACCAATTATATGATGCTCCCCGTCGGGAGAGAGTAATTCCTTCATAGGCTCACTGGTCGGTGAGGAGTTGGATGAGATAAATCATGTAATCGAGTTAGTTTTGTTAGGGCTTGATCCCTAGTATCCACTATGTTCTGAGATTGATGTTCTTATGGCTTTGCCATGCTTAATGCTTGTCACTTAGGGCCTGGGTGCCATGATTTCAGATATGAACTGGTTATGTTTTCACCATTATATCTACATTCTAGATCCACTCTGGCAAGTCATATTCACCTATTACGTGTAATGATCCGTAAACCTCAGTGTGACAGTAATTGGGATACTTTCTGATGATGACCGTAGTTTGAGGAGTTCATGTATTCACTACGTGTTAATTCTTTGTTCCGGTTCTCTATTAAAAGGAGGCCTTAATATCCCTTAGTTTCCTTATTTACCCTATTGCCACGGGAGGGTAGGACAAAAGATGTCATACAAGTTCTTTCCATAAGCATGTATGACTATTTACGGAATACATGCCTACATTATATTTATGAACTAGACCTAGTTTTGTATCGCCCTAGGTTATTATTGTTATATGATGAATATCATCCAACGAATCAACCAATCCAATGCCTGAGAATTTTCCACATATTGTTCTTGCTAAGTTACTACTGTTGCTGTTACTGTTACACTTTCTACAAAATAATTACTATGACTGTTACCGTTACTACTGTTGTTACCATTTCTATCAAAACTATCATATTAATGTGCTACTGATCACTTGTTGTAGATATTTAATATCCATGTGTGGTTGAATTGACAACTCAACTGCTAATACTTACAAATATTCTTTGGCTCCCC